>NC_080408.1:54856789-55565719 GCF_030265065.1 Corythoichthys intestinalis
TACAATACACTATTGGGTGAAGTTTAGTTGACTTCTGCGCAGCGGTTTGGGAGTTAACATCAAAATTACATTTCTCGGCCATATCGCATAGATCTCACTGTGAAAAGGCTTAAATGACTTTTTAAATTAAGTTTAATGATTGCGCTCAAACCAAATGTCCTAGAACGGAATTTTCAAATGTAACTACTAGAATGTGATACAATACACTATTGGGTGAAGTTTGGTTGACTTCTGCGCAGCGGTTTGGGAGTTAACGTCAAAATTACATTTCTCGGCCATATCGCATAGATCTCACTGTGAAAAGGCTTAAATGGCTTTTTTGACCTAAGTTTGAGGATTGCGCTCAAATCAAATGTCCTAGAACCAAATTTCCACATGTAACTACTAGATTGTGATACAATACACTAATGGGTGAAGTTTGGTTTACTTCTGCGCAGCGGTTTGGGAGTTAACATCAAAATTACATTTCTCGGCCATATCGCATAGATCTCACTGTGAAAAGGCTTAAATGGCTATTTTGACCTAAGTTTAATGATTGCGCTCAAACCAAATGTCCTAGAACGAAATTTTTAAATGTACCTACTAGAATGTGATACAATACACTATTGGGTGAAGTTTGGTTGACTTCTGCGCAGCGGTTTGGGAGTTAACATCAAAATTACATTTCTCGGCCATATCGCATAGATCTCACTGTGAAAAGGCTTAAATGGCTTTTTTGACCTAAGTTTGAGGATTGCGCTCAAACAAAATGTCCTAGAACAAAATTTTCAAATGCAACTACTAGATTGTGATACAATACACTATTGGGTGAAGTTTGGTTTACTTCTGCGCAGCGGTTTGGGAGTTAACATCAAAATTACATTTCTCGGCCATATCGCATAGATCTCACTGTGAAAAGGCTTAAATGACTTTTTTAAGTTTGATGATTGCGTTCAAACAAAATGTCCTAGAACAAAATTTTCAAATGTAACTACTAGAATGTGATACAATACACGATTGGGTGAAGTTTAGTTGACTTCTGCGCAGCGGTTTGGGAGTTAACATCAAAATTACATTTCTCGGCCATATCGCATAGATCTCACTGTGAAAAGGCTTAAATGGCTTTTTTGACCTAAGTTTAATGATTGCGCTCAAACCAAATGTCCTAGAACGAAATTTTCAAATGTAACTACTAGAATGTGATACAATACACTATTGGGTGAAGTTTAGTTGACTTCTGCGCAGCGGTTTGGGAGTTAACATCAAAATTACATTTCTCGGCCATATCGCATAGATCTCACTGTGAAAGGCTTAAATGGCTTTTTTGACCTAAGTTTGAGGATTGCGCTCAAATCAAATGTCTTAGAACCAAATTTCCACATGTAACTACTAGATTGTGATACAATACACTAATGGGTGAAGTTTGGTTGACTTCTGCGCAGCGGTTTGGGAGTTAACATCAAAATTACATTTCTCGGCCATATCGCATAGATCTCACTGTGAAAAGGCTTAAATGACTTTTTTAATTAAGTTTGATGATTGCGTTCAAACAAAATGTCCTAGAACAAAATTTTCAAATGTAACTACTAGATTGTGATACAATACACTATTGGGTGAAGTTTGGTTGACTTCTGCGCAGCGGTTTGGGAGTTAACATCAAAATTACATTTCTCGGCCATATCGCATAGATCTCACTGTGAAAAGGCTTAAATGGCTTTTTTGACCTAAGTTTGAGGATTGCGCTCAAATCAAATGTCCTAGAACCAAATTTCCACATGTAACTACTAGATTGTGATACAATACACTAATGGGTGAAGTTTGGTTTACTTCTGCGCAGCGGTTTGGGAGTTAACATCAAAATTACATTTCTTGGCCATATCGCATAGATCTCACTGTGAAAAGGCTTAAATGGCTTTTTTGACCTAAGTTTAATGATTGCGCTCAAACCAAATGTCCTAGAACAAAATTTTCAAATGTAACTACTAGAATGTGATACAATACACTATTGGGTGAAGTTTGGTTGACTTCTGCGCAGCGGTTTGGGAGTTAACATCAAAATTACATTTCTCGGCCATATCGCATAGATCTCACTGTGAAAAGGCTTAAATGGCTTTTTTGACCTAAGTTTGAGGATTGCGCTCAAACAAAATGTCCTAGAACAAAATTTTCAAATGTAACTACTAGATTGTGATACAATACACTATTGGGTGAAGTTTGGTTGACTTCTGCGCAGCGGTTTGGGAGTTAACATCAAAATTACATTTCTCGGCCATATCGCATAGATCTCACTGTGAAAAGGCTTAAATGACTTTTTTAATTAAGTTTGATGATTGCGTTCAAACAAAATGTCCTAGAACAAAATTTTCAAATGTAACTACTAGATTGTGATACAATACACTATTGGGTGAAGTTTGGTTGACTTCTGCGCAGCGGTTTGGGAGTTAACGTCAAAATTACATTTCTCGGCCATATCGCATAGATCTCACTGTGAAAAGGCTTAAATGGCTTTTTTGACCTAAGTTTGAGGATTGCGCTCAAATCAAATGTCCTAGAACCAAATTTCCACATGTAACTACTAGATTGTGATACAATACACTAATGGGTGAAGTTTGGTTTACTTCTGCGCAGCGGTTTGGGAGTTAACATCAAAATTACATTTCTCGGCCATATCGCATAGATCTCACTGTGAAAAGGCTTAAATGGCTTTTTTGACCTAAGTTTAATGATTGCGCTCAAACCAAATGTCCTAGAACGAAATTTTCAAATGTAACTACTAGAATGTGATACAATACACTATTGGGTGAAGTTTGGTTGACTTCTGCGCAGCGGTTTGGGAGTTAACATCAAAATTACATTTCTCGGCCATATCGCATAGATCTCACTGTGAAAAGGCTTAAATGGCTTTTTTGACCTAAGTTTGAGGATTGCGCTCAAATCAAATGTCTTAGAACCAAAATTCCACATGTAACTACTAGATTGTGATACAATACACTAATGGGTGAAGTTTGGTTGACTTCTGCGCAGCGGTTTGGGAGTTAACATCAAAATTACATTTCTCGGCCATATCGCATAGATCTCACTGTGAAAAGGCTTAAATGACTTTTTTAATTAAGTTTGATGATTGCGTTCAAACAAAATGTCCTAGAACAAAATTTTCAAATGTAACTACTAGATTGTGATACAATACACTATTGGGTGAAGTTTGGTTGACTTCTGCGCAGCGGTTTGGGAGTTAACATCAAAATTACATTTCTCGGCCATATCGCATAGATCTCACTGTGAAAAGGCTTAAATGGCTTTTTTGACCTAAGTTTGAGGATTGCGCTCAAATCAAATGTCCTAGAACCAAATTTCCACATGTAACTACTAGATTGTGATACAATACACTATTGGGTGAAGTTTGGTTTACTTCTGCGCAGCGGTTTGGGAGTTAACATCAAAATTACATTTCTCGGCCATATCGCATAGATCTCACTGTGAAAAGGCTTAAATGACTTTTTTAATTAAGTTTGATGATTGCGTTCAAACAAAATGTCCTAGAACAAAATTTTTAAATGTAACTACTAGATTGTGATACAATACACTATTGGGTGAAGTTTAGTTGACTTCTGCGCAGCGGTTTGGGAGTTAACATCAAAATTACATTTCTCGGCCATATCGCATAGATCTCACTGTGAAAAGGCTTAAATGACTTTTTAAATTAAGTTTAATGATTGCGCTCAAACCAAATGTCCTAGAACGGAATTTTCAAATGTAACTACTAGAATGTGATACAATACACTATTGGGTGAAGTTTGGTTGACTTCTGCGCAGCGGTTTGGGAGTTAACGTCAAAATTACATTTCTCGGCCATATCGCATAGATCTCACTGTGAAAAGGCTTAAATGGCTTTTTTGACCTAAGTTTGAGGATTGCGCTCAAATCAAATGTCCTAGAACCAAATTTCCACATGTAACTACTAGATTGTGATACAATACACTAATGGGTGAAGTTTGGTTTACTTCTGCGCAGCGGTTTGGGAGTTAACATCAAAATTACATTTCTCGGCCATATCGCATAGATCTCACTGTGAAAAGGCTTAAATGGCTATTTTGACCTAAGTTTAATGATTGCGCTCAAACCAAATGTCCTAGAACGAAATTTTCAAATGTACCTACTAGAATGTGATACAATACACTATTGGGTGAAGTTTGGTTGACTTCTGCGCAGCGGTTTGGGAGTTAACATCAAAATTACATTTCTCGGCCATATCGCATAGATCTCACTGTGAAAAGGCTTAAATGACTTTTTTAATTAAGTTTGATGATTGCGTTCAAACAAAATGTCCTAGAACAAAATTTTCAAATGTAACTACTAGATTGTGATACAATACACTATTGGGTGAAGTTTGGTTGACTTCTGCGCAGCGGTTTGGGAGTTAACATCAAAATTACATTTCTCGGCCATATCGCATAGATCTCACTGTGAAAAGGCTTAAATGGCTTTTTTGACCTAAGTTTGAGGATTGCGCTCAAATCAAATGTCCTAGAACCAAATTTCCACATGTAACTACTAGATTGTGATACAATACACTATTGGGTGAAGTTTGGTTTACTTCTGCGCAGCGGTTTGGGAGTTAACATCAAAATTACATTTCTCGGCCATATCGCATAGATCTCACTGTGAAAAGGCTTAAATGACTTTTTTAATTAAGTTTGATGATTGCGTTCAAACAAAATGTCCTAGAACAAAATTTTCAAATGTAACTACTAGATTGTGATACAATACACTATTGGGTGAAGTTTGGTTGACTTCTGCGCAGCGGTTTGGGAGTTAACATCAAAATTACATTTCTCCGCCATATCGCATAGATCTCACTGTGAAAAGGCTTAAATGACTTTTTTAATTAAGTTTGATGATTGCGTTCAAACAAAATGTCCTAGAACAAAATTTTCAAATGTAACTACTAGATTGTGATACAATACACTATTGGGTGAAGTTTGGTTGACTTCTGGGCAGCGGTTTGGGAGTTAACGTCAAAATTACATTTCTCGGCCATATCGCATAGATCTCACCGTGAAAAGGCTTAAATGGCTTTTTTGACCTAAGTTTGAGGATTGCGCTCAAATCAAATGTCCTAGAACCAAATTTCCACATGTAACTACTAGATTGTGATACAATACACTAATGGGTGAAGTTTGGTTTACTTCTGCGCAGCGGTTTGGGAGTTAACATCAAAATTACATTTCTCGGCCATATCGCATAGATCTCACTGTGAAAAGGCTTAAATGGCTTTTTTGACCTAAGTTTGAGGATTGCGCTCAAATCAAATGTCCTAGAACCAAATTTCCACATGTAATTACTAGATTGTGATACAATACACTAATGGGTGAAGTTTGGTTGACTTCTGCGCAGCGGTTTGGGAGTTAACATCAAAATTACATTTCTCGGCCATATCGCATAGATCTCACTGTGAAAAGGCTTAAATGGCTTTTTTGACCTAAGTTTGAGGATTGCGCTCAAACAAAATGTCCTAGAACAAAATTTTCAAATGTAACTACTAGATTGTGATACAATACACTATTGGGTGAAGTTTGGTTGACTTCTGCGCAGCGGTTTGGGAGTTAACATCAAAATTACATTTCTCGGCCATATCGCATAGATCTCACTGTGAAAAGGCTTAAATGACTTTTTTAATTAAGTTTGATGATTGCGTTCAAACAAAATGTCCTAGAACAAAATTTTCAAATGTAACTACTAGATTGTGATACAATACACTATTGGGTGAAGTTTGGTTGACTTCTGCGCAGCGGTTTGGGAGTTAACATCAAAATTACATTTCTCGGCCATATCGCATAGATCTCACTGTGAAAAGGCTTAAATGACTTTTTTAATTAAGTTTGATGATTGCGTTCAAACAAAATGTCCTAGAACAAAATTTTCAAATGTAACTACTAGATTGTGATACAATACACTATTGGGTGAAGTTTGGTTGACTTCTGCGCAGCGGTTTGGGAGTTAACGTCAAAATTACATTTCTCGGCCATATCGCATAGATCTCACTGTGAAAAGGCTTAAATGGCTATTTTGACCTAAGTTTAATGATTGCGCTCAAACCAAATGTCCTAGAACGAAATTTTCAAATGTAACTACTAGAATGTGATACAATACACTATTGGGTGAAGTTTGGTTGACTTCAACGCAGCGGTTTGGGAGTTAACATCAAAATTACATTTCTCGGCCATATCGCATAGATCTCACTGTGAAAAGGCTTAAATGGCTTTTTTGACCTAAGTTTGAGGATTGCGCTCAAACAAAATGTCCTAGAACAAAATATTCAAATGTAACTACTAGATTGTGATACAATACACTATTGGGTGAAGTTTGGTTGACTTCTGCGCAGCGGTTTGGGAGTTAACATCAAAATTACATTTCTCGGCCATATCGCATAGATCTCACTGTGAAAAGGCTTAAATGACTTTTTTAATTAAGTTTGATGATTGCGTTCAAACAAAATGTCCTAGAACAAAATTTTCAAATGTAACTACTAGATTGTTATACAATACACTATTGGGTGAAGTTTGGTTGACTTCTGCGCAGCGGTTTGGGAGTTAACATCAAAATTACATTTCTCGGCCATATCGCATAGATCTCACTGTGAAAAGGCTTAAATGGCTTTTTTGACCTAAGTTTGAGGATTGCGCTCAAATCAAATGTCCTAGAACCAAATTTCCACATGTAACTACTAGATTGTGATACAATACACTAATGGGTGAAGTTTGGTTTACTTCTGCGCAGCGGTTTGGGAGTTAACATCAAAATTACATTTCTCGGCCATATCGCATAGATCTCACTGTGAAAAGGCTTAAATGGCTTTTTTGACCTAAGTTTAATCATTGCGCTCAAACCAAATGTCCTAAAACTAAATTTCCAAATGTAACTACTAGATTGTGATAAAATACACTATTGGGTGAAGTTTGGTTGACTTCTGCGCAGCGGTTTGGGAGTTAACATCAAAATTATATTTCTCGGCCATATCGCATAGATCTCACTGTGAAAAGGCTTAAATGGCTTTTTTGACCTAAGTTTGAGGATTGCGCTCAAATCAAATGTCCTAGAACCAAATTTCCACATGTAACTACTAGATTGTGATACAATACACTAATGGGTGAAGTTTGGTTGACTTCTGCGCAGCGGTTTGGGAGTTAACATCAAAATTACATTTCTCGGCCATATCGCATAGATCTCACTGTGAAAAGGCTTAAATGACTTTTTTAAATAAGTTTGATGATTGCGCTCAAACAAAATTTCTTAGAACAAAATTTTCAAATGTAACTACTAGATTGTGATACAATACACTATTGGGTGAAGTTTGGTTGACTTCTGCGCAGCGGTTTGGGAGTTAACATCAAAATTACATTTCTCGGCCATATCGCATAGATCTCACTGTGAAAAGGCTTAAATGACTTTTTTAATTAAGTTTGATGATTGCGTTCAAACAAAATGTCCTAGAACAAAATTTTCAAATGTAACTACTAGATTGTGATACAATACACTATTGGGTGAAGTTTGGTTGACTTCTGCGCAGCGGTTTGGGAGTTAACATCAAAATTACATTTCTCGGCCATATCGCATAGATCTCACTGTGAAAAGGCTTAAATGGCTTTTTTGACCTAAGTTTGAGGATTGCGCTCAAATCAAATGTCCTAGAACCAAATTTCCACATGTAACTACTAGATTGTGATACAATACACTAATGGGTGAAGTTTGGTTTACTTCTGCGCAGCGGTTTGGGAGTTAACATCAAAATTACATTTCTCGGCCATATCGCATAGATCTCACTGTGAAAAGGCTTAAATGGCTTTTTTGACCTAAGTTTAATCATTGCGCTCAAACCAAATGTCCTAAAACTAAATTTCCAAATGTAACTACTAGATTGTGATAAAATACACTATTGGGTGAAGTTTGGTTGACTTCTGCGCAGCGGTTTGGGAGTTAACATCAAAATTATATTTCTCGGCCATATCGCATAGATCTCACTGTGAAAAGGCTTAAATGGCTTTTTTGACCTAAGTTTGAGGATTGCGCTCAAATCAAATGTCCTAGAACCAAATTTCCACATGTAACTACTAGATTGTGATACAATACACTAATGGGTGAAGTTTGGTTGACTTCTGCGCAGCGGTTTGGGAGTTAACATCAAAATTACATTTCTCGGCCATATCGCATAGATCTCACTGTGAAAAGGCTTAAATGACTTTTTTAAATAAGTTTGATGATTGCGCTCAAACAAAATTTCTTAGAACAAAATTTTCAAATGTAACTACTAGATTGTGATACAATACACTATTGGGTGAAGTTTGGTTGACTTCTGCGCAGCGGTTTGGGAGTTAACATCAAAATTACATTTCTCGGCCATATCGCATAGATCTCACTGTGAAAAGGCTTAAATGACTTTTTTAATTAAGTTTGATGATTGCGTTCAAACAAAATGTCCTAGAACAAAATTTTCAAATGTAACTACTAGATTGTGATACAATACACTATTGGGTGAAGTTTGGTTGACTTCTGCGCAGCGGTTTGGGAGTTAACATCAAAATTACATTTCTCGGCCATATCGCATAGATCTCACTGTGAAAAGGCTTAAATGGCTTTTTTGACCTAAGTTTGAGGATTGCGCTCAAATCAAATGTCCTAGAACCAAATTTCCACATGTAACTACTAGATTGTGATACAATACACTAATGGGTGAAGTTTGGTTTACTTCTGCGCAGCGGTTTGGGAGTTAACATCAAAATTACATTTCTCGGCCATATCGCATAGATCTCACTGTGAAAAGGCTTAAATGGCTTTTTTGACCTAAGTTTAATCATTGCGCTCAAACCAAATGTCCTAAAACTAAATTTCCAAATGTAACTACTAGATTGTGATAAAATACACTATTGGGTGAAGTTTGGTTGACTTCTGCGCAGCGGTTTGGGAGTTAACATCAAAATTATATTTCTCGGCCATATCGCATAGATCTCACTGTGAAAAGGCTTAAATGGCTTTTTTGACCTAAGTTTGAGGATTGCGCTCAAATCAAATGTCCTAGAACCAAATTTCCACATGTAACTACTAGATTGTGATACAATACACTAATGGGTGAAGTTTGGTTGACTTCTGCGCAGCGGTTTGGGAGTTAACATCAAAATTACATTTCTCGGCCATATCGCATAGATCTCACTGTGAAAAGGCTTAAATGACTTTTTTAAATAAGTTTGATGATTGCGCTCAAACAAAATTTCTTAGAACAAAATTTTCAAATGTAACTACTAGATTGTGATACAATACACTATTGGGTGAAGTTTGGTTGACTTCTGCGCAGCGGTTTGGGAGTTAACATCAAAATTACATTTCTCGGCCATATCGCATAGATCTCACTGTGAAAAGGCTTAAATGACTTTTTTAATTAAGTTTGATGATTGCGTTCAAACAAAATGTCCTAGAACAAAATTTTTAAATGTAACTACTAGATTGTGATACAATACACTATTGGGTGAAGTTTAGTTGACTTCTGCGCAGCGGTTTGGGAGTTAACATCAAAATTACATTTCTCGGCCATATCGCATTGATCTCACTGTGAAAAGGCTTAAATGACTTTTTTAATTAAGTTTAATGATTGCGCTCAAACCAAATGTCCTAGAACGGAATTTTCAAATGTAACTACTAGAATGTGATACAATACACTATTGGGTGAAGTTTGGTTGACTTCTGCGCAGCGGTTTGGGAGTTAACGTCAAAATTACATTTCTCGGCCATATCGCATAGATCTCACTGTGAAAAGGCTTAAATGGCTTTTTTGACCTAAGTTTGAGGATTGCGCTCAAATCAAATGTCCTAGAACCAAATTTCCACATGTAACTACTAGATTGTGATACAATACACTAATGGGTGAAGTTTGGTTTACTTCTGCGCAGCGGTTTGGGAGTTAACATCAAAATTACATTTCTCGGCCATATCGCATAGATCTCACTGTGAAAAGGCTTAAATGGCTATTTTGACCTAAGTTTAATGATTGCGCTCAAACCAAATGTCCTAGAACGAAATTTTCAAATGTAACTACTAGAATGTGATACAATACACTATTGGGTGAAGTTTGGTTGACTTCTGCGCAGCGGTTTGGGAGTTAACATCAAAATTACATTTCTCGGCCATATCGCATAGATCTCACTGTGAAAAGGCTTAAATGGCTTTTTTGACCTAAGTTTGAGGATTGCGCTCAAATCAAATGTCCTAGAACCAAATTTCCACATGTAACTACTAGATTGTGATACAATACACTAATGGGTGAAGTTTGGTTTACTTCTGCGCAGCGGTTTGGGAGTTAACATCAAAATTACATTTCTCGGCCATATCGCATAGATCTCACTGTGAAAAGGCTTAAATGGCTTTTTTGACCTAAGTTTGAGGATTGCGCTCAAACAAAATGTCCTAGAACAAAATTTTCAAATGTAACTACTAGATTGTGATACAATACACTATTGGGTGAAGTTTGGTTGACTTCTGCGCAGCGGTTTGGGAGTTAACATCAAAATTACATTTTTCGGCCATATCGCATAGATCTCACTGTGAAAAGGCTTAAATGACTTTTTTAATTAAGTTTGATGATTGCGTTCAAACAAAATGTCCTAGAACAAAATTTTTAAATGTAACTACTAGATTGTGATACAATACACTATTGGGTGAAGTTTAGTTGACTTCTGCGCAGCGGTTTGGGAGTTAACATCAAAATTACATTTCTCGGCCATATCGCATAGATCTCACTGTGAAAAGGCTTAAATGACTTTTTTAATTAAGTTTAATGATTGCGCTCAAACCAAATGTCCTAGAACGAAATTTTCAAATGTAACTACTAGAATGTGATACAATACACTATTGGGTGAAGTTTGGTTGACTTCTGCGCAGCGGTTTGGGAGTTAACGTCAAAATTACATTTCTCGGCCATATCGCATAGATCTCACTGTGAAAAGGCTTAAATGGCTTTTTTGACCTAAGTTTGAGGATTGCGCTCAAACCAAATGTCCTAAAACTAAATTTCCAAATGTAACTACTAGATTGTGATACAATACACTAATGGGTGAAGTTTGGTTTACTTCTGCGCAGCGGTTTGGGAGTTAACATCAAAATTACATTTCTCGGCCATATCGCATAGATCTCACTGTGAAAAGGCTTAAATGGCTTTTTTGACCTAAGTTTGAGGATTGCGCTCAAAGAAAATGTCCTAGAACAAAATTTTCAAATGTAACTACTAGATTGTGATACAATACACTATTGGGTGAAGTTTGGTTGACTTCTGCGCAGCGGTTTGGGAGTTAACATCAAAATTACATTTCTCGGCCATATCGCATAGATCTCACTGTGAAAAGGCTTAAATGACTTTTTTAATTGTTTGATGATTGCGTTCAAACAAAATGTCCTAGAACAAAATTTTTAAATGTAACTACTAGATTGTGATACAATACACTATTGGGTGAAGTTTAGTTGACTTCTGCGCAGCGGTTTGGGAGTTAACATTAAAATTACATTTCTCGGCCATATCGCATAGATCTCACTGTGAAAAGGCTTAAATGACTTTTTTAATTAAGTTTAATGATTGCGCTCAAACCAAATGTCCTAGAACGAAATTTTCAAATGTAACTACTAGAATGTGATACAATACACTATTGGGTGAAGTTTGGTTGACTTCTGCGCAGCGGTTTGGGAGTTAACGTCAAAATTACATTTCTCGGCCATATCGCATAGATCTCACTGTGAAAAGGCTTAAATGGCTTTTTTGACCTAAGTTTGAGGATTGCGCTCAAATCAAATGTCCTAGAACCAAATTTCCACATGTAACTACTAGATTGTGATACAATACACTAATGGGTGAAGTTTGGTTTACTTCTGCGCAGCGGTTTGGGAGTTAACATCAAAATTACATTTCTCGGCCATATCGCATAGATCTCACTGTGAAAAGGCTTAAATGGCTATTTTGACCTAAGTTTAATGATTGCGCTCAAACCAAATGTCCTAGAACGAAATTTTCAAATGTAACTACTAGAATGTGATACAATACACTATTGGGTGAAGTTTGGTTGACTTCTGCGCAGCGGTTTGGGAGTTAACATCAAAATTACATTTCTCGGCCATATCGCATAGATCTCACTGTGAAAAGGCTTAAATGGCTTTTTTGACCTAAGTTTGAGGATTGCGCTCAAACAAAATGTCCTAGAACCAAATTTCCACATGTAACTACTAGATTGTGATACAATACACTAATGGGTGAAGTTTGGTTTACTTCTGCGCAGCGGTTTGGGAGTTAACATCAAAATTACATTTCTCGGCCATATCGCATAGATCTCACTGTGAAAAGGCTTAAATGGCTTTTTTGACCTAAGTTTGAGGATTGCGCTCAAACAAAATGTCCTAGAACAAAATTTTCAAATGTAACTACTAGATTGTGATACAATACACTATTGGGTGAAGTTTGGTTGACTTCTGCGCAGCGGTTTGGGAGTTAACATCAAAATTACATTTTTCGGCCATATCGCATAGATCTCACTGTGAAAAGGCTTAAATGACTTTTTTAATTAAGTTTGATGATTGCGTTCAAACAAAATGTCCTAGAACAAAATTTTTAAATGTAACTACTAGATTGTGATACAATACACTATTGGGTGAAGTTTAGTTGACTTCTGCGCAGCGGTTTGGGAGTTAACATCAAAATTACATTTCTCGGCCATATCGCATAGATCTCACTGTGAAAAGGCTTAAATGACTTTTTTAATTAAGTTTAATGATTGCGCTCAAACCAAATGTCCTAGAACGAAATTTTCAAATGTAACTACTAGAATGTGATACAATACACTATTGGGTGAAGTTTGGTTGACTTCTGCGCAGCGGTTTGGGAGTTAACGTCAAAATTACATTTCTCGGCCATATCGCATAGATCTCACTGTGAAAAGGCTTAAATGGCTTTTTTGACCTAAGTTTGAGGATTGCGCTCAAACCAAATGTCCTAAAACTAAATTTCCAAATGTAACTACTAGATTGTGATACAATACACTAATGGGTGAAGTTTGGTTTACTTCTGCGCAGCGGTTTGGGAGTTAACATCAAAATTACATTTCTCGGCCATATCGCATAGATCTCACTGTGAAAAGGCTTAAATGGCTATTTTGACCTAAGTTTAATGATTGCGCTCAAACCAAATGTCCTAGAACGAAATTTTCAAATGTAACTACTAGATTGTGATACAATACACTAATGGGTGAAGTTTGGTTGACTTCTGCGCAGCGGTTTGGGAGTTAACATCAAAATTACATTTCTCGGCCATATCGCATAGATCTCACTGTGAAAAGGCTTAAATGGCTTTTTTGACCTAAGTTTGAGGATTGCGCTCAAAGAAAATGTCCTAGAACAAAATTTTCAAATGTAACTACTAGATTGTGATACAATACACTATTGGGTGAAGTTTGGTTGACTTCTGCGCAGCGGTTTGGGAGTTAACATCAAAATTACATTTCTCGGCCATATCGCATAGATCTCACTGTGAAAAGGCTTAAATGACTTTTTTAATTAAGTTTGATGATTGCGTTCAAACAAAATGTCCTAGAACAAAATTTTTAATGTAACTACTAGATTGTGATACAATACACTATTGGGTGAAGTTTAGTTGACTTCTGCGCAGCGGTTTGGGAGTTAACATCAAAATTACATTTCTCGGCCATATCGCATAGATCTCACTGTGAAAAGGCTTAAATGACTTTTTTAATTAAGTTTAATGATTGCGCTCAAACCAAATGTCCTAGAACGAAATTTTCAAATGTAACTACTAGAATGTGATACAATACACTATTGGGTGAAGTTTAGTTGACTTCTGCGCAGCGGTTTGGGATTTAACATCAAAATTACATTTCTCGGCCATATCGCATAGATCTCACTGTGAAAAGGCTTAAATGGCTTTTTTGACCTAAGTTTGAGGATTGCGCTCAAATCAAATGTCCTAGAACCAAATTTCCACATGTAACTACTAGATTGTGATACAATACACTAATGGGTGAAGTTTGGTTTACTTCTGCGCAGCGGTTTGGGAGTTAACATCAAAATTACATTTCTCGGCCATATCGCATAGATCTCACTGTGAAAAGGCTTAAATGGCTTTTTTGACCTAAGTTTGAGGATTGCGCTCAAAGAAAATGTCCTAGAACAAAATTTTCAAATGTAACTACTAGATTGTGATACAATACACTATTGGGTGAAGTTTGGTTGACTTCTGCGCAGCGGTTTGGGAGTTAACATCAAAATTACATTTCTCGGCCATATCGCATAGATCTCACTGTGAAAAGGCTTAAATGACTTTTTTAATTAAGTTTGATGATTGCGTTCAAACAAAATGTCCTAGAACAAAATTTTTAAATGTAACTACTAGATTGTGATACAATACACTATTGGGTGAAGTTTAGTTGACTTCTGCGCAGCGGTTTGGGAGTTAACATTAAAATTACATTTCTCGGCCATATCGCATAGATCTCACTGTGAAAAGGCTTAAATGACTTTTTTAATTAAGTTTAATGATTGCGCTCAAACCAAATGTCCTAGAACGAAATTTTCAAATGTAACTACTAGAATGTGATACAATATACTATTGGGTGAAGTTTGGTTGACTTCTGCGCAGCGGTTTGGGAGTTAACGTCAAAATTACATTTCTCGGCCATATCGCATAGATCTCACTGTGAAAAGGCTTAAATGGCTTTTTTGACCTAAGTTTGAGGATTGCGCTCAAATCAAATGTCCTAGAACCAAATTTCCACATGTAACTACTAGATTGTGATACAATACACTAATGGGTGAAGTTTGGTTTACTTCTGCGCAGCGGTTTGGGAGTTAACATCAAAATTACATTTCTCGGCCATATCGCATAGATCTCACTGTGAAAAGGCTTAAATGGCTTTTTTGACCTAAGTTTGAGGTTTGCGCTCAAATCAAATGTCTTAGAACCAAAATTCCACATGTAACTACTAGATTGTGATACAATACACTAATGGGTGAAGTTTGGTTGACTTCTGCGCAGCGGTTTGGGAGTTAACATCAAAATTACATTTCTCGGCCATATCGCATAGATCTCACTGTGAAAAGGCTTAAATGACTTTTTTAATTAAGTTTGATGATTGCGTTCAAACAAAATGTCCTAGAACAAAATTTTCAAATGTAACTACTAGATTGTGATACAATACACTATTGGGTGAAGTTTGGTTGACTTCTGCGCAGCGGTTTGGGAGTTAACATCAAAATTACATTTCTCGGCCATATCGCATAGATCTCACTGTGAAAAGGCTTAAATGGCTTTTTTGACCTAAGTTTGAGGATTGCGCTCAAATCAAATGTCCTAGAACCAAATTTCCACATGTAACTACTAGATTGTGATACAATACACTATTGGGTGAAGTTTGGTTTACTTCTGCGCAGCGGTTTGGGAGTTAACATCAAAATTACATTTCTCGGCCATATCGCATAGATCTCACTGTGAAAAGGCTTAAATGACTTTTTTAATTAAGTTTGATGATTGCGTTCAAACAAAATGTCCTAGAACAAAATTTTCAAATGTAACTACTAGATTGTGATACAATACACTATTGGGTGAAGTTTGGTTGACTTCTGCGCAGCGGTTTGGGAGTTAACATCAAAATTACATTTCTCGGCCATATCGCATAGATCTCACTGTGAAAAGGCTTAAATGACTTTTTTAATTAAGTTTGATGATTGCGTTCAAACAAAATGTCCTAGAACAAAATTTTCAAATGTAACTACTAGATTGTGATACAATACACTATTGGGTGAAGTTTGGTTGACTTCTGCGCAGCGGTTTGGGAGTTAACGTCAAAATTACATTTCTCGGCCATATCGCATAGATCTCACTGTGAAAAGGCTTAAATGGCTTTTTTGACCTAAGTTTGAGGATTGCGCTCAAATCAAATGTCCTAGAACCAAATTTCCACATGTAACTACTAGATTGTGATACAATACACTAATGGGTGAAGTTTGGTTTACTTCTGCGCAGCGGTTTGGGAGTTAACATCAAAATTACATTTCTCGGCCATATCGCATAGATCTCACTGTGAAAAGGCTTAAATGGCTTTTTTGACCTAAGTTTAATAATTGCGCTCAAACCAAATGTCCTAAAACTAAATATCCAAATGTAACTACTAGATTGTGATAAAATACACTATTGGGTGAAGTTTGGTTGACTTCTGCGCAGCGGTTTGGGAGTTAACATCAAAATTACATTTCTCGGCCATATCGCATAGATCTCACTGTGAAAAGGCTTAAATGGCTTTTTTGACCTAAGTTTGAGGATTGCGCTCAAATCAAATGTCCTAGAACCAAATTTCCACATGTAACTACTAGATTGTGATACAATACACTAATGGGTGAAGTTTGGTTGACTTCTGCGCAGCGGTTTGGGAGTTAACATCAAAATTACATTTCTCGGCCATATCGCATAGATCTCACTGTGAAAAGGCTTAAATGACTTTTTTAATTAAGTTTGATGATTGCGCTCAAACAAAATTTCCTAGCACAAAATTTTCAAATGTAACTACTAGATTGTGATACAATACACTATTGGGTGAAGTTTGGTTGACTTCTGCGCAGCGGTTTGGGAGTTAACATCAAAATTACATTTCTCGGCCATATCGCATAGATCTCACTGTGAAAAGGCTTAAATGACTTTTTTAATTAAGTTTGATGATTGCGTTCAAACAAAATGTCCTAGAACGAAATTTTCAAATGTAACTACTAGATTGTGATACAATACACTATTGGGTGAAGTTTGGTTGACTTCTGCGCAGCGGTTTGGGAATTAACATCAAAATTACATTTCTCGGCCATATCGCATAGATCTCACTGTGAAAAGGCTTAAATGACTTTTTTAATTAAGTTTGATGATTGCGTTCAAACAAAATGTCCTAGAACAAAATTTTCAAATGTAACTACTAGATTGTGATACAATACACTATTGGGTGAAGTTTGGTTGACTTCTGCGCAGCGGTTTGGGAGTTAACTTCAAAATTACATTTCTCGGCCATATCGCATAGATCTCACTGTGAAAAGGCTTAAATGGCTTTTTTGACCTAAGTTTGAGGATTGCGCTCAAATCAAATGTCGTAGAACCAAATTTCCACATGTAACTACTAGATTGTGATACAATACACTAATGGGTGAAGTTTGGTTTACTTCTGCGCAGCGGTTTGGGAGTTAACATCAAAATTACATTTCTCGGCCATATCGCATAGATCTCACTGTGAAAAGGCTTAAATGGCTTTTTTGACCTAAGTTTAATAATTGCGCTCAAACCAAATGTCCTAAAACTAAATTTCCAAATGTAACTACTAGATTGTGATAAAATACACTATTGGGTGAAGTTTGGTTGACTTCTGCGCAGCGGTTTGGGAGTTAACATCAAAATTACATTTCTCGGCCATATCGCATAGATCTCACTGTGAAAAGGCTTAAATGGCTTTTTTGACCTAAGTTTGAGGATTGCGCTCAAACAAAATGTCCTAGAACAAAATTTTCAAATGTAACTACTAGATTGTGATACAATACACTATTGGGTGAAGTTTGGTTGACTTCTGCGCAGCGGTTTGGGAGTTAACATCAAAATTACATTTCTCGGCCATATCGCATAGATCTCACTGTGAAAAGGCTTAAATGACTTTTTTAATTAAGTTTGATGATTGCGTTCAAACAAAATGTCCTAGAACAAAATTTTCAAATGTACCTACTAGATTGTGATACAATACACTATTGGGTGAAGTTTGGTTGACTTCTGCGCAGCGGTTTGGGAGTTAACATCAAAATTACATTTCTCGGCCATATCGCATAGATCTCACTGTGAAAAGGCTTAAATGGCTTTTTTGACCTAAGTTTGAGGATTGCGCTCAAATCAAATGTCCTAGAACCAAATTTCCACATGTAACTACTAGATTGTGATACAATACACTAATGGGTGAAGTTTGGTTTACTTCTGCGCAGCGGTTTGGGAGTTAACATCAAAATTACATTTCTCGGCCATATCGCATAGATCTCACTGTGAAAAGGCTTAAATGGCTTTTTTGACCTAAGTTTAATCATTGCGCTCAAACCAAATGTCCTAAAACTAAATTTCCAAATGTAACTACTAGATTGTGATAAAATACACTATTGGGTGAAGTTTGGTTGACTTCTGCGCAGCGGTTTGGGAGTTCACATCAAAATTACATTTCTCGGCCATATCGCTAGATCTCACTGTGAAAAGGCTTAAATGGCTTTTTTGACCTAAGTTTGAGGATTGCGCTCAAATCAAATGTCCTAGAACCAAATTTCCACATGTAACTACTAGATTGTGATACAATACACTAATGGGTGAAGTTTGGTTTACTTCTGCGCAGCGGTTTGGGAGTTAACATCAAAATTACATTTCTCGGCCATATCGCATAGATCTCACTGTGAAAAGGCTTAAATGGCTTTTTTGACCTAAGTTTGAGGATTGCGCTCAAACAAAATGTCCTAGAACAAAATTTTCAAATGTAACTACTAGATTTTGATACAATACACTATTGGGTGAAGTTTGGTTGACTTCTGCGCAGCGGTTTGGGAGTTAACATCAAAATTACATTTTTCGGCCATATCGCATAGATCTCACTGTGAAAAGGCTTAAATGACTTTTTTAATTAAGTTTGATGATTGCGTTCAAACAAAATGTCCTAGAACAAAATTTTTAAATGTAACTACTAGATTGTGATACAATACACTATTGGGTGAAGTTTAGTTGACTTCTGCGCAGCGGTTTGGGAGTTAACATCAAAATTACATTTCTCGGCCATATCGCATAGATCTCACTGTGAAAAGGCTTAAATGACTTTTTTAATTAAGTTTAATGATTGCGCTCAAACCAAATGTCCTAGAACGAAATTTTCAAATGTAACTACTAGAATGTGATACAATACACTATTGGGTGAAGTTTGGTTGACTTCTGCGCAGCGGTTTGGGAGTTAACGTCAAAATTACATTTCTCGGCCATATCGCATAGATCTCACTGTGAAAAGGCTTAAATGGCTTTTTTGACCTAAGTTTGAGGATTGCGCTCAAACCAAATGTCCTAAAACTAAATTTCCACATGTAACTACTAGATTGTGATACAATACACTAATGGGTGAAGTTTGGTTTACTTCTGCGCAGCGGTTTGGGAGTTAACATCAAAATTACATTTCTCGGCCATATCGCATAGATCTCACTGTGAAAAGGCTTAAATGGCTTTTTTGACCTAAGTTTGAGGATTGCGCTCAAAGAAAATGTCCTAGAACAAAATTTTCAAATGTAACTACTAGATTGTGATACAATACACTATTGGGTGAAGTTTGGTTGACTTCTGCGCAGCGGTTTGGGAGTTAACATCAAAATTACATTTCTCGGCCATATCGCATAGATCTCACTGTGAAAAGGCTTAAATGACTTTTTTAATTAAGTTTGATGATTGCGTTCAAACAAAATGTCCTAGAACAAAATTTTTAAATGTAACTACTAGATTGTGATACAATACACTATTGGGTGAAGTTTAGTTGACTTCTGCGCAGCGGTTTGGGAGTTAACATTAAAATTACATTTCTCGGCCATATCGCATAGATCTCACTGTGAAAAGGCTTAAATGACTTTTTTAATTAAGTTTAATGATTGCGCTCAAACCAAATGTCCTAGAACGAAATTTTCAAATGTAACTACTAGAATGTGATACAATACACTATTGGGTGAAGTTTGGTTGACTTCTGCGCAGCGGTTTGGGAGTTAACGTCAAAATTACATTTCTCGGCCATATCGCATAGATCTCACTGTGAAAAGGCTTAAATGGCTTTTTTGACCTAAGTTTGAGGATTGCGCTCAAATCAAATGTCCTAGAACCAAATTTCCACATGTAACTACTAGATTGTGATACAATACACTAATGGGTGAAGTTTGGTTTACTTCTGCGCAGCGGTTTGGGAGTTAACATCAAAATTACATTTCTCGGCCATATCGCATAGATCTCACTGTGAAAAGGCTTAAATGGCTATTTTGACCTAAGTTTAATGATTGCGCTCAAACCAAATGTCCTAGAACGAAATTTTCAAATGTAACTACTAGAATGTGATACAATACACTATTGGGTGAAGTTTGGTTGACTTCTGCGCAGCGGTTTGGGAGTTAACATCAAAATTACATTTCTCGGCCATATCGCATAGATCTCACTGTGAAAAGGCTTAAATGGCTTTTTTGACCTAAGTTTGAGGATTGCGCTCAAACAAAATGTCCTAGAACCAAATTTCCACATGTAACTACTAGATTGTGATACAATACACTAATGGGTGAAGTTTGGTTTACTTCTGCGCAGCGGTTTGGGAGTTAACATCAAAATTACATTTCTCGGCCATATCGCATAGATCTCACTGTGAAAAGGCTTAAATGGCTTTTTTGACCTAAGTTTGAGGATTGCGCTCAAACAAAATGTCCTAGAACAAAATTTTCAAATGTAACTACTAGATTGTGATACAATACACTATTGGGTGAAGTTTGGTTGACTTCTGCGCAGCGGTTTGGGAGTTAACATCAAAATTACATTTTTCGGCCATATCGCATAGATCTCACTGTGAAAAGGCTTAAATGACTTTTTTAATTAAGTTTGATGATTGCGTTCAAACAAAATGTCCTAGAACAAAATTTTTAAATGTAACTACTAGATTGTGATACAATACACTATTGGGTGAAGTTTAGTTGACTTCTGCGCAGCGGTTTGGGAGTTAACATCAAAATTACATTTCTCGGCCATATCGCATAGATCTCACTGTGAAAAGGCTTAAATGACTTTTTTAATTAAGTTTAATGATTGCGCTCAAACCAAATGTCCTAGAACGAAATTTTCAAATGTAACTACTAGAATGTGATACAATACACTATTGGGTGAAGTTTGGTTGACTTCTGCGCAGCGGTTTGGGAGTTAACGTCAAAATTACATTTCTCGGCCATATCGCATAGATCTCACTGTGAAAAGGCTTAAATGGCTTTTTTGACCTAAGTTTGAGGATTGCGCTCAAACCAAATGTCCTAAAACTAAATTTCCAAATGTAACTACTAGATTGTGATACAATACACTAATGGGTGAAGTTTGGTTTACTTCTGCGCAGCGGTTTGGGAGTTAACATCAAAATTACATTTCTCGGCCATATCGCATAGATCTCACTGTGAAAAGGCTTAAATGGCTATTTTGACCTAAGTTTAATGATTGCGCTCAAACCAAATGTCCTAGAACGAAATTTTCAAATGTAACTACTAGATTGTGATACAATACACTAATGGGTGAAGTTTGGTTGACTTCTGCGCAGCGGTTTGGGAGTTAACATCAAAATTACATTTCTCGGCCATATCGCATAGATCTCACTGTGAAAAGGCTTAAATGGCTTTTTTGACCTAAGTTTGAGGATTGCGCTCAAAGAAAATGTCCTAGAACAAAATTTTCAAATGTAACTACTAGATTGTGATACAATACACTATTGGGTGAAGTTTGGTTGACTTCTGCGCAGCGGTTTGGGAGTTAACATCAAAATTACATTTCTCGGCCATATCGCATAGATCTCACTGTGAAAAGGCTTAAATGACTTTTTTAATTAAGTTTGATGATTGCGTTCAAACAAAATGTCCTAGAACAAAATTTTTAATGTAACTACTAGATTGTGATACAATACACTATTGGGTGAAGTTTAGTTGACTTCTGCGCAGCGGTTTGGGAGTTAACATCAAAATTACATTTCTCGGCCATATCGCATAGATCTCACTGTGAAAAGGCTTAAATGACTTTTTTAATTAAGTTTAATGATTGCGCTCAAACCAAATGTCCTAGAACGAAATTTTCAAATGTAACTACTAGAATGTGATACAATACACTATTGGGTGAAGTTTAGTTGACTTCTGCGCAGCGGTTTGGGATTTAACATCAAAATTACATTTCTCGGCCATATCGCATAGATCTCACTGTGAAAAGGCTTAAATGGCTTTTTTGACCTAAGTTTGAGGATTGCGCTCAAATCAAATGTCCTAGAACCAAATTTCCACATGTAACTACTAGATTGTGATACAATACACTAATGGGTGAAGTTTGGTTTACTTCTGCGCAGCGGTTTGGGAGTTAACATCAAAATTACATTTCTCGGCCATATCGCATAGATCTCACTGTGAAAAGGCTTAAATGGCTTTTTTGACCTAAGTTTGAGGATTGCGCTCAAAGAAAATGTCCTAGAACAAAATTTTCAAATGTAACTACTAGATTGTGATACAATACACTATTGGGTGAAGTTTGGTTGACTTCTGCGCAGCGGTTTGGGAGTTAACATCAAAATTACATTTCTCGGCCATATCGCATAGATCTCACTGTGAAAAGGCTTAAATGACTTTTTTAATTAAGTTTGATGATTGCGTTCAAACAAAATGTCCTAGAACAAAATTTTTAAATGTAACTACTAGATTGTGATACAATACACTATTGGGTGAAGTTTAGTTGACTTCTGCGCAGCGGTTTGGGAGTTAACATTAAAATTACATTTCTCGGCCATATCGCATAGATCTCACTGTGAAAAGGCTTAAATGACTTTTTTAATTAAGTTTAATGATTGCGCTCAAACCAAATGTCCTAGAACGAAATTTTCAAATGTAACTACTAGAATGTGATACAATACACTATTGGGTGAAGTTTGGTTGACTTCTGCGCAGCGGTTTGGGAGTTAACGTCAAAATTACATTTCTCGGCCATATCGCATAGATCTCACTGTGAAAAGGCTTAAATGGCTTTTTTGACCTAAGTTTGAGGATTGCGCTCAAATCAAATGTCCTAGAACCAAATTTCCACATGTAACTACTAGATTGTGATACAATACACTAATGGGTGAAGTTTGGTTTACTTCTGCGCAGCGGTTTGGGAGTTAACATCAAAATTACATTTCTCGGCCATATCGCATAGATCTCACTGTGAAAAGGCTTAAATGGCTATTTTGACCTAAGTTTAATGATTGCGCTCAAACCAAATGTCCTAGAACGAAATTTTCAAATGTATTTACTAGAATGTGATACAATACACTATTGGGTGAAGTTTGGTTGACTTCTGCGCAGCGGTTTGGGAGTTAACATCAAAATTACATTTCTCGGCCATATCGCATAGATCTCACTGTGAAAAGGCTTAAATGGCTTTTTTGACCTAAGTTTGAGGATTGCGCTCAAAGAAAATGTCCTAGAACAAAATTTTCAAATGTAACTACTAGATTGTGATACAATACACTATTGGGTGAAGTTTGGTTGACTTCTGCGCAGCGGTTTGGGAGTTAACATCAAAATTACATTTCTCGGCCATATCGCATAGATCTCACTGTGAAAAGGCTTAAATGGCTTTTTTGACCTAAGTTTGAGGATTGCGCTCAAATCAAATGTCCTAGAACCAAATTTCCACATGTAACTACTAGATTGTGATACAATACACTAATGGGTGAAGTTTGGTTTACTTCTGCGCAGCGGTTTGGGAGTTAACATCAAAATTACATTTCTCGGCCATATCGCATAGATCTCACTGTGAAAAGGCTTAAATGGCTTTTTTGACCTAAGTTTAATAATTGCGCTCAAACCAAATGTCCTAAAACTAAATATCCAAATGTAACTACTAGATTGTGATAAAATACACTATTGGGTGAAGTTTGGTTGACTTCTGCGCAGCGGTTTGGGAGTTAACATCAAAATTACATTTCTCGGCCATATCGCATAGATCTCACTGTGAAAAGGCTTAAATGGCTTTTTTGACCTAAGTTTGAGGATTGCGCTCAAATCAAATGTCCTAGAACCAAATTTCCACATGTAACTACTAGATTGTGATACAATACACTAATGGGTGAAGTTTGGTTGACTTCTGCGCAGCGGTTTGGGAGTTAACATCAAAATTACATTTCTCGGCCATATCGCATAGATCTCACTGTGAAAAGGCTTAAATGACTTTTTTAATTAAGTTTGATGATTGCGCTCAAACAAAATTTCCTAGCACAAAATTTTCAAATGTAACTACTAGATTGTGATACAATACACTATTGGGTGAAGTTTGGTTGACTTCTGCGCAGCGGTTTGGGAGTTAACATCAAAATTACATTTCTCGGCCATATCGCATAGATCTCACTTTGAAAAGGCTTAAATGACTTTTTTAATTAAGTTTGATGATTGCGTTCAAACAAAATGTCCTAGAACGAAATTTTCAAATGTAACTACTAGATTGTGATACAATACACTATTGGGTGAAGTTTGGTTGACTTCTGCGCAGCGGTTTGGGAATTAACATCAAAATTACATTTCTCGGCCATATCGCATAGATCTCACTGTGAAAAGGCTTAAATGACTTTTTTAATTAAGTTTGATGATTGCGTTCAAACAAAATGTCCTAGAACAAAATTTTCAAATGTAACTACTAGATTGTGATACAATACACTATTGGGTGAAGTTTGGTTGACTTCTGCGCAGCGGTTTGGGAGTTAACTTCAAAATTACATTTCTCGGCCATATCGCATAGATCTCACTGTGAAAAGGCTTAAATGACTTTTTTAATTAAGTTTGATGATTGCGCTCAAACAAAATTTCCTAGAACAAAATTTTCAAATGTTACTACTAGATTTTGATACAATACACTATTGGGTGAAGTTTGGTTGACTTCTGCGCAGCGGTTTGGGAGTTAACATCAAAATTACATTTCTCGGCCATATCGCATAGATCTCACTGTGAAAAGGCTTAAATGACTTTTTTAATTAAGTTTGATGATTGCGTTCAAACAAAATGTCCTAGAACGAAATTTTCAAATGTAACTACTAGAATGTGATACAATACACTATTGGGTGAAATTTGGTTGACTTCTGCGCAGCGGTTTGGGAGTTAACATCAAAATTACATTTCTCGGCCATATCGCATAGATCTCACTGTGAAAAGGCTTAAATGGCTTTTTTGACCTAAGTTTGAGGTTTGCGCTCAAATCAAATGTCTTAGAACCAAAATTCCACATGTAACTACTAGATTGTGATACAATACACTAATGGGTGAAGTTTGGTTGACTTCTGCGCAGCGGTTTGGGAGTTAACATCAAAATTACATTTCTCGGCCATATCGCATAGATCTCACTGTGAAAAGGCTTAAATGACTTTTTTAATTAAGTTTGATGATTGCGTTCAAACAAAATGTCCTAGAACAAAATTTTCAAATGTAACTACTAGATTGTGATACAATACACTATTGGGTGAAGTTTGGTTGACTTCTGCGCAGCGGTTTGGGAGTTAACATCAAAATTACATTTCTCGGCCATATCGCATAGATCTCACTGTGAAAAGGCTTAAATGGCTTTTTTGACCTAAGTTTGAGGATTGCGCTCAAATCAAATGTCCTAGAACCAAATTTCCACATGTAACTACTAGATTGTGATACAATACACTATTGGGTGAAGTTTGGTTTACTTCTGCGCAGCGGTTTGGGAGTTAACATCAAAATTACATTTCTCGGCCATATCGCATAGATCTCACTGTGAAAAGGCTTAAATGACTTTTTTAATTAAGTTTGATGATTGCGTTCAAACAAAATGTCCTAGAACAAAATTTTCAAATGTAACTACTAGATTGTGATACAATACACTATTGGGTGAAGTTTGGTTGACTTCTGCGCAGCGGTTTGGGAGTTAACATCAAAATTACATTTCTCGGCCATATCGCATAGATCTCACTGTGAAAAGGCTTAAATGACTTTTTTAATTAAGTTTGATGATTGCGTTCAAACAAAATGTCCTAGAACAAAATTTTCAAATGTAACTACTAGATTGTGATACAATACACTATTGGGTGAAGTTTGGTTGACTTCTGCGCAGCGGTTTGGGAGTTAACGTCAAAATTACATTTCTCGGCCATATCGCATAGATCTCACTGTGAAAAGGCTTAAATGGCTTTTTTGACCTAAGTTTGAGGATTGCGCTCAAATCAAATGTCCTAGAACCAAATTTCCACATGTAACTACTAGATTGTGATACAATACACTAATGGGTGAAGTTTGGTTTACTTCTGCGCAGCGGTTTGGGAGTTAACATCAAAATTACATTTCTCGGCCATATCGCATAGATCTCACTGTGAAAAGGCTTAAATGGCTTTTTTGACCTAAGTTTAATAATTGCGCTCAAACCAAATGTCCTAAAACTAAATATCCAAATGTAACTACTAGATTGTGATAAAATACACTATTGGGTGAAGTTTGGTTGACTTCTGCGCAGCGGTTTGGGAGTTAACATCAAAATTACATTTCTCGGCCATATCGCATAGATCTCACTGTGAAAAGGCTTAAATGGCTTTTTTGACCTAAGTTTGAGGATTGCGCTCAAATCAAATGTCCTAGAACCAAATTTCCACATGTAACTACTAGATTGTGATACAATACACTAATGGGTGAAGTTTGGTTGACTTCTGCGCAGCGGTTTGGGAGTTAACATCAAAATTACATTTCTCGGCCATATCGCATAGATCTCACTGTGAAAAGGCTTAAATGACTTTTTTAATTAAGTTTGATGATTGCGCTCAAACAAAATTTCCTAGCACAAAATTTTCAAATGTAACTACTAGATTGTGATACAATACACTATTGGGTGAAGTTTGGTTGACTTCTGCGCAGCGGTTTGGGAGTTAACATCAAAATTACATTTCTCGGCCATATCGCATAGATCTCACTGTGAAAAGGCTTAAATGACTTTTTTAATTAAGTTTGATGATTGCGTTCAAACAAAATGTCCTAGAACGAAATTTTCAAATGTAACTACTAGATTGTGATACAATACACTATTGGGTGAAGTTTGGTTGACTTCTGCGCAGCGGTTTGGGAATTAACATCAAAATTACATTTCTCGGCCATATCGCATAGATCTCACTGTGAAAAGGCTTAAATGACTTTTTTAATTAAGTTTGATGATTGCGTTCAAATAAAATGTCCTAGAACAAAATTTTCAAATGTAACTACTAGATTGTGATACAATACACTATTGGGTGAAGTTTGGTTGACTTCTGCGCAGCGGTTTGGGAGTTAACTTCAAAATTACATTTCTCGGCCATATCGCATAGATCTCACTGTGAAAAGGCTTAAATGGCTTTTTTGACCTAAGTTTGAGGATTGCGCTCAAATCAAATGTCGTAGAACCAAATTTCCACATGTAACTACTAGATTGTGATACAATACACTAATGGGTGAAGTTTGGTTTACTTCTGCGCAGCGGTTTGGGAGTTAACATCAAAATTACATTTCTCGGCCATATCGCATAGATCTCACTGTGAAAAGGCTTAAATGGCTTTTTTGACCTAAGTTTAATAATTGCGCTCAAACCAAATGTCCTAAAACTAAATTTCCAAATGTAACTACTAGATTGTGATAAAATACACTATTGGGTGAAGTTTGGTTGACTTCTGCGCAGCGGTTTGGGAGTTAACATCAAAATTACATTTCTCGGCCATATCGCATAGATCTCACTGTGAAAAGGCTTAAATGGCTTTTTTGACCTAAGTTTGAGGATTGCGCTCAAACAAAATGTCCTAGAACAAAATTTTCAAATGTAACTACTAGATTGTGATACAATACACTATTGGGTGAAGTTTGGTTGACTTCTGCGCAGCGGTTTGGGAGTTAACATCAAAATTACATTTCTCGGCCATATCGCATAGATCTCACTGTGAAAAGGCTTAAATGACTTTTTTAATTAAGTTTGATGATTGCGTTCAAACAAAATGTCCTAGAACAAAATTTTCAAATGTACCTACTAGATTGTGATACAATACACTATTGGGTGAAGTTTGGTTGACTTCTGCGCAGCGGTTTGGGAGTTAACATCAAAATTACATTTCTCGGCCATATCGCATAGATCTCACTGTGAAAAGGCTTAAATGGCTTTTTTGACCTAAGTTTGAGGATTGCGCTCAAATCAAATGTCCTAGAACCAAATTTCCACATGTAACTACTAGATTGTGATACAATACACTAATGGGTGAAGTTTGGTTTACTTCTGCGCAGCGGTTTGGGAGTTAACATCAAAATTACATTTCTCGGCCATATCGCATAGATCTCACTGTGAAAAGGCTTAAATGGCTTTTTTGACCTAAGTTTAATCATTGCGCTCAAACCAAATGTCCTAAAACTAAATTTCCAAATGTAACTACTAGATTGTGATAAAATACACTATTGGGTGAAGTTTGGTTGACTTCTGCGCAGCGGTTTGGGAGTTCACATCAAAATTACATTTCTCGGCCATATCGCTAGATCTCACTGTGAAAAGGCTTAAATGGCTTTTTTGACCTAAGTTTGAGGATTGCGCTCAAATCAAATGTCCTAGAACCAAATTTCCACATGTAACTACTAGATTGTGATACAATACACTAATGGGTGAAGTTTGGTTGACTTCTGCGCAGCGGTTTGGGAGTTAACATCAAAATTACATTTCTCGGCCATATCGCATAGATCTCACTGTGAAAAGGCTTAAATGACTTTTTTAATTAAGTTTGATGATTGCGCTCAAACAAAATTTCCTAGAACAAAATTTTCAAATGTAACTACTAGATTGTGATACAATACACTATTGGGTGAAGTTTGGTTGACTTCTGCGCAGCGGTTTGGGAGTTAACATCAAAATTACATTTCTCGGCCATATCGCATAGATCTCACTGTGAAAAGGCTTAAATGACTTTTTTAATTAAGTTTGATGATTGCGTTCAAACAAAATGTCCTAGAACAAAATTTTTAAATGTAACTACTAGATTGTGATACAATACACTATTGGGTGAAGTTTAGTTGACTTCTGCGCAGCGGTTTGGGAGTTAACATCAAAATTACATTTCTCGGCCATATCGCATAGATCTCACTGTGAAAAGGCTTAAATGACTTTTTTAATTAAGTTTAATGATTGCGCTCAAACCAAATGTCCTAGAACGAAATTTTCAAATGTAACTACTAGAATGTGATACAATACACTATTGGGTGATGTTTGGTTGACTTCTGCGCAGCGGTTTGGGAGTTAACGTCAAAATTACATTTCTCGGCCATATCGCATAGATCTCACTGTGAAAAGGCTTAAATGGCTTTTTTGACCTAAGTTTGAGGATTGCGCTCAAATCAAATGTCCTAGAACCAAATTTCCACATGTAACTACTAGATTGTGATACAATACACTAATGGGTGAAGTTTGGTTTACTTCTGCGCAGCGGTTTGGGAGTTAACATCAAAATTACATTTCTCGGCCATATCGCATAGATCTCACTGTGAAAAGGCTTAAATGGCTATTTTGACCTAAGTTTAATGATTGCGCTCAAACCAAATGTCCTAGAACGAAATTTTCAAATGTAACTACTAGAATGTGATACAATACACTATTGGGTGAAGTTTGGTTGACTTCTGCGCAGCGGTTTGGGAGTTAACATCAAAATTACATTTCTCGGCCATATCGCATAGATCTCACTGTGAAAAGGCTTAAATGGCTTTTTTGACCTAAGTTTGAGGATTGCGCTCAAAGAAAATGTCCTAGAACAAAATTTTCAAATGTAACTACTAGATTGTGATACAATACACTATTGGGTGAAGTTTGGTTGACTTCTGCGCAGCGGTTTGGGAGTTAACATCAAAATTACATTTCTCGGCCATATCGCATAGATCTCACTGTGAAAAGGCTTAAATGACTTTTTTAATTAAGTTTGATGATTGCGTTCAAACAAAATGTCCTAGAACAAAATTTTCAAATGTAACTACTAGATTGTGATACAATACACTATTGGGTGAAGTTTGGTTGACTTCTGCGCAGCGGTTTGGGAGTTAACATCAAAATTACATTTCTCGGCCATATCGCATAGATCTCACTGTGAAAAGGCTTAAATGGCTTTTTTGACCTAAGTTTGAGGATTGCGCTCAAATCAAATGTCCTAGAACCAAATTTCCACATGTAACTACTAGATTGTGATACAATACACTAATGGGTGAAGTTTGGTTGACTTCTGCGCAGCGGTTTGGGAGTTAACATCAAAATTACATTTCTCGGCCATATCGCATAGATCTCACTGTGAAAAGGCTAAAATGGCTTTTTTGACCTAAGTTTAATAATTGCGCTCAAACCAAATGTCCTAAAACTAAATATCCAAATGTAACTACTAGATTGTGATAAAATACACTATTGGGTGAAGTTTGGTTGACTTCTGCGCAGCGGTTTGGGAGTTAACATCAAAATTACATTTCTCGGCCATATCGCATAGATCTCACTGTGAAAAGGCTTAAATGGCTTTTTTGACCTAAGTTTAATCATTGCGCTCAAACCAAATGTCCTAAAACTAAATTTCCAAATGTAACTACTAGATTGTGATAAAATACACTATTGGGTGAAGTTTGGTTGACTTCTGCGCAGCGGTTTGGGAGTTAACATTAAAATTACATTTCTCGGCCATATCGCATAGATCTCACTGTGAAAAGGCTTAAATGGCTTTTTTGACCTAAGTTTGAGGATTGCGCTCAAATCAAATGTCCTAGAACCAAATTTCTACATGTAACTACTAGATTGTGATACAATACACTAATGGGTGAAGTTTGGTTGACTTCTGCGCAGCGGTTTGGGAGTTAACATCAAAATTACATTTCTCGGCCATATCGCATAGATCTCACTGTGAAAAGGCTTAAATGGCTATTTTGACCTAAGTTTAATGATTGCGCTCAAACCAAATGTCCTAGAACGAAATTTTCAAATGTAACTACTAGAATGTGATACAATACACTATTGGGTGAAGTTTGGTTGACTTCTGCGCAGCGGTTTGGGAGTTAACATCAAAATTACATTTCTCGGCCATATCGCATAGATCTCACTGTGAAAAGGCTTAAATGGCTTTTTTGACCTAAGTTTGAGGATTGCGCTCAAAGAAAATGTCCTAGAACAAAATTTTCAAATGTAACTACTAGATTGTGATACAATACACTATTGGGTGAAGTTTGGTTGACTTCTGCGCAGCGGTTTGGGAGTTAACATCAAAATTACATTTCTCGGCCATATCGCATAGATCTCACTGTGAAAAGGCTTAAATGACTTTTTTAATTAAGTTTGATGATTGCGTTCAAACAAAATGTCCTAGAACAAAATTTTCAAATGTAACTACTAGATTGTGATACAATACACTATTGGGTGAAGTTTGGTTGACTTCTGCGCAGCGGTTTGGGAGTTAACATCAAAATTACATTTCTCGGCCATATCGCATAGATCTCACTGTGAAAAGGCTTAAATGGCTTTTTTGACCTAAGTTTGAGGATTGCGCTCAAATCAAATGTCCTAGAACCAAATTTCCACATGTAACTACTAGATTGTGATACAATACACTAATGGGTGAAGTTTGGTTGACTTCTGCGCAGCGGTTTGGGAGTTAACATCAAAATTACATTTCTCGGCCATATCGCATAGATCTCACTGTGAAAAGGCTAAAATGGCTTTTTTGACCTAAGTTTAATAATTGCGCTCAAACCAAATGTCCTAAAACTAAATATCCAAATGTAACTACTAGATTGTGATAAAATACACTATTGGGTGAAGTTTGGTTGACTTCTGCGCAGCGGTTTGGGAGTTAACATCAAAATTACATTTCTCGGCCATATCGCATAGATCTCACTGTGAAAAGGCTTAAATGGCTTTTTTGACCTAAGTTTAATCATTGCGCTCAAACCAAATGTCCTAAAACTAAATTTCCAAATGTAACTACTAGATTGTGATAAAATACACTATTGGGTGAAGTTTGGTTGACTTCTGCGCAGCGGTTTGGGAGTTAACATCAAAATTACATTTCTCGGCCATATCGCATAGATCTCACTGTGAAAAGGCTTAAATGGCTTTTTTGACCTAAGTTTGAGGATTGCGCTCAAATCAAATGTCCTAGAACCAAATTTCCACATGTAACTACTAGATTGTGATACAATACACTAATGGGTGAAGTTTGGTTGACTTCTGCGCAGCGGTTTGGGAGTTAACATCAAAATTACATTTCTCGGCCATATCGCATAGATCTCACTGTGAAAAGGCTTAAATGACTTTTTTAATTAAGTTTGATGATTGCGCTCAAACAAAATTTCCTAGAACAAAATTTTCAAATGTAACTACTAGATTGTGATACAATACACTATTGGGTGAAGTTTGGTTGACTTCTGCGCAGCGGTTTGGGAGTTAACATCAAAATTACATTTCTCGGCCATATCGCATAGATCTCACTGTGAAAAGGCTTAAATGACTTTTTTAATTAAGTTTGATGATTGCGTTCAAACAAAATGTCCTAGAACAAAATTTTTAAATGTAACTACTAGATTGTGATACAATACACTATTGGGTGAAGTTTAGTTGACTTCTGCGCAGCGGTTTGGGAGTTAACATCAAAATTACATTTCTCGGCCATATCGCATAGATCTCACTGTGAAAAGGCTTAAATGACTTTTTTAATTAAGTTTAATGATTGCGCTCAAACCAAATGTCCTAGAACGAAATTTTCAAATGTAACTACTAGAATGTGATACAATACACTATTGGGTGATGTTTGGTTGACTTCTGCGCAGCGGTTTGGGAGTTAACGTCAAAATTACATTTCTCGGCCATATCGCATAGATCTCACTGTGAAAAGGCTTAAATGGCTTTTTTGACCTAAGTTTGAGGATTGCGCTCAAATCAAATGTCCTAGAACCAAATTTCCACATTTAACTACTAGATTGTGATACAATACACTAATGGGTGAAGTTTGGTTTACTTCTGCGCAGCGGTTTGGGAGTTAACATCAAAATTACATTTCTCGGCCATATCGCATAGATCTCACTGTGAAAAGGCTTAAATGGCTATTTTGACCTAAGTTTAATGATTGCGCTAAAACCAAATGTCCTAGAACGAAATTTTCAAATGTAACTACTAGAATGTGATACAATACACTATTGGGTGAAGTTTGGTTGACTTCTGCGCAGCGGTTTGGGAGTTAACATCAAAATTACATTTCTCGGCCATATCGCATAGATCTCACTGTGAAAAGGCTTAAATGGCTTTTTTGACCTAAGTATGAGGATTGCGCTCAAAGAAAATGTCCTAGAACAAAATTTTCAAATGTAACTACTAGATTGTGATACAATACACTATTGGGTGAAGTTTGGTTGACTTCTGCGCAGCGGTTTGGGAGTTAACATCAAAATTACATTTCTCGGCCATATCGCATAGATCTCACTGTGAAAAGGCTTAAATGACTTTTTTAATTAAGTTTGATGATTGCGTTCAAACAAAATGTCCTAGAACAAAATTTTCAAATGTAACTACTAGATTGTGATACAATACACTATTGGGTGAAGTTTGGTTGACTTCTGCGCAGCGGTTTGGGAGTTAACATCAAAATTACATTTCTCGGCCATATCGCATAGATCTCACTGTGAAAAGGCTTAAATGGCTTTTTTGACCTAAGTTTGAGGATTGCGCTCAAATCAAATGTCCTAGAACCAAATTTCCACATGTAACTACTAGATTGTGATACAATACACTAATGGGTGAAGTTTGGTTTACTTCTGCGCAGCGGTTTGGGAGTTAACATCAAAATTACATTTCTCGGCCATATCGCATAGATCTCACTGTGAAAAGGCTTAAATGGCTTTTTTGACCTAAGTTTAATAATTGCGCTCAAACCAAATGTCCTAAAACTAAATATCCAAATGTAACTACTAGATTGTGATAAAATACACTATTGGGTGAAGTTTGGTTGACTTCTGCGCAGCGGTTTGGGAGTTAACATCAAAATTACATTTCTCGGCCATATCGCATAGATCTCACTGTGAAAAGGCTTAAATGGCTTTTTTGACCTAAGTTTGAGGATTGCGCTCAAATCAAATGTCCTAGAACCAAATTTCCACATGTAACTACTAGATTGTGATACAATACACTAATGGGTGAAGTTTGGTTGACTTCTGCGCAGCGGTTTGGGAGTTAACATCAAAATTACATTTCTCGGCCATATCGCATAGATCTCACTGTGAAAAGGCTTAAATGACTTTTTTAATTAAGTTTGATGATTGCGCTCAAACAAAATTTCTTAGCACAAAATTTTCAAATGTAACTACTAGATTGTGATACAATACACTATTGGGTGAAGTTTGGTTGACTTCTGCGCAGCGGTTTGGGAGTTAACATCAAAATTACATTTCTCGGCCATATCGCATAGATCTCACTGTGAAAAGGCTTAAATGACTTTTTTAATTAAGTTTGATGATTGCGTTCAAACAAAATGTCCTAGAACGAAATTTTCAAATGTAACTACTAGATTGTGATACAATACACTATTGGGTGAAGTTTGGTTGACTTCTGCGCAGCGGTTTGGGAGTTAACATCAAAATTACATTTCTCGGCCATATCGCATAGATCTCACTGTGAAAAGGCTTAAATGGCTTTTTTGACCTAAGTTTGAGGATTGCGCTCAAATCAAATGTCGTAGAACCAAATTTCCACATGTAACTACTAGATTGTGATACAATACACTAATGGGTGAAGTTTGGTTTACTTCTGCGCAGCGGTTTGGGAGTTAACATCAAAATTACATTTCTCGGCCATATCGCATAGATCTCACTGTGAAAAGGCTTAAATGGCTTTTTTGACCTAAGTTTAATAATTGCGCTCAAACCAAATGTCCTAAAACTAAATTTCCAAATGTAACTACTAGATTGTGATAAAATACACTATTGGGTGAAGTTTGGTTGACTTCTGCGCAGCGGTTTGGGAGTTAACATCAAAATTACATTTCTCGGCCATATCGCATAGATCTCACTGTGAAAAGGCTTAAATGGCTTTTTTGACCTAAGTTTGAGGATTGCGCTCAAATCAAATGTCCTAGAACCAAATTTCCACATGTAACTACTAGATTGTGATACAATACACTAATGGGTGAAGTTTGGTTGACTTCTGCGCAGCGGTTTGGGAGTTAACATCAAAATTACATTTCTCGGCCATATCGCATAGATCTCACTGTGAAAAGGCTTAAATGACTTTTTTAATTAAGTTTGATGATTGCGCTCAAACAAAATTTCCTAGAACAAAATTTTCAAATGTAACTACTAGATTGTGATACAATACACTATTGGGTGAAGTTTGGTTGACTTCTGCGCAGCGGTTTGGGAGTTAACATCAAAATTACATTTCTCGGCCATATCGCATAGATCTCACTGTAAAAAGGCTTAAATGACTTTTTTAATTAAGTTTGATGATTGCGTTCAAACAAAATGTCATAGAACAAAATTTTCAAATGTAACTACTAGATTGTGATACAATACACTATTGGGTGAAGTTTGGTTGACTTCTGCGCAGCGGTTTGGGAGTTAACATCAAAATTACATTTCTCGGCCATATCGCATAGATCTCACTGTGAAAAGGCTTAAATGACTTTTTTAATTAAGTTTGATGATTGCGTTCAAACAAAATGTCCTAGAACAAAATTTTCAAATGTAACTACTAGATTGTGATACAATACACTATTGGGTGAAGTTTGGTTGACTTCTGCGCAGCGGTTTGGGAGTTAACGTCAAAATTACATTTCTCGGCCATATCGCATAGATCTCACTGTGAAAAGGCTTAAATGGCTTTTTTGACCTAAGTTTGAGGATTGCGCTCAAATCAAATGTCCTAGAACCAAATTTCCACATGTAACTACTAGATTGTGATACAATACACTAATGGGTGAAGTTTGGTTTACTTCTGCGCAGCGGTTTGGGAGTTAACATCAAAATTACATTTCTCGGCCATATCGCATAGATCTCACTGTGAAAAGGCTTAAATGGCTATTTTGACCTAAGTTTAATGATTGCGCTCAATCCAAATGTCCTAGAACGAAATTTTCAAATGTAACTACTAGAATGTGATACAATACACTATTGGGTGAAGTTTGGTTGACTTCAACGCAGCGGTTTGGGAGTTAACATCAAAATTACATTTCTCGGCCATATCGCATAGATCTCACTGTGAAAAGGCTTAAATGGCTTTTTTGACCTAAGTTTGAGGATTGCGCTCAAACAAAATGTCCTAGAACAAAATTTTCAAATGTAACTACTAGATTGTGATACAATACACTATTGGGTGAAGTTTGGTTGACTTCTGCGCAGCGGTTTGGGAGTTAACATCAAAATTACATTTCTCGGCCATATCGCATAGATCTCACTGTGAAAAGGCTTAAATGACTTTTTTAATTAAGTTTGATGATTGCGTTCAAACAAAATGTCCTAGAACAAAATTTTCAAATGTAACTACTAGATTGTGATACAATACACTATTGGGTGAAGTTTGGTTGACTTCTGCGCAGCGGTTTGGGAGTTAACATCAAAATTACATTTCTCGGCCATATCGCATAGATCTCACTGTGAAAAGGCTTAAATGGCTTTTTTGACCTAAGTTTGAGGATTGCGCTCAAATCAAATGTCCTAGAACCAAATTTCCACATGTAACTACTAGATTGTGATACAATACACTAATGGGTGAAGTTTGGTTTACTTCTGCGCAGCGGTTTGGGAGTTAACATCAAAATTACATTTCTCGGCCATATCGCATAGATCTCACTGTGAAAAGGCTTAAATGGCTTTTTTGACCTAAGTTTAATCATTGCGCTCAAACCAAATGTCCTAAAACTAAATTTCCAAATGTAACTACTAGATTGTGATAAAATACACTATTGGGTGAAGTTTGGTTGACTTCTGCGCAGCGGTTTGGGAGTTAACATCAAAATTACATTTCTCGGCCATATCGCATAGATCTCACTGTGAAAAGGCTTAAATGGCTTTTTTGACCTAAGTTTGAGGATTGCGCTCAAATCAAATGTCCTAGAACCAAATTTCCACATGTAACTACTAGATTGTGATACAATACACTAATGGGTGAAGTTTGGTTGACTTCTGCGCAGCGGTTTGGGAGTTAACATCAAAATTACATTTCTCGGCCATATCGCATAGATCTCACTGTGAAAAGGCTTAAATGACTTTTTTAATTAAGTTTGATGATTGCGTTCAAACAAAATGTCCTAGAACAAAATTTTCAAATGTAACTACTAGATTGTGATACAATACACTATTGGGTGAAGTTTGGTTGACTTCTGCGCAGCGGTTTGGGAGTTAACATCAAAATTACATTTCTCGGCCATATCGCATAGATCTCACTGTGAAAAGGCTTAAATGGCTTTTTTGACCTAAGTTTGAGGATTGCGCTCAAATCAAATGTCCTAGAACCAAATTTCCACATGTAACTACTAGATTGTGATACAATACACTAATGGGTGAAGTTTGGTTTACTTCTGCGCAGCGGTTTGGGAGTTAACATCAAAATTACATTTCTCGGCCATATCGCATAGATCTCACTGTGAAAAGGCTTAAATGGCTTTTTTGACCTAAGTTTAATGATTGCGCTCAAACCAAATGTCCTAGAACGAAATTTTCAAATGTAACTACTAGAATGTGATACAATACACTATTGGGTGAAGTTTGGTTGACTTCTGCGCAGCGGTTTGGGAGTTAACATCAAAATTACATTTCTCGGCCATATCGCATAGATCTCACTGTGAAAAGGCTTAAATGGCTTTTTTGACCTAAGTTTGAGGATTGCGCTCAAACAAAATGTCCTAGAACAAAATTTTCAAATGTAACTACTAGATTGTGATACAATACACTATTGGGTGAAGTTTGGTTGACTTCTGCGCAGCGGTTTGGGAGTTAACATCAAAATTACATTTCTCGGCCATATCGCATAGATCTCACTGTGAAAAGGCTTAAATGACTTTTTTAATTAAGTTTGATGATTGCGTTCAAACAAAATGTCCTAGAACAAAATTTTCAAATGTAACTACTAGATTGTGATACAATACACTATTGGGTGAAGTTTGGTTGACTTCTGCGCAGCGGTTTGGGAGTTAACATCAAAATTACATTTCTCGGTCATATCGCATAGATCTCACTGTGAAAAGGCTTAAATGGCTTTTTTGACCTAAGTTTGAGGATTGCGCTCAAATCAAATGTCCTAGAACCAAATTTCCACATGTAACTACTAGATTGTGATACAATACACTAATGGGTGAAGTTTGGTTTACTTCTGCGCAGCGGTTTGGGAGTTAACATCAAAATTACATTTCTCGGCCATATCGCATAGATCTCACTGTGAAAAGGCTTAAATGGCTTTTTTGACCTAAGTTTGAGGATTGCGCTCAAAGAAAATGTCCTAGAACAAAATTTTCAAATGTAACTACTAGATTGTGATACAATACACTATTGGGTGAAGTTTGGTTGACTTCTGCGCAGCGGTTTGGGAGTTAACATCAAAATTACATTTCTCGGCCATATCGCATAGATCTCACTGTGAAAAGGCTTAAATGACTTTTTTAATTAAGTTTGATGATTGCGTTCAAACAAAATGTCCTAGAACAAAATTTTCAAATGTAACTACTAGATTGTGATACAATACACTATTGGGTGAAGTTTGGTTGACTTCTGCGCAGCGGTTTGGGAGTTAACTTCAAAATTACATTTCTCGGCCATATCGCATAGATCTCACTGTGAAAAGGCTTAAATGGCTTTTTTGACCTAAGTTTGAGGATTGCGCTCAAATCAAATGTCCTAGAACCAAATTTCCACATGTAACTACTAGATTGTGATACAATACACTAATGGGTGAAGTTTGGTTTACTTCTGCGCAGCGGTTTGGGAGTTAACATCAAAATTACATTTCTCGGCCATATCGCATAGATCTCACTGTGAAAAGGCTTAAATGGCTTTTTTGACCTAAGTTTAATAATTGCGCTCAAACCAAATGTCCTAAAACTAAATATCCAAATGTAACTACTAGATTGTGATAAAATACACTATTGGGTGAAGTTTGGTTGACTTCTGCGCAGCGGTTTGGGAGTTAACATCAAAATTACATTTCTCGGCCATATCGCATAGATCTCACTGTGAAAAGGCTTAAATGGCTTTTTTGACCTAAGTTTAATCATTGCGCTCAAACCAAATGTCCTAAAACTAAATTTCCAAATGTAACTACTAGATTGTGATAAAATACACTATTGGGTGAAGTTTGGTTGACTTCTGCGCAGCGGTTTGGGAGTTAACATCAAAATTACATTTCTCGGCCATATCGCATAGATCTCACTGTGAAAAGGCTTAAATGGCTTTTTTGACCTAAGTTTGAGGATTGCGCTCAAATCAAATGTCCTAGAACCAAATTTCCACATGTAACTACTAGATTGTGATACAATACACTAATGGGTGAAGTTTGGTTGACTTCTGCGCAGCGGTTTGGGAGTTAACATCAAAATTACATTTCTCGGCCATATCGCATAGATCTCACTGTGAAAAGGCTTAAATGACTTTTTTAATTAAGTTTGATGATTGCGCTCAAACAAAATTTCCTAGAACAAAATTTTCAAATGTAACTACTAGATTGTGATACAATACACTATTGGGTGAAGTTTGGTTGACTTCTGCGCAGCGGTTTGGGAGTTAACATCAAAATTACATTTCTCGGCCATATCGCATAGATCTCACTGTGAAAAGGCTTAAATGACTTTTTTAATTAAGTTTGATGATTGCGTTCAAACAAAATGTCCTAGAACAAAATTTTTAAATGTAACTACTAGATTGTGATACAATACACTATTGGGTGAAGTTTAGTTGACTTCTGCGCAGCGGTTTGGGAGTTAACATCAAAATTACATTTCTCGGCCATATCGCATAGATCTCACTGTGAAAAGGCTTAAATGACTTTTTTAATTAAGTTTAATGATTGCGCTCAAACCAAATGTCCTAGAACGAAATTTTCAAATGTAACTACTAGAATGTGATACAATACACTATTGGGTGATGTTTGGTTGACTTCTGCGCAGCGGTTTGGGAGTTAACGTCAAAATTACATTTCTCGGCCATATCGCATAGATCTCACTGTGAAAAGGCTTAAATGGCTTTTTTGACCTAAGTTTGAGGATTGCGCTCAAATCAAATGTCCTAGAACCAAATTTCCACATGTAACTACTAGATTGTGATACAATACACTAATGGGTGAAGTTTGGTTTACTTCTGCGCAGCGGTTTGGGAGTTAACATCAAAATTACATTTCTCGGCCATATCGCATAGATCTCACTGTGAAAAGGCTTAAATGGCTATTTTGACCTAAGTTTAATGATTGCGCTCAAACCAAATGTCCTAGAACGAAATTTTCAAATGTAACTACTAGAATGTGATACAATACACTATTGGGTGAAGTTTGGTTGACTTCTGCGCAGCGGTTTGGGAGTTAACATCAAAATTACATTTCTCGGCCATATCGCATAGATCTCACTGTGAAAAGGCTTAAATGGCTTTTTTGACCTAAGTATGAGGATTGCGCTCAAAGAAAATGTCCTAGAACAAAATTTTCAAATGTAACTACTAGATTGTGATACAATACACTATTGGGTGAAGTTTGGTTGACTTCTGCGCAGCGGTTTGGGAGTTAACATCAAAATTACATTTCTCGGCCATATCGCATAGATCTCACTGTGAAAAGGCTTAAATGACTTTTTTAATTAAGTTTGATGATTGCGTTCAAACAAAATGTCCTAGAACAAAATTTTCAAATGTAACTACTAGATTGTGATACAATACACTATTGGGTGAAGTTTGGTTGACTTCTGCGCAGCGGTTTGGGAGTTAACATCAAAATTACATTTCTCGGCCATATCGCATAGATCTCACTGTGAAAAGGCTTAAATGGCTTTTTTGACCTAAGTTTGAGGATTGCGCTCAAATCAAATGTCCTAGAACCAAATTTCCACATGTAACTACTAGATTGTGATACAATACACTAATGGGTGAAGTTTGGTTTACTTCTGCGCAGCGGTTTGGGAGTTAACATCAAAATTACATTTCTCGGCCATATCGCATAGATCTCACTGTGAAAAGGCTTAAATGGCTTTTTTGACCTAAGTTTAATAATTGCGCTCAAACCAAATGTCCTAAAACTAAATATCCAAATGTAACTACTAGATTGTGATAAAATACACTATTGGGTGAAGTTTGGTTGACTTCTGCGCAGCGGTTTGGGAGTTAACATCAAAATTACATTTCTCGGCCATATCGCATAGATCTCACTGTGAAAAGGCTTAAATGGCTTTTTTGACCTAAGTTTGAGGATTGCGCTCAAATCAAATGTCCTAGAACCAAATTTCCACATGTAACTACTAGATTGTGATACAATACACTAATGGGTGAAGTTTGGTTGACTTCTGCGCAGCGGTTTGGGAGTTAACATCAAAATTACATTTCTCGGCCATATCGCATAGATCTCACTGTGAAAAGGCTTAAATGACTTTTTTAATTAAGTTTGATGATTGCGCTCAAACAAAATTTCTTAGCACAAAATTTTCAAATGTAACTACTAGATTGTGATACAATACACTATTGGGTGAAGTTTGGTTGACTTCTGCGCAGCGGTTTGGGAGTTAACATCAAAATTACATTTCTCGGCCATATCGCATAGATCTCACTGTGAAAAGGCTTAAATGACTTTTTTAATTAAGTTTGATGATTGCGTTCAAACAAAATGTCCTAGAACGAAATTTTCAAATGTAACTACTAGATTGTGATACAATACACTATTGGGTGAAGTTTGGTTGACTTCTGCGCAGCGGTTTGGGAATTAACATCAAAATTACATTTCTCGGCCATATCGCATAGATCTCACTGTGAAAAGGCTTAAATGACTTTTTTAATTAAGTTTGATGATTGCGTTCAAACAAAATGTCCTAGAACAAAATTTTCAAATGTAACTACTAGATTGTGATACAATACACTATTGGGTGAAGTTTGGTTGACTTCTGCGCAGCGGTTTGGGAGTTAACTTCAAAATTACATTTCTCGGCCATATCGCATAGATCTCACTGTGAAAAGGCTTAAATGGCTTTTTTGACCTAAGTTTGAGGATTGCGCTCAAATCAAATGTCGTAGAACCAAATTTCCACATGTAACTACTAGATTGTGATACAATACACTAATGGGTGAAGTTTGGTTTACTTCTGCGCAGCGGTTTGGGAGTTAACATCAAAATTACATTTCTCGGCCATATCGCATAGATCTCACTGTGAAAAGGCTTAAATGGCTTTTTTGACCTAAGTTTAATAATTGCGCTCAAACCAAATGTCCTAAAACTAAATTTCCAAATGTAACTACTAGATTGTGATAAAATACACTATTGGGTGAAGTTTGGTTGACTTCTGCGCAGCGGTTTGGGAGTTAACATCAAAATTACATTTCTCGGCCATATCGCATAGATCTCACTGTGAAAAGGCTTAAATGGCTTTTTTGACCTAAGTTTGAGGATTGCGCTCAAATCAAATGTCCTAGAACCAAATTTCCACATGTAACTACTAGATTGTGATACAATACACTAATGGGTGAAGTTTGGTTGACTTCTGCGCAGCGGTTTGGGAGTTAACATCAAAATTACATTTCTCGGCCATATCGCATAGATCTCACTGTGAAAAGGCTTAAATGACTTTTTTAATTAAGTTTGATGATTGCGCTCAAACAAAATTTCCTAGAACAAAATTTTCAAATGTAACTACTAGATTGTGATACAATACACTATTGGGTGAAGTTTGGTTGACTTCTGCGCAGCGGTTTGGGAGTTAACATCAAAATTACATTTCTCGGCCATATCGCATAGATCTCACTGTAAAAAGGCTTAAATGACTTTTTTAATTAAGTTTGATGATTGCGTTCAAACAAAATGTCATAGAACAAAATTTTCAAATGTAACTACTAGATTGTGATACAATACACTATTGGGTGAAGTTTGGTTGACTTCTGCGCAGCGGTTTGGGAGTTAACATCAAAATTACATTTCTCGGCCATATCGCATAGATCTCACTGTGAAAAGGCTTAAATGACTTTTTTAATTAAGTTTGATGATTGCGTTCAAACAAAATGTCCTAGAACAAAATTTTCAAATGTAACTACTAGATTGTGATACAATACACTATTGGGTGAAGTTTGGTTGACTTCTGCGCAGCGGTTTGGGAGTTAACGTCAAAATTACATTTCTCGGCCATATCGCATAGATCTCACTGTGAAAAGGCTTAAATGGCTTTTTTGACCTAAGTTTGAGGATTGCGCTCAAATCAAATGTCCTAGAACCAAATTTCCACATGTAACTACTAGATTGTGATACAATACACTAATGGGTGAAGTTTGGTTTACTTCTGCGCAGCGGTTTGGGAGTTAACATCAAAATTACATTTCTCGGCCATATCGCATAGATCTCACTGTGAAAAGGCTTAAATGGCTATTTTGACCTAAGTTTAATGATTGCGCTCAATCCAAATGTCCTAGAACGAAATTTTCAAATGTAACTACTAGAATGTGATACAATACACTATTGGGTGAAGTTTGGTTGACTTCAACGCAGCGGTTTGGGAGTTAACATCAAAATTACATTTCTCGGCCATATCGCATAGATCTCACTGTGAAAAGGCTTAAATGGCTTTTTTGACCTAAGTTTGAGGATTGCGCTCAAACAAAATGTCCTAGAACAAAATTTTCAAATGTAACTACTAGATTGTGATACAATACACTATTGGGTGAAGTTTGGTTGACTTCTGCGCAGCGGTTTGGGAGTTAACATCAAAATTACATTTCTCGGCCATATCGCATAGATCTCACTGTGAAAAGGCTTAAATGACTTTTTTAATTAAGTTTGATGATTGCGTTCAAACAAAATGTCCTAGAACAAAATTTTCAAATGTAACTACTAGATTGTGATACAATACACTATTGGGTGAAGTTTGGTTGACTTCTGCGCAGCGGTTTGGGAGTTAACATCAAAATTACATTTCTCGGCCATATCGCATAGATCTCACTGTGAAAAGGCTTAAATGGCTTTTTTGACCTAAGTTTGAGGATTGCGCTCAAATCAAATGTCCTAGAACCAAATTTCCACATGTAACTACTAGATTGTGATACAATACACTAATGGGTGAAGTTTGGTTTACTTCTGCGCAGCGGTTTGGGAGTTAACATCAAAATTACATTTCTCGGCCATATCGCATAGATCTCACTGTGAAAAGGCTTAAATGGCTTTTTTGACCTAAGTTTAATCATTGCGCTCAAACCAAATGTCCTAAAACTAAATTTCCAAATGTAACTACTAGATTGTGATAAAATACACTATTGGGTGAAGTTTGGTTGACTTCTGCGCAGCGGTTTGGGAGTTAACATCAAAATTACATTTCTCGGCCATATCGCATAGATCTCACTGTGAAAAGGCTTAAATGGCTTTTTTGACCTAAGTTTGAGGATTGCGCTCAAATCAAATGTCCTAGAACCAAATTTCCACATGTAACTACTAGATTGTGATACAATACACTAATGGGTGAAGTTTGGTTGACTTCTGCGCAGCGGTTTGGGAGTTAACATCAAAATTACATTTCTCGGCCATATCGCATAGATCTCACTGTGAAAAGGCTTAAATGACTTTTTTAATTAAGTTTGATGATTGCGTTCAAACAAAATGTCCTAGAACAAAATTTTCAAATGTAACTACTAGATTGTGATACAATACACTATTGGGTGAAGTTTGGTTGACTTCTGCGCAGCGGTTTGGGAGTTAACATCAAAATTACATTTCTCGGCCATATCGCATAGATCTCACTGTGAAAAGGCTTAAATGGCTTTTTTGACCTAAGTTTGAGGATTGCGCTCAAATCAAATGTCCTAGAACCAAATTTCCACATGTAACTACTAGATTGTGATACAATACACTAATGGGTGAAGTTTGGTTTACTTCTGCGCAGCGGTTTGGGAGTTAACATCAAAATTACATTTCTCGGCCATATCGCATAGATCTCACTGTGAAAAGGCTTAAATGGCTTTTTTGACCTAAGTTTAATGATTGCGCTCAAACCAAATGTCCTAGAACGAAATTTTCAAATGTAACTACTAGAATGTGATACAATACACTATTGGGTGAAGTTTGGTTGACTTCTGCGCAGCGGTTTGGGAGTTAACATCAAAATTACATTTCTCGGCCATATCGCATAGATCTCACTGTGAAAAGGCTTAAATGGCTTTTTTGACCTAAGTTTGAGGATTGCGCTCAAACAAAATGTCCTAGAACAAAATTTTCAAATGTAACTACTAGATTGTGATACAATACACTATTGGGTGAAGTTTGGTTGACTTCTGCGCAGCGGTTTGGGAGTTAACATCAAAATTACATTTCTCGGCCATATCGCATAGATCTCACTGTGAAAAGGCTTAAATGACTTTTTTAATTAAGTTTGATGATTGCGTTCAAACAAAATGTCCTAGAACAAAATTTTCAAATGTAACTACTAGATTGTGATACAATACACTATTGGGTGAAGTTTGGTTGACTTCTGCGCAGCGGTTTGGGAGTTAACATCAAAATTACATTTCTCGGTCATATCGCATAGATCTCACTGTGAAAAGGCTTAAATGGCTTTTTTGACCTAAGTTTGAGGATTGCGCTCAAATCAAATGTCCTAGAACCAAATTTCCACATGTAACTACTAGATTGTGATACAATACACTAATGGGTGAAGTTTGGTTTACTTCTGCGCAGCGGTTTGGGAGTTAACATCAAAATTACATTTCTCGGCCATATCGCATAGATCTCACTGTGAAAAGGCTTAAATGGCTTTTTTGACCTAAGTTTGAGGATTGCGCTCAAAGAAAATGTCCTAGAACAAAATTTTCAAATGTAACTACTAGATTGTGATACAATACACTATTGGGTGAAGTTTGGTTGACTTCTGCGCAGCGGTTTGGGAGTTAACATCAAAATTACATTTCTCGGCCATATCGCATAGATCTCACTGTGAAAAGGCTTAAATGACTTTTTTAATTAAGTTTGATGATTGCGTTCAAACAAAATGTCCTAGAACAAAATTTTCAAATGTAACTACTAGATTGTGATACAATACACTATTGGGTGAAGTTTGGTTGACTTCTGCGCAGCGGTTTGGGAGTTAACTTCAAAATTACATTTCTCGGCCATATCGCATAGATCTCACTGTGAAAAGGCTTAAATGGCTTTTTTGACCTAAGTTTGAGGATTGCGCTCAAATCAAATGTCCTAGAACCAAATTTCCACATGTAACTACTAGATTGTGATACAATACACTAATGGGTGAAGTTTGGTTTACTTCTGCGCAGCGGTTTGGGAGTTAACATCAAAATTACATTTCTCGGCCATATCGCATAGATCTCACTGTGAAAAGGCTTAAATGGCTTTTTTGACCTAAGTTTAATAATTGCGCTCAAACCAAATGTCCTAAAACTAAATTTCCAAATGTAACTACTAGATTGTGATAAAATACACTATTGGGTGAAGTTTGGTTGACTTCTGCGCAGCGGTTTGGGAGTTAACATCAAAATTACATTTCTCGGCCATATCGCATAGATCTCACTGTGAAAAGGCTTAAATGGCTTTTTTGACCTAAGTTTGAGGATTGCGCTCAAATCAAATGTCCTAGAACCAAATTTCCACATGTAACCACTAGATTGTGATACAATACACTAATGGGTGAAGTTTGGTTGACTTCTGCGCAGCGGTTTGGGAGTTAACATCAAAATTACATTTCTCGGCCATATCGCATAGATCTCACTGTGAAAAGGCTTAAATGACTTTTTTAATTAAGTTTGATGATTGCGCTCAAACAAAATTTCCTAGAACAAAATTTTCAAATGTAACTACTAGATTGTGATACAATACACTATTGGGTGAAGTTTGGTTGACTTCTGCGCAGCGGTTTGGGAGTTAACATCAAAATTACATTTCTCGGCCATATCGCATAGATCTCACTGTGAAAAGGCTTAAATGACTTTTTTAATTAAGTTTGATGATTGCGTTCAAACAAAATGTCCTAGAACAAAATTTTTAAATGTAACTACTAGATTGTGATACAATACACTATTGGGTGAAGTTTGGTTGACTTCTGCGCAGCGGTTTGGGAGTTAACATCATAATTACATTTCTCGGCCATATCGCATAGATCTCACTGTGAAAAGGCTTAAATGACTTTTTTAATTAAGTTTGATGATTGCGTTCAAACAAAATGTCCTAGAACAAAATTTTCAAATGTAACTACTAGATTGTGATACAATACACTATTGGGTGAAGTTTGGTTGACTTCTGCGCAGCGGTTTGGGAGTTAACATCAAAATTACATTTCTCGGCCATATCGCATAGATCTCACTGTGAAAAGGCTTAAATGGCTTTTTTGACCTAAGTTTGAGGATTGCGCTCAAATCAAATGTCCTAGAACCAAATTTCCACATGTAACTACTAGATTGTGATACAATACACTAATGGGTGAAGTTTGGTTTACTTCTGCGCAGCGGTTTGGGAGTTAACATCAAAATTACATTTCTCGGCCATATCGCATAGATCTCACTGTGAAAAGGCTTAAATGGCTTTTTTGACCTAAGTTTAATAATTGCGCTCAAACCAAATGTCCTAAAACTAAATTTCCAAATGTAACTACTAGATTGTGATAAAATACACTATTGGGTGAAGTTTGGTTGACTTCTGCGCAGCGGTTTGGGAGTTAACATCAAAATTACATTTCTCGGCCATATCGCATAGATCTCACTGTGAAAAGGCTTAAATGGCTTTTTTGACCTAAGTTTGAGGATTGCGCTCAAATCAAATGTCCTAGAACCAAATTTCCACATGTAACTACTAGATTGTGATACAATACACTAATGGGTGAAGTTTGGTTGACTTCTGCGCAGCGGTTTGGGAGTTAACATCAAAATTACATTTCTCGGCCATATCGCATAGATCTCACTGTGAAAAGGCTTAAATGACTTTTTTAATTAAGTTTGATGATTGCGTTCAAACAAAATGTCCTAGAACAAAATTTTCAAATGTAACTACTAGATTGTGATACAATACACTATTGGGTGAAGTTTGGTTGACTTCTGCGCAGCGGTTTGGGAGTTAACATCAAAATTACATTTCTCGGCCATATCGCATAGATCTCACTGTGAAAAGGCTTAAATGGCTTTTTTGACCTAAGTTTGAGGATTGCGCTCAAATCAAATGTCCTAGAACCAAATTTCCACATGTAACTACTAGATTGTGATACAATACACTAATGGGTGAAGTTTGGTTTACTTCTGCGCAGCGGTTTGGGAGTTAACATCAAAATTACATTTCTCGGCCATATCGCATAGATCTCACTGTGAAAAGGCTTAAATGACTTTTTTAATTAAGTTTAATGATTGCGCTCAAACCAAATGTCCTACAACGAAATTTTCAAATGTAACTACTAGAATGTGATACAATACACTATTGGGTGAAGTTTGGTTGACTTCTGCGCAGCGGTTTGGGAGTTAACATCAAAATTACATTTCTCGGCCATATCGCATAGATCTCACTGTGAAAAGGCTTAAATGACTTTTTTAATTAAGTTTAATGATTGCGCTCAAACCAAATGTCCTACAACGAAATTTTCAAATGTAACTACTAGAATGTGATACAATACACTATTGGGTGAAGTTTAGTTGACTTCTGCGCAGCGGTTTGGGATTTAACATCAAAATTACATTTCTCGGCCATATCGCATAGATCTCACTGTGAAAAGGCTTAAATGGCTTTTTTGACCTAAGTTTGAGGATTGCGCTCAAATCAAATGTCCTAGAACCAAATTTCCACATGTAACTACTAGATTGTGATACAATACACTAATGGGTGAAGTTTGGTTTACTTCTGCGCAGCGGTTTGGGAGTTAACATCAAAATTACATTTCTCGGCCATATCGCATAGATCTCACTGTGAAAAGGCTTAAATGGCTTTTTTGACCTAAGTTTGAGGATTGCGCTCAAAGAAAATGTCCTAGAACAAAATTTTCAAATGTAACTACTAGATTGTGATACAATACACTATTGGGTGAAGTTTGGTTGACTTCTGCGCAGCGGTTTGGGAGTTAACATCAAAATTACATTTCTCGGCCATATCGCATAGATCTCACTGTGAAAAGGCTTAAATGACTTTTTTAATTAAGTTTGATGATTGCGTTCAAACAAAATGTCCTAGAACAAAATTTTCAAATGTAACTACTAGATTGTGATACAATACACTATTGGGTGAAGTTTGGTTGACTTCTGCGCAGCGGTTTGGGAGTTAACTTCAAAATTACATTTCTCGGCCATATCGCATAGATCTCACTGTGAAAAGGCTTAAATGGCTTTTTTGACCTAAGTTTGAGGATTGCGCTCAAATCAAATGTCCTAGAACCAAATTTCCACATGTAACTACTAGATTGTGATACAATACACTAATGGGTGAAGTTTGGTTTACTTCTGCGCAGCGGTTTGGGAGTTAACATCAAAATTACATTTCTCGGCCATATCGCATAGATCTCACTGTGAAAAGGCTTAAATGGCTTTTTTGACCTAAGTTTAATAATTGCGCTCAAACCAAATGTCCTAAAACTAAATTTCCAAATGTAACTACTAGATTGTGATAAAATACACTATTGGGTGAAGTTTGGTTGACTTCTGCGCAGCGGTTTGGGAGTTAACATCAAAATTACATTTCTCGGCCATATCGCATAGATCTCACTGTGAAAAGGCTTAAATGGCTTTTTTGACCTAAGTTTGAGGATTGCGCTCAAATCAAATGTCCTAGAACCAAATTTCCACATGTAACTACTAGATTGTGATACAATACACTAATGGGTGAAGTTTGGTTGACTTCTGCGCAGCGGTTTGGGAGTTAACATCAAAATTACATTTCTCGGCCATATCGCATAGATCTCACTGTGAAAAGGCTTAAATGACTTTTTTAATTAAGTTTGATGATTGCGTTCAAACAAAATGTCCTAGAACAAAATTTTCAAATGTAACTACTAGATTGTGATACAATACACTATTGGGTGAAGTTTGGTTGACTTCTGCGCAGCGGTTTGGGAGTTAACATCAAAATTACATTTCTCGGCCATATCGCATAGATCTCACTGTGAAAAGGCTTAAATGGCTTTTTTGAACTAAGTTTGAGGATTGCGCTCAAATCAAATGTCCTAGAACCAAATTTCCACATGTAACTACTAGATTGTGATACAATACACTAATGGGTGAAGTTTGGTTGACTTCTGCGCAGCGGTTTGGGAGTTAACATCAAAATTACATTTCTCGGCCATATCGCATAGATCTCACTGTGAAAAGGCTTAAATGGCTTTTTTGACCTAAGTTTGAGGATTGCGCTCAAACAAAATGTCCTAGAACAAAATTTTCAAATGTAACTACTAGATTGTGATACAATACACTATTGGGTGAAGTTTGGTTGACTTCTGCGCAGCGGTTTGGGAGTTAACATCAAAATTACATTTCTCGGCCATATCGCATAGATCTCACTGTGAAAAGGCTTAAATGACTTTTTTAATTAAGTTTAATGATTGCGCTCAAACCAAATGTCCTAGAACGAAATTTTCAAATGTAACTACTAGAATGTGATACAATACACTATTGGGTGAAGTTTAGTTGACTTCTGCGCAGCGGTTTGGGATTTAACATCAAAATTACATTTCTCGGCCATATAGCATAGATCTCACTGTGAAAAGGCTTAAATGGCTTTTTTGACCTATGTTTGAGGATTGCGCTCAAATCAAATGTCCTAGAACCAAATTTCCACATGTAACTACTAGATTGTGATACAATACACTAATGGGTGAAGTTTGGTTTACTTCTGCGCAGCGGTTTGGGAGTTAACATCAAAATTACATTTCTCGGCCATATCGCATAGATCTCACTGTGAAAAGGCTTAAATGGCTTTTTTGACCTAAGTTTAATGATTGCGCTCAAACCAAATGTCCTAGAACGAAATTTTCAAATGTAACTACTAGAATGTGATACAATACACTATTGGGTGAAGTTTGGTTGACTTCTGCGCAGCGGTTTGGGAGTTAACATCAAAATTACATTTCTCGGCCATATCGCATAGATCTCACTGTGAAAAGGCTTAAATGGCTTTTTTGACCTAAGTTTGAGGATTGCGCTCAAACAAAATGTCCTAGAACAAAATTTTCAAATGTAACTACTAGATTGTGATACAATACACTATTGGGTGAAGTTTGGTTGACTTCTGCGCAGCGGTTTGGGAGTTAACATCAAAATTACATTTCTCGGCCATATCGCATAGATCTCACTGTGAAAAGGCTTAAATGACTTTTTTAATTAAGTTTGATGATTGCGTTCAAACAAAATGTCCTAGAACAAAATTTTCAAATGTAACTACTAGATTGTGATACAATACACTATTGGGTGAAGTTTGGTTGACTTCTGCGCAGCGGTTTGGGAGTTAACATCAAAATTACATTTCTCGGCCATATCGCATAGATCTCACTGTGAAAAGGCTTAAATGGCTTTTTTGACCTAAGTTTGAGGATTGCGCTCAAATCAAATGTCCTAGAACCAAATTTCCACATGTAACTACTAGATTGTGATACAATACACTAATGGGTGAAGTTTGGTTGACTTCTGCGCAGCGGTTTGGGAGTTAACATCAAAATTACATTTCTCGGCCATATCGCATAGATCTCACTGTGAAAAGGCTTAAATGGCTTTTTTGACCTAAGTTTGAGGATTGCGCTCAAACAAAATGTCCTAGAACAAAATTTTCAAATGTAACTACTAGATTGTGATACAATACACTATTGGGTGAAGTTTGGTTGACTTCTGCGCAGCGGTTTGGGAGTTAACATCAAAATTACATTTCTCGGCCATATCGCATAGATCTCACTGTGAAAAGGCTTAAATGACTTTTTTAATTAAGTTTGATGATTGCGTTCAAACAAAATGTCCTAGAACAAAATTTTCAAATGTAACTACTAGATTGTGATACAATACACTATTGGGTGAAGTTTGGTTGACTTCTGCGCAGCGGTTTGGGAGTTAACATCAAAATTACATTTCTCGGCCATATCGCATAGATCTCACTGTGAAAAGGCTTAAATGGCTTTTTTGACCTAAGTTTGAGGATTGCGCTCAAATCAAATGTCCTAGAACCAAATTTCCACATGTAACTACTAGATTGTGATACAATACACTAATGGGTGAAGTTTGGTTTACTTCTGCGCAGCGGTTTGGGAGTTAACATCAAAATTACATTTCTCGGCCATATCGCATAGATCTCACTGTGAAAAGGCTTAAATGGCTTTTTTGACCTAAGTTTAATCATTGCGCTCAAACCAAATGTCCTAAAACTAAATTTCCAAATGTAACTACTAGATTGTGATAAAATACACTATTGGGTGAAGTTTGGTTGACTTCTGCGCAGCGGTTTGGGAGTTAACATCAAAATTACATTTCTCGGCCATATCGCATAGATCTCACTGTGAAAAGGCTTAAATGGCTTTTTTGACCTAAGTTTGAGGATTGCGCTCAAATCAAATGTCCTAGAACCAAATTTCCACATGTAACTACTAGATTGTGATACAATACACTAATGGGTGAAGTTTGGTTGACTTCTGCGCAGCGGTTTGGGAGTTAACATCAAAATTACATTTCTCGGCCATATCGCATAGATCTCACTGTGAAAAGGCTTAAATGACTTTTTTAATTAAGTTTGATGATTGCGTTCAAACAAAATGTCCTAGAACAAAATTTTCAAATGTAACTACTAGATTGTGATACAATACACTATTGGGTGAAGTTTGGTTGACTTCTGCGCAGCGGTTTGGGAGTTAACATCAAAATTACATTTCTCGGCCATATCGCATAGATCTCACTGTGAAAAGGCTTAAATGGCTTTTTTGACCTAAGTTTGAGGATTGCGCTCAAATCAAATGTCCTAGAACCAAATTTCCACATGTAACTACTAGATTGTGATACAATACACTAATGGGTGAAGTTTGGTTTACTTCTGCGCAGCGGTTTGGGAGTTAACATCAAAATTACATTTCTCGGCCATATCGCATAGATCTCACTGTGAAAAGGCTTAAATGGCTTTTTTGACCTAAGTTTAATGATTGCGCTCAAACCAAATGTCCTAGAACGAAATTTTCAAATGTAACTACTAGAATGTGATACAATACACTATTGGGTGAAGTTTGGTTGACTTCTGCGCAGCGGTTTGGGAGTTAACATCAAAATTACATTTCTCGGCCATATCGCATAGATCTCACTGTGAAAAGGCTTAAATGGCTTTTTTGACCTAAGTTTGAGGATTGCGCTCAAACAAAATGTCCTAGAACAAAATTTTCAAATGTAACTACTAGATTGTGATACAATACACTATTGGGTGAAGTTTGGTTGACTTCTGCGCAGCGGTTTGGGAGTTAACATCAAAATTACATTTCTCGGCCATATCGCATAGATCTCACTGTGAAAAGGCTTAAATGACTTTTTTAATTAAGTTTGATGATTGCGTTCAAACAAAATGTCCTAGAACAAAATTTTCAAATGTAACTACTAGATTGTGATACAATACACTATTGGGTGAAGTTTGGTTGACTTCTGCGCAGCGGTTTGGGAGTTAACATCAAAATTACATTTCTCGGCCATATCGCATAGATCTCACTGTGAAAAGGCTTAAATGACTTTTTTAATTAAGTTTGATGATTGCGTTCAAACAAAATGTCCTAGAACAAAATTTTCAAATGTAACTACTAGATTGTGATACAATACACTATTGGGTGAAGTTTGGTTGACTTCTGCGCAGCGGTTTGGGAGTTAACGTCAAAATTACATTTCTCGGTCATATCGCATAGATCTCACTGTGAAAAGGCTTAAATGGCTTTTTTGACCTAAGTTTGAGGATTGCGCTCAAATCAAATGTCCTAGAACCAAATTTCCACATGTAACTACTAGATTGTGATACAATACACTAATGGGTGAAGTTTGGTTTACTTCTGCGCAGCGGTTTGGGAGTTAACATCAAAATTACATTTCTCGGCCATATCGCATAGATCTCACTGTGAAAAGGCTTAAATGGCTATTTTGACCTAAGTTTGAGGATTGCGCTCAAATCAAATGTCCTAGAACCAAATTTCCACATGTAACTACTAGATTGTGATACAATACACTAATGGGTGAAGTTTGGTTTACTTCTGCGCAGCGGTTTGGGAGTTAACATCATAATTACATTTCTCGGCCATATCGCATAGATCTCACTGTGAAAAGGCTTAAATGACTTTTTTAATTAAGTTTGATGATTGCGTTCAAACAAAATGTCCTAGAACAAAATTTTCAAATGTAACTACTAGATTGTGATACAATACACTATTGGGTGAAGTTTGGTTGACTTCTGCGCAGCGGTTTGGGAGTTAACGTCAAAATTACATTTCTCGGCCATATCGCATAGATCTCACTGTGAAAAGGCTTAAATGGCTTTTTTGACCTAAGTTTGAGGATTGCGCTCAAATCAAATGTCCTAGAACCAAATTTCCACATGTAACTACTAGATTGTGATACAATACACTAATGGGTGAAGTTTGGTTTACTTCTGCGCAGCGGTTTGGGAGTTAACATCAAAATTACATTTCTCGGCCATATCGCATAGATCTCACTGTGAAAAGGCTTAAATGGCTATTTTGACCTAAGTTTAATGATTGCGCTCAATCCAAATGTCCTAGAACGAAATTTTCAAATGTAACTACTAGAATGTGATACAATACACTATTGGGTGAAGTTTGGTTGACTTCAACGCAGCGGTTTGGGAGTTAACATCAAAATTACATTTCTCGGCCATATCGCATAGATCTCACTGTGAAAAGGCTTAAATGGCTTTTTTGACCTAAGTTTGAGGATTGCGCTCAAACAAAATGTCCTAGAACAAAATTTTCAAATGTAACTACTAGATTGTGATACAATACACTATTGGGTGAAGTTTGGTTGACTTCTGCGCAGCGGTTTGGGAGTTAACATCAAAATTACATTTCTCGGCCATATCGCATAGATCTCACTGTGAAAAGGCTTAAATGACTTTTTTAATTAAGTTTGATGATTGCGTTCAAACAAAATGTCCTAGAACAAAATTTTCAAATGTAACTACTAGATTGTGATACAATACACTATTGGGTGAAGTTTGGTTGACTTCTGCGCAGCGGTTTGGGAGTTAACATCAAAATTACATTTCTCGGCCATATCGCATAGATCTCACTGTGAAAAGGCTTAAATGGCTTTTTTGACCTAAGTTTGAGGATTGCGCTCAAATCAAATGTCCTAGAACCAAATTTCCACATGTAACTACTAGATTGTGATACAATACACTAATGGGTGAAGTTTGGTTTACTTCTGCGCAGCGGTTTGGGAGTTAACATCAAAATTACATTTCTCGGCCATATCGCATAGATCTCACTGTGAAAAGGCTTAAATGGCTTTTTTGACCTAAGTTTAATCATTGCGCTCAAACCAAATGTCCTAAAACTAAATTTCCAAATGTAACTACTAGATTGTGATAAAATACACTATTGGGTGAAGTTTGGTTGACTTCTGCGCAGCGGTTTGGGAGTTAACATCAAAATTACATTTCTCGGCCATATCGCATAGATCTCACTGTGAAAAGGCTTAAATGGCTTTTTTGACCTAAGTTTGAGGATTGCGCTCAAATCAAATGTCCTAGAACCAAATTTCCACATGTAACTACTAGATTGTGATACAATACACTAATGGGTGAAGTTTGGTTGACTTCTGCGCAGCGGTTTGGGAGTTAACATCAAAATTACATTTCTCGGCCATATCGCATAGATCTCACTGTGAAAAGGCTTAAATGACTTTTTTAATTAAGTTTGATGATTGCGTTCAAACAAAATGTCCTAGAACAAAATTTTCAAATGTAACTACTAGATTGTGATACAATACACTATTGGGTGAAGTTTGGTTGACTTCTGCGCAGCGGTTTGGGAGTTAACATCAAAATTACATTTCTCGGCCATATCGCATAGATCTCACTGTGAAAAGGCTTAAATGGCTTTTTTGACCTAAGTTTGAGGATTGCGCTCAAATCAAATGTCCTAGAACCAAATTTCCACATGTAACTACTAGATTGTGATACAATACACTAATGGGTGAAGTTTGGTTTACTTCTGCGCAGCGGTTTGGGAGTTAACATCAAAATTACATTTCTCGGCCATATCGCATAGATCTCACTGTGAAAAGGCTTAAATGGCTTTTTTGACCTAAGTTTAATGATTGCGCTCAAACCAAATGTCCTAGAACGAAATTTTCAAATGTAACTACTAGAATGTGATACAATACACTATTGGGTGAAGTTTGGTTGACTTCTGCGCAGCGGTTTGGGAGTTAACATCAAAATTACATTTCTCGGCCATATCGCATAGATCTCACTGTGAAAAGGCTTAAATGGCTTTTTTGACCTAAGTTTGAGGATTGCGCTCAAACAAAATGTCCTAGAACAAAATTTTCAAATGTAACTACTAGATTGTGATACAATACACTATTGGGTGAAGTTTGGTTGACTTCTGCGCAGCGGTTTGGGAGTTAACATCAAAATTACATTTCTCGGCCATATCGCATAGATCTCACTGTGAAAAGGCTTAAATGACTTTTTTAATTAAGTTTGATGATTGCGTTCAAACAAAATGTCCTAGAACAAAATTTTCAAATGTAACTACTAGATTGTGATACAATACACTATTGGGTGAAGTTTGGTTGACTTCTGCGCAGCGGTTTGGGAGTTAACATCAAAATTACATTTCTCGGTCATATCGCATAGATCTCACTGTGAAAAGGCTTAAATGGCTTTTTTGACCTAAGTTTGAGGATTGCGCTCAAATCAAATGTCCTAGAACCAAATTTCCACATGTAACTACTAGATTGTGATACAATACACTAATGGGTGAAGTTTGGTTTACTTCTGCGCAGCGGTTTGGGAGTTAACATCAAAATTACATTTCTCGGCCATATCGCATAGATCTCACTGTGAAAAGGCTTAAATGGCTTTTTTGACCTAAGTTTGAGGATTGCGCTCAAAGAAAATGTCCTAGAACAAAATTTTCAAATGTAACTACTAGATTGTGATACAATACACTATTGGGTGAAGTTTGGTTGACTTCTGCGCAGCGGTTTGGGAGTTAACATCAAAATTACATTTCTCGGCCATATCGCATAGATCTCACTGTGAAAAGGCTTAAATGACTTTTTTAATTAAGTTTGATGATTGCGTTCAAACAAAATGTCCTAGAACAAAATTTTCAAATGTAACTACTAGATTGTGATACAATACACTATTGGGTGAAGTTTGGTTGACTTCTGCGCAGCGGTTTGGGAGTTAACTTCAAAATTACATTTCTCGGCCATATCGCATAGATCTCACTGTGAAAAGGCTTAAATGGCTTTTTTGACCTAAGTTTGAGGATTGCGCTCAAATCAAATGTCCTAGAACCAAATTTCCACATGTAACTACTAGATTGTGATACAATACACTAATGGGTGAAGTTTGGTTTACTTCTGCGCAGCGGTTTGGGAGTTAACATCAAAATTATATTTCTCGGCCATATCGCATAGATCTCACTGTGAAAAGGCTTAAATGGCTTTTTTGACCTAAGTTTAATAATTGCGCTCAAACCAAATGTCCTAAAACTAAATTTCCAAATGTAACTACTAGATTGTGATAAAATACACTATTGGGTGAAGTTTGGTTGACTTCTGCGCAGCGGTTTGGGAGTTAACATCAAAATTACATTTCTCGGCCATATCGCATAGATCTCACTGTGAAAAGGCTTAAATGGCTTTTTTGACCTAAGTTTGAGGATTGCGCTCAAATCAAATGTCCTAGAACCAAATTTCCACATGTAACCACTAGATTGTGATACAATACACTAATGGGTGAAGTTTGGTTGACTTCTGCGCAGCGGTTTGGGAGTTAACATCAAAATTACATTTCTCGGCCATATCGCATAGATCTCACTGTGAAAAGGCTTAAATGACTTTTTTAATTAAGTTTGATGATTGCGCTCAAACAAAATTTCCTAGAACAAAATTTTCAAATGTAACTACTAGATTGTGATACAATACACTATTGGGTGAAGTTTGGTTGACTTCTGCGCAGCGGTTTGGGAGTTAACATCAAAATTACATTTCTCGGCCATATCGCATAGATCTCACTGTGAAAAGGCTTAAATGACTTTTTTAATTAAGTTTGATGATTGCGTTCAAACAAAATGTCCTAGAACAAAATTTTTAAATGTAACTACTAGATTGTGATACAATACACTATTGGGTGAAGTTTGGTTGACTTCTGCGCAGCGGTTTGGGAGTTAACATCATAATTACATTTCTCGGCCATATCGCATAGATCTCACTGTGAAAAGGCTTAAATGACTTTTTTAATTAAGTTTGATGATTGCGTTCAAACAAAATGTCCTAGAACAAAATTTTCAAATGTAACTACTAGATTGTGATACAATACACTATTGGGTGAAGTTTGGTTGACTTCTGCGCAGCGGTTTGGGAGTTAACATCAAAATTACATTTCTCGGCCATATCGCATAGATCTCACTGTGAAAAGGCTTAAATGGCTTTTTTGACCTAAGTTTGAGGATTGCGCTCAAATCAAATGTCCTAGAACCAAATTTCCACATGTAACTACTAGATTGTGATACAATACACTAATGGGTGAAGTTTGGTTTACTTCTGCGCAGCGGTTTGGGAGTTAACATCAAAATTACATTTCTCGGCCATATCGCATAGATCTCACTGTGAAAAGGCTTAAATGGCTTTTTTGACCTAAGTTTAATAATTGCGCTCAAACCAAATGTCCTAAAACTAAATTTCCAAATGTAACTACTAGATTGTGATAAAATACACTATTGGGTGAAGTTTGGTTGACTTCTGCGCAGCGGTTTGGGAGTTAACATCAAAATTACATTTCTCGGCCATATCGCATAGATCTCACTGTGAAAAGGCTTAAATGGCTTTTTTGACCTAAGTTTGAGGATTGCGCTCAAATCAAATGTCCTAGAACCAAATTTCCACATGTAACTACTAGATTGTGATACAATACACTAATGGGTGAAGTTTGGTTGACTTCTGCGCAGCGGTTTGGGAGTTAACATCAAAATTACATTTCTCGGCCATATCGCATAGATCTCACTGTGAAAAGGCTTAAATGACTTTTTTAATTAAGTTTGATGATTGCGTTCAAACAAAATGTCCTAGAACAAAATTTTCAAATGTAACTACTAGATTGTGATACAATACACTATTGGGTGAAGTTTGGTTGACTTCTGCGCAGCGGTTTGGGAGTTAACATCAAAATTACATTTCTCGGCCATATCGCATAGATCTCACTGTGAAAAGGCTTAAATGGCTTTTTTGACCTAAGTTTGAGGATTGCGCTCAAATCAAATGTCCTAGAACCAAATTTCCACATGTAACTACTAGATTGTGATACAATACACTAATGGGTGAAGTTTGGTTTACTTCTGCGCAGCGGTTTGGGAGTTAACATCAAAATTACATTTCTCGGCCATATCGCATAGATCTCACTGTGAAAAGGCTTAAATGACTTTTTTAATTAAGTTTAATGATTGCGCTCAAACCAAATGTCCTACAACGAAATTTTCAAATGTAACTACTAGAATGTGATACAATACACTATTGGGTGAAGTTTGGTTGACTTCTGCGCAGCGGTTTGGGAGTTAACATCAAAATTACATTTCTCGGCCATATCGCATAGATCTCACTGTGAAAAGGCTTAAATGACTTTTTTAATTAAGTTTAATGATTGCGCTCAAACCAAATGTCCTACAACGAAATTTTCAAATGTAACTACTAGAATGTGATACAATACACTATTGGGTGAAGTTTAGTTGACTTCTGCGCAGCGGTTTGGGATTTAACATCAAAATTACATTTCTCGGCCATATCGCATAGATCTCACTGTGAAAAGGCTTAAATGGCTTTTTTGACCTAAGTTTGAGGATTGCGCTCAAATCAAATGTCCTAGAACCAAATTTCCACATGTAACTACTAGATTGTGATACAATACACTAATGGGTGAAGTTTGGTTTACTTCTGCGCAGCGGTTTGGGAGTTAACATCAAAATTACATTTCTCGGCCATATCGCATAGATCTCACTGTGAAAAGGCTTAAATGGCTTTTTTGACCTAAGTTTGAGGATTGCGCTCAAAGAAAATGTCCTAGAACAAAATTTTCAAATGTAACTACTAGATTGTGATACAATACACTATTGGGTGAAGTTTGGTTGACTTCTGCGCAGCGGTTTGGGAGTTAACATCAAAATTACATTTCTCGGCCATATCGCATAGATCTCACTGTGAAAAGGCTTAAATGACTTTTTTAATTAAGTTTGATGATTGCGTTCAAACAAAATGTCCTAGAACAAAATTTTCAAATGTAACTACTAGATTGTGATACAATACACTATTGGGTGAAGTTTGGTTGACTTCTGCGCAGCGGTTTGGGAGTTAACTTCAAAATTACATTTCTCGGCCATATCGCATAGATCTCACTGTGAAAAGGCTTAAATGGCTTTTTTGACCTAAGTTTGAGGATTGCGCTCAAATCAAATGTCCTAGAACCAAATTTCCACATGTAACTACTAGATTGTGATACAATACACTAATGGGTGAAGTTTGGTTTACTTCTGCGCAGCGGTTTGGGAGTTAACATCAAAATTACATTTCTCGGCCATATCGCATAGATCTCACTGTGAAAAGGCTTAAATGGCTTTTTTGACCTAAGTTTAATAATTGCGCTCAAACCAAATGTCCTAAAACTAAATTTCCAAATGTAACTACTAGATTGTGATAAAATACACTATTGGGTGAAGTTTGGTTGACTTCTGCGCAGCGGTTTGGGAGTTAACATCAAAATTACATTTCTCGGCCATATCGCATAGATCTCACTGTGAAAAGGCTTAAATGGCTTTTTTGACCTAAGTTTGAGGATTGCGCTCAAATCAAATGTCCTAGAACCAAATTTCCACATGTAACTACTAGATTGTGATACAATACACTAATGGGTGAAGTTTGGTTGACTTCTGCGCAGCGGTTTGGGAGTTAACATCAAAATTACATTTCTCGGCCATATCGCATAGATCTCACTGTGAAAAGGCTTAAATGACTTTTTTAATTAAGTTTGATGATTGCGTTCAAACAAAATGTCCTAGAACAAAATTTTCAAATGTAACTACTAGATTGTGATACAATACACTATTGGGTGAAGTTTGGTTGACTTCTGCGCAGCGGTTTGGGAGTTAACATCAAAATTACATTTCTCGGCCATATCGCATAGATCTCACTGTGAAAAGGCTTAAATGGCTTTTTTGAACTAAGTTTGAGGATTGCGCTCAAATCAAATGTCCTAGAACCAAATTTCCACATGTAACTACTAGATTGTGATACAATACACTAATGGGTGAAGTTTGGTTGACTTCTGCGCAGCGGTTTGGGAGTTAACATCAAAATTACATTTCTCGGCCATATCGCATAGATCTCACTGTGAAAAGGCTTAAATGGCTTTTTTGACCTAAGTTTGAGGATTGCGCTCAAACAAAATGTCCTAGAACAAAATTTTCAAATGTAACTACTAGATTGTGATACAATACACTATTGGGTGAAGTTTGGTTGACTTCTGCGCAGCGGTTTGGGAGTTAACATCAAAATTACATTTCTCGGCCATATCGCATAGATCTCACTGTGAAAAGGCTTAAATGACTTTTTTAATTAAGTTTAATGATTGCGCTCAAACCAAATGTCCTAGAACGAAATTTTCAAATGTAACTACTAGAATGTGATACAATACACTATTGGGTGAAGTTTAGTTGACTTCTGCGCAGCGGTTTGGGATTTAACATCAAAATTACATTTCTCGGCCATATAGCATAGATCTCACTGTGAAAAGGCTTAAATGGCTTTTTTGACCTATGTTTGAGGATTGCGCTCAAATCAAATGTCCTAGAACCAAATTTCCACATGTAACTACTAGATTGTGATACAATACACTAATGGGTGAAGTTTGGTTTACTTCTGCGCAGCGGTTTGGGAGTTAACATCAAAATTACATTTCTCGGCCATATCGCATAGATCTCACTGTGAAAAGGCTTAAATGGCTTTTTTGACCTAAGTTTAATGATTGCGCTCAAACCAAATGTCCTAGAACGAAATTTTCAAATGTAACTACTAGAATGTGATACAATACACTATTGGGTGAAGTTTGGTTGACTTCTGCGCAGCGGTTTGGGAGTTAACATCAAAATTACATTTCTCGGCCATATCGCATAGATCTCACTGTGAAAAGGCTTAAATGGCTTTTTTGACCTAAGTTTGAGGATTGCGCTCAAACAAAATGTCCTAGAACAAAATTTTCAAATGTAACTACTAGATTGTGATACAATACACTATTGGGTGAAGTTTGGTTGACTTCTGCGCAGCGGTTTGGGAGTTAACATCAAAATTACATTTCTCGGCCATATCGCATAGATCTCACTGTGAAAAGGCTTAAATGACTTTTTTAATTAAGTTTGATGATTGCGTTCAAACAAAATGTCCTAGAACAAAATTTTCAAATGTAACTACTAGATTGTGATACAATACACTATTGGGTGAAGTTTGGTTGACTTCTGCGCAGCGGTTTGGGAGTTAACATCAAAATTACATTTCTCGGCCATATCGCATAGATCTCACTGTGAAAAGGCTTAAATGGCTTTTTTGACCTAAGTTTGAGGATTGCGCTCAAATCAAATGTCCTAGAACCAAATTTCCACATGTAACTACTAGATTGTGATACAATACACTAATGGGTGAAGTTTGGTTGACTTCTGCGCAGCGGTTTGGGAGTTAACATCAAAATTACATTTCTCGGCCATATCGCATAGATCTCACTGTGAAAAGGCTTAAATGGCTTTTTTGACCTAAGTTTGAGGATTGCGCTCAAACAAAATGTCCTAGAACAAAATTTTCAAATGTAACTACTAGATTGTGATACAATACACTATTGGGTGAAGTTTGGTTGACTTCTGCGCAGCGGTTTGGGAGTTAACATCAAAATTACATTTCTCGGCCATATCGCATAGATCTCACTGTGAAAAGGCTTAAATGACTTTTTTAATTAAGTTTGATGATTGCGTTCAAACAAAATGTCCTAGAACAAAATTTTCAAATGTAACTACTAGATTGTGATACAATACACTATTGGGTGAAGTTTGGTTGACTTCTGCGCAGCGGTTTGGGAGTTAACATCAAAATTACATTTCTCGGCCATATCGCATAGATCTCACTGTGAAAAGGCTTAAATGGCTTTTTTGACCTAAGTTTGAGGATTGCGCTCAAATCAAATGTCCTAGAACCAAATTTCCACATGTAACTACTAGATTGTGATACAATACACTAATGGGTGAAGTTTGGTTTACTTCTGCGCAGCGGTTTGGGAGTTAACATCAAAATTACATTTCTCGGCCATATCGCATAGATCTCACTGTGAAAAGGCTTAAATGGCTTTTTTGACCTAAGTTTAATCATTGCGCTCAAACCAAATGTCCTAAAACTAAATTTCCAAATGTAACTACTAGATTGTGATAAAATACACTATTGGGTGAAGTTTGGTTGACTTCTGCGCAGCGGTTTGGGAGTTAACATCAAAATTACATTTCTCGGCCATATCGCATAGATCTCACTGTGAAAAGGCTTAAATGGCTTTTTTGACCTAAGTTTGAGGATTGCGCTCAAATCAAATGTCCTAGAACCAAATTTCCACATGTAACTACTAGATTGTGATACAATACACTAATGGGTGAAGTTTGGTTGACTTCTGCGCAGCGGTTTGGGAGTTAACATCAAAATTACATTTCTCGGCCATATCGCATAGATCTCACTGTGAAAAGGCTTAAATGACTTTTTTAATTAAGTTTGATGATTGCGTTCAAACAAAATGTCCTAGAACAAAATTTTCAAATGTAACTACTAGATTGTGATACAATACACTATTGGGTGAAGTTTGGTTGACTTCTGCGCAGCGGTTTGGGAGTTAACATCAAAATTACATTTCTCGGCCATATCGCATAGATCTCACTGTGAAAAGGCTTAAATGGCTTTTTTGACCTAAGTTTGAGGATTGCGCTCAAATCAAATGTCCTAGAACCAAATTTCCACATGTAACTACTAGATTGTGATACAATACACTAATGGGTGAAGTTTGGTTTACTTCTGCGCAGCGGTTTGGGAGTTAACATCAAAATTACATTTCTCGGCCATATCGCATAGATCTCACTGTGAAAAGGCTTAAATGGCTTTTTTGACCTAAGTTTAATGATTGCGCTCAAACCAAATGTCCTAGAACGAAATTTTCAAATGTAACTACTAGAATGTGATACAATACACTATTGGGTGAAGTTTGGTTGACTTCTGCGCAGCGGTTTGGGAGTTAACATCAAAATTACATTTCTCGGCCATATCGCATAGATCTCACTGTGAAAAGGCTTAAATGGCTTTTTTGACCTAAGTTTGAGGATTGCGCTCAAACAAAATGTCCTAGAACAAAATTTTCAAATGTAACTACTAGATTGTGATACAATACACTATTGGGTGAAGTTTGGTTGACTTCTGCGCAGCGGTTTGGGAGTTAACATCAAAATTACATTTCTCGGCCATATCGCATAGATCTCACTGTGAAAAGGCTTAAATGACTTTTTTAATTAAGTTTGATGATTGCGTTCAAACAAAATGTCCTAGAACAAAATTTTCAAATGTAACTACTAGATTGTGATACAATACACTATTGGGTGAAGTTTGGTTGACTTCTGCGCAGCGGTTTGGGAGTTAACATCAAAATTACATTTCTCGGCCATATCGCATAGATCTCACTGTGAAAAGGCTTAAATGACTTTTTTAATTAAGTTTGATGATTGCGTTCAAACAAAATGTCCTAGAACAAAATTTTCAAATGTAACTACTAGATTGTGATACAATACACTATTGGGTGAAGTTTGGTTGACTTCTGCGCAGCGGTTTGGGAGTTAACGTCAAAATTACATTTCTCGGTCATATCGCATAGATCTCACTGTGAAAAGGCTTAAATGGCTTTTTTGACCTAAGTTTGAGGATTGCGCTCAAATCAAATGTCCTAGAACCAAATTTCCACATGTAACTACTAGATTGTGATACAATACACTAATGGGTGAAGTTTGGTTTACTTCTGCGCAGCGGTTTGGGAGTTAACATCAAAATTACATTTCTCGGCCATATCGCATAGATCTCACTGTGAAAAGGCTTAAATGGCTATTTTGACCTAAGTTTGAGGATTGCGCTCAAATCAAATGTCCTAGAACCAAATTTCCACATGTAACTACTAGATTGTGATACAATACACTAATGGGTGAAGTTTGGTTTACTTCTGCGCAGCGGTTTGGGAGTTAACATCAAAATTACATTTCTCGGCCATATCGCATAGATCTCACTGTGAAAAGGCTTAAATGGCTTTTTTGACCTAAGTTTAATGATTGCGCTCAAACCAAATGTCCTAGAACGAAATTTTCAAATGTAACTACTAGAATGTGATACAATACACTATTGGGTGAAGTTTGGTTGACTTCTGCGCAGCGGTTTGGGAGTTAACATCAAAATTACATTTCTCGGCCATATCGCATAGATCTCACTGTGAAAAGGCTTAAATGGCTTTTTTGACCTAAGTTTGAGGATTGCGCTCAAACAAAATGTCCTAGAACAAAATTTTCAAATGTAACTACTAGATTGTGATACAATACACTATTGGGTGAAGTTTGGTTGACTTCTGCGCAGCGGTTTGGGAGTTAACATCAAAATTACATTTCTCGGCCATATCGCATAGATCTCACTGTGAAAAGGCTTAAATGACTTTTTTAATTAAGTTTGATGATTGCGTTCAAACAAAATGTCCTAGAACAAAATTTTCAAATGTAACTACTAGATTGTGATACAATACACTATTGGGTGAAGTTTGGTTGACTTCTGCGCAGCGGTTTGGGAGTTAACATCAAAATTACATTTCTCGGCCATATCGCATAGATCTCACTGTGAAAAGGCTTAAATGACTTTTTTAATTAAGTTTGATGATTGCGTTCAAACAAAATGTCCTAGAACAAAATTTTCAAATGTAACTACTAGATTGTGATACAATACACTATTGGGTGAAGTTTGGTTGACTTCTGCGCAGCGGTTTGGGAGTTAACGTCAAAATTACATTTCTCGGCCATATCGCATAGATCTCACTGTGAAAAGGCTTAAATGGCTTTTTTGACCTAAGTTTGAGGATTGCGCTCAAATCAAATGTCCTAGAACCAAATTTCCACATGTAACTACTAGATTGTGATACAATACACTAATGGGTGAAGTTTGGTTGACTTCTGCGCAGCGGTTTGGGAGTTAACATCAAAATTACATTTCTCGGCCATATCGCATAGATCTCACTGTGAAAAGGCTTAAATGGCTATTTTGACCTAAGTTTAATGATTGCGCTCAATCCAAATGTCCTAGAACGAAATTTTCAAATGTAACTACTAGAATGTGATACAATACACTATTGGGTGAAGTTTGGTTGACTTCAACGCAGCGGTTTGGGAGTTAACATCAAAATTACATTTCTCGGCCATATCGCATAGATCTCACTGTGAAAAGGCTTAAATGGCTTTTTTGACCTAAGTTTGAGGATTGCGCTCAAACAAAATGTCCTAGAACAAAATTTTCAAATGTAACTACTAGATTGTGATACAATACATCTTGGGTGAAGTTTGGTTGACTTCTGCGCAGCGGTTTGGGAGTTAACATCAAAATTACATTTCTCGGCCATATCGCATAGATCTCACTGTGAAAAGGCTTAAATGACTTTTTTAATTAAGTTTGATGATTGCGTTCAAACAAAATGTCCTAGAACAAAATTTTCAAATGTAACTACTAGATTGTGATACAATACACTATTGGGTGAAGTTTGGTTGACTTCTGCGCAGCGGTTTGGGAGTTAACATCAAAATTACATTTCTCGGCCATATCGCATAGATCTCACTGTGAAAAGGCTTAAATGGCTTTTTTGACCTAAGTTTGAGGATTGCGCTCAAATCAAATGTCCTAGAACCAAATTTCCACATGTAACTACTAGATTGTGATACAATACACTAATGGGTGAAGTTTGGTTTACTTCTGCGCAGCGGTTTGGGAGTTAACATCAAAATTACATTTCTCGGCCATATCGCATAGATCTCACTGTGAAAAGGCTTAAATGGCTTTTTTGACCTAAGTTTAATCATTGCGCTCAAACCAAATGTCCTAAAACTAAATTTCCAAATGTAACTACTAGATTGTGATAAAATACACTATTGGGTGAAGTTTGGTTGACTTCTGCGCAGCGGTTTGGGAGTTAACATCAAAATTACATTTCTCGGCCATATCGCATAGATCTCACTGTGAAAAGGCTTAAATGGCTTTTTTGACCTAAGTTTGAGGATTGCGCTCAAATCAAATGTCCTAGAACCAAATTTCCACATGTAACTACTAGATTGTGATACAATACACTAATGGGTGAAGTTTGGTTGACTTCTGCGCAGCGGTTTGGGAGTTAACATCAAAATTACATTTCTCGGCCATATCGCATAGATCTCACTGTGAAAAGGCTTAAATGACTTTTTTAATTAAGTTTGATGATTGCGTTCAAACAAAATGTCCTAGAACAAAATTTTCAAATGTAACTACTAGATTGTGATACAATACACTATTGGGTGAAGTTTGGTTGACTTCTGCGCAGCGGTTTGGGAGTTAACATCAAAATTACATTTCTCGGCCATATCGCATAGATCTCACTGTGAAAAGGCTTAAATGACTTTTTTAATTAAGTTTGATGATTGCGTTCAAACAAAATGTCCTAGAACAAAATTTTCAAATGTAACTACTAGATTGTGATACAATACACTATTGGGTGAAGTTTGGTTGACTTCTGCGCAGCGGTTTGGGAGTTAACGTCAAAATTACATTTCTCGGCCATATCGCATAGATCTCACTGTGAAAAGGCTTAAATGGCTTTTTTGACCTAAGTTTGAGGATTGCGCTCAAATCAAATGTCCTAGAACCAAATTTCCACATGTAACTACTAGATTGTGATACAATACACTAATGGGTGAAGTTTGGTTGACTTCTGCGCAGCGGTTTGGGAGTTAACATCAAAATTACATTTCTCGGCCATATCGCATAGATCTCACTGTGAAAAGGCTTAAATGGCTTTTTTGACCTAAGTTTAATGATTGCGCTCAAACCAAATGTCCTAGAACGAAATTTTCAAATGTAACTACTAGAATGTGATACAATACACTATTGGGTGAAGTTTGGTTGACTTCTGCGCAGCGGTTTGGGAGTTAACATCAAAATTACATTTCTCGGCCATATCGCATAGATCTCACTGTGAAAAGGCTTAAATGGCTTTTTTGACCTAAGTTTGAGGATTGCGCTCAAACAAAATGTCCTAGAACAAAATTTTCAAATGTAACTACTAGATTGTGATACAATACACTATTGGGTGAAGTTTGGTTGACTTCTGCGCAGCGGTTTGGGAGTTAACATCAAAATTACATTTCTCGGCCATATCGCATAGATCTCACTGTGAAAAGGCTTAAATGACTTTTTTAATTAAGTTTTAATGATTGCGTTCAAACAAAATGTCCTAGAACAAAATTTTCAAATGTAACTACTAGATTGTGATACAATACACTATTGGGTGAAGTTTGGTTGACTTCTGCGCAGCGGTTTGGGAGTTAACGTCAAAATTACATTTCTCGGCCATATCGCATAGATCTCACTGTGAAAAGGCTTAAATGGCTTTTTTGACCTAAGTTTGAGGATTGCGCTCAAATCAAATGTCCTAGAACCAAATTTCCACATGTAACTACTAGATTGTGATACAATACACTAATGGGTGAAGTTTGGTTTACTTCTGCGCAGCGGTTTGGGAGTTAACATCAAAATTACATTTCTCGGCCATATCGCATAGATCTCACTGTGAAAAGGCTTAAATGGCTATTTTGACCTAAGTTTAATGATTGCGCTCAATCCAAATGTCCTAGAACGAAATTTTCAAATGTAACTACTAGAATGTGATACAATACACTATTGGGTGAAGTTTGGTTGACTTCAACGCAGCGGTTTGGGAGTTAACATCAAAATTACATTTCTCGGCCATATCGCATAGATCTCACTGTGAAAAGGCTTAAATGGCTTTTTTGACCTAAGTTTGAGGATTGCGCTCAAACAAAATGTCCTAGAACAAAATTTTCAAATGTAACTACTAGATTGTGATACAATACACTATTGGGTGAAGTTTGGTTGACTTCTGCGCAGCGGTTTGGGAGTTAACATCAAAATTACATTTCTCGGCCATATCGCATAGATCTCACTGTGAAAAGGCTTAAATGACTTTTTTAATTAAGTTTGATGATTGCGTTCAAACAAAATGTCCTAGAACAAAATTTTCAAATGTAACTACTAGATTGTGATACAATACACTATTGGGTGAAGTTTGGTTGACTTCTGCGCAGCGGTTTGGGAGTTAACATCAAAATTACATTTCTCGGCCATATCGCATAGATCTCACTGTGAAAAGGCTTAAATGACTTTTTTAATTAAGTTTGATGATTGCGTTCAAACAAAATGTCCTAGAACAAAATTTTCAAATGTAACTACTAGATTGTGATACAATACACTATTGGGTGAAGTTTGGTTGACTTCTGCGCAGCGGTTTGGGAGTTAACATCAAAATTACATTTCTCGGCCATATCGCATAGATCTCACTGTGAAAAGGCTTAAATGACTTTTTTAATTAAGTTTGATGATTGCGTTCAAACAAAATGTCCTAGAACAAAATTTTCAAATGTAACTACTAGATTGTGATACAATACACTATTGGGTGAAGTTTGGTTGACTTCTGCGCAGCGGTTTGGGAGTTATCAAAATTACATTTCTCGGCCATATCGCATAGATCTCACTGTGAAAAGGCTTAAATGGCTTTTTTGACCTAAGTTTGAGGATTGCGCTCAAATCAAATGTCCTAGAACCAAATTTCCACATGTAACTACTAGATTGTGATACAATACACTAATGGGTGAAGTTTGGTTTACTTCTGCGCAGCGGTTTGGGAGTTAACATCAAAATTACATTTCTCGGCCATATCGCATAGATCTCACTGTGAAAAGGCTTAAATGGCTTTTTTGACCTAAGTTTAATAATTGCGCTCAAACCAAATGTCCTAAAACTAAATATCCAAATGTAACTACTAGATTGTGATAAAATACACTATTGGGTGAAGTTTGGTTGACTTCTGCGCAGCGGTTTGGGAGTTAACATCAAAATTACATTTCTCGGCCATATCGCATAGATCTCACTGTGAAAAGGCTTAAATGGCTTTTTTGACCTAAGTTTGAGTATTGCGCTCAAATCAAATGTCCTAGAACCAAATTTCCACATGTAACTACTAGATTGTGATACAATACACTAATGGGTGAAGTTTGGTTGACTTCTGCGCAGCGGTTTGGGAGTTAACATCAAAATTACATTTCTCGGCCATATCGCATAGATCTCACTGTGAAAAGGCTTAAATGGCTTTTTTGACCTAAGTTTGAGGATTGCGCTCAAATCAAATGTCCTAGAACCAAATTTCCACATGTAACTACTAGATTGTGATACAATACACTAATGGGTGAAGTTTGGTTTACTTCTGCGCAGCGGTTTGGGAGTTAACATCAAAATTACATTTCTCGGCCATATCGCATAGATCTCACTGTGAAAAGGCTTAAATGGCTTTTTTGACCTAAGTTTAATCATTGCGCTCAAACCAAATGTCCTAAAACTAAATTTCCAAATGTAACTACTAGATTGTGATAAAATACACTATTGGGTGAAGTTTGGTTGACTTCTGCGCAGCGGTTTGGGAGTTAACATCAAAATTACATTTCTCGGCCATATCGCATAGATCTCACTGTGAAAAGGCTTAAATGGCTTTTTTGACCTAAGTTTGAGGATTGCGCTCAAATCAAATGTCCTAGAACCAAATTTCCACATGTAACTACTAGATTGTGATACAATACACTAATGGGTGAAGTTTGGTTGACTTCTGCGCAGCGGTTTGGGAGTTAACATCAAAATTACATTTCTCGGCCATATCGCATAGATCTCACTGTGAAAAGGCTTAAATGGCTTTTTTGACCTAAGTTTAATCATTGCGCTCAAACCAAATGTCCTAAAACTAAATTTCCAAATGTAACTACTAGATTGTGATAAAATACACTATTGGGTGAAGTTTGGTTGACTTCTGCGCAGCGGTTTGGGAGTTAACATCAAAATTACATTTCTCGGCCATATCGCATAGATCTCACTGTGAAAAGGCTTAAATGGCTTTTTTGACCTAAGTTTGAGGATTGCGCTCAAATCAAATGTCCTAGAACCAAATTTCCACATGTAACTACTAGATTGTGATACAATACACTAATGGGTGAAGTTTGGTTGACTTCTGCGCAGCGGTTTGGGAGTTAACATCAAAATTACATTTCTCGGCCATATCGCATAGATCTCACTGTGAAAAGGCTTAAATGACTTTTTTAATTAAGTTTGATGATTGCGTTCAAACAAAATGTCCTAGAACAAAATTTTCAAATGTAACTACTAGATTGTGATACAATACACTATTGGGTGAAGTTTGGTTGACTTCTGCGCAGCGGTTTGGGAGTTAACATCAAAATTACATTTCTCGGCCATATCGCATAGATCTCACTGTGAAAAGGCTTAAATGGCTTTTTTGACCTAAGTTTGAGGATTGCGCTCAAATCAAATGTCCTAGAACCAAATTTCCACATGTAACTACTAGATTGTGATACAATACACTAATGGGTGAAGTTTGGTTTACTTCTGCGCAGCGGTTTGGGAGTTAACATCAAAATTACATTTCTCGGCCATATCGCATAGATCTCACTGTGAAAAGGCTTAAATGGCTTTTTTGACCTAAGTTTAATGATTGCGCTCAAACCAAATGTCCTAGAACGAAATTTTCAAATGTAACTACTAGAATGTGATACAATACACTATTGGGTGAAGTTTGGTTGACTTCTGCGCAGCGGTTTGGGAGTTAACATCAAAATTACATTTCTCGGCCATATCGCATAGATCTCACTGTGAAAAGGCTTAAATGGCTTTTTTGACCTAAGTTTGAGGATTGCGCTCAAACAAAATGTCCTAGAACAAAATTTTCAAATGTAACTACTAGATTGTGATACAATACACTATTGGGTGAAGTTTGGTTGACTTCTGCGCAGCGGTTTGGGAGTTAACATCAAAATTACATTTCTCGGCCATATCGCATAGATCTCACTGTGAAAAGGCTTAAATGACTTTTTTAATTAAGTTTGATGATTGCGTTCAAACAAAATGTCCTAGAACAAAATTTTCAAATGTAACTACTAGATTGTGATACAATACACTATTGGGTGAAGTTTGGTTGACTTCTGCGCAGCGGTTTGGGAGTTAACATCAAAATTACATTTCTCGGCCATATCGCATAGATCTCACTGTGAAAAGGCTTAAATGACTTTTTTAATTAAGTTTGATGATTGCGTTCAAACAAAATGTCCTAGAACAAAATTTTCAAATGTAACTACTAGATTGTGATACAATACACTATTGGGTGAAGTTTGGTTGACTTCTGCGCAGCGGTTTGGGAGTTAACGTCAAAATTACATTTCTCGGTCATATCGCATAGATCTCACTGTGAAAAGGCTTAAATGGCTTTTTTGACCTAAGTTTGAGGATTGCGCTCAAATCAAATGTCCTAGAACCAAATTTCCACATGTAACTACTAGATTGTGATACAATACACTAATGGGTGAAGTTTGGTTTACTTCTGCGCAGCGGTTTGGGAGTTAACATCAAAATTACATTTCTCGGCCATATCGCATAGATCTCACTGTGAAAAGGCTTAAATGGCTATTTTGACCTAAGTTTGAGGATTGCGCTCAAATCAAATGTCCTAGAACCAAATTTCCACATGTAACTACTAGATTGTGATACAATACACTAATGGGTGAAGTTTGGTTTACTTCTGCGCAGCGGTTTGGGAGTTAACATCAAAATTACATTTCTCGGCCATATCGCATAGATCTCACTGTGAAAAGGCTTAAATGGCTTTTTTGACCTAAGTTTAATGATTGCGCTCAAACCAAATGTCCTAGAACGAAATTTTCAAATGTAACTACTAGAATGTGATACAATACACTATTGGGTGAAGTTTGGTTGACTTCTGCGCAGCGGTTTGGGAGTTAACATCAAAATTACATTTCTCGGCCATATCGCATAGATCTCACTGTGAAAAGGCTTAAATGGCTTTTTTGACCTAAGTTTGAGGATTGCGCTCAAACAAAATGTCCTAGAACAAAATTTTCAAATGTAACTACTAGATTGTGATACAATACACTATTGGGTGAAGTTTGGTTGACTTCTGCGCAGCGGTTTGGGAGTTAACATCAAAATTACATTTCTCGGCCATATCGCATAGATCTCACTGTGAAAAGGCTTAAATGACTTTTTTAATTAAGTTTGATGATTGCGTTCAAACAAAATGTCCTAGAACAAAATTTTCAAATGTAACTACTAGATTGTGATACAATACACTATTGGGTGAAGTTTGGTTGACTTCTGCGCAGCGGTTTGGGAGTTAACATCAAAATTACATTTCTCGGCCATATCGCATAGATCTCACTGTGAAAAGGCTTAAATGACTTTTTTAATTAAGTTTGATGATTGCGTTCAAACAAAATGTCCTAGAACAAAATTTTCAAATGTAACTACTAGATTGTGATACAATACACTATTGGGTGAAGTTTGGTTGACTTCTGCGCAGCGGTTTGGGAGTTAACGTCAAAATTACATTTCTCGGCCATATCGCATAGATCTCACTGTGAAAAGGCTTAAATGGCTTTTTTGACCTAAGTTTGAGGATTGCGCTCAAATCAAATGTCCTAGAACCAAATTTCCACATGTAACTACTAGATTGTGATACAATACACTAATGGGTGAAGTTTGGTTGACTTCTGCGCAGCGGTTTGGGAGTTAACATCAAAATTACATTTCTCGGCCATATCGCATAGATCTCACTGTGAAAAGGCTTAAATGGCTATTTTGACCTAAGTTTAATGATTGCGCTCAATCCAAATGTCCTAGAACGAAATTTTCAAATGTAACTACTAGAATGTGATACAATACACTATTGGGTGAAGTTTGGTTGACTTCAACGCAGCGGTTTGGGAGTTAACATCAAAATTACATTTCTCGGCCATATCGCATAGATCTCACTGTGAAAAGGCTTAAATGGCTTTTTTGACCTAAGTTTGAGGATTGCGCTCAAACAAAATGTCCTAGAACAAAATTTTCAAATGTAACTACTAGATTGTGATACAATACATCTTGGGTGAAGTTTGGTTGACTTCTGCGCAGCGGTTTGGGAGTTAACATCAAAATTACATTTCTCGGCCATATCGCATAGATCTCACTGTGAAAAGGCTTAAATGACTTTTTTAATTAAGTTTGATGATTGCGTTCAAACAAAATGTCCTAGAACAAAATTTTCAAATGTAACTACTAGATTGTGATACAATACACTATTGGGTGAAGTTTGGTTGACTTCTGCGCAGCGGTTTGGGAGTTAACATCAAAATTACATTTCTCGGCCATATCGCATAGATCTCACTGTGAAAAGGCTTAAATGGCTTTTTTGACCTAAGTTTGAGGATTGCGCTCAAATCAAATGTCCTAGAACCAAATTTCCACATGTAACTACTAGATTGTGATACAATACACTAATGGGTGAAGTTTGGTTTACTTCTGCGCAGCGGTTTGGGAGTTAACATCAAAATTACATTTCTCGGCCATATCGCATAGATCTCACTGTGAAAAGGCTTAAATGGCTTTTTTGACCTAAGTTTAATCATTGCGCTCAAACCAAATGTCCTAAAACTAAATTTCCAAATGTAACTACTAGATTGTGATAAAATACACTATTGGGTGAAGTTTGGTTGACTTCTGCGCAGCGGTTTGGGAGTTAACATCAAAATTACATTTCTCGGCCATATCGCATAGATCTCACTGTGAAAAGGCTTAAATGGCTTTTTTGACCTAAGTTTGAGGATTGCGCTCAAATCAAATGTCCTAGAACCAAATTTCCACATGTAACTACTAGATTGTGATACAATACACTAATGGGTGAAGTTTGGTTGACTTCTGCGCAGCGGTTTGGGAGTTAACATCAAAATTACATTTCTCGGCCATATCGCATAGATCTCACTGTGAAAAGGCTTAAATGACTTTTTTAATTAAGTTTGATGATTGCGTTCAAACAAAATGTCCTAGAACAAAATTTTCAAATGTAACTACTAGATTGTGATACAATACACTATTGGGTGAAGTTTGGTTGACTTCTGCGCAGCGGTTTGGGAGTTAACATCAAAATTACATTTCTCGGCCATATCGCATAGATCTCACTGTGAAAAGGCTTAAATGACTTTTTTAATTAAGTTTGATGATTGCGTTCAAACAAAATGTCCTAGAACAAAATTTTCAAATGTAACTACTAGATTGTGATACAATACACTATTGGGTGAAGTTTGGTTGACTTCTGCGCAGCGGTTTGGGAGTTAACGTCAAAATTACATTTCTCGGCCATATCGCATAGATCTCACTGTGAAAAGGCTTAAATGGCTTTTTTGACCTAAGTTTGAGGATTGCGCTCAAATCAAATGTCCTAGAACCAAATTTCCACATGTAACTACTAGATTGTGATACAATACACTAATGGGTGAAGTTTGGTTGACTTCTGCGCAGCGGTTTGGGAGTTAACATCAAAATTACATTTCTCGGCCATATCGCATAGATCTCACTGTGAAAAGGCTTAAATGGCTTTTTTGACCTAAGTTTAATGATTGCGCTCAAACCAAATGTCCTAGAACGAAATTTTCAAATGTAACTACTAGAATGTGATACAATACACTATTGGGTGAAGTTTGGTTGACTTCTGCGCAGCGGTTTGGGAGTTAACATCAAAATTACATTTCTCGGCCATATCGCATAGATCTCACTGTGAAAAGGCTTAAATGGCTTTTTTGACCTAAGTTTGAGGATTGCGCTCAAACAAAATGTCCTAGAACAAAATTTTCAAATGTAACTACTAGATTGTGATACAATACACTATTGGGTGAAGTTTGGTTGACTTCTGCGCAGCGGTTTGGGAGTTAACATCAAAATTACATTTCTCGGCCATATCGCATAGATCTCACTGTGAAAAGGCTTAAATGACTTTTTTAATTAAGTTTTAATGATTGCGTTCAAACAAAATGTCCTAGAACAAAATTTTCAAATGTAACTACTAGATTGTGATACAATACACTATTGGGTGAAGTTTGGTTGACTTCTGCGCAGCGGTTTGGGAGTTAACGTCAAAATTACATTTCTCGGCCATATCGCATAGATCTCACTGTGAAAAGGCTTAAATGGCTTTTTTGACCTAAGTTTGAGGATTGCGCTCAAATCAAATGTCCTAGAACCAAATTTCCACATGTAACTACTAGATTGTGATACAATACACTAATGGGTGAAGTTTGGTTTACTTCTGCGCAGCGGTTTGGGAGTTAACATCAAAATTACATTTCTCGGCCATATCGCATAGATCTCACTGTGAAAAGGCTTAAATGGCTATTTTGACCTAAGTTTAATGATTGCGCTCAATCCAAATGTCCTAGAACGAAATTTTCAAATGTAACTACTAGAATGTGATACAATACACTATTGGGTGAAGTTTGGTTGACTTCAACGCAGCGGTTTGGGAGTTAACATCAAAATTACATTTCTCGGCCATATCGCATAGATCTCACTGTGAAAAGGCTTAAATGGCTTTTTTGACCTAAGTTTGAGGATTGCGCTCAAACAAAATGTCCTAGAACAAAATTTTCAAATGTAACTACTAGATTGTGATACAATACACTATTGGGTGAAGTTTGGTTGACTTCTGCGCAGCGGTTTGGGAGTTAACATCAAAATTACATTTCTCGGCCATATCGCATAGATCTCACTGTGAAAAGGCTTAAATGACTTTTTTAATTAAGTTTGATGATTGCGTTCAAACAAAATGTCCTAGAACAAAATTTTCAAATGTAACTACTAGATTGTGATACAATACACTATTGGGTGAAGTTTGGTTGACTTCTGCGCAGCGGTTTGGGAGTTAACATCAAAATTACATTTCTCGGCCATATCGCATAGATCTCACTGTGAAAAGGCTTAAATGACTTTTTTAATTAAGTTTGATGATTGCGTTCAAACAAAATGTCCTAGAACAAAATTTTCAAATGTAACTACTAGATTGTGATACAATACACTATTGGGTGAAGTTTGGTTGACTTCTGCGCAGCGGTTTGGGAGTTAACATCAAAATTACATTTCTCGGCCATATCGCATAGATCTCACTGTGAAAAGGCTTAAATGACTTTTTTAATTAAGTTTGATGATTGCGTTCAAACAAAATGTCCTAGAACAAAATTTTCAAATGTAACTACTAGATTGTGATACAATACACTATTGGGTGAAGTTTGGTTGACTTCTGCGCAGCGGTTTGGGAGTTATCAAAATTACATTTCTCGGCCATATCGCATAGATCTCACTGTGAAAAGGCTTAAATGGCTTTTTTGACCTAAGTTTGAGGATTGCGCTCAAATCAAATGTCCTAGAACCAAATTTCCACATGTAACTACTAGATTGTGATACAATACACTAATGGGTGAAGTTTGGTTTACTTCTGCGCAGCGGTTTGGGAGTTAACATCAAAATTACATTTCTCGGCCATATCGCATAGATCTCACTGTGAAAAGGCTTAAATGGCTTTTTTGACCTAAGTTTAATAATTGCGCTCAAACCAAATGTCCTAAAACTAAATATCCAAATGTAACTACTAGATTGTGATAAAATACACTATTGGGTGAAGTTTGGTTGACTTCTGCGCAGCGGTTTGGGAGTTAACATCAAAATTACATTTCTCGGCCATATCGCATAGATCTCACTGTGAAAAGGCTTAAATGGCTTTTTTGACCTAAGTTTGAGTATTGCGCTCAAATCAAATGTCCTAGAACCAAATTTCCACATGTAACTACTAGATTGTGATACAATACACTAATGGGTGAAGTTTGGTTGACTTCTGCGCAGCGGTTTGGGAGTTAACATCAAAATTACATTTCTCGGCCATATCGCATAGATCTCACTGTGAAAAGGCTTAAATGGCTTTTTTGACCTAAGTTTGAGGATTGCGCTCAAATCAAATGTCCTAGAACCAAATTTCCACATGTAACTACTAGATTGTGATACAATACACTAATGGGTGAAGTTTGGTTTACTTCTGCGCAGCGGTTTGGGAGTTAACATCAAAATTACATTTCTCGGCCATATCGCATAGATCTCACTGTGAAAAGGCTTAAATGGCTTTTTTGACCTAAGTTTAATCATTGCGCTCAAACCAAATGTCCTAAAACTAAATTTCCAAATGTAACTACTAGATTGTGATAAAATACACTATTGGGTGAAGTTTGGTTGACTTCTGCGCAGCGGTTTGGGAGTTAACATCAAAATTACATTTCTCGGCCATATCGCATAGATCTCACTGTGAAAAGGCTTAAATGGCTTTTTTGACCTAAGTTTGAGGATTGCGCTCAAATCAAATGTCCTAGAACCAAATTTCCACATGTAACTACTAGATTGTGATACAATACACTAATGGGTGAAGTTTGGTTGACTTCTGCGCAGCGGTTTGGGAGTTAACATCAAAATTACATTTCTCGGCCATATCGCATAGATCTCACTGTGAAAAGGCTTAAATGACATTTTTAATTAAGTTTGATGATTGCGTTCAAACAAAATGTCCTAGAACAAAATTTTCAAATGTAACTACTAGATTGTGATACAATACACTATTGGGTGAAGTTTGGTTGACTTCTGCGCAGCGGTTTGGGAGTTAACATCAAAATTACATTTCTCGGCCATATCGCATAGATCTCACTGTGAAAAGGCTTAAATGGCTTTTTTGACCTAAGTTTGAGGATTGCGCTCAAATCAAATGTCCTAGAACCAAATTTCCACATGTAACTACTAGATTGTGATACAATACACTAATGGGTGAAGTTTGGTTTACTTCTGCGCAGCGGTTTGGGAGTTAACATCAAAATTACATTTCTCGGCCATATCGCATAGATCTCACTGTGAAAAGGCTTAAATGGCTTTTTTGACCTAAGTTTAATGATTGCGCTCAAACCAAATGTCCTAGAACGAAATTTTCAAATGTAACTACTAGAATGTGATACAATACACTATTGGGTGAAGTTTGGTTGACTTCTGCGCAGCGGTTTGGGAGTTAACATCAAAATTACATTTCTCGGCCATATCGCATAGATCTCACTGTGAAAAGGCTTAAATGGCTTTTTTGACCTAAGTTTGAGGATTGCGCTCAAACAAAATGTCCTAGAACAAAATTTTCAAATGTAACTACTAGATTGTGATACAATACACTATTGGGTGAAGTTTGGTTGACTTCTGCGCAGCGGTTTGGGAGTTAACATCAAAATTACATTTCTCGGCCATATCGCATAGATCTCACTGTGAAAAGGCTTAAATGACTTTTTTAATTAAGTTTGATGATTGCGTTCAAACAAAATGTCCTAGAACAAAATTTTCAAATGTAACTACTAGATTGTGATACAATACACTATTGGGTGAAGTTTGGTTGACTTCTGCGCAGCGGTTTGGGAGTTAACATCAAAATTACATTTCTCGGCCATATCGCATAGATCTCACTGTGAAAAGGCTTAAATGACTTTTTTAATTAAGTTTGATGATTGCGTTCAAACAAAATGTCCTAGAACAAAATTTTCAAATGTAACTACTAGATTGTGATACAATACACTATTGGGTGAAGTTTGGTTGACTTCTGCGCAGCGGTTTGGGAGTTAACGTCAAAATTACATTTCTCGGTCATATCGCATAGATCTCACTGTGAAAAGGCTTAAATGGCTTTTTTGACCTAAGTTTGAGGATTGCGCTCAAATCAAATGTCCTAGAACCAAATTTCCACATGTAACTACTAGATTGTGATACAATACACTAATGGGTGAAGTTTGGTTTACTTCTGCGCAGCGGTTTGGGAGTTAACATCAAAATTACATTTCTCGGCCATATCGCATAGATCTCACTGTGAAAAGGCTTAAATGGCTATTTTGACCTAAGTTTAATGATTGCGCTCAAACCAAATGTCCTAGAACGAAATTTTCAAATGTAACTACTAGAATGTGATACAATACACTATTGGGTGAAGTTTGGTTGACTTCAACGCAGCGGTTTGGGAGTTAACATCAAAATTACATTTCTCGGCCATATCGCATAGATCTCACTGTGAAAAGGCTTAAATGGCTTTTTTGACCTAAGTTTGAGGATTGCGCTCAAACAAAATGTCCTAGAACAAAGTTTTCAAATGTAACTACTAGATTGTGATACAATACACTATTGGGTGAAGTTTGGTTGACTTCTGCGCAGCGGTTTGGGAGTTAACATCAAAATTACATTTCTCGGCCATATCGCATAGATCTCACTGTGAAAAGGCTTAAATGACTTTTTTAATTAAGTTTGATGATTGCGTTCAAACAAAATGTCCTAGAACAAAATTTTCAAATGTAACTACTAGATTGTGATACAATACACTATTGGGTGAAGTTTGGTTGACTTCTGCGCAGCGGTTTGGGAGTTAACATCAAAATTACATTTCTCGGCCATATCGCATAGATCTCACTGTGAAAAGGCTTAAATGGCTTTTTTGACCTAAGTTTGAGGATTGCGCTCAAATCAAATGTCCTAGAACCAAATTTCCACATGTAACTACTAGATTGTGATACAATACACTAATGGGTGAAGTTTGGTTTACTTCTGCGCAGCGGTTTGGGAGTTAACATCAAAATTACATTTCTCGGCCATATCGCATAGATCTCACTGTGAAAAGGCTTAAATGGCTTTTTTGACCTAAGTTTAATAATTGCGCTCAAACCAAATGTCCTAAAACTAAATTTCCAAATGTAACTACTAGATTGTGATAAAATACACTATTGGGTGAAGTTTGGTTGACTTCTGCGCAGCGGTTTGGGAGTTAACATCAAAATTACATTTCTCGGCCATATCGCATAGATCTCACTGGGAAAAGGCTTAAATGGCTTTTTTGACCTAAGTTTGAGGATTGCGCTCAAATCAAATGTCCTAGAACCAAATTTCCACATGTAACTACTAGATTGTGATACAATACACTAATGGGTGAAGTTTGGTTGACTTCTGCGCAGCGGTTTGGGAGTTAACATCAAAATTACATTTCTCGGCCATATCGCATAGATCTCACTGTGAAAAGGCTTAAATGACTTTTTTAATTAAGTTTGATGATTGCGTTCAAACAAAATGTCCTAGAACAAAATTTTCAAATGTAACTACTAGATTGTGATACAATACACTATTGGGTGAAGTTTGGTTGACTTCTGCGCAGCGGTTTGGGAGTTAACATCAAAATTACATTTCTCGGCCATATCGCATAGATCTCACTGTGAAAAGGCTTAAATGGCTTTTTTGACCTAAGTTTGAGGATTGCGCTCAAATCAAATGTCCTAGAACCAAATTTCCACATGTAACTACTAGATTGTGATACAATACACTAATGGGTGAAGTTTGGTTTACTTCTGCGCAGCGGTTTGGGAGTTAACATCAAAATTACATTACTCGGCCATATCGCATAGATCTCACTGTGAAAAGGCTTAAATGGCTTTTTTGACCTAAGTTTAATAATTGCGCTCAAACCAAATGTCCTAGAACGAAATTTTCAAATGTAACTACTAGAATGTGATACAATACACTATTGGGTGAAGTTTGGTTGACTTCTGCGCAGCGGTTTGGGAGTTAACATCAAAATTACATTTCTCGGCCATATCGCATAGATCTCACTGTGAAAAGGCTTAAATGGCTTTTTTGACCTAAGTTTGAGGATTGCGCTCAAACAAAATGTCCTAGAACAAAATTTTCAAATGTAACTACTAGATTGTGATACAATACACTATTGGGTGAAGTTTGGTTGACTTCTGCGCAGCGGTTTGGGAGTTAACATCAAAATTACATTTCTCGGCCATATCGCATAGATCTCACTGTGAAAAGGCTTAAATGACTTTTTTAATTAAGTTTGATGATTGCGTTCAAACAAAATGTCGTAGAACAAAATTTTCAAATGTAACTACTAGATTGTGATACAATACACTATTGGGTGAAGTTTGGTTGACTTCTGCGCAGCGGTTTGGGAGTTAACATCAAAATTACATTTCTCGGCCATATCGCATAGATCTCACTGTGAAAAGGCTTAAATGACTTTTTTAATTAAGTTTGATGATTGCGTTCAAACAAAATGTCCTAGAACAAAATTTTCAAATGTAACTACTAGATTGTGATACAATACACTATTGGGTGAAGTTTGGTTGACTTCTGCGCAGCGGTTTGGGAGTTAACGTCAAAATTACATTTCTCGGCCATATCGCATAGATCTCACTGTGAAAAGGCTTAAATGGCTTTTTTGACCTAAGTTTGAGGATTGCGCTCAAATCAAATGTCCTAGAACCAAATTTCCACATGTAACTACTAGATTGTGATACAATACACTAATGGGTGAAGTTTGGTTTACTTCTGCGCAGCGGTTTGGGAGTTAACATCAAAATTACATTTCTCGGCCATATCGCATAGATCTCACTGTGAAAAGGCTTAAATGGCTATTTTGACCTAGGTTTAATGATTGCGCTCAATCCAAATGTCCTAGAACGAAATTTTCAAATGTAACTACTAGAATGTGATACAATACACTATTGGGTGAAGTTTGGTTGACTTCAACGCAGCGGTTTGGGAGTTAACATCAAAATTACATTTCTCGGCCATATCGCATAGATCTCACTGTGAAAAGGCTTAAATGGCTTTTTTGACCTAAGTTTGAGGATTGCGCTCAAATCAAATGTCCTAGAACAAAATTTTCAAATGTAACTACTAGATTGTGATACAATACACTATTGGGTGAAGTTTGGTTGACTTCTGCGCAGCGGTTTGGGAGTTAACATAAAAATTACATTTCTCGGCCATATCGCATAGATCTCACTGTGAAAAGGCTTAAATGACTTTTTTAATTAAGTTTGATGATTGCGTTCAAACAAAATGTCCTAGAACAAAATTTTCAAATGTAACTACTAGATTGTGATACAATACACTATTGGGTGAAGTTTGGTTGACTTCTGCGCAGCGGTTTGGGAGTTAACATCAAAATTACATTTCTCGGCCATATCGCATAGATCTCACTGTGAAAAGGCTTAAATGGCTTTTTTGACCTAAGTTTGAGGATTGCGCTCAAATCAAATGTCCTAGAACCAAATTTCCACATGTAACTACTAGATTGTGATACAATACACTAATGGGTGAAGTTTGGTTTACTTCTGCGCAGCGGTTTGGGAGTTAACATCAAAATTACATTTCTCGGCCATATCGCATAGATCTCACTGTGAAAAGGCTTAAATGGCTTTTTTGACCTAAGTTTAATCATTGCGCTCAAACCAAATGTCCTAAAACTAAATTTCCAAATGTAACTACTAGATTGTGATAAAATACACTATTGGGTGAAGTTTGGTTGACTTCTGCGCAGCGGTTTGGGAGTTAACATCAAAATTACATTTCTCGGCCATATCGCATAGATCTCACTGTGAAAAGGCTTAAATGGCTTTTTTGACCTAAGTTTGAGGATTGCGCTCAAATCAAATGTCCTAGAACCAAATTTCCACATGTAACTACTAGATTGTGATACAATACACTAATGGGTGAAGTTTGGTTGACTTCTGCGCAGCGGTTTGGGAGTTAACATCAAAATTACATTTCTCGGCCATATCGCATAGATCTCACTGTGAAAAGGCTTAAATGACTTTTTTAATTAAGTTTGATGATTGCGTTCAAACAAAATGTCCTAGAACAAAATTTTCAAATGTAACTACTAGATTGTGATACAATACACTATTGGGTGAAGTTTGGTTGACTTCTGCGCAGCGGTTTGGGAGTTAACATCAAAATTACATTTCTCGGCCATATCGCATAGATCTCACTGTGAAAAGGCTTAAATGACTTTTTTAATTAAGTTTGATGATTGCGTTCAAACAAAATGTCCTAGAACAAAATTTTCAAATGTAACTACTAGATTGTGATACAATACACTATTGGGTGAAGTTTGGTTGACTTCTGCGCAGCGGTTTGGGAGTTAACGTCAAAATTACATTTCTCGGCCATATCGCATAGATCTCACTGTGAAAAGGCTTAAATGGCTTTTTTGACCTAAGTTTGAGGATTGCGCTCAAATCAAATGTCCTAGAACCAAATTTCCACATGTAACTACTAGATTGTGATACAATACACTAATGGGTGAAGTTTGGTTGACTTCTGCGCAGCGGTTTGGGAGTTAACATCAAAATTACATTTCTCGGCCATATCGCATAGATCTCACTGTGAAAAGGCTTAAATGGCTTTTTTGACCTAAGTTTAATGATTGCGCTCAAACCAAATGTCCTAGAACGAAATTTTCAAATGTAACTACTAGAATGTGATACAATACACTATTGGGTGAAGTTTGGTTGACTTCTGCGCAGCGGTTTGGGAGTTAACATCAAAATTACATTTCTCGGCCATATCGCATAGATCTCACTGTGAAAAGGCTTAAATGGCTTTTTTGACCTAAGTTTGAGGATTGCGCTCAAACAAAATGTCCTAGAACAAAATTTTCAAATGTAACTACTAGATTGTGATACAATACACTATTGGGTGAAGTTTGGTTGACTTCTGCGCAGCGGTTTGGGAGTTAACATCAAAATTACATTTCTCGGCCATATCGCATAGATCTCACTGTGAAAAGGCTTAAATGGCTTTTTTGACCTAAGTTTAATGATTGCGCTCAAACCAAATGTCCTAGAACGAAATTTTCAAATGTAACTACTAGAATGTGATACAATACACTATTGGGTGAAGTTTGGTTGACTTCTGCGCAGCGGTTTGGGAGTTAACATCAAAATTACATTTCTCGGCCATATCGCATAGATCTCACTGTGAAAAGGCTTAAATGGCTTTTTTGACCTAAGTTTGAGGATTGCGCTCAAACAAAATGTCCTAGAACAAAATTTTCAAATGTAACTACTAGATTGTGATACAATACACTATTGGGTGAAGTTTGGTTGACTTCTGCGCAGCGGTTTGGGAGTTAACATCAAAATTACATTTCTCGGCCATATCGCATAGATCTCACTGTGAAAAGGCTTAAATGACTTTTTTAATTAAGTTTGATGATTGCGTTCAAACAAAATGTCCTAGAACAAAATTTTCAAATGTAACTACTAGATTGTGATACAATACACTATTGGGTGAAGTTTGGTTGACCTCTGCGCAGCGGTTTGGGAGTTAACATCAAAATTACATTTCTCGGCCATATCGCATAGATCTCACTGTGAAAAGGCTTAAATGACTTTTTTAATTAAGTTTTAATGATTGCGTTCAAACAAAATGTCCTAGAACAAAATTTTCAAATGTAACTACTAGATTGTGATACAATACACTATTGGGTGAAGTTTGGTTGACTTCTGCGCAGCGGTTTGGGAGTTAACGTCAAAATTACATTTCTCGGCCATATCGCATAGATCTCACTGTGAAAAGGCTTAAATGGCTTTTTTGACCTAAGTTTGAGGATTGCGCTCAAATCAAATGTCCTAGAACCAAATTTCCACATGTAACTACTAGATTGTGATACAATACACTAATGGGTGAAGTTTGGTTTACTTCTGCGCAGCGGTTTGGGAGTTAACATCAAAATTACATTTCTCGGCCATATCGCATAGATCTCACTGTGAAAAGGCTTAAATGGCTATTTTGACCTAAGTTTAATGATTGCGCTCAATCCAAATGTCCTAGAACGAAATTTTCAAATGTAACTACTAGAATGTGATACAATACACTATTGGGTGAAGTTTGGTTGACTTCAACGCAGCGGTTTGGGAGTTAACATCAAAATTACATTTCTCGGCCATATCGCATAGATCTCACTGTGAAAAGGCTTAAATGGCTTTTTTGACCTAAGTTTGAGGATTGCGCTCAAACAAAATGTCCTAGAACAAAATTTTCAAATGTAACTACTAGATTGTGATACAATACACTATTGGGTGAAGTTTGGTTGACTTCTGCGCAGCGGTTTGGGAGTTAACATCAAAATTACATTTCTCGGCCATATCGCATAGATCTCACTGTGAAAAGGCTTAAATGACTTTTTTAATTAAGTTTGATGATTGCGTTCAAACAAAATGTCCTAGAACAAAATTTTCAAATGTAACTACTAGATTGTGATACAATACACTATTGGGTGAAGTTTGGTTGACTTCTGCGCAGCGGTTTGGGAGTTAACATCAAAATTACATTTCTCGGCCATATCGCATAGATCTCACTGTGAAAAGGCTTAAATGACTTTTTTAATTAAGTTTGATGATTGCGTTCAAACAAAATGTCCTAGAACAAAATTTTCAAATGTAACTACTAGAATGTGATACAATACACTATTGGGTGAAGTTTGGTTGACTTCTGCGCAGCGGTTTGGGAGTTAACATCAAAATTACATTTCTCGGCCATATCGCATAGATCTCACTGTGAAAAGGCTTAAATGACTTTTTTAATTAAGTTTGATGATTGCGTTCAAACAAAATGTCCTAGAACAAAATTTTCAAATGTAACTACTAGATTGTGATACAATACACTATTGGGTGAAGTTTGGTTGACTTTTGCGCAGCGGTTTGGGAGTTATCAAAATTACATTTCTCGGCCATATCGCATAGATCTCACTGTGAAAAGGCTTAAATGGCTTTTTTGACCTAAGTTTGAGGATTGCGCTCAAATCAAATGTCCTAGAACCAAATTTCCACATGTAACTACTAGATTGTGATACAATACACTAATGGGTGAAGTTTGGTTTACTTCTGCGCAGCGGTTTGGGAGTTAACATCAAAATTACATTTCTCGGCCATATCGCATAGATCTCACTGTGAAAAGGCTTAAATGGCTTTTTTGACCTAAGTTTAATCATTGCGCTCAAACCAAATGTCCTAAAACTAAATTTCCAAATGTAACTACTAGATTGTGATAAAATACACTATTGGGTGAAGTTTGGTTGACTTCTGCGCAGCGGTTTGGGAGTTAACATCAAAATTACATTTCTCGGCCATATCGCATAGATCTCACTGTGAAAAGGCTTAAATGGCTTTTTTGACCTAAGTTTGAGGATTGCGCTCAAATCAAATGTCCTAGAACCAAATTTCCACATGTAACTACTAGATTGTGATACAATACACTAATGGGTGAAGTTTGGTTGACTTCTGCGCAGCGGTTTGGGAGTTAACATCAAAATTACATTTCTCGGCCATATCGCATAGATCTCACTGTGAAAAGGCTTAAATGACATTTTTAATTAAGTTTGATGATTGCGTTCAAACAAAATGTCCTAGAACAAAATTTTCAAATGTAACTACTAGATTGTGATACAATACACTATTGGGTGAAGTTTGGTTGACTTCTGCGCAGCGGTTTGGGAGTTAACATCAAAATTACATTTCTCGGCCATATCGCATAGATCTCACTGTGAAAAGGCTTAAATGGCTTTTTTGACCTAAGTTTGAGGATTGCGCTCAAATCAAATGTCCTAGAACCAAATTTCCACATGTAACTACTAGATTGTGATACAATACACTAATGGGTGAAGTTTGGTTTACTTCTGCGCAGCGGTTTGGGAGTTAACATCAAAATTACATTTCTCGGCCATATCGCATAGATCTCACTGTGAAAAGGCTTAAATGGCTTTTTTGACCTAAGTTTAATGATTGCGCTCAAACCAAATGTCCTAGAACGAAATTTTCAAATGTAACTACTAGAATGTGATACAATACACTATTGGGTGAAGTTTGGTTGACTTCTGCGCAGCGGTTTGGGAGTTAACATCAAAATTACATTTCTCGGCCATATCGCATAGATCTCACTGTGAAAAGGCTTAAATGGCTTTTTTGACCTAAGTTTGAGGATTGCGCTCAAACAAAATGTCCTAGAACAAAATTTTCAAATGTAACTACTAGATTGTGATACAATACACTATTGGGTGAAGTTTGGTTGACTTCTGCGCAGCGGTTTGGGAGTTAACATCAAAATTACATTTCTCGGCCATATCGCATAGATCTCACTGTGAAAAGGCTTAAATGACTTTTTTAATTAAGTTTGATGATTGCGTTCAAACAAAATGTCCTAGAACAAAATTTTCAAATGTAACTACTAGATTGTGATACAATACACTATTGGGTGAAGTTTGGTTGACTTCTGCGCAGCGGTTTGGGAGTTAACATCAAAATTACATTTCTCGGCCATATCGCATAGATCTCACTGTGAAAAGGCTTAAATGACTTTTTTAATTAAGTTTGATGATTGCGTTCAAACAAAATGTCCTAGAACAAAATTTTCAAATGTAACTACTAGATTGTGATACAATACACTATTGGGTGAAGTTTGGTTGACTTCTGCGCAGCGGTTTGGGAGTTAACGTCAAAATTACATTTCTCGGTCATATCGCATAGATCTCACTGTGAAAAGGCTTAAATGGCTTTTTTGACCTAAGTTTGAGGATTGCGCTCAAATCAAATGTCCTAGAACCAAATTTCCACATGTAACTACTAGATTGTGATACAATACACTAATGGGTGAAGTTTGGTTTACTTCTGCGCAGCGGTTTGGGAGTTAACATCAAAATTACATTTCTCGGCCATATCGCATAGATCTCACTGTGAAAAGGCTTAAATGGCTATTTTGACCTAAGTTTAATGATTGCGCTCAAACCAAATGTCCTAGAACGAAATTTTCAAATGTAACTACTAGAATGTGATACAATACACTATTGGGTGAAGTTTGGTTGACTTCAACGCAGCGGTTTGGGAGTTAACATCAAAATTACATTTCTCGGCCATATCGCATAGATCTCACTGTGAAAAGGCTTAAATGGCTTTTTTGACCTAAGTTTGAGGATTGCGCTCAAACAAAATGTCCTAGAACAAAGTTTTCAAATGTAACTACTAGAATGTGATACAATACACTATTGGGTGAAGTTTGGTTGACTTCTGCGCAGCGGTTTGGGAGTTAACATCAAAATTACATTTCTCGGCCATATCGCATAGATCTCACTGTGAAAAGGCTTAAATGACTTTTTTAATTAAGTTTGATGATTGCGTTCAAACAAAATGTCCTAGAACAAAATTTTCAAATGTAACTACTAGATTGTGATACAATACACTATTGGGTGAAGTTTGGTTGACTTCTGCGCAGCGGTTTGGGAGTTAACATCAAAATTACATTTCTCGGCCATATCGCATAGATCTCACTGTGAAAAGGCTTAAATGGCTTTTTTGACCTAAGTTTGAGGATTGCGCTCAAATCAAATGTCCTAGAACCAAATTTCCACATGTAACTACTAGATTGTGATACAATACACTAATGGGTGAAGTTTGGTTTACTTCTGCGCAGCGGTTTGGGAGTTAACATCAAAATTACATTTCTCGGCCATATCGCATAGATCTCACTGTGAAAAGGCTTAAATGGCTTTTTTGACCTAAGTTTAATAATTGCGCTCAAACCAAATGTCCTAAAACTAAATTTCCAAATGTAACTACTAGATTGTGATAAAATACACTATTGGGTGAAGTTTGGTTGACTTCTGCGCAGCGGTTTGGGAGTTAACGTCAAAATTACATTTCTCGGCCATATCGCATAGATCTCACTGTGAAAAGGCTTAAATGGCTTTTTTGACCTAAGTTTGAGGATTGCGCTCAAATCAAATGTCCTAGAACCAAATTTCCACATGTAACTACTAGATTGTGATACAATACACTAATGGGTGAAGTTTGGTTTACTTCTGCGCAGCGGTTTGGGAGTTAACATCAAAATTACATTTCTCGGCCATATCGCATAGATCTCACTGTGAAAAGGCTTAAATGGCTATTTTGACCTAGGTTTAATGATTGCGCTCAATCCAAATGTCCTAGAACGAAATTTTCAAATGTAACTACTAGAATGTGATACAATACACTATTGGGTGAAGTTTGGTTGACTTCAACGCAGCGGTTTGGGAGTTAACATCAAAATTACATTTCTCGGCCATATCGCATAGATCTCACTGTGAAAAGGCTTAAATGGCTTTTTTGACCTAAGTTTGAGGATTGCGCTCAAATCAAATGTCCTAGAACAAAATTTTCAAATGTAACTACTAGATTGTGATACAATACACTATTGGGTGAAGTTTGGTTGACTTCTGCGCAGCGGTTTGGGAGTTAACATCAAAATTACATTTCTCGGCCATATCGCATAGATCTCACTGTGAAAAGGCTTAAATGACTTTTTTAATTAAGTTTGATGATTGCGTTCAAACAAAATGTCCTAGAACAAAATTTTCAAATGTAACTACTAGATTGTGATACAATACACTATTGGGTGAAGTTTGGTTGACTTCTGCGCAGCGGTTTGGGAGTTAACATCAAAATTACATTTCTCGGCCATATCGCATAGATCTCACTGTGAAAAGGCTTAAATGGCTTTTTTGACCTAAGTTTGAGGATTGCGCTCAAATCAAATGTCCTAGAACCAAATTTCCACATGTAACTACTAGATTGTGATACAATACACTAATGGGTGAAGTTTGGTTTACTTCTGCGCAGCGGTTTGGGAGTTAACATCAAAATTACATTTCTCGGCCATATCGCATAGATCTCACTGTGAAAAGGCTTAAATGGCTTTTTTGACCTAAGTTTAATCATTGCGCTCAAACCAAATGTCCTAAAACTAAATTTCCAAATGTAACTACTAGATTGTGATAAAATACACTATTGGGTGAAGTTTGGTTGACTTCTGCGCAGCGGTTTGGGAGTTAACATCAAAATTACATTTCTCGGCCATATCGCATAGATCTCACTGTGAAAAGGCTTAAATGGCTTTTTTGACCTAAGTTTGAGGATTGCGCTCAAATCAAATGTCCTAGAACCAAATTTCCACATGTAACTACTAGATTGTGATACAATACACTAATGGGTGAAGTTTGGTTGACTTCTGCGCAGCGGTTTGGGAGTTAACATCAAAATTACATTTCTCGGCCATATCGCATAGATCTCACTGTGAAAAGGCTTAAATGACTTTTTTAATTAAGTTTGATGATTGCGTTCAAACAAAATGTCCTAGAACAAAATTTTCAAATGTAACTACTAGATTGTGATACAATACACTATTGGGTGAAGTTTGGTTGACTTCTGCGCAGCGGTTTGGGAGTTAACATCAAAATTACATTTCTCGGCCATATCGCATAGATCTCACTGTGAAAAGGCTTAAATGACTTTTTTAATTAAGTTTGATGATTGCGTTCAAACAAAATGTCCTAGAACAAAATTTTCAAATGTAACTACTAGATTGTGATACAATACACTATTGGGTGAAGTTTGGTTGACTTCTGCGCAGCGGTTTGGGAGTTAACGTCAAAATTACATTTCTCGGCCATATCGCATAGATCTCACTGTGAAAAGGCTTAAATGGCTTTTTTGACCTAAGTTTAATGATTGCGCTCAAACCAAATGTCCTAGAACGAAATTTTCAAATGTAACTACTAGAATGTGATACAATACACTATTGGGTGAAGTTTGGTTGACTTCTGCGCAGCGGTTTGGGAGTTAACATCAAAATTACATTTCTCGGCCATATCGCATAGATCTCACTGTGAAAAGGCTTAAATGGCTTTTTTGACCTAAGTTTGAGGATTGCGCTCAAACAAAATGTCCTAGAACAAAATTTTCAAATGTAACTACTAGATTGTGATACAATACACTATTGGGTGAAGTTTGGTTGACTTCTGCGCAGCGGTTTGGGAGTTAACATCAAAATTACATTTCTCGGCCATATCGCATAGATCTCACTGTGAAAAGGCTTAAATGACTTTTTTAATTAAGTTTGATGATTGCGTTCAAACAAAATGTCCTAGAACAAAATTTTCAAATGTAACTACTAGATTGTGATACAATACACTATTGGGTGAAGTTTGGTTGACCTCTGCGCAGCGGTTTGGGAGTTAACATCAAAATTACATTTCTCGGCCATATCGCATAGATCTCACTGTGAAAAGGCTTAAATGACTTTTTTAATTAAGTTTTAATGATTGCGTTCAAACAAAATGTCCTAGAACAAAATTTTCAAATGTAACTAATAGATTGTGATACAATACACTATTGGGTGAAGTTTGGTTGACTTCTGCGCAGCGGTTTGGGAGTTAACGTCAAAATTACATTTCTCGGCCATATCGCATAGATCTCACTGTGAAAAGGCTTAAATGGCTTTTTTGACCTAAGTTTGAGGATTGCGCTCAAATCAAATGTCCTAGAACCAAATTTCCACATGTAACTACTAGATTGTGATACAATACACTAATGGGTGAAGTTTGGTTTACTTCTGCGCAGCGGTTTGGGAGTTAACATCAAAATTACATTTCTCGGCCATATCGCATAGATCTCACTGTGAAAAGGCTTAAATGGCTATTTTGACCTAAGTTTAATGATTGCGCTCAATCCAAATGTCCTAGAACGAAATTTTCAAATGTAACTACTAGAATGTGATACAATACACTATTGGGTGAAGTTTGGTTGACTTCAACGCAGCGGTTTGGGAGTTAACATCAAAATTACATTTCTCGGCCATATCGCATAGATCTCACTGTGAAAAGGCTTAAATGGCTTTTTTGACCTAAGTTTGAGGATTGCGCTCAAACAAAATGTCCTAGAACAAAATTTTCAAATGTAACTACTAGATTGTGATACAATACACTATTGGGTGAAGTTTGGTTGACTTCTGCGCAGCGGTTTGGGAGTTAACATCAAAATTACATTTCTCGGCCATATCGCATAGATCTCACTGTGAAAAGGCTTAAATGACTTTTTTAATTAAGTTTGATGATTGCGTTCAAACAAAATGTCCTAGAACAAAATTTTCAAATGTAACTACTAGATTGTGATACAATACACTATTGGGTGAAGTTTGGTTGACTTCTGCGCAGCGGTTTGGGAGTTAACATCAAAATTACATTTCTCGGCCATATCGCATAGATCTCACTGTGAAAAGGCTTAAATGACTTTTTTAATTAAGTTTGATGATTGCGTTCAAACAAAATGTCCTAGAACAAAATTTTCAAATGTAACTACTAGATTGTGATACAATACACTATTGGGTGAAGTTTGGTTGACTTCTGCGCAGCGGTTTGGGAGTTAACATCAAAATTACATTTCTCGGCCATATCGCATAGATCTCACTGTGAAAAGGCTTAAATGACTTTTTTAATTAAGTTTGATGATTGCGTTCAAACAAAATGTCCTAGAACAAAATTTTCAAATGTAACTACTAGATTGTGATACAATACACTATTGGGTGAAGTTTGGTTGACTTCTGCGCAGCGGTTTGGGAGTTATCAAAATTACATTTCTCGGCCATATCGCATAGATCTCACTGTGAAAAGGCTTAAATGGCTTTTTTGACCTAAGTTTGAGGATTGCGCTCAAATCAAATGTCCTAGAACCAAATTTCCACATGTAACTACTAGATTGTGATACAATACACTAATGGGTGAAGTTTGGTTTACTTCTGCGCAGCGGTTTGGGAGTTAACATCAAAATTACATTTCTCGGCCATATCGCATAGATCTCACTGTGAAAAGGCTTAAATGGCTTTTTTGACCTAAGTTTAATAATTGCGCTCAAACCAAATGTCCTAAAACTAAATTTCCAAATGTAACTACTAGATTGTGATAAAATACACTATTGGGTGAAGTTTGGTTGACTTCTGCGCAGCGGTTTGGGAGTTAACATCAAAATTACATTTCTCGGCCATATCGCATAGATCTCACTGTGAAAAGGCTTAAATGGCTTTTTTGACCTAAGTTTGAGGATTGCGCTCAAATCAAATGTCCTAGAACCAAATTTCCACATGTAACTACTAGATTGTGATACAATACACTAATGGGTGAAGTTTGGTTGACTTCTGCGCAGCGGTTTGGGAGTTAACATCAAAATTACATTTCTCGGCCATATCGCATAGATCTCACTGTGAAAAGGCTTAAATGGCTTTTTTGACCTAAGTTTGAGGATTGCGCTCAAATCAAATGTCCTAGAACCAAATTTCCACATGTAACTACTAGATTGTGATACAATACACTAATGGGTGAAGTTTGGTTTACTTCTGCGCAGCGGTTTGGGAGTTAACATCAAAATTACATTTCTCGGCCATATCGCATAGATCTCACTGTGAAAAGGCTTAAATGGCTTTTTTGACCTAAGTTTAATCATTGCGCTCAAACCAAATGTCCTAAAACTAAATTTCCAAATGTAACTACTAGATTGTGATAAAATACACTATTGGGTGAAGTTTGGTTGACTTCTGCGCAGCGGTTTGGGAGTTAACATCAAAATTACATTTCTCGGCCATATCGCATAGATCTCACTGTGAAAAGGCTTAAATGGCTTTTTTGACCTAAGTTTGAGGATTGCGCTCAAATCAAATGTCCTAGAACCAAATTTCCACATGTAACTACTAGATTGTGATACAATACACTAATGGGTGAAGTTTGGTTGACTTCTGCGCAGCGGTTTGGGAGTTAACATCAAAATTACATTTCTCGGCCATATCGCATAGATCTCACTGTGAAAAGGCTTAAATGACATTTTTAATTAAGTTTGATGATTGCGTTCAAACAAAATGTCCTAGAACAAAATTTTCAAATGTAACTACTAGATTGTGATACAATACACTATTGGGTGAAGTTTGGTTGACTTCTGCGCAGCGGTTTGGGAGTTAACATCAAAATTACATTTCTCGGCCATATCGCATAGATCTCACTGTGAAAAGGCTTAAATGGCTTTTTTGACCTAAGTTTGAGGATTGCGCTCAAATCAAATGTCCTAGAACCAAATTTCCACATGTAACTACTAGATTGTGATACAATACACTAATGGGTGAAGTTTGGTTTACTTCTGCGCAGCGGTTTGGGAGTTAACATCAAAATTACATTTCTCGGCCATATCGCATAGATCTCACTGTGAAAAGGCTTAAATGGCTTTTTTGACCTAAGTTTAATGATTGCGCTCAAACCAAATGTCCTAGAACGAAATTTTCAAATGTAACTACTAGAATGTGATACAATACACTATTGGGTGAAGTTTGGTTGACTTCTGCGCAGCGGTTTGGGAGTTAACATCAAAATTACATTTCTCGGCCATATCGCATAGATCTCACTGTGAAAAGGCTTAAATGGCTTTTTTGACCTAAGTTTGAGGATTGCGCTCAAACAAAATGTCCTAGAACAAAATTTTCAAATGTAACTACTAGATTGTGATACAATACACTATTGGGTGAAGTTTGGTTGACTTCTGCGCAGCGGTTTGGGAGTTAACATCAAAATTACATTTCTCGGCCATATCGCATAGATCTCACTGTGAAAAGGCTTAAATGACTTTTTTAATTAAGTTTGATGATTGCGTTCAAACAAAATGTCCTAGAACAAAATTTTCAAATGTAACTACTAGATTGTGATACAATACACTATTGGGTGAAGTTTGGTTGACTTCTGCGCAGCGGTTTGGGAGTTAACATCAAAATTACATTTCTCGGCCATATCGCATAGATCTCACTGTGAAAAGGCTTAAATGACTTTTTTAATTAAGTTTGATGATTGCGTTCAAACAAAATGTCCTAGAACAAAATTTTCAAATGTAACTACTAGATTGTGATACAATACACTATTGGGTGAAGTTTGGTTGACTTCTGCGCAGCGGTTTGGGAGTTAACGTCAAAATTACATTTCTCGGTCATATCGCATAGATCTCACTGTGAAAAGGCTTAAATGGCTTTTTTGACCTAAGTTTGAGGATTGCGCTCAAATCAAATGTCCTAGAACCAAATTTCCACATGTAACTACTAGATTGTGATACAATACACTAATGGGTGAAGTTTGGTTTACTTCTGCGCAGCGGTTTGGGAGTTAACATCAAAATTACATTTCTCGGCCATATCGCATAGATCTCACTGTGAAAAGGCTTAAATGGCTATTTTGACCTAAGTTTAATGATTGCGCTCAAACCAAATGTCCTAGAACGAAATTTTCAAATGTAACTACTAGAATGTGATACAATACACTATTGGGTGAAGTTTGGTTGACTTCAACGCAGCGGTTTGGGAGTTAACATCAAAATTACATTTCTCGGCCATATCGCATAGATCTCACTGTGAAAAGGCTTAAATGGCTTTTTTGACCTAAGTTTGAGGATTGCGCTCAAACAAAATGTCCTAGAACAAAGTTTTCAAATGTAACTACTAGATTGTGATACAATACACTATTGGGTGAAGTTTGGTTGACTTCTGCGCAGCGGTTTGGGAGTTAACATCAAAATTACATTTCTCGGCCATATCGCATAGATCTCACTGTGAAAAGGCTTAAATGACTTTTTTAATTAAGTTTGATGATTGCGTTCAAACAAAATGTCCTAGAACAAAATTTTCAAATGTAACTACTAGATTGTGATACAATACACTATTGGGTGAAGTTTGGTTGACTTCTGCGCAGCGGTTTGGGAGTTAACATCAAAATTACATTTCTCGGCCATATCGCATAGATCTCACTGTGAAAAGGCTTAAATGGCTTTTTTGACCTAAGTTTGAGGATTGCGCTCAAATCAAATGTCCTAGAACCAAATTTCCACATGTAACTACTAGATTGTGATACAATACACTAATGGGTGAAGTTTGGTTTACTTCTGCGCAGCGGTTTGGGAGTTAACATCAAAATTACATTTCTCGGCCATATCGCATAGATCTCACTGTGAAAAGGCTTAAATGGCTTTTTTGACCTAAGTTTAATAATTGCGCTCAAACCAAATGTCCTAGAACGAAATTTTCAAATGTAACTACTAGAATGTGATACAATACACTATTGGGTGAAGTTTGGTTGACTTCTGCGCAGCGGTTTGGGAGTTAACATCAAAATTACATTTCTCGGCCATATCGCATAGATCTCACTGTGAAAAGGCTTAAATGGCTTTTTTGACCTAAGTTTGAGGATTGCGCTCAAACAAAATGTCCTAGAACAAAATTTTCAAATGTAACTACTAGATTGTGATACAATACACTATTGGGTGAAGTTTGGTTGACTTCTGCGCAGCGGTTTGGGAGTTAACATCAAAATTACATTTCTCGGCCATATCGCATAGATCTCACTGTGAAAAGGCTTAAATGACTTTTTTAATTAAGTTTGATGATTGCGTTCAAACAAAATGTCCTAGAACAAAATTTTCAAATGTAACTACTAGATTGTGATACAATACACTATTGGGTGAAGTTTGGTTGACTTCTGCGCAGCGGTTTGGGAGTTAACATCAAAATTACATTTCTCGGCCATATCGCATAGATCTCACTGTGAAAAGGCTTAAATGACTTTTTTAATTAAGTTTGATGATTGCGTTCAAACAAAATGTCCTAGAACAAAATTTTCAAATGTAACTACTAGATTGTGATACAATACACTATTGGGTGAAGTTTGGTTGACTTCTGCGCAGCGGTTTGGGAGTTAACGTCAAAATTACATTTCTCGGCCATATCGCATAGATCTCACTGTGAAAAGGCTTAAATGGCTTTTTTGACCTAAGTTTGAGGATTGCGCTCAAATCAAATGTCCTAGAACCAAATTTCCACATGTAACTACTAGATTGTGATACAATACACTAATGGGTGAAGTTTGGTTTACTTCTGCGCAGCGGTTTGGGAGTTAACATCAAAATTACATTTCTCGGCCATATCGCATAGATCTCACTGTGAAAAGGCTTAAATGGCTATTTTGACCTAAGTTTAATGATTGCGCTCAATCCAAATGTCCTAGAACGAAATTTTCAAATGTAACTACTAGAATGTGATACAATACACTATTGGGTGAAGTTTGGTTGACTTCAACGCAGCGGTTTGGGAGTTAACATCAAAATTACATTTCTCGGCCATATCGCATAGATCTCACTGTGAAAAGGCTTAAATGGCTTTTTTGACCTAAGTTTGAGGATTGCGCTCAAACAAAATGTCCTAGAACAAAATTTTCAAATGTAACTACTAGATTGTGATACAATACACTATTGGGTGAAGTTTGGTTGACTTCTGCGCAGCGGTTTGGGAGTTAACATCAAAATTACATTTCTCGGCCATATCGCATAGATCTCACTGTGAAAAGGCTTAAATGACTTTTTTAATTAAGTTTGATGATTGCGTTCAAACAAAATGTCCTAGAACAAAATTTTCAAATGTAACTACTAGATTGTGATACAATACACTATTGGGTGAAGTTTGGTTGACTTCTGCGCAGCGGTTTGGGAGTTAACATCAAAATTACATTTCTCGGCCATATCGCATAGATCTCACTGTGAAAAGGCTTAAATGGCTTTTTTGACCTAAGTTTGAGGATTGCGCTCAAATCAAATGTCCTAGAACCAAATTTCCACATGTAACTACTAGATTGTGATACAATACACTAATGGGTGAAGTTTGGTTTACTTCTGCGCAGCGGTTTGGGAGTTAACATCAAAATTACATTTCTCGGCCATATCGCATAGATCTCACTGTGAAAAGGCTTAAATGGCTTTTTTGACCTAAGTTTAATCATTGCGCTCAAACCAAATGTCCTAAAACTAAATTTCCAAATGTAACTACTAGATTGTGATAAAATACACTATTGGGTGAAGTTTGGTTGACTTCTGCGCAGCGGTTTGGGAGTTAACATCAAAATTACATTTCTCGGCCATATCGCATAGATCTCACTGTGAAAAGGCTTAAATGGCTTTTTTGACCTAAGTTTGAGGATTGCGCTCAAATCAAATGTCCTAGAACCAAATTTCCACATGTAACTACTAGATTGTGATACAATACACTAATGGGTGAAGTTTGGTTGACTTCTGCGCAGCGGTTTGGGAGTTAACATCAAAATTACATTTCTCGGCCATATCGCATAGATCTCACTGTGAAAAGGCTTAAATGACTTTTTTAATTAAGTTTGATGATTGCGTTCAAACAAAATGTCCTAGAACAAAATTTTCAAATGTAACTACTAGATTGTGATACAATACACTATTGGGTGAAGTTTGGTTGACTTCTGCGCAGCGGTTTGGGAGTTAACATCAAAATTACATTTCTCGGCCATATCGCATAGATCTCACTGTGAAAAGGCTTAAATGACTTTTTTAATTAAGTTTGATGATTGCGTTCAAACAAAATGTCCTAGAACAAAATTTTCAAATGTAACTACTAGATTGTGATACAATACACTATTGGGTGAAGTTTGGTTGACTTCTGCGCAGCGGTTTGGGAGTTAACGTCAAAATTACATTTCTCGGCCATATCGCATAGATCTCACTGTGAAAAGGCTTAAATGGCTTTTTTGACCTAAGTTTGAGGATTGCGCTCAAATCAAATGTCCTAGAACCAAATTTCCACATGTAACTACTAGATTGTGATATAATACACTAATGGGTGAAGTTTGGTTGACTTCTGCGCAGCGGTTTGGGAGTTAACATCAAAATTACATTTCTCGGCCATATCGCATAGATCTCACTGTGAAAAGGCTTAAATGGCTTTTTTGACCTAAGTTTAATGATTGCGCTCAAACCAAATGTCCTAGAACGAAATTTTCAAATGTAACTACTAGAATGTGATACAATACACTATTGGGTGAAGTTTGGTTGACTTCTGCGCAGCGGTTTGGGAGTTAACATCAAAATTACATTTCTCGGCCATATCGCATAGATCTCACTGTGAAAAGGCTTAAATGGCTTTTTTGACCTAAGTTTGAGGATTGCGCTCAAACAAAATGTCCTAGAACAAAATTTTCAAATGTAACTACTAGATTGTGATACAATACACTATTGGGTGAAGTTTGGTTGACTTCTGCGCAGCGGTTTGGGAGTTAACATCAAAATTACATTTCTCGGCCATATCGCATAGATCTCACTGTGAAAAGGCTTAAATGACTTTTTTAATTAAGTTTGATGATTGCGTTCAAACAAAATGTCCTAGAACAAAATTTTCAAATGTAACTACTAGATTGTGATACAATACACTATTGGGTGAAGTTTGGTTGACTTCTGCGCAGCGGTTTGGGAGTTAACATCAAAATTACATTTCTCGGCCATATCGCATAGATCTCACTGTGAAAAGGCTTAAATGACTTTTTTAATTAAGTTTGATGATTGCGTTCAAACAAAATGTCCTAGAACAAAATTTTCAAATGTAACTACTAGATTGTGATACAATACACTATTGGGTGAAGTTTGGTTGACTTCTGCGCAGCGGTTTGGGAGTTAACGTCAAAATTACATTTCTCGGCCATATCGCATAGATCTCACTGTGAAAAGGCTTAAATGGCTTTTTTGACCTAAGTTTGAGGATTGCGCTCAAATCAAATGTCCTAGAACCAAATTTCCACATGTAACTACTAGATTGTGATACAATACACTAATGGGTGAAGTTTGGTTTACTTCTGCGCAGCGGTTTGGGAGTTAACATCAAAATTACATTTCTCGGCCATATCGCATAGATCTCACTGTGAAAAGGCTTAAATGGCTATTTTGACCTAAGTTTAATGATTGCGCTCAATCCAAATGTCCTAGAACGAAATTTTCAAATGTAACTACTAGAATGTGATACAATACACTATTGGGTGAAGTTTGGTTGACTTCAACGAAGCGGTTTGGGAGTTAACATCAAAATTACATTTCTCGGCCATATCGCATAGATCTCACTGTGAAAAGGCTTAAATGGCTTTTTTGACCTAAGTTTGAGGATTGCGCTCAAACAAAATGTCCTAGAACAAAATTTTCAAATGTAACTACTAGATTGTGATACAATACACTATTGGGTGAAGTTTGGTTGACTTCTGCGCAGCGGTTTGGGAGTTAACATCAAAATTACATTTCTCGGCCATATCGCATAGATCTCACTGTGAAAAGGCTTAAATGACTTTTTTAATTAAGTTTGATGATTGCGTTCAAACAAAATGTCCTAGAACAAAATTTTCAAATGTAACTACTAGATTGTGATACAATACACTATTGGGTGAAGTTTGGTTGACTTCTGCGCAGCGGTTTGGGAGTTAACATCAAAATTACATTTCTCGGCCATATCGCATAGATCTCACTGTGAAAAGGCTTAAATGACTTTTTTAATTAAGTTTGATGATTGCGTTCAAACAAAATGTCCTAGAACAAAATTTTCAAATGTAACTACTAGATTGTGATACAATACACTATTGGGTGAAGTTTGGTTGACTTCTGCGCAGCGGTTTGGGAGTTAACATCAAAATTACATTTCTCGGCCATATCGCATAGATCTCACTGTGAAAAGGCTTAAATGACTTTTTTAATTAAGTTTGATGATTGCGTTCAAACAAAATGTCCTAGAACAAAATTTTCAAATGTAACTACTAGATTGTGATACAATACACTATTGGGTGAAGTTTGGTTGACTTCTGCGCAGCGGTTTGGGAGTTAACATCAAAATTACATTTCTCGGCCATATCGCATAGATCTCACTGTGAAAAGGCTTAAATGGCTTTTTTGACCTAAGTTTGAGGATTGCGCTCAAATCAAATGTCCTAGAACCAAATTTCCACATGTAACTACTAGATTGTGATACAATACACTAATGGGTGAAGTTTGGTTTACTTCTGCGCAGCGGTTTGGGAGTTAACATCAAAATTACATTTCTCGGCCATATCGCATAGATCTCACTGTGAAAAGGCTTAAATGGCTTTTTTGACCTAAGTTTAATAATTGCGCTCAAACCAAATGTCCTAAAACTAAATTTCCAAATGTAACTACTAGATTGTGATAAAATACACTATTGGGTGAAGTTTGGTTGACTTCTGCGCAGCGGTTTGGGAGTTAACATCAAAATTACATTTCTCGGCCATATCGCATAGATCTCACTGTGAAAAGGCTTAAATGGCTTTTTTGACCTAAGTTTGAGGATTGCGCTCAAATCAAATGTCCTAGAACCAAATTTCCACATGTAACTACTAGATTGTGATACAATACACTAATGGGTGAAGTTTGGTTGACTTCTGCGCAGCGGTTTGGGAGTTAACATCAAAATTACATTTCTCGGCCATATCGCATAGATCTCACTGTGAAAAGGCTTAAATGACTTTTTTAATTAAGTTTGATGATTGCGTTCAAACAAAATGTCCTAGAACAAAATTTTCAAATGTAACTACTAGATTGTGATACAATACACTATTGGGTGAAGTTTGGTTGACTTCTGCGCAGCGGTTTGGGAGTTAACATCAAAATTACATTTCTCGGCCATATCGCATAGATCTCACTGTGAAAAGGCTTAAATGGCTTTTTTGACCTAAGTTTGAGGATTGCGCTCAAATCAAATGTCCTAGAACCAAATTTCCACATGTAACTACTAGATTGTGATACAATACACTAATGGGTGAAGTTTGGTTTACTTCTGCGCAGCGGTTTGGGAGTTAACATCAAAATTACATTTCTCGGCCATATCGCATAGATCTCACTGTGAAAAGGCTTAAATGGCTTTTTTGACCTAAGTTTAATGATTGCGCTCAAACCAAATGTCCTAGAACGAAATTTTCAAATGTAACTACTAGAATGTGATACAATACACTATTGGGTGAAGTTTGGTTGACTTCTGCGCAGCGGTTTGGGAGTTAACATCAAAATTACATTTCTCGGCCATATCGCATAGATCTCACTGTGAAAAGGCTTAAATGGCTTTTTTGACCTAAGTTTGAGGATTGCGCTCAAACAAAATGTCCTAGAACAAAATTTTCAAATGTAACTACTAGATTGTGATACAATACACTATTGGGTGAAGTTTGGTTGACTTCTGCGCAGCGGTTTGGGAGTTAACATCAAAATTACATTTCTCGGCCATATCGCATAGATCTCACTGTGAAAAGGCTTAAATGACTTTTTTAATTAAGTTTGATGATTGCGTTCAAACAAAATGTCCTAGAACAAAATTTTCAAATGTAACTACTAGATTGTGATACAATACACTATTGGGTGAAGTTTGGTTGACTTCTGCGCAGCGGTTTGGGAGTTAACATCAAAATTACATTTCTCGGCCATATCGCATAGATCTCACTGTGAAAAGGCTTGAATGACTTTTTTAATTAAGTTTGATGATTGCGTTCAAACAAAATGTCCTAGAACAAAATTTTCAAATGTAACTACTAGATTGTGATACAATACACTATTGGGTGAAGTTTGGTTGACTTCTGCGCAGCGGTTTGGGAGTTAACATCAAAATTACATTTCTCGGCCATATCGCATAGATCTCACTGTGAAAAGGCTTAAATGGCTTTTTTGACCTAAGTTTGAGGATTGCGCTCAAATCAAATGTCCTAGAACCAAATTTCCACATGTAACTACTAGATTGTGATACAATACACTAATGGGTGAAGTTTGGTTTACTTCTGCGCAGCGGTTTGGGAGTTAACATCAAAATTACATTTCTCGGCCATATCGCATAGATCTCACTGTGAAAAGGCTTAAATGGCTTTTTTGACCTAAGTTTAATCATTGCGCTCAAACCAAATGTCCTAAAACTAAATTTCCACATGTAACTACTAGAATGTGATACAATACACTAATGGGTGAAGTTTGGTTTACTTCTGCGCAGCGGTTTGGGAGTTAACATCAAAATTACATTTCTCGGCCATATCGCATAGATCTCACTGTGAAAAGGCTTAAATGGCGTTTTTGACCTAAGTTTGAGGATTGCGCTCAAACAAAATGTCCTAGAACAAAATTTTCAAATGTAACTACTAGATTGTGATACAATACACTATTGGGTGAAGTTTGGTTGACTTCTGCGCAGCGGTTTGGGAGTTAACATCAAAATTACATTTCTCGGCCATATCGCATAGATCTCACTGTGAAAAGGCTTAAATGACTTTTTTAATTAAGTTTGATGATTGCGTTCAAACAAAATGTCCTAGAACAAAATTTTCAAATGTAACTACTAGATTGTGATACAATACACTATTGGGTGAAGTTTGGTTGACTTCTGCGCAGCGGTTTGGGAGTTAACATCAAAATTACATTTCTCGGCCATATCGCATAGATCTCACTGTGAAAAGGCTTAAATGGCTTTTTTGACCTAAGTTTGAGGATTGCGCTCAAATCAAATGTCCTAGAACCAAATTTCCACATGTAACTACTAGATTGTGATACAATACACTAATGGGTGAAGTTTGGTTTACTTCTGCGCAGCGGTTTGGGAGTTAACATCAAAATTACATTTCTCGGCCATATCGCATAGATCTCACTGTGAAAAGGCTTAAATGGCTTTTTTGACCTAAGTTTAATCATTGCGCTCAAACCAAATGTCCTAAAACTAAATTTCCAAATGTAACTACTAGATTGTGATAAAATACACTATTGGGTGAAGTTTGGTTGACTTCTGCGCAGCGGTTTGGGAGTTAACATCAAAATTACATTTCTCGGCCATATCGCATAGATCTCACTGTGAAAAGGCTTAAATGGCTTTTTTGACCTAAGTTTGAGGATTGCGCTCAAACAAAATGTCCTAGAACAAAATTTTCAAATGTAACTACTAGATTGTGATACAATACACTATTGGGTGAAGTTTGGTTGACTTCTGCGCAGCGGTTTGGGAGTTAACATCAAAATTACATTTCTCGGCCATACCGCATAGATCTCACTGTGAAAAGGCTTAAATGACTTTTTTAATTAAGTTTGATGATTGCGTTCAAACAAAATGTCCTAGAACAAAATTTTCAAATGTAACTACTAGATTGTGATACAATACACTATTGGGTGAAGTTTGGTTGACTTCTGCGCAGCGGTTTGGGAGTTAACATCAAAATTACATTTCTCGGCCATATCGCATAGATCTCACTGTGAAAAGGCTTAAATGACTTTTTTAATTAAGTTTGATGATTGCGTTCAAACAAAATGTCCTAGAACAAAACTTTCAAATGTAACTACTAGATTGTGATACAATACACTATTGGGTGAAGTTTGGTTGACTTCTGCGCAGCGGTTTGGGAGTTAACGTCAAAATTACATTTCTCGGCCATATCGCATAGATCTCACTGTGAAAAGGCTTAAATGGCTTTTTTGACCTAAGTTTGAGGATTGCGCTCAAATCAAATGTCCTAGAACCAAATTTTCACATGTAACTACTAGATTGTGATACAATACACTAATGGGTGAAGTTTGGTTGACTTCTGCGCAGCGGTTTGGGAGTTAACATCAAAATTACATTTCTCGGCCATATCGCATAGATCTCACTGTGAAAAGGCTTAAATGGCTTTTTTGACCTAAGTTTGAGGATTGCGCTCAAATCAAATGTCCTAGAACCAAATTTCCACATGTAACTACTAGATTGTGATACAATACACTAATGGGTGAAGTTTGGTTGACTTCTGCGCAGCGGTTTGGGAGTTAACATCAAAATTACATTTCTCGGCCATATCGCATAGATCTCACTGTGAAAAGGCTTAAATGACTTTTTTAATTAAGTTTGATGATTGCGTTCAAACAAAATGTCCTAGAACAAAATTTTCAAATGTAACTACTAGATTGTGATACAATACACTATTGGGTGAAGTTTGGTTGACTTCTGCGCAGCGGTTTGGGAGTTAACATCAAAATTACATTTCTCGGCCATATCGCATAGATCTCACTGTGAAAAGGCTTAAATGGCTTTTTTGACCTAAGTTTGAGGATTGCGCTCAAATCAAATGTCCTAGAACCAAATTTCCACATGTAACTACTAGATTGTGATACAATACACTAATGGGTGAAGTTTGGTTTACTTCTGCGCAGCGGTTTGGGAGTTAACATCAAAATTACATTTCTCGGCCATATCGCATAGATCTCACTGTGAAAAGGCTTAAATGGCTTTTTTGACCTAAGTTTAATGATTGCGCTCAAACCAAATGTCCTAGAACGAAATTTTCAAATGTAACTACTAGAATGTGATACAATACACTATTGGGTGAAGTTTGGTTGACTTCTGCGCAGCGGTTTGGGAGTTAACATCAAAATTACATTTCTCGGCCATATCGCATAGATCTCACTGTGAAAAGGCTTAAATGGCTTTTTTGACCTAAGTTTGAGGATTGCGCTCAAACAAAATGTCCTAGAACAAAATTTTCAAATGTAACTACTAGATTGTGATACAATACACTATTGGGTGAAGTTTGGTTGACTTCTGCGCAGCGGTTTGGGAGTTAACATCAAAATTACATTTCTCGGCCATATCGCATAGATCTCACTGTGAAAAGGCTTAAATGACTTTTTTAATTAAGTTTGATGATTGCGTTCAAACAAAATGTCCTAGAACAAAATTTTCAAATGTAACTACTAGATTGTGATACAATACACTATTGGGTGAAGTTTGGTTGACTTCTGCGCAGCGGTTTGGGAGTTAACATCAAAATTACATTTCTCGGCCATATCGCATAGATCTCACTGTGAAAAGGCTTGAATGACTTTTTTAATTAAGTTTGATGATTGCGTTCAAACAAAATGTCCTAGAACAAAATTTTCAAATGTAACTACTAGATTGTGATACAATACACTATTGGGTGAAGTTTGGTTGACTTCTGCGCAGCGGTTTGGGAGTTAACGTCAAAATTACATTTCTCGGCCATATCGCATAGATCTCACTGTGAAAAGGCTTAAATGGCTTTTTTGACCTAAGTTTGAGGATTGCGCTCAAATCAAATGTCCTAGAACCAAATTTCCACATGTAACTACTAGATTGTGATACAATACACTAATGGGTGAAGTTTGGTTTACTTCTGCGCAGCGGTTTGGGAGTTAACATCAAAATTACATTTCTCGGCCATATCGCATAGATCTCACTGTGAAAAGGCTTAAATGGCTATTTTGACCTAAGTTTAATGATTGCGCTCAATCCAAATGTCCTAGAACGAAATTTTCAAATGTAACTACTAGAATGTGATACAATACACTATTGGGTGAAGTTTGGTTGACTTCAACGCAGCGGTTTGGGAGTTAACATCAAAATTACATTTCTCGGCCATATCGCATAGATCTCACTGTGAAAAGGCTTAAATGGCTTTTTTGACCTAAGTTTGAGGATTGCGCTCAAACAAAATGTCCTAGAACAAAATTTTCAAATGTAACTACTAGATTGTGATACAATACACTATTGGGTGAAGTTTGGTTGACTTCTGCGCAGCGGTTTGGGAGTTAACATCAAAATTACATTTCTCGGCCATATCGCATAGATCTCACTGTGAAAAGGCTTAAATGACTTTTTTAATTAAGTTTGATGATTGCGTTCAAACAAAATGTCCTAGAACAAAATTTTCAAATGTAACTACTAGATTGTGATACAATACACTATTGGGTGAAGTTTGGTTGACTTCTGCGCAGCGGTTTGGGAGTTAACATCAAAATTACATTTCTCGGCCATATCGCATAGATCTCACTGTGAAAAGGCTTAAATGGCTTTTTTGACCTAAGTTTGAGGATTGCGCTCAAATCAAATGTCCTAGAACCAAATTTCCACATGTAACTACTAGATTGTGATACAATACACTAATGGGTGAAGTTTGGTTTACTTCTGCGCAGCGGTTTGGGAGTTAACATCAAAATTACATTTCTCGGCCATATCGCATAGATCTCACTGTGAAAAGGCTTAAATGGCTTTTTTGACCTAAGTTTAATCATTGCGCTCAAACCAAATGTCCTAAAACTAAATTTCCACATGTAACTACTAGAATGTGATACAATACACTAATGGGTGAAGTTTGGTTTACTTCTGCGCAGCGGTTTGGGAGTTAACATCAAAATTACATTTCTCGGCCATATCGCATAGATCTCACTGTGAAAAGGCTTAAATGGCTTTTTTGACCTAAGTTTGAGGATTGCGCTCAAACAAAATGTCCTAGAACAAAATTTTCAAATGTAACTACTAGATTGTGATACAATACACTATTGGGTGAAGTTTGGTTGACTTCTGCGCAGCGGTTTGGGAGTTAACATCAAAATTACATTTCTCGGCCATATCGCATAGATCTCACTGTGAAAAGGCTTAAATGACTTTTTTAATTAAGTTTGATGATTGCGTTCAAACAAAATGTCCTAGAACAAAATTTTCAAATGTAACTACTAGATTGTGATACAATACACTATTGGGTGAAGTTTGGTTGACTTCTGCGCAGCGGTTTGGGAGTTAACATCAAAATTACATTTCTCGGCCATATCGCATAGATCTCACTGTGAAAAGGCTTAAATGGCTTTTTTGACCTAAGTTTGAGGATTGCGCTCAAATCAAATGTCCTAGAACCAAATTTCCACATGTAACTACTAGATTGTGATACAATACACTAATGGGTGAAGTTTGGTTTACTTCTGCGCAGCGGTTTGGGAGTTAACATCAAAATTACATTTCTCGGCCATATCGCATAGATCTCACTGTGAAAAGGCTTAAATGGCTTTTTTGACCTAAGTTTAATCATTGCGCTCAAACCAAATGTCCTAAAACTAAATTTCCAAATGTAACTACTAGATTGTGATAAAATACACTATTGGGTGAAGTTTGGTTGACTTCTGCGCAGCGGTTTGGGAGTTAACATCAAAATTACATTTCTCGGCCATATCGCATAGATCTCACTGTGAAAAGGCTTAAATGGCTTTTTTGACCTAAGTTTGAGGATTGCGCTCAAATCAAATGTCCTAGAACCAAATTTCCACATGTAACTACTAGATTGTGATACAATACACTAATGGGTGAAGTTTGGTTGACTTCTGCGCAGCGGTTTGGGAGTTAACATCAAAATTACATTTCTCGGCCATATCGCATAGATCTCACTGTGAAAAGGCTTAAATGACTTTTTTAATTAAGTTTGATGATTGCGTTCAAACAAAATGTCCTAGAACAAAATTTTCAAATGTAACTACTAGATTGTGATACAATACACTATTGGGTGAAGTTTGGTTGACTTCTGCGCAGCGGTTTGGGAGTTAACATCAAAATTACATTTCTCGGCCATATCGCATAGATCTCACTGTGAAAAGGCTTAAATGGCTTTTTTGACCTAAGTTTGAGGATTGCGCTCAAATCAAATGTCCTAGAACCAAATTTCCACATGTAACTACTAGAATGTGATACAATACACTAATGGGTGAAGTTTGGTTTACTTCTGCGCAGCGGTTTGGGAGTTAACATCAAAATTACATTTCTCGGCCATATAGCATAGATCTCACTGTGAAAAGGCTTAAATGGCTTTTTTGACCTAAGTTTAATGATTGCGCTCAAACCAAATGTCCTAGAACGAAATTTTCAAATGTAACTACTAGAATGTGATACAATACACTATTGGGTGAAGTTTGGTTGACTTCTGCGCAGCGGTTTGGGAGTTAACATCAAAATTACATTTCTCGGCCATATCGCATAGATCTCACTGTGAAAAGGCTTAAATGGCTTTTTTGACCTAAGTTTGAGGATTGCGCTCAAACAAAATGTCCTAGAACAAAATTTTCAAATGTAACTACTAGATTGTGATACAATACACTATTGGGTGAAGTTTGGTTGACTTCTGCGCAGCGGTTTGGGAGTTAACATCAAAATTACATTTCTCGGCCATACCGCATAGATCTCACTGTGAAAAGGCTTAAATGACTTTTTTAATTAAGTTTGATGATTGCGTTCAAACAAAATGTCCTAGAACAAAATTTTCAAATGTAACTACTAGATTGTGATACAATACACTATTGGGTGAAGTTTGGTTGACTTCTGCGCAGCGGTTTGGGAGTTAACATCAAAATTACATTTCTCGGCCATATCGCATAGATCTCACTGTGAAAAGGCTTAAATGACTTTTTTAATTAAGTTTGATGATTGCGTTCAAACAAAATGTCCTAGAACAAAACTTTCAAATGTAACTACTAGATTGTGATACAATACACTATTGGGTGAAGTTTGGTTGACTTCTGCGCAGCGGTTTGGGAGTTAACGTCAAAATTACATTTCTCGGCCATATCGCATAGATCTCACTGTGAAAAGGCTTAAATGGCTTTTTTGACCTAAGTTTGAGGATTGCGCTCAAATCAAATGTCCTAGAACCAAATTTTCACATGTAACTACTAGATTGTGATACAATACACTAATGGGTGAAGTTTGGTTGACTTCTGCGCAGCGGTTTGGGAGTTAACATCAAAATTACATTTCTCGGCCATATCGCATAGATCTCACTGTGAAAAGGCTTAAATGGCTTTTTTGACCTAAGTTTAATGATTGCGCTCAAACCAAATGTCCTAGAACGAAATTTTCAAATGTAACTACTAGAATGTGATACAATACACTATTGGGTGAAGTTTGGTTGACTTCTGCGCAGCGGTTTGGGAGTTAACATCAAAATTACATTTCTCGGCCATATCGCATAGATCTCACTGTGAAAAGGCTTAAATGGCTTTTTTGACCTAAGTTTGAGGATTGCGCTCAAACAAAATGTCCTAGAACAAAATTTTCAAATGTAACTACTAGATTGTGATACAATACACTATTGGGTGAAGTTTGGTTGACTTCTGCGCAGCGGTTTGGGAGTTAACATCAAAATTACATTTCTCGGCCATATCGCATAGATCTCACTGTGAAAAGGCTTAAATGACTTTTTTAATTAAGTTTGATGATTGCGTTCAAACAAAATGTCCTAGAACAAAATTTTCAAATGTAACTACTAGATTGTGATACAATACACTATTGGGTGAAGTTTGGTTGACTTCTGCGCAGCGGTTTGGGAGTTAACATCAAAATTACATTTCTCGGCCATATCGCATAGATCTCACTGTGAAAAGGCTTAAATGACTTTTTTAATTAAGTTTGATGATTGCGTTCAAACAAAATGTCCTAGAACAAAATTTTCAAATGTAACTACTAGATTGTGATACAATACACTATTGGGTGAAGTTTGGTTGACTTCTGCGCAGCGGTTTGGGAGTTAACGTCAAAATTACATTTCTCGGCCATATCGCATAGATCTCACTGTGAAAAGGCTTAAATGGCTTTTTTGACCTAAGTTTGAGGATTGCGCTCAAATCAAATGTCCTAGAACCAAATTTCCACATGTAACTACTAGATTGTGATACAATACACTAATGGGTGAAGTTTGGTTTACTTCTGCGCAGCGGTTTGGGAGTTAACATCAAAATTACATTTCTCGGCCATATCGCATAGATCTCACTGTGAAAAGGCTTAAATGGCTTTTTTGACCTAAGTTTAATCATTGCGCTCAAACCAAATGTCCTAAAACTAAATTTCCAAATGTAACTACTAGATTGTGATAAAATACACTATTGGGTGAAGTTTGGTTGACTTCTGCGCAGCGGTTTGGGAGTTAACATCAAAATTACATTTCTCGGCCATATCGCATAGATCTCACTGTGAAAAGGCTTAAATGGCTTTTTTGACCTAAGTTTGAGGATTGCGCTCAAATCAAATGTCCTAGAACCAAATTTCCACATGTAACTACTAGATTGTGATACAATACACTAATGGGTGAAGTTTGGTTGACTTCTGCGCAGCGGTTTGGGAGTTAACATCAAAATTACATTTCTCGGCCATATCGCATAGATCTCACTGTGAAAAGGCTTAAATGACTTTTTTAATTAAGTTTGATGATTGCGTTCAAACAAAATGGCCTAGAACAAAATTTTCAAATGTAACTACTAGATTGTGATACAATACACTATTGGGTGAAGTTTGGTTGACTTCTGCGCAGCGGTTTGGGAGTTAACATCAAAATTACATTTCTCGGCCATATCGCATAGATCTCACTGTGAAAAGGCTTAAATGGCTTTTTTGACCTAAGTTTGAGGATTGCGCTCAAATCAAATGTCCTAGAACCAAATTTCCACATGTAACTACTAGAATGTGATACAATACACTAATGGCTGAAGTTTGGTTTACTTCTGCGCAGCGGTTTGGGAGTTAACATCAAAATTACATTTCTCGGCCATATAGCATAGATCTCACTGTGAAAAGGCTTAAATGGCTTTTTTGACCTAAGTTTAATGATTGCGCTCAAACCAAATGTCCTAGAACGAAATTTTCAAATGTAACTACTAGAATGTGATACAATACACTATTGGGTGAAGTTTGGTTGACTTCTGCGCAGCGGTTTGGGAGTTAACATCAAAATTACATTTCTCGGCCATATCGCATAGATCTCACTGTGAAAAGGCTTAAATGGCTTTTTTGACCTAAGTTTGAGGATTGCGCTCAAACAAAATGTCCTAGAACAAAATTTTCAAATGTAACTACTAGATTGTGATACAATACACTATTGGGTGAAGTTTGGTTGACTTCTGCGCAGCGGTTTGGGAGTTAACATCAAAATTACATTTCTCGGCCATACCGCATAGATCTCACTGTGAAAAGGCTTAAATGACTTTTTTAATTAAGTTTGATGATTGCGTTCAAACAAAATGTCCTAGAACAAAATTTTCAAATGTAACTACTAGATTGTGATACAATACACTATTGGGTGAAGTTTGGTTGACTTCTGCGCAGCGGTTTGGGAGTTAACATCAAAATTACATTTCTCGGCCATATCGCATAGATCTCACTGTGAAAAGGCTTAAATGACTTTTTTAATTAAGTTTGATGATTGCGTTCAAACAAAATGTCCTAGAACAAAATTTTCAAATGTAACTACTAGATTGTGATACAATACACTATTGGGTGAAGTTTGGTTGACTTCTGCGCAGCGGTTTGGGAGTTAACGTCAAAATTACATTTCTCGGCCATATCGCATAGATCTCACTGTGAAAAGGCTTAAATGGCTTTTTTGACCTAAGTTTGAGGATTGCGCTCAAATCAAATGTCCTAGAACCAAATTTCCACATGTAACTACTAGATTGTGATACAATACACTAATGGGTGAAGTTTGGTTGACTTCTGCGCAGCGGTTTGGGAGTTATCAAAATTACATTTCTCGGCCATATCGCATAGATCTCACTGTGAAAAGGCTTAAATGGCTTTTTTGACCTAAGTTTAATGATTGCGCTCAAACCAAATGTCCTAGAACGAAATTTTCAAATGTAACTACTAGAATGTGATACAATACACTATTGGGTGAAGTTTGGTTGACTTCTGCGCAGCGGTTTGGGAGTTAACATCAAAATTACATTTCTCGGCCATATCGCATAGATCTCACTGTGAAAAGGCTTAAATGGCTTTTTTGACCTAAGTTTGAGGATTGCGCTCAAACAAAATGTCCTAGAACAAAATTTTCAAATGTAACTACTAGATTGTGATACAATACACTATTGGGTGAAGTTTGGTTGACTTCTGCGCAGCGGTTTGGGAGTTAACATCAAAATTACATTTCTCGGCCATATCGCATAGATCTCACTGTGAAAAGGCTTAAATGGCTTTTTTGACCTAAGTTTGAGGATTGCGCTCAAACAAAATGTCCTAGAACAAAATTTTCAAATGTAACTACTAGATTGTGATACAATACACTATTGGGTGAAGTTTGGTTGACTTCTGCGCAGCGGTTTGGGAGTTAACATCAAAATTACATTTCTCGGCCATATCGCATAGATCTCACTGTGAAAAGGCTTAAATGACTTTTTTAATTAAGTTTGATGATTGCGTTCAAACAAAATGTCCTAGAACAAAATTTTCAAATGTAACTACTAGATTGTGATACAATACACTATTGGGTGAAGTTTGGTTGACTTCTGCGCAGCGGTTTGGGAGTTAACATCAAAATTACATTTCTCGGCCATATCGCATAGATCTCACTGTGAAAAGGCTTAAATGACTTTTTTAATTAAGTTTGATGATTGCGTTCAAACAAAATGTCCTAGAACAAAATTTTCAAATGTAACTACTAGATTGTGATACAATACACTATTGGGTGAAGTTTGGTTGACTTCTGCGCAGCGGTTTGGGAGTTAACGTCAAAATTACATTTCTCGGCCATATCGCATAGATCTCACTGTGAAAAGGCTTAAATGGCTTTTTTGACCTAAGTTTGAGGATTGCGCTCAAATCAAATGTCCTAGAACCAAATTTCCACATGTAACTACTAGATTGTGATACAATACACTAATGGGTGAAGTTTGGTTTACTTCTGCGCAGCGGTTTGGGAGTTAACATCAAAATTACATTTCTCGGCCATATCGCATAGATCTCACTGTGAAAAGGCTTAAATGGCTTTTTTGACCTAAGTTTAATCATTGCGCTCAAACCAAATGTCCTAAAACTAAATTTCCAAATGTAACTACTAGATTGTGATAAAATACACTATTGGGTGAAGTTTGGTTGACTTCTGCGCAGCGGTTTGGGAGTTAACATCAAAATTACATTTCTCGGCCATATCGCATAGATCTCACTGTGAAAAGGCTTAAATGGCTTTTTTGACCTAAGTTTGAGGATTGCGCTCAAATCAAATGTCCTAGAACCAAATTTCCACATGTAACTACTAGATTGTGATACAATACACTAATGGGTGAAGTTTGGTTGACTTCTGCGCAGCGGTTTGGGAGTTAACATCAAAATTACATTTCTCGGCCATATCGCATAGATCTCACTGTGAAAAGGCTTAAATGACTTTTTTAATTAAGTTTGATGATTGCGTTCAAACAAAATGGCCTAGAACAAAATTTTCAAATGTAACTACTAGATTGTGATACAATACACTATTGGGTGAAGTTTGGTTGACTTCTGCGCAGCGGTTTGGGAGTTAACATCAAAATTACATTTCTCGGCCATATCGCATAGATCTCACTGTGAAAAGGCTTAAATGACTTTTTTAATTAAGTTTGATGATTGCGTTCAAACAAAATGTCCTAGAACAAAATTTTCAAATGTAACTACTAGATTGTGATACAATACACTATTGGGTGAAGTTTGGTTGACTTCTGCGCAGCGGTTTGGGAGTTAACATCAAAATTACATTTCTCGGCCATATCGCATAGATCTCACTGTGAAAAGGCTTAAATGACTTTTTTAATTAAGTTTGATGATTGCGTTCAAACAAAATGTCCTAGAACAAAATTTTCAAATGTAACTACTAGATTGTGATACAATACACTATTGGGTGAAGTTTGGTTGACTTCTGCGCAGCGGTTTGGGAGTTAACGTCAAAATTACATTTCTCGGCCATATCGCATAGATCTCACTGTGAAAAGGCTTAAATGGCTTTTTTGACCTAAGTTTGAGGATTGCGCTCAAATCAAATGTCCTAGAACCAAATTTCCACATGTAACTACTAGATTGTGATACAATACACTAATGGGTGAAGTTTGGTTTACTTCTGCGCAGCGGTTTGGGAGTTAACATCAAAATTACATTTCTCGGCCATATCGCATAGATCTCACTGTGAAAAGGCTTAAATGGCTTTTTTGACCTAAGTTTAATCATTGCGCTCAAACCAAATGTCCTAAAACTAAATTTCCAAATGTAACTACTAGATTGTGATAAAATACACTATTGGGTGAAGTTTGGTTGACTTCTGCGCAGCGGTTTGGGAGTTAACATCAAAATTACATTTCTCGGCCATATCGCATAGATCTCACTGTGAAAAGGCTTAAATGGCTTTTTTGACCTAAGTTTGAGGATTGCGCTCAAATCAAATGTCCTAGAACCAAATTTCCACATGTAACTACTAGATTGTGATACAATACACTAATGGGTGAAGTTTGGTTGACTTCTGCGCAGCGGTTTGGGAGTTAACATCAAAATTACATTTCTCGGCCATATCGCATAGATCTCACTGTGAAAAGGCTTAAATGACTTTTTTAATTAAGTTTGATGATTGCGTTCAAACAAAATGGCCTAGAACAAAATTTTCAAATGTAACTACTAGATTGTGATACAATACACTATTGGGTGAAGTTTGGTTGACTTCTGCGCAGCGGTTTGGGAGTTAACATCAAAATTACATTTCTCGGCCATATCGCATAGATCTCACTGTGAAAAGGCTTAAATGGCTTTTTTGACCTAAGTTTGAGGATTGCGCTCAAATCAAATGTCCTAGAACCAAATTTCCACATGTAACTACTAGAATGTGATACAATACACTAATGGCTGAAGTTTGGTTTACTTCTGCGCAGCGGTTTGGGAGTTAACATCAAAATTACATTTCTCGGCCATATAGCATAGATCTCACTGTGAAAAGGCTTAAATGGCTTTTTTGACCTAAGTTTAATGATTGCGCTCAAACCAAATGTCCTAGAACGAAATTTTCAAATGTAACTACTAGAATGTGATACAATACACTATTGGGTGAAGTTTGGTTGACTTCTGCGCAGCGGTTTGGGAGTTAACATCAAAATTACATTTCTCGGCCATATCGCATAGATCTCACTGTGAAAAGGCTTAAATGGCTTTTTTGACCTAAGTTTGAGGATTGCGCTCAAACAAAATGTCCTAGAACAAAATTTTCAAATGTAACTACTAGATTGTGATACAATACACTATTGGGTGAAGTTTGGTTGACTTCTGCGCAGCGGTTTGGGAGTTAACATCAAAATTACATTTCTCGGCCATACCGCATAGATCTCACTGTGAAAAGGCTTAAATGACTTTTTTAATTAAGTTTGATGATTGCGTTCAAACAAAATGTCCTAGAACAAAATTTTCAAATGTAACTACTAGATTGTGATACAATACACTATTGGGTGAAGTTTGGTTGACTTCTGCGCAGCGGTTTGGGAGTTAACATCAAAATTACATTTCTCGGCCATATCGCATAGATCTCACTGTGAAAAGGCTTAAATGACTTTTTTAATTAAGTTTGATGATTGCGTTCAAACAAAATGTCCTAGAACAAAATTTTCAAATGTAACTACTAGATTGTGATACAATACACTATTGGGTGAAGTTTGGTTGACTTCTGCGCAGCGGTTTGGGAGTTAACGTCAAAATTACATTTCTCGGCCATATCGCATAGATCTCACTGTGAAAAGGCTTAAATGGCTTTTTTGACCTAAGTTTGAGGATTGCGCTCAAATCAAATGTCCTAGAACCAAATTTCCACATGTAACTACTAGATTGTGATACAATACACTAATGGGTGAAGTTTGGTTGACTTCTGCGCAGCGGTTTGGGAGTTATCAAAATTACATTTCTCGGCCATATCGCATAGATCTCACTGTGAAAAGGCTTAAATGGCTTTTTTGACCTAAGTTTAATGATTGCGCTCAAACCAAATGTCCTAGAACGAAATTTTCAAATGTAACTACTAGAATGTGATACAATACACTATTGGGTGAAGTTTGGTTGACTTCTGCGCAGCGGTTTGGGAGTTAACATCAAAATTACATTTCTCGGCCATATCGCATAGATCTCACTGTGAAAAGGCTTAAATGGCTTTTTTGACCTAAGTTTGAGGATTGCGCTCAAACAAAATGTCCTAGAACAAAATTTTCAAATGTAACTACTAGATTGTGATACAATACACTATTGGGTGAAGTTTGGTTGACTTCTGCGCAGCGGTTTGGGAGTTAACATCAAAATTACATTTCTCGGCCATATCGCATAGATCTCACTGTGAAAAGGCTTAAATGACTTTTTTAATTAAGTTTGATGATTGCGTTCAAACAAAATGTCCTAGAACAAAATTTTCAAATGTAACTACTAGATTGTGATACAATACACTATTGGGTGAAGTTTGGTTGACTTCTGCGCAGCGGTTTGGGAGTTAACATCAAAATTACATTTCTCGGCCATATCGCATAGATCTCACTGTGAAAAGGCTTAAATGACTTTTTTAATTAAGTTTGATGATTGCGTTCAAACAAAATGTCCTAGAACAAAATTTTCAAATGTAACTACTAGATTGTGATACAATACACTATTGGGTGAAGTTTGGTTGACTTCTGCGCAGCGGTTTGGGAGTTAACGTCAAAATTACATTTCTCGGCCATATCGCATAGATCTCACTGTGAAAAGGCTTAAATGGCTTTTTTGACCTAAGTTTGAGGATTGCGCTCAAATCAAATGTCCTAGAACCAAATTTCCAAATGTAACTACTAGATTGTGATACAATACACTAATGGGTGAAGTTTGGTTTACTTCTGCGCAGCGGTTTGGGAGTTAACATCAAAATTACATTTCTCGGCCATATCGCATAGATCTCACTGTGAAAAGGCTTAAATGGCTATTTTGACCTAAGTTTAATGATTGCGCTCAATCCAAATGTCCTAGAACGAAATTTTCAAATGTAACTACTAGAATGTGATACAATACACTATTGGGTGAAGTTTGGTTGACTTCAACGCAGCGGTTTGGGAGTTAACATCAAAATTACATTTCTCGGCCATATCGCATAGATCTCACTGTGAAAAGGCTTAAATGGCTTTTTTGACCTAAGTTTGAGGATTGCGCTCAAACAAAATGTCCTAGAACAAAATTTTTAAATGTAACTACTAGATTGTGATACAATACACTATTGGGTGAAGTTTGGTTGACTTCTGCGCAGCGGTTTGGGAGTTAACATCAAAATTACATTTCTCGGCCATATCGCATAGATCTCACTGTGAAAAGGCTTAAATGACTTTTTTAATTAAGTTTGATGATTGCGTTCAAACAAAATGTCCTAGAACAAAATTTTCAAATGTAACTACTAGATTGTGATACAATACACTATTGGGTGAAGTTTGGTTGACTTCTGCGCAGCGGTTTGGGAGTTAACATCAAAATTACATTTCTCGGCCATATCGCATAGATCTCACTGTGAAAAGGCTTAAATGGCTTTTTTGACCTAAGTTTGAGGATTGCGCTCAAATCAAATGTCCTAGAACCAAATTTCCACATGTAACTACTAGATTGTGATACAATACACTAATGGGTGAAGTTTGGTTTACTTCTGCGCAGCGGTTTGGGAGTTAACATCAAAATTACATTTCTCGGCCATATCGCATAGATCTCACTGTGAAAAGGCTTAAATGGCTTTTTTGACCTAAGTTTAATCATTGCGCTCAAACCAAATGTCCTAAAACTAAATTTCCAAATGTAACTACTAGATTGTGATAAAATACACTATTGGGTGAAGTTTGGTTGACTTCTGCGCAGCGGTTTGGGAGTTAACATCAAAATTACATTTGTCGGCCATATCGCATAGATCTCACTGTGAAAAGGCTTAAATGGCTTTTTTGACCTAAGTTTGAGGATTGCGCTCAAATCAAATGTCCTAGAACCAAATTTCCACATGTAACTACTAGATTGTGATACAATACACTAATGGGTGAAGTTTGGTTGACTTCTGCGCAGCGGTTTGGGAGTAAACATCAAAATTACATTTCGCGGCCATATCGCATAGATCTCACTGTGAAAAGGCTTAAATGACTTTTTAAATTAAGTTTGATGACTGCGCTCAAACAAAATTTCCTAGAACAAAATTTTCAAATGTAACTACTAGATTGTGATACAATACACTATTGGGTGAAGTTTGGTTGACTTCTGCGCAGCGGTTTGGGAGTTAACATCAAAATTACATTTCTCGGCCATATCGCATAAATCTCACTGTGAAAAGGCTTAAATGACTTTTTTAATTAAGTTTGATGATTGCGTTCAAACAAAATGTCCTAGAACAAAATTTTTAAATGTAACTACTAGATTGTGATACAATACACTATTGGGTGAAGTTTAGTTGACTTCTGCGCAGCGGTTTGGGAGTTAACATCAAAATTACATTTCTCGGCCATATCGCATAGATCTCACTGTGAAAAGGCTTAAATGACTTTTTTAATTAAGTTTAATGATTGCGCTCAAACCAAATGTCCTAGAACGGAATTTTCAAATGTAACTACTAGAATGTGATACAATACACTATTGGGTGAAGTTTGGTTGACTTCTGCGCAGCGGTTTGGGAGTTAACGTCAAAATTACATTTCTCGGCCATATCGCATAGATCTCACTGTGAAAAGGCTTAAATGACTTTTTTAATTAAGTTTGATGATTGCGTTCAAACAAAATGTCCTAGAACAAAATTTTCAAATGTAACTACTAGATTGTGATACAATACACTATTGGGTGAAGTTTGGTTGACTTCTGCGCAGCGGTTTGGGAGTTAACATCAAAATTACATTTCTCGGCCATATCGCATAGATCTCACTGTGAAAAGGCTTAAATGGCTTTTTTGACCTAAGTTTGAGGATTGCGCTCAAATCAAATGTCCTAGAACCAAATTTCCACATGTAACTACTAGATTGTGATACAATACACTAATGGGTGAAGTTTGGTTTACTTCTGCGCAGCGGTTTGGGAGTTAACATCAAAATTACATTTCTCGGCCATATCGCATAGATCTCACTGTGAAAAGGCTTAAATGGCTTTTTTGACCTAAGTTTAATAATTGCGCTCAAACCAAATGTCCTAAAACTAAATTTCCAAATGTAACTACTAGATTGTGATAAAATACACTATTGGGTGAAGTTTGGTTGACTTCTGCGCAGCGGTTTGGGAGTTAACATCAAAATTACATTTCTCGGCCATATCGCATAGATCTCACTGTGAAAAGGCTTGAATGGCTTTTTTGACCTAAGTTTGAGGATTGCGCTCAAATCAAATGTCCTAGAACCAAATTTCCACATGTAACTACTAGATTGTGATACAATACACTAATGGGTGAAGTTTGGTTGACTTCTGCGCAGCGGTTTGGGAGTTAACATCAAAATTACATTTCTCGGCCATATCGCATAGATCTCACTGTGAAAAGGCTTAAATGACTTTTTTAATTAAGTTTGATGATTGCGCTCAAACAAAATTTCCTAGAACAAAATTTTCAAATGTAACTACTAGATTGTGATACAATACACTATTGGGTGAAGTTTGGTTGACTTCTGCGCAGCGGTTTGGGAGTTAACATCAAAATTACATTTCTCGGCCATATCGCATAGATCTCACAGTGAAAGGCTTAAATGGCTTTTTTGACCTAAGTTTGAGGATTGCGCTCAAATCAAATGTCTTAGAACCAAATTTCCACATGTAACTACTAGATTGTGATACAATACACTAATGGGTGAAGTTTGGTTGACTTCTGCGCAGCGGTTTGGGAGTTAACATCAAAATTACATTTCTCGGCCATATCGCATAGATCTCATTGTGAAAAGGCTTAAATGACTTTTTTAATTAAGTTTAATGATTGCGCTCAAACCAAATGTCCTAGAACGAAATTTTCAAATGTAACTACTAGAATGTGATACAATACACTATTGGGTGAAGTTTAGTTGACTTCTGCGCAGCGGTTTGGGATTTAACATCAAAATTACATTTCTCGGCCATATCGCATAGATCTCACTGTGAAAAGGCTTAAATGGCTTTTTTGACCTAAGTTTGAGGATTGCGCTCAAATCAAATGTCCTAGAACCAAATTTCCACATGTAACTACTAGATTGTGATACAATACACTAATGGGTGAAGTTTGGTTTACTTCTGCGCAGCGGTTTGGGAGTTAACATCAAAATTACATTTCTCGGCCATATCGCATAGATCTCACTGTGAAAAGGCTTAAATGGCTTTTTTGACCTAAGTTTGAGGATTGCGCTCAAACAAAATGTCCTAGAACAAAATTTTCAAATGTAACTACTAGATTGTGATACAATACACTATTGGGTGAAGTTTGGTTGACTTCTGCGCAGCGGTTTGGGAGTTAACATCAAAATTACATTTCTCGGCCATATCGCATAGATCTCACTGTGAAAAGGCTTAAATGACTTTTTTAATTAAGTTTGATGATTGCGTTCAAACAAAATGTCCTAGAACAAAATTTTTAAATGTAACTACTAGATTGTGATACAATACACTATTGGGTGAAGTTTAGTTGACTTCTGCGCAGCGGTTTGGGAGTTAACATCAAAATTACATTTCTCGGCCATATCGCATAGATCTCACTGTGAAAAGGCTTAAATGACTTTTTTAATTAAGTTTAATGATTGCGCTCAAACCAAATGTCCTAGAACGAAATTTTCAAATGTAACTACTAGAATGTGATACAATACACTATTGGGTGAAGTTTGGTTGACTTCTGCGCAGCGGTTTGGGAGTTAACGTCAAAATTACATTTCTCGGCCATATCGCATAGATCTCACTGTGAAAAGGCTTAAATGGCTTTTTTGACCTAAGTTTGAGGATTGCGCTCAAATCAAATGTCCTAGAACCAAATTTCCACATGTAACTACTAGATTGTGATACAATACACTAATGGGTGAAGTTTGGTTTACTTCTGCGCAGCGGTTTGGGAGTTAACATCAAAATTACATTTCTCGGCCATATCGCATAGATCTCACTGTGAAAAGGCTTAAATGGCTATTTTGACCTAAGTTTAATGATTGCGCTCAAACCAAATGTCCTAGAACAAAATTTTCAAATGTAACTACTAGAATGTGATACAATACACTATTGGGTGAAGTTTGGTTGACTTCTGCGCAGCGGTTTGGGAGTTAACATCAAAATTACATTTCTCGGCCATATCGCATAGATCTCACTGTGAAAAGGCTTAAATGGCTTTTTTGACCTAAGTTTGAGGATTGCGCTCAAACAAAATGTCCTAGAACAAAATTTTCAAATGTAACTACTAGATTGTGATACAATACACTATTGGGTGAAGTTTGGTTGACTTCTGCGCAGCGGTTTGGGAGTTAACATCAAAATTACATTTCTCGGCCATATCGCATAGATCTCACTGTGAAAAGGCTTAAATGACTTTTTTAATTAAGTTTGATGATTGCGTTCAAACAAAATGTCCTAGAACAAAATTTTCAAATGTAACTACTAGATTGTGATACAATACACTATTGGGTGAAGTTTGGTTGACTTCTGCGCAGCGGTTTGGGAGTTAACATCAAAATTACATTTCTCGGCCATATCGCATAGATCACACTGTGAAAAGGCTTAAATGGCTTTTTTGACCTAAGTTTGAGGATTGCGCTCAAATCAAATGTCCTAGAACCAAATTTCCACTTGTAACTACTAGATTGTGATACAATACACTAATGGGTGAAGTTTGGTTTACTTCTGCGCAGCGGTTTGGGAGTTAACATCAAAATTACATTTCTCGGCCATATCGCATAGATCTCACTGTGAAAAGGCTTAAATGGCTTTTTTGACCTAAGTTTAATAATTGCGCTCAAACCAAATGTCCTAAAACTAAATATCCAAATGTAACTACTAGATTGTGATAAAATACACTATTGGGTGAAGTTTGGTTGACTTCTGCGCAGCGGTTTGGGAGTTAACATCAAAATTACATTTCTCGGCCATATCGCATAGATCTCACTGTGAAAAGGCTTAAATGGCTTTTTTGACCTAAGTTTGAGGATTGCGCTCAAATCAAATGTCCTAGAACCAAATTTCCACATGTAACTACTAGATTGTGATACAATACACTATTGGGTGAAGTTTGGTTGACTTCTGCGCAGCGGTTTGGGAGTTAACATCAAAATTACATTTCTCGGCCATATCGCATAGATCTCACTGTGAAAAGGCTTAAATGACTTTTTTAATTAAGTTTGATGATTGCGCTCAAACAAAATTTCCTAGAACAAAATTTTCAAATGTAACTACTAGATTGTGATACAATACACTATTGGGTGAAGTTTGGTTGACTTCTGCGCAGCGGTTTGGGAGTTAACATCAAAATTACATTTCTCGGCCATATCGCATAGATCTCACTGTGAAAAGGCTTAAATGACTTTTTTAATTAAGTTTGATGATTGCGTTCAAACAAAATATCCTAGAACGAAATTTTCAAATGTAACTACTAGATTGTGATACAATACACTATTGGGTGAAGTTTGGTTGACTTCTGCGCAGCGGTTTGGGAATTAACATCAAAATTACATTTCTCGGCCATATCGCATAGATCTCACTGTGAAAAGGCTTAAATGACTTTTTTAATTAAGTTTGATGATTGCGTTCAAACAAAATGTCCTAGAACAAAATTTTCAAATGTAACTACTAGATTGTGATACAATACACTATTGGGTGAAGTTTGGTTGACTTCTGCGCAGCGGTTTGGGAGTTAACATCAAAATTACATTTCTCGGCCATATCGCATAGATCTCACTGTGAAAAGGCTTAAATGGCTTTTTTGACCTAAGTTTGAGGATTGCGCTCAAATCAAATGTCCTAGAACCAAATTTCCACATGTAACTACTAGATTGTGATACAATACACTAATGGGTGAAGTTTGGTTTACTTCTGCGCAGCGGTTTGGGAGTTAACATCAAAATTACATTTCTCGGCCATATCGCATAGATCTCACTGTGAAAAGGCTTAAATGGCTTTTTGACCTAAGTTTAATGATTGCGCTCAAACCAAATGTCCTAGAACGAAATTTTCAAATGTAACTACTAGAATGTGATACAATACACTATTGGGTGAAGTTTGGTTGACTTCTGCGCAGCGGTTTGGGAGTTAACATCAAAATTACATTTCTCGGCCATATCGCATAGATCTCACTGTGAAAAGGCTTAAATGGCTTTTTTGACCTAAGTTTGAGGATTGCGCTCAAACAAAATGTCCTAGAACAAAATTTTCAAATGTAACTACTAGATTGTGATACAATACACTATTGGGTGAAGTTTGGTTGACTTCTGCGCAGCGGTTTGGGAGTTAACATCAAAATTACATTTCTCGGCCATATCGCATAGATCTCACTGTGAAAAGGCTTAAATGACTTTTTTAATTAAGTTTGATGATTGCGTTCAAACAAAATGTCCTAGAACAAAATTTTCAAATGTAACTACTAGATTGTGATACAATACACTATTGGGTGAAGTTTGGTTGACTTCTGCGCAGCGGTTTGGGAGTTAACATCAAAATTACATTTCTCGGCCATATCGCATAGATCTCACTGTGAAAAGGCTTGAATGACTTTTTTAATTAAGTTTGATGATTGCGTTCAAACAAAATGTCCTAGAACAAAATTTTCAAATGTAACTACTAGATTGTGATACAATACACTATTGGGTGAAGTTTGGTTGACTTCTGCGCAGCGGTTTGGGAGTTAACATCAAAATTACATTTCTCGGCCATATCGCATAGATCTCACTGTGAAAAGGCTTAAATGGCTTTTTTGACCTAAGTTTGAGGATTGCGCTCAAATCAAATGTCCTAGAACCAAATTTCCACATGTAACTACTAGATTGTGATACAATACACTAATGGGTGAAGTTTGGTTTACTTCTGCGCAGCGGTTTGGGAGTTAACATCAAAATTACATTTCTCGGCCATATCGCATAGATCTCACTGTGAAAAGGCTTAAATGGCTTTTTTGACCTAAGTTTAATCATTGCGCTCAAACCAAATGTCCTAAAACTAAATTTCCACATGTAACTACTAGAATGTGATACAATACACTAATGGGTGAAGTTTGGTTTACTTCTGCGCAGCGGTTTGGGAGTTAACATCAAAATTACATTTCTCGGCCATATCGCATAGATCTCACTGTGAAAAGGCTTAAATGGCGTTTTTGACCTAAGTTTGAGGATTGCGCTCAAACAAAATGTCCTAGAACAAAATTTTCAAATGTAACTACTAGATTGTGATACAATACACTATTGGGTGAAGTTTGGTTGACTTCTGCGCAGCGGTTTGGGAGTTAACATCAAAATTACATTTCTCGGCCATATCGCATAGATCTCACTGTGAAAAGGCTTAAATGACTTTTTTAATTAAGTTTGATGATTGCGTTCAAACAAAATGTCCTAGAACAAAATTTTCAAATGTAACTACTAGATTGTGATACAATACACTATTGGGTGAAGTTTGGTTGACTTCTGCGCAGCGGTTTGGGAGTTAACATCAAAATTACATTTCTCGGCCATATCGCATAGATCTCACTGTGAAAAGGCTTAAATGGCTTTTTTGACCTAAGTTTGAGGATTGCGCTCAAATCAAATGTCCTAGAACCAAATTTCCACATGTAACTACTAGATTGTGATACAATACACTAATGGGTGAAGTTTGGTTTACTTCTGCGCAGCGGTTTGGGAGTTAACATCAAAATTACATTTCTCGGCCATATCGCATAGATCTCACTGTGAAAAGGCTTAAATGGCTTTTTTGACCTAAGTTTAATCATTGCGCTCAAACCAAATGTCCTAAAACTAAATTTCCAAATGTAACTACTAGATTGTGATAAAATACACTATTGGGTGAAGTTTGGTTGACTTCTGCGCAGCGGTTTGGGAGTTAACATCAAAATTACATTTCTCGGCCATATCGCATAGATCTCACTGTGAAAAGGCTTAAATGGCTTTTTTGACCTAAGTTTGAGGATTGCGCTCAAACAAAATGTCCTAGAACAAAATTTTCAAATGTAACTACTAGATTGTGATACAATACACTATTGGGTGAAGTTTGGTTGACTTCTGCGCAGCGGTTTGGGAGTTAACATCAAAATTACATTTCTCGGCCATACCGCATAGATCTCACTGTGAAAAGGCTTAAATGACTTTTTTAATTAAGTTTGATGATTGCGTTCAAACAAAATGTCCTAGAACAAAATTTTCAAATGTAACTACTAGATTGTGATACAATACACTATTGGGTGAAGTTTGGTTGACTTCTGCGCAGCGGTTTGGGAGTTAACATCAAAATTACATTTCTCGGCCATATCGCATAGATCTCACTGTGAAAAGGCTTAAATGACTTTTTTAATTAAGTTTGATGATTGCGTTCAAACAAAATGTCCTAGAACAAAACTTTCAAATGTAACTACTAGATTGTGATACAATACACTATTGGGTGAAGTTTGGTTGACTTCTGCGCAGCGGTTTGGGAGTTAACGTCAAAATTACATTTCTCGGCCATATCGCATAGATCTCACTGTGAAAAGGCTTAAATGGCTTTTTTGACCTAAGTTTGAGGATTGCGCTCAAATCAAATGTCCTAGAACCAAATTTTCACATGTAACTACTAGATTGTGATACAATACACTAATGGGTGAAGTTTGGTTGACTTCTGCGCAGCGGTTTGGGAGTTAACATCAAAATTACATTTCTCGGCCATATCGCATAGATCTCACTGTGAAAAGGCTTAAATGGCTTTTTTGACCTAAGTTTGAGGATTGCGCTCAAATCAAATGTCCTAGAACCAAATTTCCACATGTAACTACTAGATTGTGATACAATACACTAATGGGTGAAGTTTGGTTGACTTCTGCGCAGCGGTTTGGGAGTTAACATCAAAATTACATTTCTCGGCCATATCGCATAGATCTCACTGTGAAAAGGCTTAAATGACTTTTTTAATTAAGTTTGATGATTGCGTTCAAACAAAATGTCCTAGAACAAAATTTTCAAATGTAACTACTAGATTGTGATACAATACACTATTGGGTGAAGTTTGGTTGACTTCTGCGCAGCGGTTTGGGAGTTAACATCAAAATTACATTTCTCGGCCATATCGCATAGATCTCACTGTGAAAAGGCTTAAATGGCTTTTTTGACCTAAGTTTGAGGATTGCGCTCAAATCAAATGTCCTAGAACCAAATTTCCACATGTAACTACTAGATTGTGATACAATACACTAATGGGTGAAGTTTGGTTTACTTCTGCGCAGCGGTTTGGGAGTTAACATCAAAATTACATTTCTCGGCCATATCGCATAGATCTCACTGTGAAAAGGCTTAAATGGCTTTTTTGACCTAAGTTTAATCATTGCGCTCAAACCAAATGTCCTAGAACGAAATTTTCAAATGTAACTACTAGAATGTGATACAATACACTATTGGGTGAAGTTTGGTTGACTTCTGCGCAGCGGTTTGGGAGTTAACATCAAAATTACATTTCTCGGCCATATCGCATAGATCTCACTGTGAAAAGGCTTAAATGGCTTTTTTGACCTAAGTTTGAGGATTGCGCTCAAACAAAATGTCCTAGAACAAAATTTTCAAATGTAACTACTAGATTGTGATACAATACACTATTGGGTGAAGTTTGGTTGACTTCTGCGCAGCGGTTTGGGAGTTAACATCAAAATTACATTTCTCGGCCATATCGCATAGATCTCACTGTGAAAAGGCTTAAATGACTTTTTTAATTAAGTTTGATGATTGCGTTCAAACAAAATGTCCTAGAACAAAATTTTCAAATGTAACTACTAGATTGTGATACAATACACTATTGGGTGAAGTTTGGTTGACTTCTGCGCAGCGGTTTGGGAGTTAACATCAAAATTACATTTCTCGGCCATATCGCATAGATCTCACTGTGAAAAGGCTTGAATGACTTTTTTAATTAAGTTTGATGATTGCGTTCAAACAAAATGTCCTAGAACAAAATTTTCAAATGTAACTACTAGATTGTGATACAATACACTATTGGGTGAAGTTTGGTTGACTTCTGCGCAGCGGTTTGGGAGTTAACGTCAAAATTACATTTCTCGGCCATATCGCATAGATCTCACTGTGAAAAGGCTTAAATGGCTTTTTTGACCTAAGTTTGAGGATTGCGCTCAAATCAAATGTCCTAGAACCAAATTTCCACATGTAACTACTAGATTGTGATACAATACACTAATGGGTGAAGTTTGGTTTACTTCTGCGCAGCGGTTTGGGAGTTAACATCAAAATTACATTTCTCGGCCATATCGCATAGATCTCACTGTGAAAAGGCTTAAATGGCTATTTTGACCTAAGTTTAATGATTGCGCTCAATCCAAATGTCCTAGAACGAAATTTTCAAATGTAACTACTAGAATGTGATACAATACACTATTGGGTGAAGTTTGGTTGACTTCAACGCAGCGGTTTGGGAGTTAACATCAAAATTACATTTCTCGGCCATATCGCATAGATCTCACTGTGAAAAGGCTTAAATGGCTTTTTTGACCTAAGTTTGAGGATTGCGCTCAAACAAAATGTCCTAGAACAAAATTTTCAAATGTAACTACTAGATTGTGATACAATACACTATTGGGTGAAGTTTGGTTGACTTCTGCGCAGCGGTTTGGGAGTTAACATCAAAATTACATTTCTCGGCCATATCGCATAGATCTCACTGTGAAAAGGCTTAAATGACTTTTTTAATTAAGTTTGATGATTGCGTTCAAACAAAATGTCCTAGAACTAAATTTCCACATGTAACTACTAGAATGTGATACAATACACTAATGGGTGAAGTTTGGTTTACTTCTGCGCAGCGGTTTGGGAGTTAACATCAAAATTACATTTCTCGGCCATATCGCATAGATCTCACTGTGAAAAGGCTTAAATGGCTTTTTTGACCTAAGTTTGAGGATTGCGCTCAAACAAAATGTCCTAGAACAAAATTTTCAAATGTAACTACTAGATTGTGATACAATACACTATTGGGTGAAGTTTGGTTGACTTCTGCGCAGCGGTTTGGGAGTTAACATCAAAATTACATTTCTCGGCCATATCGCATAGATCTCACTGTGAAAAGGCTTAAATGACTTTTTTAATTAAGTTTGATGATTGCGTTCAAACAAAATGTCCTAGAACAAAATTTTCAAATGTAACTACTAGATTGTGATACAATACACTATTGGGTGAAGTTTGGTTGACTTCTGCGCAGCGGTTTGGGAGTTAACATCAAAATTACATTTCTCGGCCATATCGCATAGATCTCACTGTGAAAAGGCTTAAATGGCTTTTTTGACCTAAGTTTGAGGATTGCGCTCAAATCAAATGTCCTAGAACCAAATTTCCACATGTAACTACTAGATTGTGATACAATACACTAATGGGTGAAGTTTGGTTTACTTCTGCGCAGCGGTTTGGGAGTTAACATCAAAATTACATTTCTCGGCCATATCGCATAGATCTCACTGTGAAAAGGCTTAAATGGCTTTTTTGACCTAAGTTTAATCATTGCGCTCAAACCAAATGTCCTAAAACTAAATTTCCAAATGTAACTACTAGATTGTGATAAAATACACTATTGGGTGAAGTTTGGTTGACTTCTGCGCAGCGGTTTGGGAGTTAACATCAAAATTACATTTCTCGGCCATATCGCATAGATCTCACTGTGAAAAGGCTTAAATGGCTTTTTTGACCTAAGTTTGAGGATTGCGCTCAAATCAAATGTCCTAGAACCAAATTTCCACATGTAACTACTAGATTGTGATACAATACACTAATGGGTGAAGTTTGGTTGACTTCTGCGCAGCGGTTTGGGAGTTAACATCAAAATTACATTTCTCGGCCATATCGCATAGATCTCACTGTGAAAAGGCTTAAATGACTTTTTTAATTAAGTTTGATGATTGCGTTCAAACAAAATGTCCTAGAACAAAATTTTCAAATGTAACTACTAGATTGTGATACAATACACTATTGGGTGAAGTTTGGTTGACTTCTGCGCAGCGGTTTGGGAGTTAACATCAAAATTACATTTCTCGGCCATATCGCATAGATCTCACTGTGAAAAGGCTTAAATGGCTTTTTTGACCTAAGTTTGAGGATTGCGCTCAAATCAAATGTCCTAGAACCAAATTTCCACATGTAACTACTAGAATGTGATACAATACACTAATGGGTGAAGTTTGGTTTACTTCTGCGCAGCGGTTTGGGAGTTAACATCAAAATTACATTTCTCGGCCATATAGCATAGATCTCACTGTGAAAAGGCTTAAATGGCTTTTTTGACCTAAGTTTAATGATTGCGCTCAAACCAAATGTCCTAGAACGAAATTTTCAAATGTAACTACTAGAATGTGATACAATACACTATTGGGTGAAGTTTGGTTGACTTCTGCGCAGCGGTTTGGGAGTTAACATCAAAATTACATTTCTCGGCCATATCGCATAGATCTCACTGTGAAAAGGCTTAAATGGCTTTTTTGACCTAAGTTTGAGGATTGCGCTCAAACAAAATGTCCTAGAACAAAATTTTCAAATGTAACTACTAGATTGTGATACAATACACTATTGGGTGAAGTTTGGTTGACTTCTGCGCAGCGGTTTGGGAGTTAACATCAAAATTACATTTCTCGGCCATACCGCATAGATCTCACTGTGAAAAGGCTTAAATGACTTTTTTAATTAAGTTTGATGATTGCGTTCAAACAAAATGTCCTAGAACAAAATTTTCAAATGTAACTACTAGATTGTGATACAATACACTATTGGGTGAAGTTTGGTTGACTTCTGCGCAGCGGTTTGGGAGTTAACATCAAAATTACATTTCTCGGCCATATCGCATAGATCTCACTGTGAAAAGGCTTAAATGACTTTTTTAATTAAGTTTGATGATTGCGTTCAAACAAAATGGCCTAGAACAAAATTTTCAAATGTAACTACTAGATTGTGATACAATACACTATTGGGTGAAGTTTGGTTGACTTCTGCGCAGCGGTTTGGGAGTTAACATCAAAATTACATTTCTCGGCCATATCGCATAGATCTCACTGTGAAAAGGCTTAAATGGCTTTTTTGACCTAAGTTTGAGGATTGCGCTCAAATCAAATGTCCTAGAACCAAATTTCCACATGTAACTACTAGAATGTGATACAATACACTAATGGCTGAAGTTTGGTTTACTTCTGCGCAGCGGTTTGGGAGTTAACATCAAAATTACATTTCTCGGCCATATAGCATAGATCTCACTGTGAAAAGGCTTAAATGGCTTTTTTGACCTAAGTTTAATGATTGCGCTCAAACCAAATGTCCTAGAACGAAATTTTCAAATGTAACTACTAGAATGTGATACAATACACTATTGGGTGAAGTTTGGTTGACTTCTGCGCAGCGGTTTGGGAGTTAACATCAAAATTACATTTCTCGGCCATATCGCATAGATCTCACTGTGAAAAGGCTTAAATGGCTTTTTTGACCTAAGTTTGAGGATTGCGCTCAAACAAAATGTCCTAGAACAAAATTTTCAAATGTAACTACTAGATTGTGATACAATACACTATTGGGTGAAGTTTGGTTGACTTCTGCGCAGCGGTTTGGGAGTTAACATCAAAATTACATTTCTCGGCCATACCGCATAGATCTCACTGTGAAAAGGCTTAAATGACTTTTTTAATTAAGTTTGATGATTGCGTTCAAACAAAATGTCCTAGAACAAAATTTTCAAATGTAACTACTAGATTGTGATACAATACACTATTGGGTGAAGTTTGGTTGACTTCTGCGCAGCGGTTTGGGAGTTAACATCAAAATTACATTTCTCGGCCATATCGCATAGATCTCACTGTGAAAAGGCTTAAATGACTTTTTTAATTAAGTTTGATGATTGCGTTCAAACAAAATGTCCTAGAACAAAATTTTCAAATGTAACTACTAGATTGTGATACAATACACTATTGGGTGAAGTTTGGTTGACTTCTGCGCAGCGGTTTGGGAGTTAACGTCAAAATTACATTTCTCGGCCATATCGCATAGATCTCACTGTGAAAAGGCTTAAATGGCTTTTTTGACCTAAGTTTGAGGATTGCGCTCAAATCAAATGTCCTAGAACCAAATTTCCACATGTAACTACTAGATTGTGATACAATACACTAATGGGTGAAGTTTGGTTGACTTCTGCGCAGCGGTTTGGGAGTTATCAAAATTACATTTCTCGGCCATATCGCATAGATCTCACTGTGAAAAGGCTTAAATGGCTTTTTTGACCTAAGTTTAATGATTGCGCTCAAACCAAATGTCCTAGAACGAAATTTTCAAATGTAACTACTAGAATGTGATACAATACACTATTGGGTGAAGTTTGGTTGACTTCTGCGCAGCGGTTTGGGAGTTAACATCAAAATTACATTTCTCGGCCATATCGCATAGATCTCACTGTGAAAAGGCTTAAATGGCTTTTTTGACCTAAGTTTGAGGATTGCGCTCAAACAAAATGTCCTAGAACAAAATTTTCAAATGTAACTACTAGATTGTGATACAATACACTATTGGGTGAAGTTTGGTTGACTTCTGCGCAGCGGTTTGGGAGTTAACATCAAAATTACATTTCTCGGCCATATCGCATAGATCTCACTGTGAAAAGGCTTAAATGACTTTTTTAATTAAGTTTGATGATTGCGTTCAAACAAAATGTCCTAGAACAAAATTTTCAAATGTAACTACTAGATTGTGATACAATACACTATTGGGTGAAGTTTGGTTGACTTCTGCGCAGCGGTTTGGGAGTTAACATCAAAATTACATTTCTCGGCCATATCGCATAGATCTCACTGTGAAAAGGCTTAAATGACTTTTTTAATTAAGTTTGATGATTGCGTTCAAACAAAATGTCCTAGAACAAAATTTTCAAATGTAACTACTAGATTGTGATACAATACACTATTGGGTGAAGTTTGGTTGACTTCTGCGCAGCGGTTTGGGAGTTAACGTCAAAATTACATTTCTCGGCCATATCGCATAGATCTCACTGTGAAAAGGCTTAAATGGCTTTTTTGACCTAAGTTTGAGGATTGCGCTCAAATCAAATGTCCTAGAACCAAATTTCCAAATGTAACTACTAGATTGTGATACAATACACTAATGGGTGAAGTTTGGTTTACTTCTGCGCAGCGGTTTGGGAGTTAACATCAAAATTACATTTCTCGGCCATATCGCATAGATCTCACTGTGAAAAGGCTTAAATGGCTATTTTGACCTAAGTTTAATGATTGCGCTCAATCCAAATGTCCTAGAACGAAATTTTCAAATGTAACTACTAGAATGTGATACAATACACTATTGGGTGAAGTTTGGTTGACTTCAACGCAGCGGTTTGGGAGTTAACATCAAAATTACATTTCTCGGCCATATCGCATAGATCTCACTGTGAAAAGGCTTAAATGGCTTTTTTGACCTAAGTTTGAGGATTGCGCTCAAACAAAATGTCCTAGAACAAAATTTTTAAATGTAACTACTAGATTGTGATACAATACACTATTGGGTGAAGTTTGGTTGACTTCTGCGCAGCGGTTTGGGAGTTAACATCAAAATTACATTTCTCGGCCATATCGCATAGATCTCACTGTGAAAAGGCTTAAATGACTTTTTTAATTAAGTTTGATGATTGCGTTCAAACAAAATGTCCTAGAACAAAATTTTCAAATGTAACTACTAGATTGTGATACAATACACTATTGGGTGAAGTTTGGTTGACTTCTGCGCAGCGGTTTGGGAGTTAACATCAAAATTACATTTCTCGGCCATATCGCATAGATCTCACTGTGAAAAGGCTTAAATGGCTTTTTTGACCTAAGTTTGAGGATTGCGCTCAAATCAAATGTCCTAGAACCAAATTTCCACATGTAACTACTAGATTGTGATACAATACACTAATGGGTGAAGTTTGGTTTACTTCTGCGCAGCGGTTTGGGAGTTAACATCAAAATTACATTTCTCGGCCATATCGCATAGATCTCACTGTGAAAAGGCTTAAATGGCTTTTTTGACCTAAGTTTAATCATTGCGCTCAAACCAAATGTCCTAAAACTAAATTTCCAAATGTAACTACTAGATTGTGATAAAATACACTATTGGGTGAAGTTTGGTTGACTTCTGCGCAGCGGTTTGGGAGTTAACATCAAAATTACATTTGTCGGCCATATCGCATAGATCTCACTGTGAAAAGGCTTAAATGGCTTTTTTGACCTAAGTTTGAGGATTGCGCTCAAATCAAATGTCCTAGAACCAAATTTCCACATGTAACTACTAGATTGTGATACAATACACTAATGGGTGAAGTTTGGTTGACTTCTGCGCAGCGGTTTGGGAGTAAACATCAAAATTACATTTCGCGGCCATATCGCATAGATCTCACTGTGAAAAGGCTTAAATGACTTTTTAAATTAAGTTTGATGACTGCGCTCAAACAAAATTTCCTAGAACAAAATTTTCAAATGTAACTACTAGATTGTGATACAATACACTATTGGGTGAAGTTTGGTTGACTTCTGCGCAGCGGTTTGGGAGTTAACATCAAAATTACATTACTCGGCCATATCGCATAAATCTCACTGTGAAAAGGCTTAAATGACTTTTTTAATTAAGTTTGATGATTGCGTTCAAACAAAATGTCCTAGAACAAAATTTTTAAATGTAACTACTAGATTGTGATACAATACACTATTGGGTGAAGTTTAGTTGACTTCTGCGCAGCGGTTTGGGAGTTAACATCAAAATTACATTTCTCGGCCATATCGCATAGATCTCACTGTGAAAAGGCTTAAATGACTTTTTTAATTAAGTTTAATGATTGCGCTCAAACCAAATGTCCTAGAACGGAATTTTCAAATGTAACTACTAGAATGTGATACAATACACTATTGGGTGAAGTTTGGTTGACTTCTGCGCAGCGGTTTGGGAGTTAACGTCAAAATTACATTTCTCGGCCATATCGCATAGATCTCACTGTGAAAAGGCTTAAATGACTTTTTTAATTAAGTTTGATGATTGCGTTCAAACAAAATGTCCTAGAACAAAATTTTCAAATGTAACTACTAGATTGTGATACAATACACTATTGGGTGAAGTTTGGTTGACTTCTGCGCAGCGGTTTGGGAGTTAACATCAAAATTACATTTCTCGGCCATATCGCATAGATCTCACTGTGAAAAGGCTTAAATGGCTTTTTTGACCTAAGTTTGAGGATTGCGCTCAAATCAAATGTCCTAGAACCAAATTTCCACATGTAACTACTAGATTGTGATACAATACACTAATGGGTGAAGTTTGGTTTACTTCTGCGCAGCGGTTTGGGAGTTAACATCAAAATTACATTTCTCGGCCATATCGCATAGATCTCACTGTGAAAAGGCTTAAATGGCTTTTTTGACCTAAGTTTAATAATTGCGCTCAAACCAAATGTCCTAAAACTAAATTTCCAAATGTAACTACTAGATTGTGATAAAATACACTATTGGGTGAAGTTTGGTTGACTTCTGCGCAGCGGTTTGGGAGTTAACATCAAAATTACATTTCTCGGCCATATCGCATAGATCTCACTGTGAAAAGGCTTGAATGGCTTTTTTGACCTAAGTTTGAGGATTGCGCTCAAATCAAATGTCCTAGAACCAAATTTCCACATGTAACTACTAGATTGTGATACAATACACTAATGGGTGAAGTTTGGTTGACTTCTGCGCAGCGGTTTGGGAGTTAACATCAAAATTACATTTCTCGGCCATATCGCATAGATCTCACTGTGAAAAGGCTTAAATGACTTTTTTAATTAAGTTTGATGATTGCGCTCAAACAAAATTTCCTAGAACAAAATTTTCAAATGTAACTACTAGATTGTGATACAATACACTATTGGGTGAAGTTTGGTTGACTTCTGCGCAGCGGTTTGGGAGTTAACATCAAAATTACATTTCTCGGCCATATCGCATAGATCTCACAGTGAAAGGCTTAAATGGCTTTTTTGACCTAAGTTTGAGGATTGCGCTCAAATCAAATGTCTTAGAACCAAATTTCCACATGTAACTACTAGATTGTGATACAATACACTAATGGGTGAAGTTTGGTTGACTTCTGCGCAGCGGTTTGGGAGTTAACATCAAAATTACATTTCTCGGCCATATCGCATAGATCTCATTGTGAAAAGGCTTAAATGACTTTTTTAATTAAGTTTAATGATTGCGCTCAAACCAAATGTCCTAGAACGAAATTTTCAAATGTAACTACTAGAATGTGATACAATACACTATTGGGTGAAGTTTAGTTGACTTCTGCGCAGCGGTTTGGGATTTAACATCAAAATTACATTTCTCGGCCATATCGCATAGATCTCACTGTGAAAAGGCTTAAATGGCTTTTTTGACCTAAGTTTGAGGATTGCGCTCAAATCAAATGTCCTAGAACCAAATTTCCACATGTAACTACTAGATTGTGATACAATACACTAATGGGTGAAGTTTGGTTTACTTCTGCGCAGCGGTTTGGGAGTTAACATCAAAATTACATTTCTCGGCCATATCGCATAGATCTCACTGTGAAAAGGCTTAAATGGCTTTTTTGACCTAAGTTTGAGGATTGCGCTCAAACAAAATGTCCTAGAACAAAATTTTCAAATGTAACTACTAGATTGTGATACAATACACTATTGGGTGAAGTTTGGTTGACTTCTGCGCAGCGGTTTGGGAGTTAACATCAAAATTACATTTCTCGGCCATATCGCATAGATCTCACTGTGAAAAGGCTTAAATGACTTTTTTAATTAAGTTTGATGATTGCGTTCAAACAAAATGTCCTAGAACAAAATTTTTAAATGTAACTACTAGATTGTGATACAATACACTATTGGGTGAAGTTTAGTTGACTTCTGCGCAGCGGTTTGGGAGTTAACATCAAAATTACATTTCTCGGCCATATAGCATAGATCTCACTGTGAAAAGGCTTAAATGACTTTTTTAATTAAGTTTAATGATTGCGCTCAAACCAAATGTCCTAGAACGAAATTTTCAAATGTAACTACTAGAATGTGATACAATACACTATTGGGTGAAGTTTGGTTGACTTCTGCGCAGCGGTTTGGGAGTTAACGTCAAAATTACATTTCTCGGCCATATCGCATAGATCTCACTGTGAAAAGGCTTAAATGGCTTTTTTGACCTAAGTTTGAGGATTGCGCTCAAATCAAATGTCCTAGAACCAAATTTCCACATGTAACTACTAGATTGTGATACAATACACTAATGGGTGAAGTTTGGTTTACTTCTGCGCAGCGGTTTGGGAGTTAACATCAAAATTACATTTCTCGGCCATATCGCATAGATCTCACTGTGAAAAGGCTTAAATGGCTATTTTGACCTAAGTTTAATGATTGCGCTCAAACCAAATGTCCTAGAACAAAATTTTCAAATGTAACTACTAGAATGTGATACAATACACTATTGGGTGAAGTTTGGTTGACTTCTGCGCAGCGGTTTGGGAGTTAACATCAAAATTACATTTCTCGGCCATATCGCATAGATCTCACTGTGAAAAGGCTTAAATGGCTTTTTTGACCTAAGTTTGAGGATTGCGCTCAAACAAAATGTCCTAGAACAAAATTTTCAAATGTAACTACTAGATTGTGATACAATACACTATTGGGTGAAGTTTGGTTGACTTCTGCGCAGCGGTTTGGGAGTTAACATCAAAATTACATTTCTCGGCCATATCGCATAGATCTCACTGTGAAAAGGCTTAAATGACTTTTTTAATTAAGTTTGATGATTGCGTTCAAACAAAATGTCCTAGAACAAAATTTTCAAATGTAACTACTAGATTGTGATACAATACACTATTGGGTGAAGTTTGGTTGACTTCTGCGCAGCGGTTTGGGAGTTAACATCAAAATTACATTTCTCGGCCATATCGCATAGATCTCACTGTGAAAAGGCTTAAATGACTTTTTTAATTAAGTTTGATGATTGCGTTCAAACAAAATGTCCTAGAACAAAATTTTCAAATGTAACTACTAGATTGTGATACAATACACTATTGGGTGAAGTTTGGTTGACTTCTGCGCAGCGGTTTGGGAGTTAACATCAAAATTACATTTCTCGGCCATATCGCATAGATCACACTGTGAAAAGGCTTAAATGGCTTTTTTGACCTAAGTTTGAGGATTGCGCTCAAATCAAATGTCCTAGAACCAAATTTCCACTTGTAACTACTAGATTGTGATACAATACACTAATGGGTGAAGTTTGGTTTACTTCTGCGCAGCGGTTTGGGAGTTAACATCAAAATTACATTTCTCGGCCATATCGCATAGATCTCACTGTGAAAAGGCTTAAATGGCTTTTTTGACCTAAGTTTAATAATTGCGCTCAAACCAAATGTCCTAAAACTAAATATCCAAATGTAACTACTAGATTGTGATAAAATACACTATTGGGTGAAGTTTGGTTGACTTCTGCGCAGCGGTTTGGGAGTTAACATCAAAATTACATTTCTCGGCCATATCGCATAGATCTCACTGTGAAAAGGCTTAAATGGCTTTTTTGACCTAAGTTTGAGGATTGCGCTCAAATCAAATGTCCTAGAACCAAATTTCCACATGTAACTACTAGATTGTGATACAATACACTATTGGGTGAAGTTTGGTTGACTTCTGCGCAGCGGTTTGGGAGTTAACATCAAAATTACATTTCTCGGCCATATCGCATAGATCTCACTGTGAAAAGGCTTAAATGACTTTTTTAATTAAGTTTGATGATTGCGCTCAAACAAAATTTCCTAGAACAAAATTTTCAAATGTAACTACTAGATTGTGATACAATACACTATTGGGTGAAGTTTGGTTGACTTCTGCGCAGCGGTTTGGGAGTTAACATCAAAATTACATTTCTCGGCCATATCGCATAGATCTCACTGTGAAAAGGCTTAAATGACTTTTTTAATTAAGTTTGATGATTGCGTTCAAACAAAATATCCTAGAACGAAATTTTCAAATGTAACTACTAGATTGTGATACAATACACTATTGGGTGAAGTTTGGTTGACTTCTGCGCAGCGGTTTGGGAATTAACATCAAAATTACATTTCTCGGCCATATCGCATAGATCTCACTGTGAAAAGGCTTAAATGACTTTTTTAATTAAGTTTGATGATTGCGTTCAAACAAAATGTCCTAGAACAAAATTTTCAAATGTAACTACTAGATTGTGATACAATACACTATTGGGTGAAGTTTGGTTGACTTCTGCGCAGCGGTTTGGGAGTTAACATCAAAATTACATTTCTCGGCCATATCGCATAGATCTCACTGTGAAAAGGCTTAAATGGCTTTTTTGACCTAAGTTTGAGGATTGCGCTCAAATCAAATGTCCTAGAACCAAATTTCCACATGTAACTACTAGATTGTGATACAATACACTAATGGGTGAAGTTTGGTTTACTTCTGCGCAGCGGTTTGGGAGTTAACATCAAAATTACATTTCTCGGCCATATCGCATAGATCTCACTGTGAAAAGGCTTAAATGGCTTTTTGACCTAAGTTTAATGATTGCGCTCAAACCAAATGTCCTAGAACGAAATTTTCAAATGTAACTACTAGAATGTGATACAATACACTATTGGGTGAAGTTTAGTTGACTTCTGCGCAGCGGTTTGGGAGTTAACATCAAAATTACATTTCTCGGCCATATCGCATAGATCTCACTGTGAAAAGGCTTAAATGGCTTTTTTGACCTAAGTTTGAGGATTGCGCTCAAATCAAATGTCCTAGAACCAAATTTCCACATGTAACTACTAGATTGTGATACAATACACTAATGGGTGAAGTTTGGTTTACTTCTGCGCAGCGGTTTGGGAGTTAACATCAAAATTACATTTCTCGGCCATATCGCATAGATCTCACTGTGAAAAGGCTTAAATGGCTTTTTTGACCTAAGTTTGAGGATTGCGCTCAAAGAAAATGTCCTAGAACAAAATTTTCAAATGTAACTACTAGATTGTGATACAATACACTATTGGGTGAAGTTTGGTTGACTTCTGCGCAGCGGTTTGGGAGTTAACATCAAAATTACATTTCTCGGCCATATCGCATAGATCTCACTGTGAAAAGGCTTAAATGACTTTTTTAATTAAGTTTGATGATTGCGTTCAAACAAAATGTCCTAGAACAAAATTTTCAAATGTAACTACTAGATTGTGATACAATACACTATTGGGTGAAGTTTGGTTGACTTCTGCGCAGCGGTTTGGGAGTTAACTTCAAAATTACATTTCTCGGCCATATCGCATAGATCTCACTGTGAAAAGGCTTAAATGGCTTTTTTGACCTAAGTTTGAGGATTGCGCTCAAATCAAATGTCCTAGAACCAAATTTCCACATGTAACTACTAGATTGTGATACAATACACTAATGGGTGAAGTTTGGTTTACTTCTGCGCAGCGGTTTGGGAGTTAACATCAAAATTACATTTCTCGGCCATATCGCATAGATCTCACTGTGAAAATGCTTAAATGGCTTTTTTGACCTAAGTTTAATAATTGCGCTCAAACCAAATGTCCTAAAACTAAATTTCCAAATGTAACTACTAGATTGTGATAAAATACACTATTGGGTGAAGTTTGGTTGACTTCTGCGCAGCGGTTTGGGAGTTAACATCAAAATTACATTTCTCGGCCATATCGCATAGATCTCACTGTGAAAAGGCTTAAATGGCTTTTTTGACCTAAGTTTGAGGATTGCGCTCAAATCAAATGTCCTAGAACCAAATTTCCACATGTAACTACTAGATTGTGATACAATACACTAATGGGTGAAGTTTGGTTGACTTCTGCGCAGCGGTTTGGGAGTTAACATCAAAATTACATTTCTCGGCCATATCGCATAGATCTCACTGTGAAAAGGCTTAAATGACTTTTTTAAGTTTGATGATTGCGCTCAAACAAAATTTCCTAGAACAAAATTTTCAAATGTAACTACTAGATTGTGATACAATACACTATTGGGTGAAGTTTGGTTGACTTCTGCGCAGCGGTTTGGGAGTTAACATCAAAATTACATTTCTCGGCCATATCGCATAGATCTCACTGTGAAAAGGCTTAAATGACTTTTTTAATTAAGTTTGATGATTGCGTTCAAACAAAATGTCCTAAAACAAAATTTTCAAATGTAACTACTAGATTGTGATACAATACACTATTGGGTGAAGTTTGGTTGACTTCTGCGCAGCGGTTTGGGAGTTAACATCAAAATTACATTTCTCGGCCATATCGCATAGATCTCACTGTGAAAAGGCTTAAATGACTTTTTTAATTAAGTTTGATGATTGCGTTCAAACAAAATGTCCTAGAACAAAATTTTCAAATGTAACTACTAGATTGTGATACAATACACTATTGGGTGAAGTTTGGTTGACTTCTGCGCAGCGGTTTGGGAGTTAACATCAAAATTACATTTCTCGGCCATATCGCATAGATCTCACTGTGAAAAGGCTTAAATGGCTTTTTTGACCTAAGTTTGAGGATTGCGCTCAAATCAAATGTCCTAGAACCAAATTTCCACATGTAACTACTAGATTGTGATACAATACACTAATGGGTGAAGTTTGGTTTACTTCTGCGCAGCGGTTTGGGAGTTAACATCAAAATTACATTTCTCGGCCATATCGCATAGATCTCACTGTGAAAAGGCTTAAATGGCTTTTTTGACCTAAGTTTAATAATTGCGCTCAAACCAAATGTCCTAAAACTAAATTTCCAAATGTAACTACTAGATTGTGATAAAATACACTATTGGGTGAAGTTTGGTTGACTTCTGCGCAGCGGTTTGGGAGTTAACATCAAAATTACATTTCTCGGCCATATCGCATAGATCTCACTGTGAAAAGGCTTAAATGGCTTTTTTGACCTAAGTTTGAGGATTGCGCTCAAATCAAATGTCCTAGAACCAAATTTCCACATGTAACTACTAGATTGTGATACAATACACTAATGGGTGAAGTTTGGTTTACTTCTGCGCAGCGGTTTGGGAGTTAACATCAAAATTACATTTCTCGGCCATATCGCATAGATCTCACTGTGAAAAGGCTTAAATGACTTTTTTAATTAAGTTTGATGATTGCGTTCAAACAAAATGTCCTAGAACGAAATTTTCAAATGTAACTACTAGAATGTGATACAATACACTATTGGGTGAAGTTTAGTTGACTTCTGCGCAGCGGTTTGGGATTTAACATCAAAATTACATTTCTCGGACATATCGCATAGATCTCACTGTGAAAAGGCTTAAATGGCTTTTTTGACCTAAGTTTGAGGATTGCGCTCAAATCAAATGTCCTAGAACCAAATTTCCACATGTAACTACTAGATTGTGATACAATACACTAATGGGTGAAGTTTGGTTTACTTCTGCGCAGCGGTTTGGGAGTTAACATCAAAATTACATTTCTCGGCCATATCGCATAGATCTCACTGTGAAAAGGCTTAAATGGCTTTTTTGACCTAAGTTTGAGGATTGCGCTCAAACAAAATGTCCTAGAACAAAATTTTCAAATGTAACTACTAGATTGTGATACAATACACTATTGGGTGAAGTTTGGTTGACTTCTGCGCAGCGGTTTGGGAGTTAACATCAAAATTACATTTCTCGGCCATATCGCATAGATCTCACTGTGAAAAGGCTTAAATGACTTTTTTAATTAAGTTTGATGATTGCGTTCAAACAAAATGTCCTAGAACAAAATTTTCAAATGTAACTACTAGATTGTGATACAATACACTATTGGGTGAAGTTTGGTTGACTTCTGCGCAGCGGTTTGGGAGTTAACATCAAAATTACATTTCTCGGCCATATCGCATAGATCTCACTGTGAAAAGGCTTAAATGACTTTTTTAATTAAGTTTGATGATTGCGTTCAAACAAAATGTCCTAGAACAAAATTTTCAAATGTAACTACTAGATTGTGATACAATACACTATAGGGGGAAGTTTGGTTGACTTCTGCGCAGCGGTTTGGGAGTTAACATCAAAATTACATTTCTCGGCCATATCGCATAGATCTCACTGTGAAAAGGCTTAAATGGCTTTTTTGTCCTAAGTTTAATAATTGCGCTCAAACCAAATGTCCTAAAACTAAATTTCCAAATGTAACTACTAGATTGTGATAAAATACACTATTGGGTGAAGTTTGGTTGACTTCTGCGCAGCGGTTTGGGAGTTAACATCAAAATTACATTTCTCGGCCATATCGCATAGATCTCACTGTGAAAAGGCTTAAATGGCTTTTTTGACCTAAGTTTGAGGATTGCGCTCAAATCAAATGTCCTAGAACCAAATTTCCACATGTAACTACTAGATTGTGATACAATACACTAATGGGTGAAGTTTGGTTGACTTCTGCGCAGCGGTTTGGGAGTTAACATCAAAATTACATTTCTCGGCCATATCGCATAGATCTCACTGTGAAAAGGCTTAAATGACTTTTTTAATTAAGTTTGATGATTGCGTTCAACAAAATGTCCTAGAACAAATTTTTCAAATGTAACTACTAGATTGTGATACAATACACTATTGGGTGAAGTTTGGTTGACTTCTGCGCAGCGGTTTGGGAGTTAACATCAAAATTACATTTCTCGGCCATATCGCATAGATCTCACTGTGAAAAGGCTTAAATGGCTTTTTTGACCTAAGTTTGAGGATTGCGCTCAAATCAAATGTCCTAGAACCAAATTTCCACATGTAACTACTAGATTGTGATACAATACACTAATGGGTGAAGTTTGGTTTACTTCTGCGCAGCGGTTTGGGAGTTAACATCAAAATTACATTTCTCGGCCATATCGCATAGATCTCACTGTGAAAAGGCTTAAATGGCTTTTTTGACCTAAGTTTAATGATTGCGCTCAAACCAAATGTCCTAGAACGAAATTTTCAAATGTAACTACTAGAATGTGATACAATACACTATTGGGTGAAGTTTGGTTGACTTCTGCGCAGCGGTTTGGGAGTTAACATCAAAATTACATTTCTCGGCCATATCGCATAGATCTCACTGTGAAAAGGCTTAAATGGCTTTTTTGACCTAAGTTTGAGGATTGCGCTCAAACAAAATGTCCTAGAACAAAATTTTCAAATGTAACTACTAGATTGTGATACAATACACTATTGGGTGAAGTTTGGTTGACTTCTGCGCAGCGGTTTGGGAGTTAACATCAAAATTACATTTCTCGGCCATATCGCATAGATCTCACTGTGAAAAGGCTTAAATGACTTTTTTATTAAGTTTGATGATTGCGTTCAAACAAAATGTCCTAGAACAAAATTTTCAAATGTAACTACTAGATTGTGATACAATACACTATTGGGTGAAGTTTGGTTGACTTCTGCGCAGCGGTTTGGGAGTTAACATCAAAATTACATTTCTCGGCCATATCGCATAGATCTCACTGTGAAAAGGCTTAAATGACTTTTTTAATTAAGTTTGATGATTGCGTTCAAACAAAATGTCCTAGAACAAAATTTTCAAATGTAACTACTAGATTGTGATACAATACACTATTGGGTGAAGTTTGGTTGACTTCTGCGCAGCGGTTTGGGAGTTAACATCAAAATTACATTTCTCGGCCATATCGCATAGATCTCACTGTGAAAAGGCTTAAATGGCTTTTTTGACCTAAGTTTGAGGATTGCGCTCAAATCAAATGTCCTAGAACCAAATTTCCACATGTAACTACTAGATTGTGATACAATACACTAATGGGTGAAGTTTGGTTTACTTCTGCGCAGCGGTTTGGGAGTTAACATCAAAATTACATTTCTCGGCCATATCGCATAGATCTCACTGTGAAAAGGCTTAAATGGCTTTTTTGACCTAAGTTTAATCATTGCGCTCAAACCAAATGTCCTAAAACTAAATTTCCAAATGTAACTACTAGATTGTGATAAAATACACTATTGGGTGAAGTTTGGTTGACTTCTGCGCAGCGGTTTGGGAGTTAACATCAAAATTACATTTCTCGGCCATATCGCATAGATCTCACTGTGAAAAGGCTTAAATGGCTTTTTTGACCTAAGTTTGAGGATTGCGCTCAAATCAAATGTCCTAGAACCAAATTTCCACATGTAACTACTAGATTGTGATACAATACACTAATGGGTGAAGTTTGGTTGACTTCTGCGCAGCGGTTTGGGAGTTAACATCAAAATTACATTTCTCGGCCATATCGCATAGATCTCACTGTGAAAAGGCTTAAATGACTTTTTTAATTAAGTTTGATGATTGCGTTCAAACAAAATGTCCTAGAACAAAATTTTCAAATGTAACTACTAGATTGTGATACAATACACTATTGGGTGAAGTTTGGTTGACTTCTGCGCAGCGGTTTGGGAGTTAACATCAAAATTACATTTCTCGGCCATATCGCATAGATCTCACTGTGAAAAGGCTTAAATGGCTTTTTTGACCTAAGTTTGAGGATTGCGCTCAAATCAAATGTCCTAGAACCAAATTTCCACATGTAACTACTAGATTGTGATACAATACACTAATGGGTGAAGTTTGGTTTACTTCTGCGCAGCGGTTTGGGAGTTAACATCAAAATTACATTTCTCGGCCATATCGCATAGATCTCACTGTGAAAAGGCTTAAATGGCTTTTTTGACCTAAGTTTAATGATTGCGCTCAAACCAAATGTCCTAGAACGAAATTTTCAAATGTAACTACTAGAATGTGATACAATACACTATTGGGTGAAGTTTGGTTGACTTCTGCGCAGCGGTTTGGGAGTTAACATCAAAATTACATTTCTCGGCCATATCGCATAGATCTCACTGTGAAAAGGCTTAAATGACTTTTTTAATTAAGTTTGATGATTGCGTTCAAACAAAATGTCCTAGAACAAAATTTTCAAATGTAACTACTAGATTGTGATACAATACACTATTGGGTGAAGTTTGGTTGACTTCTGCGCAGCGGTTTGGGAGTTAACATCAAAATTACATTTCTCGGCCATATCACATAGATCTCACTGTGAAAAGGCTTAAATGGCTTTTTTGACCTAAGTTTGAGGATTGCGCTCAAATCAAATGTCCTAGAACCAAATTTCCACATGTAACTACTAGATTGTGATACAATACACTAATGGGTGAAATTTGGTTTACTTCTGCGCAGCGGTTTGGGAGTTAACATCAAAATTACATTTCTCGGCCATATCGCATAGATCTCACTGTGAAAAGGCTTAAATGGCTTTTTTGTCCTAAGTTTAATAATTGCGCTCAAACCAAATGTCCTAAAACTAAATTTCCAAATGTAACTACTAGATTGTGATAAAATACACTATTGGGTGAAGTTTGGTTGACTTCTGCGCAGCGGTTTGGGAGTTAACATCAAAATTACATTTCTCGGCCATATCGCATAGATCTCACTGTGAAAAGGCTTAAATGGCTTTTTTGACCTAAGTTTGAGGATTGCGCTCAAATCAAATGTCCTAGAACCAAATTTCCACATGTAACTACTAGATTGTGATACAATACACTAATGGGTGAAGTTTGGTTGACTTCTGCGCAGCGGTTTGGGAGTTAACATCAAAATTACATTTCTCGGCCATATCGCATAGATCTCACTGTGAAAAGGCTTAAATGGCTTTTTTGACCTAAGTTTAATCATTGCGCTCAAACCAAATGTCCTAAAACTAAATTTCCAAATGTAACTACTAGATTGTGATAAAATACACTATTGGGTGAAGTTTGGTTGACTTCTGCGCAGCGGTTTGGGAGTTAACATCAAAATTACATTTCTCGGCCATATCGCATAGATCTCACTGTGAAAAGGCTTAAATGGCTTTTTTGACCTAAGTTTGAGGATTGCGCTCAAATCAAATGTCCTAGAACCAAATTTCCACATGTAACTACTAGATTGTGATACAATACACTAATGGGTGAAGTTTGGTTGACTTCTGCGCAGCGGTTTGGGAGTTAACATCAAAATTACATTTCTCGGCCATATCGCATAGATCTCACTGTGAAAAGGCTTAAATGACTTTTTTAATTAAGTTTGATGATTGCGTTCAAACAAAATGTCCTAGAACAAAATTTTCAAATGTAACTACTAGATTGTGATACAATACACTATTGGGTGAAGTTTGGTTGACTTCTGCGCAGCGGTTTGGGAGTTAACATCAAAATTACATTTCTCGGCCATATCGCATAGATCTCACTGTGAAAAGGCTTAAATGGCTTTTTTGACCTAAGTTTGAGGATTGCGCTCAAATCAAATGTCCTAGAACCAAATTTCCACATGTAACTACTAGATTGTGATACAATACACTAATGGGTGAAGTTTGGTTTACTTCTGCGCAGCGGTTTGGGAGTTAACATCAAAATTACATTTCTCGGCCATATCGCATAGATCTCACTGTGAAAAGGCTTAAATGGCTTTTTTGACCTAAGTTTAATGATTGCGCTCAAACCAAATGTCCTAGAACGAAATTTTCAAATGTAACTACTAGAATGTGATACAATACACTATTGGGTGAAGTTTGGTTGACTTCTGCGCAGCGGTTTGGGAGTTAACATCAAAATTACATTTCTCGGCCATATCGCATAGATCTCACTGTGAAAAGGCTTAAATGACTTTTTTAATTAAGTTTGATGATTGCGTTCAAACAAAATGTCCTAGAACAAAATTTTCAAATGTAACTACTAGATTGTGATACAATACACTATTGGGTGAAGTTTGGTTGACTTCTGCGCAGCGGTTTGGGAGTTAACATCAAAATTACATTTCTCGGCCATATCACATAGATCTCACTGTGAAAAGGCTTAAATGGCTTTTTTGACCTAAGTTTGAGGATTGCGCTCAAATCAAATGTCCTAGAACCAAATTTCCACATGTAACTACTAGATTGTGATACAATACACTAATGGGTGAAGTTTGGTTTACTTCTGCGCAGCGGTTTGGGAGTTAACATCAAAATTACATTTCTCGGCCATATCGCATAGATCTCACTGTGAAAAGGCTTAAATGGCTTTTTTGTCCTAAGTTTAATAATTGCGCTCAAACCAAATGTCCTAAAACTAAATTTCCAAATGTAACTACTAGATTGTGATAAAATACACTATTGGGTGAAGTTTGGTTGACTTCTGCGCAGCGGTTTGGGAGTTAACATCAAAATTACATTTCTCGGCCATATCGCATAGATCTCACTGTGAAAAGGCTTAAATGGCTTTTTTGACCTAAGTTTGAGGATTGCGCTCAAATCAAATGTCCTAGAACCAAATTTCCACATGTAACTACTAGATTGTGATACAATACACTAATGGGTGAAGTTTGGTTGACTTCTGCGCAGCGGTTTGGGAGTTAACATCAAAATTACATTTCTCGGCCATATCGCATAGATCTCACTGTGAAAAGGCTTAAATGGCTTTTTTGACCTAAGTTTAATGATTGCGCTCAAACCAAATGTCCTAGAACGAAATTTTCAAATGTAACTACTAGAATGTGATACAATACACTATTGGGTGAAGTTTGGTTGACTTCTGCGCAGCGGTTTGGGAGTTAACATCAAAATTACATTTCTCGGCCATATCGCATAGATCTCACTGTGAAAAGGCTTAAATGACTTTTTTAATTAAGTTTGATGATTGCGTTCAAACAAAATGTCCTAGAACAAAATTTTCAAATGTAACTACTAGATTGTGATACAATACACTATTGGGTGAAGTTTGGTTGACTTCTGCGCAGCGGTTTGGGAGTTAACATCAAAATTACATTTCTCGGCCATATCACATAGATCTCACTGTGAAAAGGCTTAAATGGCTTTTTTGACCTAAGTTTGAGGATTGCGCTCAAATCAAATGTCCTAGAACCAAATTTCCACATGTAACTACTAGATTGTGATACAATACACTAATGGGTGAAATTTGGTTTACTTCTGCGCAGCGGTTTGGGAGTTAACATCAAAATTACATTTCTCGGCCATATCGCATAGATCTCACTGTGAAAAGGCTTAAATGGCTTTTTTGTCCTAAGTTTAATAATTGCGCTCAAACCAAATGTCCTAAAACTAAATTTCCAAATGTAACTACTAGATTGTGATAAAATACACTATTGGGTGAAGTTTGGTTGACTTCTGCGCAGCGGTTTGGGAGTTAACATCAAAATTACATTTCTCGGCCATATCGCATAGATCTCACTGTGAAAAGGCTTAAATGGCTTTTTTGACCTAAGTTTGAGGATTGCGCTCAAATCAAATGTCCTAGAACCAAATTTCCACATGTAACTACTAGATTGTGATACAATACACTAATGGGTGAAGTTTGGTTGACTTCTGCGCAGCGGTTTGGGAGTTAACATCAAAATTACATTTCTCGGCCATATCGCATAGATCTCACTGTGAAAAGGCTTAAATGGCTTTTTTGACCTAAGTTTAATCATTGCGCTCAAACCAAATGTCCTAAAACTAAATTTCCAAATGTAACTACTAGATTGTGATAAAATACACTATTGGGTGAAGTTTGGTTGACTTCTGCGCAGCGGTTTGGGAGTTAACATCAAAATTACATTTCTCGGCCATATCGCATAGATCTCACTGTGAAAAGGCTTAAATGGCTTTTTTGACCTAAGTTTGAGGATTGCGCTCAAATCAAATGTCCTAGAACCAAATTTCCACATGTAACTACTAGATTGTGATACAATACACTAATGGGTGAAGTTTGGTTGACTTCTGCGCAGCGGTTTGGGAGTTAACATCAAAATTACATTTCTCGGCCATATCGCATAGATCTCACTGTGAAAAGGCTTAAATGACTTTTTTAATTAAGTTTGATGATTGCGTTCAAACAAAATGTCCTAGAACAAAATTTTCAAATGTAACTACTAGATTGTGATACAATACACTATTGGGTGAAGTTTGGTTGACTTCTGCGCAGCGGTTTGGGAGTTAACATCAAAATTACATTTCTCGGCCATATCGCATAGATCTCACTGTGAAAAGGCTTAAATGGCTTTTTTGACCTAAGTTTGAGGATTGCGCTCAAATCAAATGTCCTAGAACCAAATTTCCACATGTAACTACTAGATTGTGATACAATACACTAATGGGTGAAGTTTGGTTTACTTCTGCGCAGCGGTTTGGGAGTTAACATCAAAATTACATTTCTCGGCCATATCGCATAGATCTCACTGTGAAAAGGCTTAAATGGCTTTTTTGACCTAAGTTTAATGATTGCGCTCAAACCAAATGTCCTAGAACGAAATTTTCAAATGTAACTACTAGAATGTGATACAATACACTATTGGGTGAAGTTTGGTTGACTTCTGCGCAGCGGTTTGGGAGTTAACATCAAAATTACATTTCTCGGCCATATCGCATAGATCTCACTGTGAAAAGGCTTAAATGACTTTTTTAATTAAGTTTGATGATTGCGTTCAAACAAAATGTCCTAGAACAAAATTTTCAAATGTAACTACTAGATTGTGATACAATACACTATTGGGTGAAGTTTGGTTGACTTCTGCGCAGCGGTTTGGGAGTTAACATCAAAATTACATTTCTCGGCCATATCACATAGATCTCACTGTGAAAAGGCTTAAATGGCTTTTTTGACCTAAGTTTGAGGATTGCGCTCAAATCAAATGTCCTAGAACCAAATTTCCACATGTAACTACTAGATTGTGATACAATACACTAATGGGTGAAGTTTGGTTTACTTCTGCGCAGCGGTTTGGGAGTTAACATCAAAATTACATTTCTCGGCCATATCGCATAGATCTCACTGTGAAAAGGCTTAAATGGCTTTTTTGTCCTAAGTTTAATAATTGCGCTCAAACCAAATGTCCTAAAACTAAATTTCCAAATGTAACTACTAGATTGTGATAAAATACACTATTGGGTGAAGTTTGGTTGACTTCTGCGCAGCGGTTTGGGAGTTAACATCAAAATTACATTTCTCGGCCATATCGCATAGATCTCACTGTGAAAAGGCTTAAATGGCTTTTTTGACCTAAGTTTGAGGATTGCGCTCAAATCAAATGTCCTAGAACCAAATTTCCACATGTAACTACTAGATTGTGATACAATACACTAATGGGTGAAGTTTGGTTGACTTCTGCGCAGCGGTTTGGGAGTTAACATCAAAATTACATTTCTCGGCCATATCGCATAGATCTCACTGTGAAAAGGCTTAAATGACTTTTTTAATTAAGTTTGATGATTGCGTTCAAACAAAATGTCCTAGAACAAATTTTTCAAATGTAACTACTAGATTGTGATACAATACACTATTGGGTGAAGTTTGGTTGACTTCTGCGCAGCGGTTTGGGAGTTAACGTCAAAATTACATTTCTCGGCCATATCGCATAGATCTCACTGTGAAAAGGCTTAAATGGCTTTTTTGACCTAAGTTTGAGGATTGCGCTCAAATCAAATGTCCTAGAACCAAATTTCCACATGTAACTACTAGATTGTGATACAATACACTAATGGGTGAAGTTTGGTTTACTTCTGCGCAGCGGTTTGGGAGTTAACATCAAAATTACATTTCTCGGCCATATCGCATAGATCTCACTGTGAAAAGGCTTAAATGGCTTTTTTGACCTAAGTTTAATGATTGCGCTCAAACCAAATGTCCTAGAACGAAATTTTCAAATGTAACTACTAGAATGTGATACAATACACTATTGGGTGAAGTTTGGTTGACTTCTGCGCAGCGGTTTGGGAGTTAACATCAAAATTACATTTCTCGGCCATATCGCATAGATCTCACTGTGAAAAGGCTTAAATGGCTTTTTTGACCTAAGTTTGAGGATTGCGCTCAAACAAAATGTCCTAGAACAAAATTTTCAAATGTAACTACTAGATTGTGATACAATACACTATTGGGTGAAGTTTGGTTGACTTCTGCGCAGCGGTTTGGGAGTTAACATCAAAATTACATTTCTCGGCCATATCGCATAGATCTCACTGTGAAAAGGCTTAAATGACTTTTTTATTAAGTTTGATGATTGCGTTCAAACAAAATGTCCTAGAACAAAATTTTCAAATGTAACTACTAGATTGTGATACAATACACTATTGGGTGAAGTTTGGTTGACTTCTGCGCAGCGGTTTGGGAGTTAACATCAAAATTACATTTCTCGGCCATATCGCATAGATCTCACTGTGAAAAGGCTTAAATGACTTTTTTAATTAAGTTTGATGATTGCGTTCAAACAAAATGTCCTAGAACAAAATTTTCAAATGTAACTACTAGATTGTGATACAATACACTATTGGGTGAAGTTTGGTTGACTTCTGCGCAGCGGTTTGGGAGTTAACATCAAAATTACATTTCTCGGCCATATCGCATAGATCTCACTGTGAAAAGGCTTAAATGGCTTTTTTGACCTAAGTTTGAGGATTGCGCTCAAATCAAATGTCCTAGAACCAAATTTCCACATGTAACTACTAGATTGTGATACAATACACTAATGGGTGAAGTTTGGTTTACTTCTGCGCAGCGGTTTGGGAGTTAACATCAAAATTACATTTCTCGGCCATATCGCATAGATCTCACTGTGAAAAGGCTTAAATGGCTTTTTTGACCTAAGTTTAATCATTGCGCTCAAACCAAATGTCCTAAAACTAAATTTCCAAATGTAACTACTAGATTGTGATAAAATACACTATTGGGTGAAGTTTGGTTGACTTCTGCGCAGCGGTTTGGGAGTTAACATCAAAATTACATTTCTCGGCCATATCGCATAGATCTCACTGTGAAAAGGCTTAAATGGCTTTTTTGACCTAAGTTTGAGGATTGCGCTCAAATCAAATGTCCTAGAACCAAATTTCCACATGTAACTACTAGATTGTGATACAATACACTAATGGGTGAAGTTTGGTTGACTTCTGCGCAGCGGTTTGGGAGTTAACATCAAAATTACATTTCTCGGCCATATCGCATAGATCTCACTGTGAAAAGGCTTAAATGACTTTTTTAATTAAGTTTGATGATTGCGTTCAAACAAAATGTCCTAGAACAAAATTTTCAAATGTAACTACTAGATTGTGATACAATACACTATTGGGTGAAGTTTGGTTGACTTCTGCGCAGCGGTTTGGGAGTTAACATCAAAATTACATTTCTCGGCCATATCGCATAGATCTCACTGTGAAAAGGCTTAAATGGCTTTTTTGACCTAAGTTTGAGGATTGCGCTCAAATCAAATGTCCTAGAACCAAATTTCCACATGTAACTACTAGATTGTGATACAATACACTAATGGGTGAAGTTTGGTTTACTTCTGCGCAGCGGTTTGGGAGTTAACATCAAAATTACATTTCTCGGCCATATCGCATAGATCTCACTGTGAAAAGGCTTAAATGGCTTTTTTGACCTAAGTTTAATGATTGCGCTCAAACCAAATGTCCTAGAACGAAATTTTCAAATGTAACTACTAGAATGTGATACAATACACTATTGGGTGAAGTTTGGTTGACTTCTGCGCAGCGGTTTGGGAGTTAACATCAAAATTACATTTCTCGGCCATATCGCATAGATCTCACTGTGAAAAGGCTTAAATGACTTTTTTAATTAAGTTTGATGATTGCGTTCAAACAAAATGTCCTAGAACAAAATTTTCAAATGTAACTACTAGATTGTGATACAATACACTATTGGGTGAAGTTTGGTTGACTTCTGCGCAGCGGTTTGGGAGTTAACATCAAAATTACATTTCTCGGCCATATCACATAGATCTCACTGTGAAAAGGCTTAAATGGCTTTTTTGACCTAAGTTTGAGGATTGCGCTCAAATCAAATGTCCTAGAACCAAATTTCCACATGTAACTACTAGATTGTGATACAATACACTAATGGGTGAAATTTGGTTTACTTCTGCGCAGCGGTTTGGGAGTTAACATCAAAATTACATTTCTCGGCCATATCGCATAGATCTCACTGTGAAAAGGCTTAAATGGCTTTTTTGTCCTAAGTTTAATAATTGCGCTCAAACCAAATGTCCTAAAACTAAATTTCCAAATGTAACTACTAGATTGTGATAAAATACACTATTGGGTGAAGTTTGGTTGACTTCTGCGCAGCGGTTTGGGAGTTAACATCAAAATTACATTTCTCGGCCATATCGCATAGATCTCACTGTGAAAAGGCTTAAATGGCTTTTTTGACCTAAGTTTGAGGATTGCGCTCAAATCAAATGTCCTAGAACCAAATTTCCACATGTAACTACTAGATTGTGATACAATACACTAATGGGTGAAGTTTGGTTGACTTCTGCGCAGCGGTTTGGGAGTTAACATCAAAATTACATTTCTCGGCCATATCGCATAGATCTCACTGTGAAAAGGCTTAAATGGCTTTTTTGACCTAAGTTTAATCATTGCGCTCAAACCAAATGTCCTAAAACTAAATTTCCAAATGTAACTACTAGATTGTGATAAAATACACTATTGGGTGAAGTTTGGTTGACTTCTGCGCAGCGGTTTGGGAGTTAACATCAAAATTACATTTCTCGGCCATATCGCATAGATCTCACTGTGAAAAGGCTTAAATGGCTTTTTTGACCTAAGTTTGAGGATTGCGCTCAAATCAAATGTCCTAGAACCAAATTTCCACATGTAACTACTAGATTGTGATACAATACACTAATGGGTGAAGTTTGGTTGACTTCTGCGCAGCGGTTTGGGAGTTAACATCAAAATTACATTTCTCGGCCATATCGCATAGATCTCACTGTGAAAAGGCTTAAATGACTTTTTTAATTAAGTTTGATGATTGCGTTCAAACAAAATGTCCTAGAACAAAATTTTCAAATGTAACTACTAGATTGTGATACAATACACTATTGGGTGAAGTTTGGTTGACTTCTGCGCAGCGGTTTGGGAGTTAACATCAAAATTACATTTCTCGGCCATATCGCATAGATCTCACTGTGAAAAGGCTTAAAATACTTTTTTAATTAAGTTTAATAATTGCGCTCAAACCAAATGTCCTAAAACTAAATTTCCAAATGTAACTACTAGATTGTGATAAAATACACTATTGGGTGAAGTTTGGTTGACTTCTGCGCAGCGGTTTGGGAGTTAACATCAAAATTACATTTCTCGGCCATATCGCATAGATCTCACTGTGAAAAGGCTTAAATGGCTTTTTTGACCTAAGTTTGAGGATTGCGCTCAAATCAAATGTCCTAGAACCAAATTTCCACATGTAACTACTAGATTGTGATACAATACACTAATGGGTGAAGTTTGGTTGACTTCTGCGCAGCGGTTTGGGAGTTAACATCAAAATTACATTTCTCGGCCATATCGCATAGATCTCACTGTGAAAAGGCTTAAATGGCTTTTTTGACCTAAGTTTAATCATTGCGCTCAAACCAAATGTCCTAAAACTAAATTTCCAAATGTAACTACTAGATTGTGATAAAATACACTATTGGGTGAAGTTTGGTTGACTTCTGCGCAGCGGTTTGGGAGTTAACATCAAAATTACATTTCTCGGCCATATCGCATAGATCTCACTGTGAAAAGGCTTAAATGGCTTTTTTGACCTAAGTTTGAGGATTGCGCTCAAATCAAATGTCCTAGAACCAAATTTCCACATGTAACTACTAGATTGTGATACAATACACTAATGGGTGAAGTTTGGTTGACTTCTGCGCAGCGGTTTGGGAGTTAACATCAAAATTACATTTCTCGGCCATATCGCATAGATCTCACTGTGAAAAGGCTTAAATGACTTTTTTAATTAAGTTTGATGATTGCGTTCAAACAAAATGTCCTAGAACAAAATTTTCAAATGTAACTACTAGATTGTGATACAATACACTATTGGGTGAAGTTTGGTTGACTTCTGCGCAGCGGTTTGGGAGTTAACATCAAAATTACATTTCTCGGCCATATCGCATAGATCTCACTGTGAAAAGGCTTAAATGGCTTTTTTGACCTAAGTTTGAGGATTGCGCTCAAATCAAATGTCCTAGAACCAAATTTCCACATGTAACTACTAGATTGTGATACAATACACTAATGGGTGAAGTTTGGTTTACTTCTGCGCAGCGGTTTGGGAGTTAACATCAAAATTACATTTCTCGGCCATATCGCATAGATCTCACTGTGAAAAGGCTTAAATGGCTTTTTTGACCTAAGTTTAATGATTGCGCTCAAACCAAATGTCCTAGAACGAAATTTTCAAATGTAACTACTAGAATGTGATACAATACACTATTGGGTGAAGTTTGGTTGACTTCTGCGCAGCGGTTTGGGAGTTAACATCAAAATTACATTTCTCGGCCATATCGCATAGATCTCACTGTGAAAAGGCTTAAATGACTTTTTTAATTAAGTTTGATGATTGCGTTCAAACAAAATGTCCTAGAACAAAATTTTCAAATGTAACTACTAGATTGTGATACAATACACTATTGGGTGAAGTTTGGTTGACTTCTGCGCAGCGGTTTGGGAGTTAACATCAAAATTACATTTCTCGGCCATATCACATAGATCTCACTGTGAAAAGGCTTAAATGGCTTTTTTGACCTAAGTTTGAGGATTGCGCTCAAATCAAATGTCCTAGAACCAAATTTCCACATGTAACTACTAGATTGTGATACAATACACTAATGGGTGAAGTTTGGTTTACTTCTGCGCAGCGGTTTGGGAGTTAACATCAAAATTACATTTCTCGGCCATATCGCATAGATCTCACTGTGAAAAGGCTTAAATGGCTTTTTTGTCCTAAGTTTAATAATTGCGCTCAAACCAAATGTCCTAAAACTAAATTTCCAAATGTAACTACTAGATTGTGATAAAATACACTATTGGGTGAAGTTTGGTTGACTTCTGCGCAGCGGTTTGGGAGTTAACATCAAAATTACATTTCTCGGCCATATCGCATAGATCTCACTGTGAAAAGGCTTAAATGGCTTTTTTGACCTAAGTTTGAGGATTGCGCTCAAATCAAATGTCCTAGAACCAAATTTCCACATGTAACTACTAGATTGTGATACAATACACTAATGGGTGAAGTTTGGTTGACTTCTGCGCAGCGGTTTGGGAGTTAACATCAAAATTACATTTCTCGGCCATATCGCATAGATCTCACTGTGAAAAGGCTTAAATGACTTTTTTAATTAAGTTTGATGATTGCGTTCAAACAAAATGTCCTAGAACAAATTTTTCAAATGTAACTACTAGATTGTGATACAATACACTATTGGGTGAAGTTTGGTTGACTTCTGCGCAGCGGTTTGGGAGTTAACGTCAAAATTACATTTCTCGGCCATATCGCATAGATCTCACTGTGAAAAGGCTTAAATGGCTTTTTTGACCTAAGTTTGAGGATTGCGCTCAAATCAAATGTCCTAGAACCAAATTTCCACATGTAACTACTAGATTGTGATACAATACACTAATGGGTGAAGTTTGGTTTACTTCTGCGCAGCGGTTTGGGAGTTAACATCAAAATTACATTTCTCGGCCATATCGCATAGATCTCACTGTGAAAAGGCTTAAATGGCTTTTTTGACCTAAGTTTAATGATTGCGCTCAAACCAAATGTCCTAGAACGAAATTTTCAAATGTAACTACTAGAATGTGATACAATACACTATTGGGTGAAGTTTGGTTGACTTCTGCGCAGCGGTTTGGGAGTTAACATCAAAATTACATTTCTCGGCCATATCGCATAGATCTCACTGTGAAAAGGCTTAAATGGCTTTTTTGACCTAAGTTTGAGGATTGCGCTCAAACAAAATGTCCTAGAACAAAATTTTCAAATGTAACTACTAGATTGTGATACAATACACTATTGGGTGAAGTTTGGTTGACTTCTGCGCAGCGGTTTGGGAGTTAACATCAAAATTACATTTCTCGGCCATATCGCATAGATCTCACTGTGAAAAGGCTTAAATGACTTTTTTAATTAAGTTTGATGATTGCGTTCAAACAAAATGTCCTAGAACAAAATTTTCAAATGTAACTACTAGATTGTGATACAATACACTATTGGGTGAAGTTTGGTTGACTTCTGCGCAGCGGTTTGGGAGTTAACATCAAAATTACATTTCTCGGCCATATCGCATAGATCTCACTGTGAAAAGGCTTAAATGGCTTTTTTGACCTAAGTTTGAGGATTGCGCTCAAACAAAATGTCCTAGAACAAAATTTTCAAATGTAACTACTAGATTGTGATACAATACACTATTGGGTGAAGTTTGGTTGACTTCTGCGCAGCGGTTTGGGAGTTAACATCAAAATTACATTTCTCGGCCATATCACATAGATCTCACTGTGAAAAGGCTTAAATGGCTTTTTTGACCTAAGTTTGAGGATTGCGCTCAAATCAAATGTCCTAGAACCAAATTTCCACATGTAACTACTAGATTGTGATACAATACACTAATGGGTGAAGTTTGGTTGACTTCTGCGCAGCGGTTTGGGAGTTAACATCAAAATTACATTTCTCGGCCATATCGCATAGATCTCACTGTGAAAAGGCTTAAATGACTTTTTTAATTAAGTTTGATGATTGCGTTCAAACAAAATGTCCTAGAACAAAATTTTCAAATGTAACTACTAGATTGTGATACAATACACTATTGGGTGAAGTTTGGTTGACTTCTGCGCAGCGGTTTGGGAGTTAACATCAAAATTACATTTCTCGGCCATATCACATAGATCTCACTGTGAAAAGGCTTAAATGGCTTTTTTGACCTAAGTTTGAGGATTGCGCTCAAATCAAATGTCCTAGAACCAAATTTCCACATGTAACTACTAGATTGTGATACAATACACTAATGGGTGAAGTTTGGTTTACTTCTGCGCAGCGGTTTGGGAGTTAACATCAAAATTACATTTCTCGGCCATATCGCATAGATCTCACTGTGAAAAGGCTTAAATGGCTTTTTTGTCCTAAGTTTAATAATTGCGCTCAAACCAAATGTCCTAAAACTAAATTTCCAAATGTAACTACTAGATTGTGATAAAATACACTATTGGGTGAAGTTTGGTTGACTTCTGCGCAGCGGTTTGGGAGTTAACATCAAAATTACATTTCTCGGCCATATCGCATAGATCTCACTGTGAAAAGGCTTAAATGGCTTTTTTGACCTAAGTTTGAGGATTGCGCTCAAATCAAATGTCCTAGAACCAAATTTCCACATGTAACTACTAGATTGTGATACAATACACTAATGGGTGAAGTTTGGTTGACTTCTGCGCAGCGGTTTGGGAGTTAACATCAAAATTACATTTCTCGGCCATATCGCATAGATCTCACTGTGAAAAGGCTTAAATGACTTTTTTAATTAAGTTTGATGATTGCGTTCAAACAAAATGTCCTAGAACAAAATTTTCAAATGTAACTACTAGATTGTGATACAATACACTATTGGGTGAAGTTTGGTTGACTTCTGCGCAGCGGTTTGGGAGTTAACATCAAAATTACATTTCTCGGCCATATCGCATAGATCTCACTGTGAAAAGGCTTAAATGGCTTTTTTGACCTAAGTTTGAGGATTGCGCTCAAATCAAATGTCCTAGAACCAAATTTCCACATGTAACTACTAGATTGTGATACAATACACTAATGGGTGAAGTTTGGTTTACTTCTGCGCAGCGGTTTGGGAGTTAACATCAAAATTACATTTCTCGGCCATATCGCATAGATCTCACTGTGAAAAGGCTTAAATGGCTTTTTTGACCTAAGTTTAATGATTGCGCTCAAACCAAATGTCCTAGAACGAAATTTTCAAATGTAACTACTAGAATGTGATACAATACACTATTGGGTGAAGTTTGGTTGACTTCTGCGCAGCGGTTTGGGAGTTAACATCAAAATTACATTTCTCGGCCATATCGCATAGATCTCACTGTGAAAAGGCTTAAATGACTTTTTTAATTAAGTTTGATGATTGCGTTCAAACAAAATGTCCTAGAACAAAATTTTCAAATGTAACTACTAGATTGTGATACAATACACTATTGGGTGAAGTTTGGTTGACTTCTGCGCAGCGGTTTGGGAGTTAACATCAAAATTACATTTCTCGGCCATATCACATAGATCTCACTGTGAAAAGGCTTAAATGGCTTTTTTGACCTAAGTTTGAGGATTGCGCTCAAATCAAATGTCCTAGAACCAAATTTCCACATGTAACTACTAGATTGTGATACAATACACTAATGGGTGAAGTTTGGTTTACTTCTGCGCAGCGGTTTGGGAGTTAACATCAAAATTACATTTCTCGGCCATATCGCATAGATCTCACTGTGAAAAGGCTTAAATGGCTTTTTTGTCCTAAGTTTAATAATTGCGCTCAAACCAAATGTCCTAAAACTAAATTTCCAAATGTAACTACTAGATTGTGATAAAATACACTATTGGGTGAAGTTTGGTTGACTTCTGCGCAGCGGTTTGGGAGTTAACATCAAAATTACATTTCTCGGCCATATCGCATAGATCTCACTGTGAAAAGGCTTAAATGGCTTTTTTGACCTAAGTTTGAGGATTGCGCTCAAATCAAATGTCCTAGAACCAAATTTCCACATGTAACTACTAGATTGTGATACAATACACTAATGGGTGAAGTTTGGTTGACTTCTGCGCAGCGGTTTGGGAGTTAACATCAAAATTACATTTCTCGGCCATATCGCATAGATCTCACTGTGAAAAGGCTTAAATGGCTTTTTTGACCTAAGTTTAATGATTGCGCTCAAACCAAATGTCCTAGAACGAAATTTTCAAATGTAACTACTAGAATGTGATACAATACACTATTGGGTGAAGTTTGGTTGACTTCTGCGCAGCGGTTTGGGAGTTAACATCAAAATTACATTTCTCGGCCATATCGCATAGATCTCACTGTGAAAAGGCTTAAATGACTTTTTTAATTAAGTTTGATGATTGCGTTCAAACAAAATGTCCTAGAACAAAATTTTCAAATGTAACTACTAGATTGTGATACAATACACTATTGGGTGAAGTTTGGTTGACTTCTGCGCAGCGGTTTGGGAGTTAACATCAAAATTACATTTCTCGGCCATATCACATAGATCTCACTGTGAAAAGGCTTAAATGGCTTTTTTGACCTAAGTTTGAGGATTGCGCTCAAATCAAATGTCCTAGAACCAAATTTCCACATGTAACTACTAGATTGTGATACAATACACTAATGGGTGAAATTTGGTTTACTTCTGCGCAGCGGTTTGGGAGTTAACATCAAAATTACATTTCTCGGCCATATCGCATAGATCTCACTGTGAAAAGGCTTAAATGGCTTTTTTGTCCTAAGTTTAATAATTGCGCTCAAACCAAATGTCCTAAAACTAAATTTCCAAATGTAACTACTAGATTGTGATAAAATACACTATTGGGTGAAGTTTGGTTGACTTCTGCGCAGCGGTTTGGGAGTTAACATCAAAATTACATTTCTCGGCCATATCGCATAGATCTCACTGTGAAAAGGCTTAAATGGCTTTTTTGACCTAAGTTTGAGGATTGCGCTCAAATCAAATGTCCTAGAACCAAATTTCCACATGTAACTACTAGATTGTGATACAATACACTAATGGGTGAAGTTTGGTTGACTTCTGCGCAGCGGTTTGGGAGTTAACATCAAAATTACATTTCTCGGCCATATCGCATAGATCTCACTGTGAAAAGGCTTAAATGGCTTTTTTGACCTAAGTTTAATCATTGCGCTCAAACCAAATGTCCTAAAACTAAATTTCCAAATGTAACTACTAGATTGTGATAAAATACACTATTGGGTGAAGTTTGGTTGACTTCTGCGCAGCGGTTTGGGAGTTAACATCAAAATTACATTTCTCGGCCATATCGCATAGATCTCACTGTGAAAAGGCTTAAATGGCTTTTTTGACCTAAGTTTGAGGATTGCGCTCAAATCAAATGTCCTAGAACCAAATTTCCACATGTAACTACTAGATTGTGATACAATACACTAATGGGTGAAGTTTGGTTGACTTCTGCGCAGCGGTTTGGGAGTTAACATCAAAATTACATTTCTCGGCCATATCGCATAGATCTCACTGTGAAAAGGCTTAAATGACTTTTTTAATTAAGTTTGATGATTGCGTTCAAACAAAATGTCCTAGAACAAAATTTTCAAATGTAACTACTAGATTGTGATACAATACACTATTGGGTGAAGTTTGGTTGACTTCTGCGCAGCGGTTTGGGAGTTAACATCAAAATTACATTTCTCGGCCATATCGCATAGATCTCACTGTGAAAAGGCTTAAATGGCTTTTTTGACCTAAGTTTGAGGATTGCGCTCAAATCAAATGTCCTAGAACCAAATTTCCACATGTAACTACTAGATTGTGATACAATACACTAATGGGTGAAGTTTGGTTTACTTCTGCGCAGCGGTTTGGGAGTTAACATCAAAATTACATTTCTCGGCCATATCGCATAGATCTCACTGTGAAAAGGCTTAAATGGCTTTTTTGACCTAAGTTTAATGATTGCGCTCAAACCAAATGTCCTAGAACGAAATTTTCAAATGTAACTACTAGAATGTGATACAATACACTATTGGGTGAAGTTTGGTTGACTTCTGCGCAGCGGTTTGGGAGTTAACATCAAAATTACATTTCTCGGCCATATCGCATAGATCTCACTGTGAAAAGGCTTAAATGACTTTTTTAATTAAGTTTGATGATTGCGTTCAAACAAAATGTCCTAGAACAAAATTTTCAAATGTAACTACTAGATTGTGATACAATACACTATTGGGTGAAGTTTGGTTGACTTCTGCGCAGCGGTTTGGGAGTTAACATCAAAATTACATTTCTCGGCCATATCACATAGATCTCACTGTGAAAAGGCTTAAATGGCTTTTTTGACCTAAGTTTGAGGATTGCGCTCAAATCAAATGTCCTAGAACCAAATTTCCACATGTAACTACTAGATTGTGATACAATACACTAATGGGTGAAGTTTGGTTTACTTCTGCGCAGCGGTTTGGGAGTTAACATCAAAATTACATTTCTCGGCCATATCGCATAGATCTCACTGTGAAAAGGCTTAAATGGCTTTTTTGTCCTAAGTTTAATAATTGCGCTCAAACCAAATGTCCTAAAACTAAATTTCCAAATGTAACTACTAGATTGTGATAAAATACACTATTGGGTGAAGTTTGGTTGACTTCTGCGCAGCGGTTTGGGAGTTAACATCAAAATTACATTTCTCGGCCATATCGCATAGATCTCACTGTGAAAAGGCTTAAATGGCTTTTTTGACCTAAGTTTGAGGATTGCGCTCAAATCAAATGTCCTAGAACCAAATTTCCACATGTAACTACTAGATTGTGATACAATACACTAATGGGTGAAGTTTGGTTGACTTCTGCGCAGCGGTTTGGGAGTTAACATCAAAATTACATTTCTCGGCCATATCGCATAGATCTCACTGTGAAAAGGCTTAAATGACTTTTTTAATTAAGTTTGATGATTGCGTTCAAACAAAATGTCCTAGAACAAATTTTTCAAATGTAACTACTAGATTGTGATACAATACACTATTGGGTGAAGTTTGGTTGACTTCTGCGCAGCGGTTTGGGAGTTAACGTCAAAATTACATTTCTCGGCCATATCGCATAGATCTCACTGTGAAAAGGCTTAAATGGCTTTTTTGACCTAAGTTTGAGGATTGCGCTCAAATCAAATGTCCTAGAACCAAATTTCCACATGTAACTACTAGATTGTGATACAATACACTAATGGGTGAAGTTTGGTTTACTTCTGCGCAGCGGTTTGGGAGTTAACATCAAAATTACATTTCTCGGCCATATCGCATAGATCTCACTGTGAAAAGGCTTAAATGGCTTTTTTGACCTAAGTTTAATGATTGCGCTCAAACCAAATGTCCTAGAACGAAATTTTCAAATGTAACTACTAGAATGTGATACAATACACTATTGGGTGAAGTTTGGTTGACTTCTGCGCAGCGGTTTGGGAGTTAACATCAAAATTACATTTCTCGGCCATATCGCATAGATCTCACTGTGAAAAGGCTTAAATGGCTTTTTTGACCTAAGTTTGAGGATTGCGCTCAAACAAAATGTCCTAGAACAAAATTTTCAAATGTAACTACTAGATTGTGATACAATACACTATTGGGTGAAGTTTGGTTGACTTCTGCGCAGCGGTTTGGGAGTTAACATCAAAATTACATTTCTCGGCCATATCGCATAGATCTCACTGTGAAAAGGCTTAAATGACTTTTTTAATTAAGTTTGATGATTGCGTTCAAACAAAATGTCCTAGAACAAAATTTTCAAATGTAACTACTAGATTGTGATACAATACACTATTGGGTGAAGTTTGGTTGACTTCTGCGCAGCGGTTTGGGAGTTAACATCAAAATTACATTTCTCGGCCATATCGCATAGATCTCACTGTGAAAAGGCTTAAATGGCTTTTTTGACCTAAGTTTGAGGATTGCGCTCAAACAAAATGTCCTAGAACAAAATTTTCAAATGTAACTACTAGATTGTGATACAATACACTATTGGGTGAAGTTTGGTTGACTTCTGCGCAGCGGTTTGGGAGTTAACATCAAAATTACATTTCTCGGCCATATCACATAGATCTCACTGTGAAAAGGCTTAAATGGCTTTTTTGACCTAAGTTTGAGGATTGCGCTCAAATCAAATGTCCTAGAACCAAATTTCCACATGTAACTACTAGATTGTGATACAATACACTAATGGGTGAAGTTTGGTTGACTTCTGCGCAGCGGTTTGGGAGTTAACATCAAAATTACATTTCTCGGCCATATCGCATAGATCTCACTGTGAAAAGGCTTAAATGACTTTTTTAATTAAGTTTGATGATTGCGTTCAAACAAAATGTCCTAGAACAAAATTTTCAAATGTAACTACTAGATTGTGATACAATACACTATTGGGTGAAGTTTGGTTGACTTCTGCGCAGCGGTTTGGGAGTTAACATCAAAATTACATTTCTCGGCCATATCACATAGATCTCACTGTGAAAAGGCTTAAATGGCTTTTTTGACCTAAGTTTGAGGATTGCGCTCAAATCAAATGTCCTAGAACCAAATTTCCACATGTAACTACTAGATTGTGATACAATACACTAATGGGTGAAGTTTGGTTTACTTCTGCGCAGCGGTTTGGGAGTTAACATCAAAATTACATTTCTCGGCCATATCGCATAGATCTCACTGTGAAAAGGCTTAAATGGCTTTTTTGTCCTAAGTTTAATAATTGCGCTCAAACCAAATGTCCTAAAACTAAATTTCCAAATGTAACTACTAGATTGTGATAAAATACACTATTGGGTGAAGTTTGGTTGACTTCTGCGCAGCGGTTTGGGAGTTAACATCAAAATTACATTTCTCGGCCATATCGCATAGATCTCACTGTGAAAAGGCTTAAATGGCTTTTTTGACCTAAGTTTGAGGATTGCGCTCAAATCAAATGTCCTAGAACCAAATTTCCACATGTAACTACTAGATTGTGATACAATACACTAATGGGTGAAGTTTGGTTGACTTCTGCGCAGCGGTTTGGGAGTTAACATCAAAATTACATTTCTCGGCCATATCGCATAGATCTCACTGTGAAAAGGCTTAAATGACTTTTTTAATTAAGTTTGATGATTGCGTTCAAACAAAATGTCCTAGAACAAATTTTTCAAATGTAACTACTAGATTGTGATACAATACACTATTGGGTGAAGTTTGGTTGACTTCTGCGCAGCGGTTTGGGAGTTAACGTCAAAATTACATTTCTCGGCCATATCGCATAGATCTCACTGTGAAAAGGCTTAAATGGCTTTTTTGACCTAAGTTTGAGGATTGCGCTCAAATCAAATGTCCTAGAACCAAATTTCCACATGTAACTACTAGATTGTGATACAATACACTAATGGGTGAAGTTTGGTTTACTTCTGCGCAGCGGTTTGGGAGTTAACATCAAAATTACATTTCTCGGCCATATCGCATAGATCTCACTGTTAAAAGGCTTAAATGGCTTTTTTGACCTAAGTTTAATGATTGCGCTCAAACCAAATGTCCTAGAACGAAATTTTCAAATGTAACTACTAGAATGTGATACAATACACTATTGGGTGAAGTTTGGTTGACTTCTGCGCAGCGGTTTGGGAGTTAACATCAAAATTACATTTCTCGGCCATATCGCATAGATCTCACTGTGAAAAGGCTTAAATGGCTTTTTTGACCTAAGTTTGAGGATTGCGCTCAAACAAAATGTCCTAGAACAAAATTTTCAAATGTAACTACTAGATTGTGATACAATACACTATTGGGTGAAGTTTGGTTGACTTCTGCGCAGCGGTTTGGGAGTTAACATCAAAATTACATTTCTCGGCCATATCGCATAGATCTCACTGTGAAAAGGCTTAAATGACTTTTTTAATTAAGTTTGATGATTGCGTTCAAACAAAATGTCCTAGAACAAAATTTTCAAATGTAACTACTAGATTGTGATACAATACACTATTGGGTGAAGTTTGGTTGACTTCTGCGCAGCGGTTTGGGAGTTAACATCAAAATTACATTTCTCGGCCATATCGCATAGATCTCACTGTGAAAAGGCTTAAATGGCTTTTTTGACCTAAGTTTGAGGATTGCGCTCAAATCAAATGTCCTAGAACCAAATTTCCACATGTAACTACTAGATTGTGATACAATACACTAATGGGTGAAGTTTGGTTTACTTCTGCGCAGCGGTTTGGGAGTTAACATCAAAATTACATTTCTCGGCCATATCGCATAGATCTCACTGTGAAAAGGCTTAAATGGCTTTTTTGACCTAAGTTTAATAATTGCGCTCAAACCAAATGTCCTAAAACTAAATTTCCAAATGTAACTACTAGATTGTGATAAAATACACTATTGGGTGAAGTTTGGTTGACTTCTGCGCAGCGGTTTGGGAGTTAACATCAAAATTACATTTCTCGGCCATATCGCATAGATCTCACTGTGAAAAGGCTTAAATGGCTTTTTTGACCTAAGTTTAATAATTGCGCTCAAACCAAATGTCCTAAAACTAAATTTCCAAATGTAACTACTAGATTGTGATACAATACACTAATGGGTGAAGTTTGGTTGACTTCTGCGCAGCGGTTTGGGAGTTAACATCAAAATTACATTTCTCGGCCATATCGCATAGATCTCACTGTGAAAAGGCTTAAATGACTTTTTTAATTAAGTTTGATGATTGCGCTCAAACAAAATTTCCTAGAACAAAATTTTCAAATGTAACTACTAGATTGTGATACAATACACTATTGGGTGAAGTTTGGTTGACTTCTGCGCAGCGGTTTGGGAGTTAACATCAAAATTACATTTCTCGGCCATATCGCATAGATCTCATTGTGAAAAGGCTTAAATGACTTTTTTAATTAAGTTTGATGATTGCGTTCAAACAAAATGTCCTAGAACAAAATTTTTAAATGTAACTACTAGATTGTGATACAATACACTATTGGGTGAAGTTTAGTTGACTTCTGCGCAGCGGTTTGGGAGTTAACATCAAAATTACATTTCTCGGCCATATCGCATAGATCTCACTGTGAAAAGGCTTAAATGACTTTTTTAATTAAGTTTAATGATTGCGCTCAAACCAAATGTCCTAGAACGAAATTTTCAAATGTAACTACTAGAATGTGATACAATACACTATTGGGTGAAGTTTAGTTGACTTCTGCGCAGCGGTTTGGGATTTAACATCAAAATTACATTTCTCGGCCATATCGCATAGATCTCACTGTGAAAAGGCTTAAATGGCTTTTTTGACCTAAGTTTGAGGATTGCGCTCAAATCAAATGTCCTAGAACCAAATTTCCACATGTAACTACTAGATTGTGATACAATACACTAATGGGTGAAGTTTGGTTTACTTCTGCGCAGCGGTTTGGGAGTTAACATCAAAATTACATTTCTCGGCCATATCGCATAGATCTCACTGTGAAAAGGCTTAAATGGCTTTTTTGACCTAAGTTTGAGGATTGCGCTCAAAGAAAATGTCCTAGAACAAAATTTTCAAATGTAACTACTAGATTGTGATACAATACACTATTGGGTGAAGTTTGGTTGACTTCTGCGCAGCGGTTTGGGAGTTAACATCAAAATTACATTTCTCGGCCATATCGCATAGATCTCACTGTGAAAAGGCTTAAATGACTTTTTTAATTAAGTTTGATGATTGCGTTCAAACAAAATGTCCTAGAACAAAATTTTCACATGTAACTACTAGATTGTGATACAATACACTATTGGGTGAAGTTTGGTTGACTTCTGCGCAGCGGTTTGGGAGTTAACTTCAAAATTACATTTCTCGGCCATATCGCATAGATCTCACTGTGAAAAGGCTTAAATGGCTTTTTTGACCTAAGTTTGAGGATTGCGCTCAAATCAAATGTCCTAGAACCAAATTTCCACATGTAACTACTAGATTGTGATACAATACACTAATGGGTGAAGTTTGGTTTACTTCTGCGCAGCGGTTTGGGAGTTAACATCAAAATTACATTTCTCGGCCATATCGCATAGATCTCACTGTGAAAATGCTTAAATGGCTTTTTTGACCTAAGTTTAATAATTGCGCTCAAACCAAATGTCCTAGAACAAAATTTTCAAATGTAACTACTAGATTGTGATACAATACACTATTGGGTGAAGTTTGGTTGACTTCTGCGCAGCGGTTTGGGAGTTAACATCAAAATTACATTTCTCGGCCATATCGCATAGATCTCACTGTGAAAAGGCTTAAATGACTTTTTTAATTAAGTTTGATGATTGCGTTCAAACAAAATGTCCTAGAACAAAATTTTCAAATGTAACTACTAGATTGTGATACAATACACTATTGGGTGAAGTTTGGTTGACTTCTGCGCAGCGGTTTGGGAGTTAACATCAAAATTACATTTCTCGGCCATATCGCATAGATCTCACTGTGAAAAGGCTTAAATGACTTTTTTAATTAAGTTTGATGATTGCGTTCAAACAAAATGTCCTAGAACAAAATTTTCAAATGTAACTACTAGATTGTGATACAATACACTAGAGGGGGAAGTTTGGTTGACTTCTGCGCAGCGGTTTGGGAGTTAACGTCAAAATTACATTTCTCGGCCATATCGCATAGATCTCACTGTGAAAAGGCTTAAATGGCTTTTTTGACCTAAGTTTGAGGATTGCGCTCAAATCAAATGTCCTAGAACCAAATTTCCACATGTAACTACTAGATTGTGATACAATACACTAATGGGTGAAGTTTGGTTTACTTCTGCGCAGCGGTTTGGGAGTTAACATCAAAATTACATTTCTCGGCCATATCGCATAGATCTCACTGTGAAAAGGCTTAAATGGCTTTTTTGACCTAAGTTTAATGATTGCGCTCAAACCAAATGTCCTAGAACGAAATTTTCAAATGTAACTACTAGAATGTGATACAATACACTATTGGGTGAAGTTTGGTTGACTTCTGCGCAGCGGTTTGGGAGTTAACATCAAAATTACATTTCTCGGCCATATCGCATAGATCTCACTGTGAAAAGGCTTAAATGGCTTTTTTGACCTAAGTTTGAGGATTGCGCTCAAACAAAATGTCCTAGAACAAAATTTTCAAATGTAACTACTAGATTGTGATACAATACACTATTGGGTGAAGTTTGGTTGACTTCTGCGCAGCGGTTTGGGAGTTAACATCAAAATTACATTTCTCGGCCATATCGCATAGATCTCACTGTGAAAAGGCTTAAATGACTTTTTTAATTAAGTTTGATGATTGCGTTCAAACAAAATGTCCTAGAACAAAATTTTCAAATGTAACTACTAGATTGTGATACAATACACTATTGGGTGAAGTTTGGTTGACTTCTGCGCAGCGGTTTGGGAGTTAACATCAAAATTACATTTCTCGGCCATATCGCATAGATCTCACTGTGAAAAGGCTTAAATGGCTTTTTTGACCTAAGTTTGAGGATTGCGCTCAAATCAAATGTCCTAGAACCAAATTTCCACATGTAACTACTAGATTGTGATACAATACACTAATGGGTGAAGTTTGGTTTACTTCTGCGCAGCGGTTTGGGAGTTAACATCAAAATTACATTTCTCGGCCATATCGCATAGATCTCACTGTGAAAAGGCTTAAATGGCTTTTTTGTCCTAAGTTTAATAATTGCGCTCAAACCAAATGTCCTAAAACTAAATTTCCAAATGTAACTACTAGATTGTGATAAAATACACTATTGGGTGAAGTTTGGTTGACTTCTGCGCAGCGGTTTGGGAGTTAACATCAAAATTACATTTCTCGGCCATATCGCATAGATCTCACTGTGAAAAGGCTTAAATGGCTTTTTTGACCTAAGTTTGAGGATTGCGCTCAAATCAAATGTCCTAGAACCAAATTTCCACATGTAACTACTAGATTGTGATACAATACACTAATGGGTGAAGTTTGGTTTACTTCTGCGCAGCGGTTTGGGAGTTAACATCAAAATTACATTTCTCGGCCATATCGCATAGATCTCACTGTGAAAAGGCTTAAATGGCTTTTTTGACCTAAGTTTAATGATTGCGCTCAAACCAAATGTCCTAGAACGAAATTTTCAAATGTAACTACTAGAATGTGATACAATACACTATTGGGTGAAGTTTGGTTGACTTCTGCGCAGCGGTTTGGGAGTTAACATCAAAATTACATTTCTCGGCCATATCGCATAGATCTCACTGTGAAAAGGCTTAAATGACTTTTTTAATTAAGTTTGATGATTGCGTTCAAACAAAATGTCCTAGAACAAAATTTTCAAATGTAACTACTAGATTGTGATACAATACACTATTGGGTGAAGTTTGGTTGACTTCTGCGCAGCGGTTTGGGAGTTAACATCAAAATTACATTTCTCGGCCATATCACATAGATCTCACTGTGAAAAGGCTTAAATGGCTTTTTTGACCTAAGTTTGAGGATTGCGCTCAAATCAAATGTCCTAGAACCAAATTTCCACATGTAACTACTAGATTGTGATACAATACACTAATGGGTGAAGTTTGGTTTACTTCTGCGCAGCGGTTTGGGAGTTAACATCAAAATTACATTTCTCGGCCATATCGCATAGATCTCACTGTGAAAAGGCTTAAATGGCTTTTTTGTCCTAAGTTTAATAATTGCGCTCAAACCAAATGTCCTAAAACTAAATTTCCAAATGTAACTACTAGATTGTGATAAAATACACTATTGGGTGAAGTTTGGTTGACTTCTGCGCAGCGGTTTGGGAGTTAACATCAAAATTACATTTCTCGGCAATATCGCATAGATCTCACTGTGAAAAGGCTTAAATGGCTTTTTTGACCTAAGTTTGAGGATTGCGCTCAAATCAAATGTCCTAGAACCAAATTTCCACATGTAACTACTAGATTGTGATACAATACACTAATGGGTGAAGTTTGGTTGACTTCTGCGCAGCGGTTTGGGAGTTAACATCAAAATTACATTTCTCGGCCATATCGCATAGATCTCACTGTGAAAAGGCTTAAATGACTTTTTTAATTAAGTTTGATGATTGCGTTCAAACAAAATGTCCTAGAACAAATTTTTCAAATGTAACTACTAGATTGTGATACAATACACTATTGGGTGAAGTTTGGTTGACTTCTGCGCAGCGGTTTGGGAGTTAACGTCAAAATTACATTTCTCGGCCATATCGCATAGATCTCACTGTGAAAAGGCTTAAATGGCTTTTTTGACCTAAGTTTGAGGATTGCGCTCAAATCAAATGTCCTAGAACCAAATTTCCACATGTAACTACTAGATTGTGATACAATACACTAATGGGTGAAGTTTGGTTTACTTCTGCGCAGCGGTTTGGGAGTTAACATCAAAATTACATTTCTCGGCCATATCGCATAGATCTCACTGTGAAAAGGCTTAAATGGCTTTTTTGACCTAAGTTTAATGATTGCGCTCAAACCAAATGTCCTAGAACGAAATTTTCAAATGTAACTACTAGAATGTGATACAATACACTATTGGGTGAAGTTTGGTTGACTTCTGCGCAGCGGTTTGGGAGTTAACATCAAAATTACATTTCTCGGCCATATCGCATAGATCTCACTGTGAAAAGGCTTAAATGGCTTTTTTGACCTAAGTTTGAGGATTGCGCTCAAACAAAATGTCCTAGAACAAAATTTTCAAATGTAACTACTAGATTGTGATACAATACACTATTGGGTGAAGTTTGGTTGACTTCTGCGCAGCGGTTTGGGAGTTAACATCAAAATTACATTTCTCGGCCATATCGCATAGATCTCACTGTGAAAAGGCTTAAATGACTTTTTTAATTAAGTTTGATGATTGCGTTCAAACAAAATGTCCTAGAACAAAATTTTCAAATGTAACTACTAGATTGTGATACAATACACTATTGGGTGAAGTTTGGTTGACTTCTGCGCAGCGGTTTGGGAGTTAACATCAAAATTACATTTCTCGGCCATATCGCATAGATCTCACTGTGAAAAGGCTTAAATGGCTTTTTTGACCTAAGTTTGAGGATTGCGCTCAAACAAAATGTCCTAGAACAAAATTTTCAAATGTAACTACTAGATTGTGATACAATACACTATTGGGTGAAGTTTGGTTGACTTCTGCGCAGCGGTTTGGGAGTTAACATCAAAATTACATTTCTCGGCCATATCACATAGATCTCACTGTGAAAAGGCTTAAATGGCTTTTTTGACCTAAGTTTGAGGATTGCGCTCAAATCAAATGTCCTAGAACCAAATTTCCACATGTAACTACTAGATTGTGATACAATACACTAATGGGTGAAGTTTGGTTGACTTCTGCGCAGCGGTTTGGGAGTTAACATCAAAATTACATTTCTCGGCCATATCGCATAGATCTCACTGTGAAAAGGCTTAAATGACTTTTTTAATTAAGTTTGATGATTGCGTTCAAACAAAATGTCCTAGAACAAAATTTTCAAATGTAACTACTAGATTGTGATACAATACACTATTGGGTGAAGTTTGGTTGACTTCTGCGCAGCGGTTTGGGAGTTAACATCAAAATTACATTTCTCGGCCATATCACATAGATCTCACTGTGAAAAGGCTTAAATGGCTTTTTTGACCTAAGTTTGAGGATTGCGCTCAAATCAAATGTCCTAGAACCAAATTTCCACATGTAACTACTAGATTGTGATACAATACACTAATGGGTGAAGTTTGGTTTACTTCTGCGCAGCGGTTTGGGAGTTAACATCAAAATTACATTTCTCGGCCATATCGCATAGATCTCACTGTGAAAAGGCTTAAATGGCTTTTTTGTCCTAAGTTTAATAATTGCGCTCAAACCAAATGTCCTAAAACTAAATTTCCAAATGTAACTACTAGATTGTGATAAAATACACTATTGGGTGAAGTTTGGTTGACTTCTGCGCAGCGGTTTGGGAGTTAACATCAAAATTACATTTCTCGGCCATATCGCATAGATCTCACTGTGAAAAGGCTTAAATGGCTTTTTTGACCTAAGTTTGAGGATTGCGCTCAAATCAAATGTCCTAGAACCAAATTTCCACATGTAACTACTAGATTGTGATACAATACACTAATGGGTGAAGTTTGGTTGACTTCTGCGCAGCGGTTTGGGAGTTAACATCAAAATTACATTTCTCGGCCATATCGCATAGATCTCACTGTGAAAAGGCTTAAATGACTTTTTTAATTAAGTTTGATGATTGCGTTCAAACAAAATGTCCTAGAACAAATTTTTCAAATGTAACTACTAGATTGTGATACAATACACTATTGGGTGAAGTTTGGTTGACTTCTGCGCAGCGGTTTGGGAGTTAACGTCAAAATTACATTTCTCGGCCATATCGCATAGATCTCACTGTGAAAAGGCTTAAATGGCTTTTTTGACCTAAGTTTGAGGATTGCGCTCAAATCAAATGTCCTAGAACCAAATTTCTACATGTAACTACTAGATTGTGATACAATACACTAATGGGTGAAGTTTGGTTTACTTCTGCGCAGCGGTTTGGGAGTTAACATCAAAATTACATTTCTCGGCCATATCGCATAGATCTCACTGTTAAAAGGCTTAAATGGCTTTTTTGACCTAAGTTTAATGATTGCGCTCAAACCAAATGTCCTAGAACGAAATTTTCAAATGTAACTACTAGAATGTGATACAATACACTATTGGGTGAAGTTTGGTTGACTTCTGCGCAGCGGTTTGGGAGTTAACATCAAAATTACATTTCTCGGCCATATCGCATAGATCTCACTGTGAAAAGGCTTAAATGGCTTTTTTGACCTAAGTTTGAGGATTGCGCTCAAACAAAATGTCCTAGAACAAAATTTTCAAATGTAACTACTAGATTGTGATACAATACACTATTGGGTGAAGTTTGGTTGACTTCTGCGCAGCGGTTTGGGAGTTAACATCAAAATTACATTTCTCGGCCATATCGCATAGATCTCACTGTGAAAAGGCTTAAATGACTTTTTTAATTAAGTTTGATGATTGCGTTCAAACAAAATGTCCTAGAACAAAATTTTCAAATGTAACTACTAGATTGTGATACAATACACTATTGGGTGAAGTTTGGTTGACTTCTGCGCAGCGGTTTGGGAGTTAACATCAAAATTACATTTCTCGGCCATATCGCATAGATCTCACTGTGAAAAGGCTTAAATGGCTTTTTTGACCTAAGTTTGAGGATTGCGCTCAAATCAAATGTCCTAGAACCAAATTTCCACATGTAACTACTAGATTGTGATACAATACACTAATGGGTGAAGTTTGGTTTACTTCTGCGCAGCGGTTTGGGAGTTAACATCAAAATTACATTTCTCGGCCATATCGCATAGATCTCACTGTGAAAAGGCTTAAATGGCTTTTTTGACCTAAGTTTAATAATTGCGCTCAAACCAAATGTCCTAAAACTAAATTTCCAAATGTAACTACTAGATTGTGATAAAATACACTATTGGGTGAAGTTTGGTTGACTTCTGCGCAGCGGTTTGGGAGTTAACATCAAAATTACATTTCTCGGCCATATCGCATAGATCTCACTGTGAAAAGGCTTAAATGGCTTTTTTGACCTAAGTTTAATAATTGCGCTCAAACCAAATGTCCTAAAACTAAATTTCCAAATGTAACTACTAGATTGTGATACAATACACTAATGGGTGAAGTTTGGTTGACTTCTGCGCAGCGGTTTGGGAGTTAACATCAAAATTACATTTCTCGGCCATATCGCATAGATCTCACTGTGAAAAGGCTTAAATGACTTTTTTAATTAAGTTTGATGATTGCGCTCAAACAAAATTTCCTAGAACAAAATTTTCAAATGTAACTACTAGATTGTGATACAATACACTATTGGGTGAAGTTTGGTTGACTTCTGCGCAGCGGTTTGGGAGTTAACATCAAAATTACATTTCTCGGCCATATCGCATAGATCTCATTGTGAAAAGGCTTAAATGACTTTTTTAATTAAGTTTGATGATTGCGTTCAAACAAAATGTCCTAGAACAAAATTTTTAAATGTAACTACTAGATTGTGATACAATACACTATTGGGTGAAGTTTAGTTGACTTCTGCGCAGCGGTTTGGGAGTTAACATCAAAATTACATTTCTCGGCCATATCGCATAGATCTCACTGTGAAAAGGCTTAAATGACTTTTTTAATTAAGTTTAATGATTGCGCTCAAACCAAATGTCCTAGAACGAAATTTTCAAATGTAACTACTAGAATGTGATACAATACACTATTGGGTGAAGTTTAGTTGACTTCTGCGCAGCGGTTTGGGATTTAACATCAAAATTACATTTCTCGGCCATATCGCATAGATCTCACTGTGAAAAGGCTTAAATGGCTTTTTTGACCTAAGTTTGAGGATTGCGCTCAAATCAAATGTCCTAGAACCAAATTTCCACATGTAACTACTAGATTGTGATACAATACACTAATGGGTGAAGTTTGGTTTACTTCTGCGCAGCGGTTTGGGAGTTAACATCAAAATTACATTTCTCGGCCATATCGCATAGATCTCACTGTGAAAAGGCTTAAATGGCTTTTTTGACCTAAGTTTGAGGATTGCGCTCAAAGAAAATGTCCTAGAACAAAATTTTCAAATGTAACTACTAGATTGTGATACAATACACTATTGGGTGAAGTTTGGTTGACTTCTGCGCAGCGGTTTGGGAGTTAACATCAAAATTACATTTCTCGGCCATATCGCATAGATCTCACTGTGAAAAGGCTTAAATGACTTTTTTAATTAAGTTTGATGATTGCGTTCAAACAAAATGTCCTAGAACAAAATTTTCAAATGTAACTACTAGATTGTGATACAATACACTATTGGGTGAAGTTTGGTTGACTTCTGCGCAGCGGTTTGGGAGTTAACTTCAAAATTACATTTCTCGGCCATATCGCATAGATCTCACTGTGAAAAGGCTTAAATGGCTTTTTTGACCTAAGTTTGAGGATTGCGCTCAAATCAAATGTCCTAGAACCAAATTTCCACATGTAACTACTAGATTGTGATACAATACACTAATGGGTGAAGTTTGGTTTACTTCTGCGCAGCGGTTTGGGAGTTAACATCAAAATTACATTTCTCGGCCATATCGCATAGATCTCACTGTGAAAATGCTTAAATGGCTTTTTTGACCTAAGTTTAATAATTGCGCTCAAACCAAATGTCCTAGAACAAAATTTTCAAATGTAACTACTAGATTGTGATACAATACACTATTGGGTGAAGTTTGGTTGACTTCTGCGCAGCGGTTTGGGAGTTAACATCAAAATTACATTTCTCGGCCATATCGCATAGATCTCACTGTGAAAAGGCTTAAATGACTTTTTTAATTAAGTTTGATGATTGCGTTCAAACAAAATGTCCTAGAACAAAATTTTCAAATGTAACTACTAGATTGTGATACAATACACTATTGGGTGAAGTTTGGTTGACTTCTGCGCAGCGGTTTGGGAGTTAACATCAAAATTACATTTCTCGGCCATATCGCATAGATCTCACTGTGAAAAGGCTTAAATGACTTTTTTAATTAAGTTTGATGATTGCGTTCAAACAAAATGTCCTAGAACAAAATTTTCAAATGTAACTACTAGATTGTGATACAATACACTAGAGGGGGAAGTTTGGTTGACTTCTGCGCAGCGGTTTGGGAGTTAACGTCAAAATTACATTTCTCGGCCATATCGCATAGATCTCACTGTGAAAAGGCTTAAATGGCTTTTTTGACCTAAGTTTGAGGATTGCGCTCAAATCAAATGTCCTAGAACCAAATTTCCACATGTAACTACTAGATTGTGATACAATACACTAATGGGTGAAGTTTGGTTTACTTCTGCGCAGCGGTTTGGGAGTTAACATCAAAATTACATTTCTCGGCCATATCGCATAGATCTCACTGTGAAAAGGCTTAAATGGCTTTTTTGACCTAAGTTTAATGATTGCGCTCAAACCAAATGTCCTAGAACGAAATTTTCAAATGTAACTACTAGAATGTGATACAATACACTATTGGGTGAAGTTTGGTTGACTTCTGCGCAGCGGTTTGGGAGTTAACATCAAAATTACATTTCTCGGCCATATCGCATAGATCTCACTGTGAAAAGGCTTAAATGGCTTTTTTGACCTAAGTTTGAGGATTGCGCTCAAACAAAATGTCCTAGAACAAAATTTTCAAATGTAACTACTAGATTGTGATACAATACACTATTGGGTGAAGTTTGGTTGACTTCTGCGCAGCGGTTTGGGAGTTAACATCAAAATTACATTTCTCGGCCATATCGCATAGATCTCACTGTGAAAAGGCTTAAATGACTTTTTTAATTAAGTTTGATGATTGCGTTCAAACAAAATGTCCTAGAACAAAATTTTCAAATGTAACTACTAGATTGTGATACAATACACTATTGGGTGAAGTTTGGTTGACTTCTGCGCAGCGGTTTGGGAGTTAACATCAAAATTACATTTCTCGGCCATATCGCATAGATCTCACTGTGAAAAGGCTTAAATGGCTTTTTTGACCTAAGTTTGAGGATTGCGCTCAAATCAAATGTCCTAGAACCAAATTTCCACATGTAACTACTAGATTGTGATACAATACACTAATGGGTGAAGTTTGGTTTACTTCTGCGCAGCGGTTTGGGAGTTAACATCAAAATTACATTTCTCGGCCATATCGCATAGATCTCACTGTGAAAAGGCTTAAATGGCTTTTTTGTCCTAAGTTTAATAATTGCGCTCAAACCAAATGTCCTAAAACTAAATTTCCAAATGTAACTACTAGATTGTGATAAAATACACTATTGGGTGAAGTTTGGTTGACTTCTGCGCAGCGGTTTGGGAGTTAACATCAAAATTACATTTCTCGGCCATATCGCATAGATCTCACTGTGAAAAGGCTTAAATGGCTTTTTTGACCTAAGTTTGAGGATTGCGCTCAAATCAAATGTCCTAGAACCAAATTTCCACATGTAACTACTAGATTGTGATACAATACACTAATGGGTGAAGTTTGGTTGACTTCTGCGCAGCAGTTTGGGAGTTAACATCAAAATTACATTTCTCGGCCATATCGCATAGATCTCACTGTGAAAAGGCTTAAATGACTTTTTTAATTAAGTTTGATGATTGCGTTCAAACAAAATGTCCTAGAACAAATTTTTCAAATGTAACTACTAGATTGTGATACAATACACTATTGGGTGAAGTTTGGTTGACTTCTGCGCAGCGGTTTGGGAGTTAACATCAAAATTACATTTCTCGGCCATATCGCATAGATCTCACTGTGAAAAGGCTTAAATGGCTTTTTTGACCTAAGTTTGAGGATTGCGCTCAAATCAAATGTCCTAGAACCAAATTTCCACATGTAACTACTAGATTGTGATACAATACACTAATGGGTGAAGTTTGGTTTACTTCTGCGCAGCGGTTTGGGAGTTAACATCAAAATTACATTTCTCGGCCATATCGCATAGATCTCACTGTGAAAAGGCTTAAATGGCTTTTTTGACCTAAGTTTAATGATTGCGCTCAAACCAAATGTCCTAGAACGAAATTTTCAAATGTAACTACTAGAATGTGATACAATACACTATTGGGTGAAGTTTGGTTGACTTCTGCGCAGCGGTTTGGGAGTTAACATCAAAATTACATTTCTCGGCCATATCGCATAGATCTCACTGTGAAAAGGCTTAAATGGCTTTTTTGACCTAAGTTTGAGGATTGCGCTCAAACAAAATGTCCTAGAACAAAATTTTCAAATGTAACTACTAGATTGTGATACAATACACTATTGGGTGAAGTTTGGTTGACTTCTGCGCAGCGGTTTGGGAGTTAACATCAAAATTACATTTCTCGGCCATATCGCATAGATCTCACTGTGAAAAGGCTTAAATGACTTTTTTAATTAAGTTTGATGATTGCGTTCAAACAAAATGTCCTAGAACAAAATTTTCAAATGTAACTACTAGATTGTGATACAATACACTATTGGGTGAAGTTTGGTTGACTTCTGCGCAGCGGTTTGGGAGTTAACATCAAAATTACATTTCTCGGCCATATCGCATAGATCTCACTGTGAAAAGGCTTAAATGACTTTTTTAATTAAGTTTGATGATTGCGTTCAAACAAAATGTCCTAGAACAAAATTTTCAAATGTAACTACTAGATTGTGATACAATACACTATTGGGTGAAGTTTGGTTGACTTCTGCGCAGCGGTTTGGGAGTTAACGTCAAAATTACATTTCTCGGCCATATCGCATAGATCTCACTGTGAAAAGGCTTAAATGGCTTTTTTGACCTAAGTTTGAGGATTGCGCTCAAATCAAATGTCCTAGAACCAAATTTCCACATGTAACTACTAGATTGTGATACAATACACTAATGGGTGAAGTTTGGTTTACTTCTGCGCAGCGGTTTGGGAGTTAACATCAAAATTACATTTCTCGGCCATATCGCATAGATCTCACTGTGAAAAGGCTTAAATGGCTATTTTGACCTAAGTTTAATGATTGCGCTCAATCCAAATGTCCTAGAACGAAATTTTCAAATGTAACTACTAGAATGTGATACAATACACTATTGGGTGAAGTTTGGTTGACTTCAACGCAGCGGTTTGGGAGTTAACATCAAAATTACATTTCTCGGCCATATCGCATAGATCTCACTGTGAAAAGGCTTAAATGGCTTTTTTGACCTAAGTTTGAGGATTGCGCTCAAACAAAATGTCCTAGAACAAAATTTTCAAATGTAACTACTAGATTGTGATACAATACACTATTGGGTGAAGTTTGGTTGACTTCTGCGCAGCGGTTTGGGAGTTAACATCAAAATTACATTTCTCGGCCATATCGCATAGATCTCACTGTGAAAAGGCTTAAATGACTTTTTTAATTAAGTTTGATGATTGCGTTCAAACAAAATGTCCTAGAACAAAATTTTCAAATGTAACTACTAGATTGTGATACAATACACTATTGGGTGAAGTTTGGTTGACTTCTGCGCAGCGGTTTGGGAGTTAACATCAAAATTACATTTCTCGGCCATATCGCATAGATCTCACTGTGAAAAGGCTTAAATGGCTTTTTTGACCTAAGTTTGAGGATTGCGCTCAAATCAAATGTCCTAGAACCAAATTTCCACATGTAACTACTAGATTGTGATACAATACACTAATGGGTGAAGTTTGGTTTACTTCTGCGCAGCGGTTTGGGAGTTAACATCAAAATTACATTTCTCGGCCATATCGCATAGATCTCACTGTGAAAAGGCTTAAATGGCTTTTTTGACCTAAGTTTAATCATTGCGCTCAAACCAAATGTCCTAAAACTAAATTTCCAAATGTAACTACTAGATTGTGATAAAATACACTATTGGGTGAAGTTTGGTTGACTTCTGCGCAGCGGTTTGGGAGTTAACATCAAAATTACATTTCTCGGCCATATCGCATAGATCTCACTGTGAAAAGGCTTAAATGGCTTTTTTGACCTAAGTTTGAGGATTGCGCTCAAATCAAATGTCCTAGAACCAAATTTCCACATGTAACTACTAGATTGTGATACAATACACTAATGGGTGAAGTTTGGTTGACTTCTGCGCAGCGGTTTGGGAGTTAACATCAAAATTACATTTCTCGGCCATATCGCATAGATCTCACTGTGAAAAGGCTTAAATGGCTTTTTTGACCTAAGTTTAATGATTGCGCTCAAACCAAATGTCCTAGAACGAAATTTTCAAATGTAACTACTAGAATGTGATACAATACACTATTGGGTGAAGTTTAGTTGACTTCTGCGCAGCGGTTTGGGAGTTAACATCAAAATTACATTTCTCGGCCATATCGCATAGATCTCACTGTGAAAAGGCTTAAATGACTTTTTTAATTAAGTTTGATGATTGCGTTCAAACAAAATGTCCTAGAACAAAATGTTTAACCCCTTAACGCCGAATGTCGCGATTCGGCATCATACCGTTCCCGCTTTGAAAGCGGCCAAAATATCGTCTGCCTTTGTTCACTGCCGGTACATTAATGTCAAACACATGCCTAGGAACCTTTTTCAAGCATTAGTTTCAGTCGTGTCCGACCAGAGACAACACCGCTTCCTTTTCCGGACCGTGATATTCAAGATGAAAGCCACGTCGAAGTCCTGCGCACCAACTTGACTAATTCATTCAATTCAAGGTAAGTCAGCTAAAATAAAAAAATATGTACCGTCTTATTGTGTACTTGTGTTGCTAACACGATGAGATAGAGTTTCTATGATGAGTATTTTTGAAGCTTTATGACGATTTTGGTTTGTAGCGCTATCGCTACAGCCGGCATCATCGGAAAAGCACCTCCCCCCTCCCCCGCCACACCGCAAACGTAAATGCGTTGTTTGTGGAAGGTTTGCAACACTCGCACGCGTTTTATCTATAAACTATCACTCTCGTTATCATCTGTAAACATTACAAAAGTAATGTGTTGCATAAAAAAGGGCATTTGTGGTTACTATTTTTCTGTAGAACAAATAAATGAACGCATCCTTTATATGCAACGGTGCACACGGGTGCCTCCATGTCGTTCCACTTTTAGACACGTTTTATTCAGACATTGCCACACTTGTTGTCATCTGTAGACATAATAAACATAACGTGTTGCTTAAACAATGTCATTGCTATTGATTTATTTTTCTTATTTCTATATAATGAAAAATGAACACAGCATGAGCTGATAACTACCAAACAGAAGCAAATGTATGTATGTTGATGGTTTTCAACACATTTTGTTTTGAAATTATAACAGTAATTTCTTTACCTTATTTTTCTGCAGAAATACAAATGAATGCAGCAGCTTTTTACGCAAAGCTAGCACACCGGGCCAAACCACCTCCTGTTGAGAGTGCTCTCAGTGAGAGTGAGGGCAGCGATGAGGAGTACAATCCTAATAAAGCAAGTGAAGGTGAGTTTGTGTCAAGTTTGAGCTTGTTTGACATCTATGGATGTAACTACGTGAACACACTGAAAAGATAAAAATGTTTGGTGTTTCCTAAAGTGATTTATTATTTTCTGCACCAGGTGATGAAAGCAGCAGCAATGACTCTACAGTGGACATTAGCAGCAGTGAGGAAGATGATGATGATCCGCCTCATCCACCTCCAACCACCAGTGCTGCACCTGCAAGATCTGCAAGAGCTACATCAAGGGCAGATCGAGCCTAAAGCAATATATCCAAAAAAAAAGCCATACAAATTGGGATACAAGATTTTTGTACTGTGCGACACAAGAGGTCTGGTGCACTCATTTGACATATTCACAGGGAAAATAGATCCGGTACCAGGCCAACCAGACATAGGAGCCAGTGGTAACATTGTGCTCAAGCTTGCACAAGTCATTCATCCTGCTCTTCTTTGATAACTGGTTCTCATCTGTAGATCTGTTTGTTGCTCTTGCAAAAAAGGGCATACCTGCACTTGGGACCGTGCAGCACAATCGCCTGCGTGGGTGCTGTTTCAGTGCAGACTCATAGATGAAGAAGACGCGAAGAGGGACATTTGAAGAGCAAGAGGCTCTTGTGGACAATGTCTGCATAAGAGCAGTCAAATGGTTTGACAATAGAGGGGTGATTGTTGCCAGCACATTTGCCAGTGCCCTGCCTGTTATGATAAAAATCATCTTTTATTTATTTATTTACATCATATGTCTTCTAGTCTGATTAAAAATGTGATGTACATCTGTGTTTAAACAAAAACAATAATTGTTTTTCAGAATTTCACAAGCAGTGAAAAAAGATGTTGCGATAAAAGTGTGTTCAGACCTGAGATGGGTATGTGCCTTTTTTGCCATTTGTTTTCCTTTATTGCCTGTTGTCGCTAATCGGCATCATACCTAAATGTATGACTATTTTATGGGCTATATTCAAATTAACACTTTCAATTTAATTTAGCATCTATTTGAAAGTAAAAACACACCCCAATTATTTTTTTTATTATTGGAAAAAAATTTAGGCATTAAGGGGTTAAATGTAACTACTAGATTGTGATACAATACACTATTGGGTGAAGTTTAGTTGACTTCTGCGCAGCGGTTTGGGAGTTAACATCAAAATTACATTTCTCGGCCATATCGCATAGATCTCACTGTGAAAAGGCTTAAATGACTTTTTTAATTAAGTTTAATGATTGCGCTCAAACCAAATGTCCTAGAACGAAATTTTCAAATGTAACTACTAGAATGTGATACAATACACTATTGGGTGAAGTTTAGTTGACTTCTGCGCAGCGGTTTGGGAGTTAACATCAAAATTACATTTCTCGGCCATATCGCATAGATCTCACTGTGAAAAGGCTTAAATGACTTTTTTAATTAAGTTTGATGATTGCGTTCAAACAAAATGTCCTAGAACAAAATTTTCAAATGTAACTACTAGATTGTGATACAATACACTATTGGGTGAAGTTTGGTTGACTTCTGCGCAGCGGTTTGGGAGTTAACATCAAAATTACATTTCTCGGCCATATCGCATAGATCTCACTGTGAAAAGGCTTAAATGGCTTTTTTGACCTAAGTTTGAGGATTGCGCTCAAATCAAATGTCCTAGAACCAAATTTCCACATGTAACTACTAGATTGTGATACAATACACTAATGGGTGAAGTTTGGTTTACTTCTGCGCAGCGGTTTGGGAGTTAACATCAAAATTACATTTCTCGGCCATATCGCATAGATCTCACTGTGAAAAGGCTTAAATGGCTTTTTTGTCCTAAGTTTAATAATTGCGCTCAAACCAAATGTCCTAAAACTAAATTTCCAAATGTAACTACTAGATTGTGATAAAATACACTATTGGGTGAAGTTTGGTTGACTTCTGCGCAGCGGTTTGGGAGTTAACATCAAAATTACATTTCTCGGCCATATCGCATAGATCTCACTGTGAAAAGGCTTAAATGGCTTTTTTGACCTAAGTTTGAGGATTGCGCTCAAATCAAATGTCCTAGAACCAAATTTCCACATGTAACTACTAGATTGTGATACAATACACTAATGGGTGAAGTTTGGTTGACTTCTGCGCAGCAGTTTGGGAGTTAACATCAAAATTACATTTCTCGGCCATATCGCATAGATCTCACTGTGAAAAGGCTTAAATGACTTTTTTAATTAAGTTTGATGATTGCGTTCAAACAAAATGTCCTAGAACAAATTTTTCAAATGTAACTACTAGATTGTGATACAATACACTATTGGGTGAAGTTTGGTTGACTTCTGCGCAGCGGTTTGGGAGTTAACATCAAAATTACATTTCTCGGCCATATCGCATAGATCTCACTGTGAAAAGGCTTAAATGGCTTTTTTGACCTAAGTTTGAGGATTGCGCTCAAATCAAATGTCCTAGAACCAAATTTCCACATGTAACTACTAGATTGTGATACAATACACTAATGGGTGAAGTTTGGTTTACTTCTGCGCAGCGGTTTGGGAGTTAACATCAAAATTACATTTCTCGGCCATATCGCATAGATCTCACTGTGAAAAGGCTTAAATGGCTTTTTTGACCTAAGTTTAATGATTGCGCTCAAACCAAATGTCCTAGAACGAAATTTTCAAATGTAACTACTAGAATGTGATACAATACACTATTGGGTGAAGTTTGGTTGACTTCTGCGCAGCGGTTTGGGAGTTAACATCAAAATTACATTTCTCGGCCATATCGCATAGATCTCACTGTGAAAAGGCTTAAATGGCTTTTTTGACCTAAGTTTGAGGATTGCGCTCAAACAAAATGTCCTAGAACAAAATTTTCAAATGTAACTACTAGATTGTGATACAATACACTATTGGGTGAAGTTTGGTTGACTTCTGCGCAGCGGTTTGGGAGTTAACATCAAAATTACATTTCTCGGCCATATCGCATAGATCTCACTGTGAAAAGGCTTAAATGACTTTTTTAATTAAGTTTGATGATTGCGTTCAAACAAAATGTCCTAGAACAAAATTTTCAAATGTAACTACTAGATTGTGATACAATACACTATTGGGTGAAGTTTGGTTGACTTCTGCGCAGCGGTTTGGGAGTTAACATCAAAATTACATTTCTCGGCCATATCGCATAGATCTCACTGTGAAAAGGCTTAAATGACTTTTTTAATTAAGTTTGATGATTGCGTTCAAACAAAATGTCCTAGAACAAAATTTTCAAATGTAACTACTAGATTGTGATACAATACACTATTGGGTGAAGTTTGGTTGACTTCTGCGCAGCGGTTTGGGAGTTAACGTCAAAATTACATTTCTCGGCCATATCGCATAGATCTCACTGTGAAAAGGCTTAAATGGCTTTTTTGACCTAAGTTTGAGGATTGCGCTCAAATCAAATGTCCTAGAACCAAATTTCCACATGTAACTACTAGATTGTGATACAATACACTAATGGGTGAAGTTTGGTTTACTTCTGCGCAGCGGTTTGGGAGTTAACATCAAAATTACATTTCTCGGCCATATCGCATAGATCTCACTGTGAAAAGGCTTAAATGGCTATTTTGACCTAAGTTTAATGATTGCGCTCAATCCAAATGTCCTAGAACGAAATTTTCAAATGTAACTACTAGAATGTGATACAATACACTATTGGGTGAAGTTTGGTTGACTTCAACGCAGCGGTTTGGGAGTTAACATCAAAATTACATTTCTCGGCCATATCGCATAGATCTCACTGTGAAAAGGCTTAAATGGCTTTTTTGACCTAAGTTTGAGGATTGCGCTCAAACAAAATGTCCTAGAACAAAATTTTCAAATGTAACTACTAGATTGTGATACAATACACTATTGGGTGAAGTTTGGTTGACTTCTGCGCAGCGGTTTGGGAGTTAACATCAAAATTACATTTCTCGGCCATATCGCATAGATCTCACTGTGAAAAGGCTTAAATGACTTTTTTAATTAAGTTTGATGATTGCGTTCAAACAAAATGTCCTAGAACAAAATTTTCAAATGTAACTACTAGATTGTGATACAATACACTATTGGGTGAAGTTTGGTTGACTTCTGCGCAGCGGTTTGGGAGTTAACATCAAAATTACATTTCTCGGCCATATCGCATAGATCTCACTGTGAAAAGGCTTAAATGGCTTTTTTGACCTAAGTTTGAGGATTGCGCTCAAATCAAATGTCCTAGAACCAAATTTCCACATGTAACTACTAGATTGTGATACAATACACTAATGGGTGAAGTTTGGTTTACTTCTGCGCAGCGGTTTGGGAGTTAACATCAAAATTACATTTCTCGGCCATATCGCATAGATCTCACTGTGAAAAGGCTTAAATGGCTTTTTTGACCTAAGTTTAATCATTGCGCTCAAACCAAATGTCCTAAAACTAAATTTCCAAATGTAACTACTAGATTGTGATAAAATACACTATTGGGTGAAGTTTGGTTGACTTCTGCGCAGCGGTTTGGGAGTTAACATCAAAATTACATTTCTCGGCCATATCGCATAGATCTCACTGTGAAAAGGCTTAAATGGCTTTTTTGACCTAAGTTTGAGGATTGCGCTCAAATCAAATGTCCTAGAACCAAATTTCCACATGTAACTACTAGATTGTGATACAATACACTAATGGGTGAAGTTTGGTTGACTTCTGCGCAGCGGTTTGGGAGTTAACATCAAAATTACATTTCTCGGCCATATCGCATAGATCTCACTGTGAAAAGGCTTAAATGGCTTTTTTGACCTAAGTTTAATGATTGCGCTCAAACCAAATGTCCTAGAACGAAATTTTCAAATGTAACTACTAGAATGTGATACAATACACTATTGGGTGAAGTTTAGTTGACTTCTGCGCAGCGGTTTGGGAGTTAACATCAAAATTACATTTCTCGGCCATATCGCATAGATCTCACTGTGAAAAGGCTTAAATGACTTTTTTAATTAAGTTTGATGATTGCGTTCAAACAAAATGTCCTAGAACAAAATGTTTAAATGTAACTACTAGATTGTGATACAATACACTATTGGGTGAAGTTTAGTTGACTTCTGCGCAGCGGTTTGGGAGTTAACATCAAAATTACATTTCTCGGCCATATCGCATAGATCTCACTGTGAAAAGGCTTAAATGACTTTTTTAATTAAGTTTAATGATTGCGCTCAAACCAAATGTCCTAGAACGAAATTTTCAAATGTAACTACTAGAATGTGATACAATACACTATTGGGTGAAGTTTAGTTGACTTCTGCGCAGCGGTTTGGGATTTAACATCAAAATTACATTTCTCGGCCATATCGCATAGATCTCACTGTGAAAAGGCTTAAATGGCTTTTTTGACCTAAGTTTGAGGATTGCGCTCAAATCAAATGTCCTAGAACCAAATTTCCACATGTAACTACTAGATTGTGATACAATACACTAATGGGTGAAGTTTGGTTTACTTCTGCGCAGCGGTTTGGGAGTTAACATCAAAATTACATTTCTCGGCCATATCGCATAGATCTCACTGTGAAAAGGCTTAAATGGCTTTTTTGACCTAAGTTTGAGGATTGCGCTCAAACAAAATGTCCTAGAACAAAATTTTCAAATGTAACTACTAGATTGTGATACAATACACTATTGGGTGAAGTTTGGTTGACTTCTGCGCAGCGGTTTGGGAGTTAACATCAAAATTACATTTCTCGGCCATATCGCATAGATCTCACTGTGAAAAGGCTTAAATGACTTTTTTAATTAAGTTTGATGATTGCGTTCAAACAAAATGTCCTAGAACAAAATTTTCAAATGTAACTACTAGATTGTGATACAATACACTATTGGGTGAAGTTTGGTTGACTTCTGCGCAGCGGTTTGGGAGTTAACATCAAAATTACATTTCTCGGCCATATCGCATAGATCTCACTGTGAAAAGGCTTAAATGACTTTTTTAATTAAGTTTGATGATTGCGTTCAAACAAAATGTCCTAGAACAAAATTTTCAAATGTAACTACTAGATTGTGATACAATACACTATAGGGGGAAGTTTGGTTGACTTCTGCGCAGCGGTTTGGGAGTTAACGTCAAAATTACATTTCTCGGCCATATCGCATAGATCTCACTGTGAAAAGGCTTAAATGACTTTTTTAATTAAGTTTGATGATTGCGTTCAAACAAAATGTCCTAGAACAAAATTTTCAAATGTAACTACTAGATTGTGATACAATACACTATTGGGTGAAGTTTGGTTGACTTCTGCGCAGCGGTTTGGGAGTTAACATCAAAATTACATTTCTCGGCCATATCGCATAGATCTCACTGTGAAAAGGCTTAAATGGCTTTTTTGACCTAAGTTTGAGGATTGCGCTCAAATCAAATGTCCTAGAACCAAATTTCCACATGTAACTACTAGATTGTGATACAATACACTAATGGGTGAAGTTTGGTTTACTTCTGCGCAGCGGTTTGGGAGTTAACATCAAAATTACATTTCTCGGCCATATCGCATAGATCTCACTGTGAAAAGGCTTAAATGGCTTTTTTGACCTAAGTTTAATCATTGCGCTCAAACCAAATGTCCTAAAACTAAATTTCCAAATGTAACTACTAGATTGTGATAAAATACACTATTGGGTGAAGTTTGGTTGACTTCTGCGCAGCGGTTTGGGAGTTAACATCAAAATTACATTTCTCGGCCATATCGCATAGATCTCACTGTGAAAAGGCTTAAATGGCTTTTTTGACCTAAGTTTGAGGATTGCGCTCAAATCAAATGTCCTAGAACCAAATTTCCACATGTAACTACTAGATTGTGATACAATACACTAATGGGTGAAGTTTGGTTGACTTCTGCGCAGCGGTTTGGGAGTTAACATCAAAATTACATTTCTCGGCCATATCGCATAGATCTCACTGTGAAAAGGCTTAAATGGCTTTTTTGACCTAAGTTTAATGATTGCGCTCAAACCAAATGTCCTAGAACGAAATTTTCAAATGTAACTACTAGAATGTGATACAATACACTATTGGGTGAAGTTTAGTTGACTTCTGCGCAGCGGTTTGGGAGTTAACATCAAAATTACATTTCTCGGCCATATCGCATAGATCTCACTGTGAAAAGGCTTAAATGACTTTTTTAATTAAGTTTGATGATTGCGTTCAAACAAAATGTCCTAGAACAAAATGTTTAAATGTAACTACTAGATTGTGATACAATACACTATTGGGTGAAGTTTAGTTGACTTCTGCGCAGCGGTTTGGGAGTTAACATCAAAATTACATTTCTCGGCCATATCGCATAGATCTCACTGTGAAAAGGCTTAAATGACTTTTTTAATTAAGTTTAATGATTGCGCTCAAACCAAATGTCCTAGAACGAAATTTTCAAATGTAACTACTAGAATGTGATACAATACACTATTGGGTGAAGTTTAGTTGACTTCTGCGCAGCGGTTTGGGATTTAACATCAAAATTACATTTCTCGGCCATATCGCATAGATCTCACTGTGAAAAGGCTTAAATGGCTTTTTTGACCTAAGTTTGAGGATTGCGCTCAAATCAAATGTCTTAGAACCAAATTTCCACATGTAACTACTAGATTGTGATACAATACACTAATGGGTGAAGTTTGGTTTACTTCTGCGCAGCGGTTTGGGAGTTAACATCAAAATTACATTTCTCGGCCATATCGCATAGATCTCACTGTGAAAAGGCTTAAATGGCTTTTTTGACCTAAGTTTGAGGATTGCGCTCAAACAAAATGTCCTAGAACAAAATTTTCAAATGTAACTACTAGATTGTGATACAATACACTATTGGGTGAAGTTTGGTTGACTTCTGCGCAGCGGTTTGGGAGTTAACATCAAAATTACATTTCTCGGCCATATCGCATAGATCTCACTGTGAAAAGGCTTAAATGACTTTTTTAATTAAGTTTGATGATTGCGTTCAAACAAAATGTCCTAGAACAAAATTTTCAAATGTAACTACTAGATTGTGATACAATACACTATTGGGTGAAGTTTGGTTGACTTCTGCGCAGCGGTTTGGGAGTTAACATCAAAATTACATTTCTCGGCCATATCGCATAGATCTCACTGTGAAAAGGCTTAAATGACTTTTTTAATTAAGTTTGATGATTGCGTTCAAACAAAATGTCCTAGAACAAAATTTTCAAATGTAACTACTAGATTGTGATACAATACACTATAGGGGGAAGTTTGGTTGACTTCTGCGCAGCGGTTTGGGAGTTAACGTCAAAATTACATTTCTCGGCCATATCGCATAGATCTCACTGTGAAAAGGCTTAAATGGCTTTTTTGACCTAAGTTTGAGGATTGCGCTCAAATCAAATGTCCTAGAACCAAATTTCCACATGTAACTACTAGATTGTGATACAATACACTAATGGGTGAAGTTTGGTTTACTTCTGCGCAGCGGTTTGGGAGTTAACATCAAAATTACATTTCTCGGCCATATCGCATAGATCTCACTGTGAAAAGGCTTAAATGGCTTTTTTGACCTAAGTTTAATGATTGCGCTCAAACCAAATGTCCTAGAACGAAATTTTCAAATGTAACTACTAGAATGTGATACAATACACTATTGGGTGAAGTTTGGTTGACTTCTGCGCAGCGGTTTGGGAGTTAACATCAAAATTACATTTCTCGGCCATATCGCATAGATCTCACTGTGAAAAGGCTTAAATGGCTTTTTTGACCTAAGTTTGAGGATTGCGCTCAAACAAAATGTCCTAGAACAAAATTTTCAAATGTAACTACTAGATTGTGATACAATACACTATTGGGTGAAGTTTGGTTGACTTCTGCGCAGCGGTTTGGGAGTTAACATCAAAATTACATTTCTCGGCCATATCGCATAGATCTCACTGTGAAAAGGCTTAAATGACTTTTTTAATTAAGTTTGATGATTGCGTTCAAACAAAATGTCCTAGAACAAAATTTTCAAATGTAACTACTAGATTGTGATACAATACACTATTGGGTGAAGTTTGGTTGACTTCTGCGCAGCGGTTTGGGAGTTAACATCAAAATTACATTTCTCGGCCATATCGCATAGATCTCACTGTGAAAAGGCTTAAATGGCTTTTTTGACCTAAGTTTGAGGATTGCGCTCAAATCAAATGTCCTAGAACCAAATTTCCACATGTAACTACTAGATTGTGATACAATACACTAATGGGTGAAGTTTGGTTTACTTCTGCGCAGCGGTTTGGGAGTTAACATCAAAATTACATTTCTCGGCCATATCGCATAGATCTCACTGTGAAAAGGCTTAAATGGCTTTTTTGACCTAAGTTTGAGGATTGCGCTCAAACAAAATGTCCTAGAACAAAATTTTCAAATGTAACTACTAGATTGTGATACAATACACTATTGGGTGAAGTTTGGTTGACTTCTGCGCAGCGGTTTGGGAGTTAACATCAAAATTACATTTCTCGGCCATATCGCATAGATCTCACTGTGAAAAGGCTTAAATGACTTTTTTAATTAAGTTTGATGATTGCGTTCAAACAAAATGTCCTAGAACAAAATTTTCAAATGTAACTACTAGATTGTGATACAATACACTATTGGGTGAAGTTTGGTTGACTTCTGCGCAGCGGTTTGGGAGTTAACATCAAAATTACATTTCTCGGCCATATCGCATAGATCTCACTGTGAAAAGGCTTAAATGACTTTTTTAATTAAGTTTGATGATTGCGTTCAAACAAAATGTCCTAGAACAAAATTTTCAAATGTAACTACTAGATTGTGATACAATACACTATAGGGGGAAGTTTGGTTGACTTCTGCGCAGCGGTTTGGGAGTTAACGTCAAAATTACATTTCTCGGCCATATCGCATAGATCTCACTGTGAAAAGGCTTAAATGGCTTTTTTGACCTAAGTTTGAGGATTGCGCTCAAATCAAATGTCCTAGAACCAAATTTCCACATGTAACTACTAGATTGTGATACAATACACTAATGGGTGAAGTTTGGTTTACTTCTGCGCAGCGGTTTGGGAGTTAACATCAAAATTACATTTCTCGGCCATATCGCATAGATCTCACTGTGAAAAGGCTTAAATGGCTTTTTTGACCTAAGTTTAATGATTGCGCTCAAACCAAATGTCCTAGAACGAAATTTTCAAATGTAACTACTAGAATGTGATACAATACACTATTGGGTGAAGTTTGGTTGACTTCTGCGCAGCGGTTTGGGAGTTAACATCAAAATTACATTTCTCGGCCATATCGCATAGATCTCACTGTGAAAAGGCTTAAATGGCTTTTTTGACCTAAGTTTGAGGATTGCGCTCAAACAAAATGTCCTAGAACAAAATTTTCAAATGTAACTACTAGATTGTGATACAATACACTATTGGGTGAAGTTTGGTTGACTTCTGCGCAGCGGTTTGGGAGTTAACATCAAAATTACATTTCTCGGCCATATCGCATAGATCTCACTGTGAAAAGGCTTAAATGACTTTTTTAATTAAGTTTGATGATTGCGTTCAAACAAAATGTCCTAGAACAAAATTTTCAAATGTAACTACTAGATTGTGATACAATACACTATTGGGTGAAGTTTGGTTGACTTCTGCGCAGCGGTTTGGGAGTTAACATCAAAATTACATTTCTCGGCCATATCGCATAGATCTCACTGTGAAAAGGCTTAAATGGCTTTTTTGACCTAAGTTTGAGGATTGCGCTCAAATCAAATGTCCTAGAACCAAATTTCCACATGTAACTACTAGATTGTGATACAATACACTAATGGGTGAAGTTTGGTTTACTTCTGCGCAGCGGTTTGGGAGTTAACATCAAAATTACATTTCTCGGCCATATCGCATAGATCTCACTGTGAAAAGGCTTAAATGGCTTTTTTGTCCTAAGTTTAATAATTGCGCTCAAACCAAATGTCCTAAAACTAAATTTCCAAATGTAACTACTAGATTGTGAGAAAATACACTATTGGGTGAAGTTTGGTTGACTTCTGCGCAGCGGTTTGGGAGTTAACATCAAAATTACATTTCTCGGCCATATCGCATAGATCTCACTGTGAAAAGGCTTAAATGGCTTTTTTGACCTAAGTTTGAGGATTGCGCTCAAATCAAATGTCCTAGAACCAAATTTCCACATGTAACTACTAGATTGTGATACAATACACTAATGGGTGAAGTTTGGTTGACTTCTGCGCAGCGGTTTGGGAGTTAACATCAAAATTACATTTCTCGGCCATATCGCATAGATCTCACTGTGAATAGGCTTAAATGACTTTTTTAATTAAGTTTGATGATTGCGTTCAAACAAAATGTCCTAGAACAAATTTTTCAAATGTAACTACTAGATTGTGATACAATACACTATTGGGTGAAGTTTGGTTGACTTCTGCGCAGCGGTTTGGGAGTTAACATCAAAATTACATTTCTCGGCCATATCGCATAGATCTCACTGTGAAAAGGCTTAAATGGCTTTTTTGACCTAAGTTTGAGGATTGCGCTCAAATCAAATGTCCTAGAACCAAATTTCCACATGTAACTACTAGATTGTGATACAATACACTAATGGGTGAAGTTTGGTTTACTTCTGCGCAGCGGTTTGGGAGTTAACATCAAAATTACATTTCTCGGCCATATCGCATAGATCTCACTGTGAAAAGGCTTAAATGGCTTTTTTGACCTAAGTTTAATGATTGCGCTCAAACCAAATGTCCTAGAACGAAATTTTCAAATGTAACTACTAGAATGTGATACAATACACTATTGGGTGAAGTTTGGTTGACTTCTGCGCAGCGGTTTGGGAGTTAACATCAAAATTACATTTCTCGGCCATATCGCATAGATCTCACTGTGAAAAGGCTTAAATGGCTTTTTTGACCTAAGTTTGAGGATTGCGCTCAAACAAAATGTCCTAGAACAAAATTTTCAAATGTAACTACTAGATTGTGATACAATACACTATTGGGTGAAGTTTGGTTGACTTCTGCGCAGCGGTTTGGGAGTTAACATCAAAATTACATTTCTCGGCCATATCGCATAGATCTCACTGTGAAAAGGCTTAAATGACTTTTTTAATTAAGTTTGATGATTGCGTTCAAACAAAATGTCCTAGAACAAAATTTTCAAATGTAACTACTAGATTGTGATACAATACACTATTGGGTGAAGTTTGGTTGACTTCTGCGCAGCGGTTTGGGAGTTAACATCAAAATTACATTTCTCGGCCATATCGCATAGATCTCACTGTGAAAAGGCTTAAATGACTTTTTTAATTAAGTTTGATGATTGCGTTCAAACAAAATGTCCTAGAACAAAATTTTCAAATGTAACTACTAGATTGTGATACAATACACTATTGGGTGAAGTTTGGTTGACTTCTGCGCAGCGGTTTGGGAGTTAACGTCAAAATTACATTTCTCGGCCATATCGCATAGATCTCACTGTGAAAAGGCTGAAATGGCTTTTTTGACCTAAGTTTGAGGATTGCGCTCAAATCAAATGTCCTAGAACCAAATTTCCACATGTAACTACTAGATTGTGATACAATACACTAATGGGTGAAGTTTGGTTTACTTCTGCGCAGCGGTTTGGGAGTTAACATCAAAATTACATTTCTCGGCCATATCGCATAGATCTCACTGTGAAAAGGCTTAAATGGCTATTTTGACCTAAGTTTAATGATTGCGCTCAATCCAAATGTCCTAGAACGAAATTTTCAAATGTAACTACTAGAATGTGATACAATACACTATTGGGTGAAGTTTGGTTGACTTCAACGCAGCGGTTTGGGAGTTAACATCAAAATTACATTTCTCGGCCATATCGCATAGATCTCACTGTGAAAAGGCTTAAATGACTTTTTTAATTAAGTTTGATGATTGCGTTCAAACAAAATGTCCTAGAACAAAATTTTCAAATGTAACTACTAGATTGTGATACAATACACTATTGGGTGAAGTTTGGTTGACTTCTGCGCAGCGGTTTGGGAGTTAACATCAAAATTACATTTCTCGGCCATATCGCATAGATCTCACTGTGAAAAGGCTTAAATGGCTTTTTTGACCTAAGTTTGAGGATTGCGCTCAAATCAAATGTCCTAGAACCAAATTTCCACATGTAACTACTAGATTGTGATACAATACACTAATGGGTGAAGTTTGGTTTACTTCTGCGCAGCGGTTTGGGAGTTAACATCAAAATTACATTTCTCGGCCATATCGCATAGATCTCACTGTGAAAAGGCTTAAATGGCTTTTTTGACCTAAGTTTAATCATTGCGCTCAAACCAAATGTCCTAAAACTAAATTTCCAAATGTAACTACTAGATTGTGATAAAATACACTATTGGGTGAAGTTTGGTTGACTTCTGCGCAGCGGTTTGGGAGTTAACATCAAAATTACATTTCTCGGCCATATCGCATAGATCTCACTGTGAAAAGGCTTAAATGGCTTTTTTGACCTAAGTTTGAGGATTGCGCTCAAATCAAATGTCCTAGAACCAAATTTCCACATGTAACTACTAGATTGTGATACAATACACTAATGGGTGAAGTTTGGTTGACTTCTGCGCAGCGGTTTGGGAGTTAACATCAAAATTACATTTCTCGGCCATATCGCATAGATCTCACTGTGAAAAGGCTTAAATGACTTTTTTAAGTTTGATGATTGCGTTCAAACAAAATGTCCTAGAACAAAATTTTCAAATGTAACTACTAGATTGTGATACAATACACTATTGGGTGAAGTTTGGTTGACTTCTGCGCAGCGGTTTGGGAGTTAACATCAAAATTACATTTCTCGGCCATATCGCATAGATCTCACTGTGAAAAGGCTTAAATGGCTTTTTTGACCTAAGTTTGAGGATTGCGCTCAAATCAAATGTCCTAGAACCAAATTTCCACATGTAACTACTAGATTGTGATACAATACACTAATGGGTGAAGTTTGGTTTACTTCTGCGCAGCGGTTTGGGAGTTAACATCAAAATTACATTTCTCGGCCATATCGCATAGATCTCACTGTGAAAAGGCTTAAATGGCTTTTTTGACCTAAGTTTAATGATTGCGCTCAAACCAAATGTCCTAGAACGAAATTTTCAAATGTAACTACTAGAATGTGATACAATACACTATTGGGTGAAGTTTGGTTGACTTCTGCGCAGCGGTTTGGGAGTTAACATCAAAATTACATTTCTCGGCCATATCGCATAGATCTCACTGTGAAAAGGCTTAAATGACTTTTTTAATTAAGTTTGATGATTGCGTTCAAACAAAATGTCCTAGAACAAAATTTTCAAATGTAACTACTAGATTGTGATACAATACACTATTGGGTGAAGTTTGGTTGACTTCTGCGCAGCGGTTTGGGAGTTAACATCAAAATTACATTTCTCGGCCATATCGCATAGATCTCACTGTGAAAAGGCTTAAATGACTTTTTTAATTAAGTTTGATGATTGCGTTCAAACAAAATGTCGTAGAACAAAATTTTCAAATGTAACTACTAGATTGTGATACAATACACTAATGGGTGAAGTTTGGTTTACTTCTGCGCAGCGGTTTGGGAGTTAACATCAAAATTACATTTCTCGGCCATATCGCATAGATCTCACTGTGAAAAGGCTTAAATGGCTTTTTTGTCCTAAGTTTAATAATTGCGCTCAAACCAAATGTCCTAAAACTAAATTTCCAAATGTAACTACTAGATTGTGAGAAAATACACTATTGGGTGAAGTTTGGTTGACTTCTGCGCAGCGGTTTGGGAGTTAACATCAAAATTACATTTCTCGGCCATATCGCATAGATCTCACTGTGAAAAGGCTTAAATGGCTTTTTTGACCTAAGTTTGAGGATTGCGCTCAAATCAAATGTCCTAGAACCAAATTTCCACATGTAACTACTAGATTGTGATACAATACACTAATGGGTGAAGTTTGGTTGACTTCTGCGCAGCGGTTTGGGAGTTAACATCAAAATTACATTTCTCGGCCATATCGCATAGATCTCACTGTGAATAGGCTTAAATGACTTTTTTAATTAAGTTTGATGATTGCGTTCAAACAAAATGTCCTAGAACAAATTTTTCAAATGTAACTACTAGATTGTGATACAATACACTATTGGGTGAAGTTTGGTTGACTTCTGCGCAGCGGTTTGGGAGTTAACATCAAAATTACATTTCTCGGCCATATCGCATAGATCTCACTGTGAAAAGGCTTAAATGGCTTTTTTGACCTAAGTTTGAGGATTGCGCTCAAATCAAATGTCCTAGAACCAAATTTCCACATGTAACTACTAGATTGTGATACAATACACTAATGGGTGAAGTTTGGTTTACTTCTGCGCAGCGGTTTGGGAGTTAACATCAAAATTACATTTCTCGGCCATATCGCATAGATCTCACTGTGAAAAGGCTTAAATGGCTTTTTTGACCTAAGTTTAATGATTGCGCTCAAACCAAATGTCCTAGAACGAAATTTTCAAATGTAACTACTAGAATGTGATACAATACACTATTGGGTGAAGTTTGGTTGACTTCTGCGCAGCGGTTTGGGAGTTAACATCAAAATTACATTTCTCGGCCATATCGCATAGATCTCACTGTGAAAAGGCTTAAATGGCTTTTTTGACCTAAGTTTGAGGATTGCGCTCAAACAAAATGTCCTAGAACAAAATTTTCAAACGTAACTACTAGATTGTGATACAATACACTATTGGGTGAAGTTTGGTTGACTTCTGCGCAGCGGTTTGGGAGTTAACATCAAAATTACATTTCTCGGCCATATCGCATAGATCTCACTGTGAAAAGGCTTAAATGACTTTTTTAATTAAGTTTGATGATTGCGTTCAAACAAAATGTCCTAGAACAAAATTTTCAAATGTAACTACTAGATTGTGATACAATACACTATTGGGTGAAGTTTGGTTGACTTCTGCGCAGCGGTTTGGGAGTTAACATCAAAATTACATTTCTCGGCCATATCGCATAGATCTCACTGTGAAAAGGCTTAAATGACTTTTTTAATTAAGTTTGATGATTGCGTTCAAACAAAATGTCCTAGAACAAAATTTTCAAATGTAACTACTAGATTGTGATACAATACACTATTGGGTGAAGTTTGGTTGACTTCTGCGCAGCGGTTTGGGAGTTAACGTCAAAATTACATTTCTCGGCCATATCGCATAGATCTCACTGTGAAAAGGCTGAAATGGCTTTTTTGACCTAAGTTTGAGGATTGCGCTCAAATCAAATGTCCTAGAACCAAATTTCCACATGTAACTACTAGATTGTGATACAATACACTAATGGGTGAAGTTTGGTTTACTTCTGCGCAGCGGTTTGGGAGTTAACATCAAAATTACATTTCTCGGCCATATCGCATAGATCTCACTGTGAAAAGGCTTAAATGGCTTTTTTGACCTAAGTTTAATGATTGCGCTCAAACCAAATGTCCTAGAACGAAATTTTCAAATGTAACTACTAGAATGTGATACAATACACTATTGGGTGAAGTTTGGTTGACTTCTGCGCAGCGGTTTGGGAGTTAACATCAAAATTACATTTCTCGGCCATATCGCATAGATCTCACTGTGAAAAGGCTTAAATGACTTTTTTAATTAAGTTTGATGATTGCGTTCAAACAAAATGTCCTAGAACAAAATTTTCAAATGTAACTACTAGATTGTGATACAATACACTATTGGGTGAAGTTTGGTTGACTTCTGCGCAGCGGTTTGGGAGTTAACATCAAAATTACATTTCTCGGCCATATCGCATAGATCTCACTGTGAAAAGGCTTAAATGGCTTTTTTGACCTAAGTTTGAGGATTGCGCTCAAATCAAATGTCCTAGAACCAAATTTCCACATGTAACTACTAGATTGTGATACAATACACTAATGGGTGAAGTTTGGTTTACTTTTGCGCAGCGGTTTGGGAGTTAACATCAAAATTACATTTCTCGGCCATATCGCATAGATCTCACTGTGAAAAGGCTTAAATGGCTTTTTTGTCCTAAGTTTAATAATTGCGCTCAAACCAAATGTCCTAAAACTAAATTTCCAAATGTAACTACTAGATTGTGATAAAATACACTATTGGGTGAAGTTTGGTTGACTTCTGCGCAGCGGTTTGGGAGTTAACATCAAAATTACATTTCTCGGCCATATCGCATAGATCTCACTGTGAAAAGGCTTAAATGGCTTTTTTGACCTAAGTTTGAGGATTGCGCTCAAATCAAATGTCCTAGAACCAAATTTCCACATGTAACTACTAGATTGTGATACAATACACTAATGGGTGAAGTTTGGTTGACTTCTGCGCAGCGGTTTGGGAGTTAACATCAAAATTACATTTCTCGGCCATATCGCATAGATCTCACTGTGAAAAGGCTTAAATGACTTTTTTAATTAAGTTTGATGATTGCGTTCAAACAAAATGTCCTAGAACAAATTTTTCAAATGTAACTACTAGATTGTGATACAATACACTATTGGGTGAAGTTTGGTTGACTTCTGCGCAGCGGTTTGGGAGTTAACATCAAAATTACATTTCTCGGCCATATCGCATAGATCTCACTGTGAAAAGGCTTAAATGGCTTTTTTGACCTAAGTTTGAGGATTGCGCTCAAATCAAATGTCCTAGAACCAAATTTCCACATGTAACTACTAGATTGTGATACAATACACTAATGGGTGAAGTTTGGTTTACTTCTGCGCAGCGGTTTGGGAGTTAACATCAAAATTACATTTCTCGGCCATATCGCATAGATCTCACTGTGAAAAGGCTTAAATGGCTTTTTTGACCTAAGTTTAATGATTGCGCTCAAACCAAATGTCCTAGAACGAAATTTTCAAATGTAACTACTAGAATGTGATACAATACACTATTGGGTGAAGTTTGGTTGACTTCTGCGCAGCGGTTTGGGAGTTAACATCAAAATTACATTTCTCGGCCATATCGCATAGATCTCACTGTGAAAAGGCTTAAATGGCTTTTTTGACCTAAGTTTGAGGATTGCGCTCAAACAAAATGTCCTAGAACAAAATTTTCAAATGTAACTACTAGATTGTGATACAATACACTATTGGGTGAAGTTTGGTTGACTTCTGCGCAGCGGTTTGGGAGTTAACATCAAAATTACATTTCTCGGCCATATCGCATAGATCTCACTGTGAAAAGGCTTAAATGACTTTTTTAATTAAGTTTGATGATTGCGTTCAAACAAAATGTCCTAGAACAAAATTTTCAAATGTAACTACTAGATTGTGATACAATACACTATTGGGTGAAGTTTGGTTGACTTCTGCGCAGCGGTTTGGGAGTTAACATCAAAATTACATTTCTCGGCCATATCGCATAGATCTCACTGTGAAAAGGCTTAAATGACTTTTTTAATTAAGTTTGATGATTGCGTTCAAACAAAATGTCCTAGAACAAAATTTTCAAATGTAACTACTAGATTGTGATACAATACACTATTGGGTGAAGTTTGGTTGACTTCTGCGCAGCGGTTTGGGAGTTAACGTCAAAATTACATTTCTCGGCCATATCGCATAGATCTCACTGTGAAAAGGCTTAAATGGCTTTTTTGACCTAAGTTTGAGGATTGCGCTCAAATCAAATGTCCTAGAACCAAATTTCCACATGTAACTACTAGATTGTGATACAATACACTAATGGGTGAAGTTTGGTTTACTTCTGCGCAGCGGTTTGGGAGTTAACATCAAAATTACATTTCTCGGCCATATCGCATAGATCTCACTGTGAAAAGGCTTAAATGGCTATTTTGACCTAAGTTTAATGATTGCGCTCAATCCAAATGTCCTAGAACGAAATTTTCAAATGTAACTACTAGAATGTGATACAATACACTATTGGGTGAAGTTTGGTTGACTTCAACGCAGCGGTTTGGGAGTTAACATCAAAATTACATTTCTCGGCCATATCGCATAGATCTCACTGTGAAAAGGCTTAAATGGCTTTTTTGACCTAAGTTTGAGGATTGCGCTCAAACAAAATGTCCTAGAACAAAATTTTCAAATGTAACTACTAGATTGTGATACAATACACTATTGGGTGAAGTTTGGTTGACTTCTGCGCAGCGGTTTGGGAGTTAACATCAAAATTACATTTCTCGGCCATATCGCATAGATCTCACTGTGAAAAGGCTTAAATGACTTTTTTAATTAAGTTTGATGATTGCGTTCAAACAAAATGTCCTAGAACAAAATTTTCAAATGTAACTACTAGATTGTGATACAATACACTATTGGGTGAAGTTTGGTTGACTTCCGCGCAGCGGTTTGGGAGTTAACATCAAAATTACATTTCTCGGCCATATCGCATAGATCTCACTGTGAAAAGGCTTAAATGGCTTTTTTGACCTAAGTTTGAGGATTGCGCTCAAATCAAATGTCCTAGAACCAAATTTCCACATGTAACTACTAGATTGTGATACAATACACTAATGGGTGAAGTTTGGTTTACTTCTGCGCAGCGGTTTGGGAGTTAACATCAAAATTACATTTCTCGGCCATATCGCATAGATCTCACTGTGAAAAGGCTTAAATGGCTTTTTTGACCTAAGTTTAATCATTGCGCTCAAACCAAATGTCCTAAAACTAAATTTCCAAATGTAACTACTAGATTGTGATAAAATACACTATTGGGTGAAGTTTGGTTGACTTCTGCGCAGCGGTTTGGGAGTTAACATCAAAATTACATTTCTCGGCCATATCGCATAGATCTCACTGTGAAAAGGCTTAAATGGCTTTTTTGACCTAAGTTTGAGGATTGCGCTCAAATCAAATGTCCTAGAACCAAATTTCCACATGTAACTACTAGATTGTGATACAATACACTAATGGGTGAAGTTTGGTTGACTTCTGCGCAGCGGTTTGGGAGTTAACATCAAAATTACATTTCTCGGCCATATCGCATAGATCTCACTGTGAAAAGGCTTAAATGGCTTTTTTGACCTAAGTTTAATGATTGCGCTCAAACCAAATGTCCTAGAACGAAATTTTCAAATGTAACTACTAGAATGTGATACAATACACTATTGGGTGAAGTTTGGTTGACTTCTGCGCAGCGGTTTGGGAGTTAACATCAAAATTACATTTCTCGGCCATATCGCATAGATCTCACTGTGAAAAGGCTTAAATGGCTTTTTTGACCTAAGTTTGAGGATTGCGCTCAAACAAAATGTCCTAGAACAAAATTTTCAAATGTAACTACTAGATTGTGATACAATACACTATTGGGTGAAGTTTGGTTGACTTCTGCGCAGCGGTTTGGGAGTTAACATCAAAATTACATTTCTCGGCCATATCGCATAGATCTCACTGTGAAAAGGCTTAAATGACTTTTTTAATTAAGTTTGATGATTGCGTTCAAACAAAATGTCCTAGAACAAAATTTTCAAATGTAACTACTAGATTGTGATACAATACACTATTGGGTGAAGTTTGGTTGACTTCTGCGCAGCGGTTTGGGAGTTAACATCAAAATTACATTTCTCGGCCATATCGCATAGATCTCACTGTGAAAAGGCTTAAATGACTTTTTTAATTAAGTTTGATGATTGCGTTCAAACAAAATGTCCTAGAACAAAATTTTCAAATGTAACTACTAGATTGTGATACAATACACTATTGGGTGAAGTTTGGTTGACTTCTGCGCAGCGGTTTGGGAGTTAACATCAAAATTACATTTCTCGGCCATATCGCATAGATCTCACTGTGAAAAGGCTTAAATGGCTTTTTTGACCTAAGTTTGAGGATTGCGCTCAAATCAAATGTCCTAGAACCAAATTTCCACATGTAACTACTAGATTGTGATACAATACACTAATGGGTGAAGTTTGGTTTACTTCTGCGCAGCGGTTTGGGAGTTAACATCAAAATTACATTTCTCGGCCATATCGCATAGATCTCACTGTGAAAAGGCTTAAATGGCTTTTTTGACCTAAGTTTAATCATTGCGCTCAAACCAAATGTCCTAAAACTAAATTTCCAAATGTAACTACTAGATTGTGATAAAATACACTATTGGGTGAAGTTTGGTTGACTTCTGCGCAGCGGTTTGGGAGTTAACATCAAAATTACATTTCTCGGCCATATCGCATAGATCTCACTGTGAAAAGGCTTAAATGGCTTTTTTGACCTAAGTTTGAGGATTGCGCTCAAATCAAATGTCCTAGAACCAAATTTCCACATGTAACTACTAGATTGTGATACAATACACTAATGGGTGAAGTTTGGTTGACTTCTGCGCAGCGGTTTGGGAGTTAACATCAAAATTACATTTCTCGGCCATATCGCATAGATCTCACTGTGAAAAGGCTTAAATGACTTTTTTAATTAAGTTTGATGATTGCGTTCAAACAAAATGTCCTAGAACAAAATTTTCAAATGTAACTACTAGATTGTGATACAATACACTATTGGGTGAAGTTTGGTTGACTTCTGCGCAGCGGTTTGGGAGTTAACATCAAAATTACATTTCTCGGCCATATCGCATAGATCTCACTGTGAAAAGGCTTAAATGGCTTTTTTGACCTAAGTTTGAGGATTGCGCTCAAATCAAATGTCCTAGAACCAAATTTCCACATGTAACTACTAGATTGTGATACAATACACTAATGGGTGAAGTTTGGTTTACTTCTGCGCAGCGGTTTGGGAGTTAACATCAAAATTACATTTCTCGGCCATATCGCATAGATCTCACTGTGAAAAGGCTTAAATGGCTTTTTTGACCTAAGTTTAATGATTGCGCTCAAACCAAATGTCCTAGAACGAAATTTTCAAATGTAACTACTAGAATGTGATACAATACACTATTGGGTGAAGTTTGGTTGACTTCTGCGCAGCGGTTTGGGAGTTAACATCAAAATTACATTTCTCGGCCATATCGCATAGATCTCACTGTGAAAAGGCTTAAATGGCTTTTTTGACCTAAGTTTGAGGATTGCGCTCAAACAAAATGTCCTAGAACAAAATTTTCAAATGTAACTACTAGATTGTGATACAATACACTATTGGGTGAAGTTTGGTTGACTTCTGCGCAGCGGTTTGGGAGTTAACATCAAAATTACATTTCTCGGCCATATCGCATAGATCTCACTGTGAAAAGGCTTAAATGGCTTTTTTGACCTAAGTTTGAGGATTGCGCTCAAACAAAATGTCCTAGAACAAAATTTTCAAATGTAACTACTAGATTGTGATACAATACACTATTGGGTGAAGTTTGGTTGACTTCTGCGCAGCGGTTTGGGAGTTAACATCAAAATTACATTTCTCGGCCATATCGCATAGATCTCACTGTGAAAAGGCTTAAATGACTTTTTTAATTAAGTTTGATGATTGCGTTCAAACAAAATGTCCTAGAACAAAATTTTCAAATGTAACTACTAGATTGTGATACAATACACTATTGGGTGAAGTTTGGTTGACTTCTGCGCAGCGGTTTGGGAGTTAACATCAAAATTACATTTCTCGGCCATATCGCATAGATCTCACTGTGAAAAGGCTTAAATGACTTTTTTAATTAAGTTTGATGATTGCGTTCAAACAAAATGTCCTAGAACAAAATTTTCAAATGTAACTACTAGATTGTGATACAATACACTATTGGGTGAAGTTTGGTTGACTTCTGCGCAGCGGTTTGGGAGTTAACATCAAAATTACATTTCTCGGCCATATCGCATAGATCTCACTGTGAAAAGGCTTAAATGGCTTTTTTGACCTAAGTTTGAGGATTGCGCTCAAATCAAATGTCCTAGAACCAAATTTCCACATGTAACTACTAGATTGTGATACAATACACTAATGGGTGAAGTTTGGTTTACTTCTGCGCAGCGGTTTGGGAGTTAACATCAAAATTACATTTCTCGGCCATATCGCATAGATCTCACTGTGAAAAGGCTTAAATGGCTTTTTTGACCTAAGTTTAATCATTGCGCTCAAACCAAATGTCCTAAAACTAAATTTCCAAATGTAACTACTAGATTGTGATAAAATACACTATTGGGTGAAGTTTGGTTGACTTCTGCGCAGCGGTTTGGGAGTTAACATCAAAATTACATTTCTCGGCCATATCGCATAGATCTCACTGTGAAAAGGCTTAAATGGCTTTTTTGACCTAAGTTTGAGGATTGCGCTCAAATCAAATGTCCTAGAACCAAATTTCCACATGTAACTACTAGATTGTGATACAATACACTAATGGGTGAAGTTTGGTTGACTTCTGCGCAGCGGTTTGGGAGTTAACATCAAAATTACATTTCTCGGCCATATCGCATAGATCTCACTGTGAAAAGGCTTAAATGACTTTTTTAATTAAGTTTGATGATTGCGTTCAAACAAAATGTCCTAGAACAAAATTTTCAAATGTAACTACTAGATTGTGATACAATACACTATTGGGTGAAGTTTGGTTGACTTCTGCGCAGCGGTTTGGGAGTTAACATCAAAATTACATTTCTCGGCCATATCGCATAGATCTCACTGTGAAAAGGCTTAAATGGCTTTTTTGACCTAAGTTTGAGGATTGCGCTCAAATCAAATGTCCTAGAACCAAATTTCCACATGTAACTACTAGATTGTGATACAATACACTAATGGGTGAAGTTTGGTTTACTTCTGCGCAGCGGTTTGGGAGTTAACATCAAAATTACATTTCTCGGCCATATCGCATAGATCTCACTGTGAAAAGGCTTAAATGGCTTTTTTGACCTAAGTTTAATGATTGCGCTCAAACCAAATGTCCTAGAACGAAATTTTCAAATGTAACTACTAGAATGTGATACAATACACTATTGGGTGAAGTTTGGTTGACTTCTGCGCAGCGGTTTGGGAGTTAACATCAAAATTACATTTCTCGGCCATATCGCATAGATCTCACTGTGAAAAGGCTTAAATGGCTTTTTTGACCTAAGTTTGAGGATTGCGCTCAAACAAAATGTCCTAGAACAAAATTTTCAAATGTAACTACTAGATTGTGATACAATACACTATTGGGTGAAGTTTGGTTGACTTCTGCGCAGCGGTTTGGGAGTTAACATCAAAATTACATTTCTCGGCCATATCGCATAGATCTCACTGTGAAAAGGCTTAAATGACTTTTTTAATTAAGTTTGATGATTGCGTTCAAACAAAATGTCCTAGAACAAAATTTTCAAATGTAACTACTAGATTGTGATACAATACACTATTGGGTGAAGTTTGGTTGACTTCTGCGCAGCGGTTTGGGAGTTAACATCAAAATTACATTTCTCGGCCATATCGCATAGATCTCACTGTGAAAAGGCTTAAATGACTTTTTTAATTAAGTTTGATGATTGCGTTCAAACAAAATGTCCTAGAACAAAATTTTCAAATGTAACTACTAGATTGTGATACAATACACTATTGGGTGAAGTTTGGTTGACTTCTGCGCAGCGGTTTGGGAGTTAACGTCAAAATTACATTTCTCGGCCATATCGCATAGATCTCACTGTGAAAAGGCTTAAATGGCTTTTTTGACCTAAGTTTGAGGATTGCGCTCAGATCAAATGTCCTAGAACCAAATTTCCACATGTAACTACTAGATTGTGATACAATACACTAATGGGTGAAGTTTGGTTTACTTCTGCGCAGCGGTTTGGGAGTTAACATCAAAATTACATTTCTCGGCCATATCGCATAGATCTCACTGTGAAAAGGCTTAAATGGCTATTTTGACCTAAGTTTAATGATTGCGCTCAAACCAAATGTCCTAGAACGAAATTTTCAAATGTAACTACTAGAATGTGATACAATACACTATTGGGTGAAGTTTGGTTGACTTCAACGCAGCGGTTTGGGAGTTAACATCAAAATTACATTTCTCGGCCATATCGCATAGATCTCACTGTGAAAAGGCTTAAATGGCTTTTTTGACCTAAGTTTGAGGATTGCGCTCAAACAAAATGTCCTAGAACAAAATTTTCAAATGTAACTACTAGATTGTGATACAATACACTATTGGGTGAAGTTTGGTTGACTTCTGCGCAGCGGTTTGGGAGTTAACATCAAAATTACATTTCTCGGCCATATCGCATAGATCTCACTGTGAAAAGGCTTAAATGACTTTTTTAATTAAATTTGATGATTGCGTTCAAACAAAATGTCCTAGAACAAAATTTTCAAATGTAACTACTAGATTGTGATACAATACACTATTGGATGAAGTTTGGTTGACTTCTGCGCAGCGGTTTGGGAGTTAACATCAAAATTACATTTCTCGGCCATATCGCATAGATCTCACTGTGAAAAGGCTTAAATGGCTTTTTTGACCTAAGTTTGAGGATTGCGCTCAAATCAAATGTCCTAGAACCAAATTTCCACATGTAACTACTAGATTGTGATACAATACACTAATGGGTGAAGTTTGGTTTACTTCTGCGCAGCGGTTTGGGAGTTAACATCAAAATTACATTTCTCGGCCATATCGCATAGATCTCACTGTGAAAAGGCTTAAATGGCTTTTTTGACCTAAGTTTAATCATTGCGCTCAAACCAAATGTCCTAAAACTAAATTTCCAAATGTAACTACTAGAATGTGATACAATACACTATTGGGTGAAGTTTGGTTGACTTCTGCGCAGCGGTTTGGGAGTTAACATCAAAATTACATTTCTCGGCCATATCGCATAGATCTCACTGTGAAAAGGCTTAAATGGCTTTTTTGACCTAAGTTTGAGGATTGCGCTCAAATCAAATGTCCTAGAACCAAATTTCCACATGTAACTACTAGATTGTGATACAATACACTAATGGGTGAAGTTTGGTTTACTTCTGCGCAGCGGTTTGGGAGTTAACATCAAAATTACATTTCTCGGCCATATCGCATAGATCTCACTGTGAAAAGGCTTAAATGGCTTTTTTGACCTAAGTTTAATGATTGCGCTCAAACCAAATGTCCTAGAACGAAATTTTCAAATGTAACTACTAGAATGTGATACAATACACTATTGGGTGAAGTTTGGTTGACTTCTGCGCAGCGGTTTGGGAGTTAACATCAAAATTACATTTCTCGGCCATATCGCATAGATCTCACTGTGAAAAGGCTTAAATGACTTTTTTAATTAAGTTTAATGATTGCGCTCAAACCAAATGTCCTAGAACGGAATTTTCAAATGTAACTACTAGAATGTGATACAATACACTATTGGGTGAAGTTTGGTTGACTTCTGCGCAGCGGTTTGGGAGTTAACGTCAAAATTACATTTCTCGGCCATATCGCATAGATCTCACTGTGAAAAGGCTTAAATGGCTTTTTTGACCTAAGTTTGAGGATTGCGCTCAAATCAAATGTCCAAGAACCAAGTTTCCACATGTAACTACTAGATTGTGATACAATACACTAATGGGTGAAGTTTGGTTTACTTCTGCGCAGCGGTTTGGGAGTTAACATCAAAATTACATTTCTCGGCCATATCGCATAGATCTCACTGTGAAAAGGCTTAAATGGCTATTTTGACCTAAGTTTAATGATTACGCTCAAACCAAATGTCCTAGAACGAAATTTTCAAATGTAACTACTAGAATGTGATACAATACACTATTGGGTGAAGTTTGGTTGACTTCTGCGCAGCGGTTTGGGAGTTAACATCAAAATTACATTTCTCGGCCATATCGCATAGATCTCACTGTGAAAAGGCTTAAATGGCTTTTTTAATTAAGTTTGATGATTGCGCTCAAATCAAATGTCCTAGAACCAAATTTCCACATGTAACTACTAGATTGTGATACAATACACTATTGGGTGAAGTTTGGTTGACTTCTGCGCAGCGGTTTGGGAGTTAACATCAAAATTACATTTCTCGGCCATATCGCATAGATCTCACTGTGAAAAGGCTTAAATGGCTTTTTTGACCTAAGTTTGAGGATTGCGCTCAAATCAAATGTCCTAGAACCAAATTTCCACATGTAACTACTAGATTGTGATACAATACACTAATGGGTGAAGTTTGGTTGACTTCTGCGCAGCGGTTTGGGAGTTAACATCAAAATTACATTTCTCGGCCATATCGCATAGATCTCACTGTGAAAAGGCTTAAATGACTTTTTTAATTAAGTTTGATGATTGCGCTCAAACAAAATTTCCTAGAACAAAATTTTCAAATGTAACTACTAGATTGTGATACAATACACTATTGGGTGAAGTTTGGTTGACTTCTGCGCAGCGGTTTGGGAGTTAACATCAAAATTACATTTCACGGCCATATCGCATAGATCTCACTGTGAAAGGCTTAAATGGCTTTTTTGACCTAAGTTTGAGGATTGCGCTCAAATCAAATGTCTTAGAACCAAATTTCCACATGTAACTACTAGATTGTGATACAATACACTAATGGGTGAAGTTTGGTTGACTTCTGCGCAGCGGTTTGGGAGTTAACATCAAAATTACATTTCTCGGCCATATCGCATAGATCTCACTGTGAAAAGGCTTAAATGACTTTTTTAATTAAGTTTAATGATTGCGCTCAAACCAAATGTCCTAGAACGAAATTTTCAAATGTAACTACTAGAATGTGATACAATACACTATTGGGTGAAGTTTGGTTGACTTCTGCGCAGCGGTTTGGGATTTAACATCAAAATTACATTTCTCGGCCATATCGCATAGATCTCACTGTGAAAAGGCTTAAATGGCTTTTTTGACCTAAGTTTGAGGATTGCGCTCAAATCAAATGTCCTAGAACCAAATTTCCACATGTAACTACTAGATTGTGATACAATACACTAATGGGTGAAGTTTGGTTTACTTCTGCGCAGCGGTTTGGGAGTTAACATCAAAATTACATTTCTCGGCCATATCGCATAGATCTCACTGTGAAAAGGCTTAAATGGCTTTTTTGACCTAAGTTTGAGGATTGCGCTCAAACAAAATGTCCTAGAACAAAATTTTCAAATGTAACTACTAGATTGTGATACAATACACTATTGGGTGAAGTTTGGTTGACTTCTGCGCAGCGGTTTGGGAGTTAACATCAAAATTACATTTCTCGGCCATATCGCATAGATCTCTCTGTGAAAAGGCTTAAATGACTTTTTTAATTAAGTTTGATGATTGCGTTCAAACAAAATGTCCTAGAACAAAATTTTTAAATGTAACTACTAGATTGTGATACAATACACTATTGGGTGAAGTTTAGTTGACTTCTGCGCAGCGGTTTGGGAGTTAACATCAAAATTACGTTTCTCGGCCATATCGCATAGATCTCACTGTGAAAAGGCTTAAATAACTTTTTTAATTAAGTTTAATGATTGCGCTCAAACCAAATGTCCTAGAACGAAATTTTCAAATGTAACTACTAGAATGTGATACAATACACTATTGGGTGAAGTTTGGTTGACTTCCCGGCAGCGGTTTGGGAGTTAACGTCAAAATTACATTTCTCGGCCATATCGCATAGATCTCACTGTGAAAAGGCTTAAATGGCTTTTTTGACCTAAGTTTGAGGATTGCGCTCAAATCAAATGTCCTAGAACCAAATTTCCACATGTAACTACTAGATTGTGATACAATACACTAATGGGTGAAGTTTGGTTTACTTCTGCGCAGCGGTTTGGGAGTTAACATCAAAATTACATTTCTCGGCCATATCGCATAGATCTCACTGTGAAAAGGCTTAAATGGCTATTTTGACCTAAGTTTAATGATTGCGCTCAAACCAAATGTCCTAGAACGAAATTTTCAAATGTAACTACTAGAATGTGATACAATACACTATTGGGTGAAGTTTGGTTGACTTCTGCGCAGCGGTTTGGGAGTTAACATCAAAATTACATTTCTCGGCCATATCGCATAGATCTCACTGTGAAAAGGCTTAAATGGCTTTTTTGACCTAAGTTTGAGGATTGCGCTCAAACAAAATGTCCTAGAACAAAATTTTCAAATGTAACTACTAGATTGTGATACAATACACTATTGGGTGAAGTTTGGTTGACTTCTGCGCAGCGGTTTGGGAGTTAACATCAAAATTACATTTCTCGGCCATATCGCATAGATCTCACTGTGAAAAGGCTTAAATGACTTTTTTAATTAAGTTTGATGATTGCGTTCAAACAAAATGTCCTAGAACAAAATTTTCAAATGTAACTACTAGATTGTGATACAATACACTATTGGGTGAAGTTTGGTTGACTTCTGCGCAGCGGTTTGGGAGTTAACATCAAAATTACATTTCTCGGCCATATCGCATAGATCTCACTGTGAAAAGGCTTAAATGGCTTTTTTGACCTAAGTTTGAGGATTGCGCTCAAATCAAATGTCCTAGAACCAAATTTCCACATGTAACTACTAGATTGTGATACAATACACTAATGGGTGAAGTTTGGTTTACTTCTGCGCAGCGGTTTGGGAGTTAACATCAAAATTACATTTCTCGGCCATATCGCATAGATCTCACTGTGAAAAGGCTTAAATGGCTTTTTTGACCTAAGTTTAATAATTGCGCTCAAACCAAATGTCCTAAAACTAAATATCCAAATGTAACTACTAGATTGTGATAAAATACACTATTGGGTGAAGTTTGGTTGACTTCTGCGCAGCGGTTTGGGAGTTAACATCAAAATTACATTTCTCGGCCATATCGCATAGATCTCACTGTGAAAAGGCTTAAATGGCTTTTTTGACCTAAGTTTGAGGATTGCGCTCAAATCAAATGTCCTAGAACCAAATTTCCACATGTAACTACTAGATTGTGATACAATACACTAATGGGTGAAGTTTGGTTGACTTCTGCGCAGCGGTTTGGGAGTTAACATCAAAATTACATTTCTCGGCCATATCGCATAGATCTCACTGTGAAAAGGCTTAAATGACTTTTTTAATTAAGTTTGATGATTGCGCTCAAACAAAATTTCCTAGAACAAAATTTTCAAATGTAACTACTAGATTGTGATACAATACACTATTGGGTGAAGTTTGGTTGACTTCTGCGCAGCGGTTTGGGAGTTAACATAAAAATTACATTTCTCGGCCATATCGCATAGATCTCACTGTGAAAAGGCTTAAATGACTTTTTTAATTAAGTTTGATGATTGCGTTCAAACAAAATATCCTAGAACGAAATTTTCAAATGTAACTACTAGATTGTGATACAATACACTATTGGGTGAAGTTTGGTTGACTTCTGCGCAGCGGTTTGGGAATTAACATCAAAATTACATTTCTCGGCCATATCGCATAGATCTCACTGTGAAAAGGCTTAAATGACTTTTTTAATTAAGTTTGATGATTGCGTTCAAACAAAATGTCCTAGAACAAAATTTTCAAATGTAACTACTAGATTGTGATACAATACACTATTGGGTGAAGTTTGGTTGACTTCTGCGCAGCGGTTTGGGAGTTAACTTCAAAATTACATTTCTCGGCCATATCGCATAGATCTCACTGTGAAAAGGCTTAAATGGCTTTTTTGACCTAAGTTTGAGGATTGCGCTCAAATCAAATGTCCTAGAACCAAATTTCCACATGTAACTACTAGATTGTGATACAATACACTAATGGGTGAAGTTTGGTTTACTTCTGCGCAGCGGTTTGGGAGTTAACATCAAAATTACATTTCTCGGCCATATCGCATAGATCTCACTGTGAAAAGGCTTAAATGGCTTTTTTGACCTAAGTTTAATAATTGCGCTCAAACCAAATGTCCTAAAACTAAATTTCCAAATGTAACTACTAGATTGTGATACAATACACTATTGGGTGAAGTTTAGTTGACTTCTGCGCAGCGGTTTGGGATTTAACATCAAAATTACATTTCTCGGCCATATCGCATAGATCTCACTGTGAAAAGGCTTAAATGGCTTTTTTGACCTAAGTTTGAGGATTGCGCTCAAATCAAATGTCCTAGAACCAAATTTCCACATGTAACTACTAGATTGTGATACAATACACTAATGGGTGAAGTTTGGTTTACTTCTGCGCAGCGGTTTGGGAGTTAACATCAAAATTACATTTCTCGGCCATATCGCATAGATCTCACTGTGAAAAGGCTTAAATGGCTTTTTTGACCTAAGTTTGAGGATTGCGCTCAAACAAAATGTCCTAGAACAAAATTTTCAAATGTAACTACAAGATTGTGATACAATACACTATTGGGTGAAGTTTGGTTGACTTCTGCGCAGCGGTTTGGGAGTTAACATCAAAATTACATTTCTCGGCCATATCGCATAGATCTCACTGTGAAAAGGCTTAAATGACTTTTTTAATTAAGTTTGATGATTGCGTTCAAACAAAATGTCCTAGAACAAAATTTTTAAATGTAACTACTAGATTGTGATACAATACACTATTGGGTGAAGTTTAGTTGACTTCTGCGCAGCGGTTTGGGAGTTAACATCAAAATTACGTTTCTCGGCCATATCGCATAGATCTCACTGTGAAAAGGCTTAAATAACTTTTTTAATTAAGTTTAATGATTGCGCTCAAACCAAATGTCCTAGAACGAAATTTTCAAATGTAACTACTAGAATGTGATACAATACACTATTGGGTGAAGTTTGGTTGACTTCTGCGCAGCGGTTTGGGAGTTAACATCAAAATTACATTTCTCGGCCATATCGCATAGATCTCACTGTGAAAAGGCTTAAATGGCTTTTTTGACCTAAGTTTGAGGATTGCGCTCAAATCAAATGTCCTAGAACCAAATTTCCACATGTAACTACTAGATTGTGATACAATACACTAATGGGTGAAGTTTGGTTGACTTCTGCGCAGCGGTTTGGGAGTTAACATCAAAATTACATTTCTCGGCCATATCGCATAGATCTCACTGTGAAAAGGCTTAAATGACTTTTTTAATTAAGTTTGATGATTGCGTTCAAACAAAATGTCCTAGAACAAAATTTTTAAATGTAACTACTAGATTGTGATACAATACACTATTGGGTGAAGTTTAGTTCACTTCTGCGCAGCGGTTTGGGAGTTAACATCAAAATTACATTTCTCGGCCATATCGCATAGATCTCACTGTGAAAAGGCTTAAATGACTTTTTTAATTAAGTTTAATGATTGCGCTCAAACCAAATGTCCTAGAACGAAATTTTCAAATGTAACTACTAGAATGTGATACAATACACTATTGGGTGAGGTTTAGTTGACTTCTGCGCAGCGGTTTGGGATTTAACATCAAAATTACATTTCTCGGCCATATCGCATAGATCTCACTGTGAAAAGGCTTAAATGGCTTTTTTAACCTAAGTTTGAGGATTGCGCTCAAATCAAATGTCCTAGAACCAAATTTCCACATGTAACTACTAGATTGTGATACAATACACTAATGGGTGAAGTTTGGTTTACTTCTGCGCAGCGGTTTGGGAGTTAACATCAAAATTACATTTCTCGGCCATATCGCATAGATCTCACTGTGAAAAGGCTTAAATGGCTTTTTTGACCTAAGTTTGAGGATTGCGCTCAAACAAAATGTCCTAGAACAAAATTTTCAAATGTAACTACTAGATTGTGATACAATACACTATTGGGTGAAGTTTGGTTGACTTCTGCGCAGCGGTTTGGGAGTTAACATCAAAATTACATTTCTCGGCCATATCGCATAGATCTCACTGTGAAAAGGCTTAAATGACTTTTTTAATTAAGTTTGATGATTGCGTTCAAACAAAATGTCCTAGAACAAAATTTTCAAATGTAACTACTAGATTGTGATACAATACACTATTGGGTGAAGTTTGGTTGACTTCTGCGCAGCGGTTTGGGAGTTAACTTCAAAATTACATTTCTCGGCCATATCGCATAGATCTCACTGTGAAAAGGCTTAAATGGCTTTTTTGACCTAAGTTTGAGGATTGCGCTCAAATCAAATGTCCTAGAACCAAATTTCCACATGTAACTACTAGATTGTGATACAATACACTAATGGGTGAAGTTTGGTTTACTTCTGCGCAGCGGTTTGGGAGTTAACATCAAAATTACATTTCTCGGCCATATCGCATAGATCTCACTGTGAAAAGGCTTAAATGGCTTTTTTGACCTAAGTTTAATAATTGCGCTCAAACCAAATGTCCTAAAACTAAATTTCCAAATGTAACTACTAGATTGTGATAAAATACACTATTGGGTGAAGTTTGGTTGACTTCTGCGCAGCGGTTTGGGAGTTAACATCAAAATTACATTTCTCGGCCATATCGCATAGCTCTCACTGTGAAAAGGCTTAAATGGCTTTTTTGACCTAAGTTTCAGGATTGCGCTCAAATCAAATGTCCTAGAACCAAATTTCCACATGTAACTACTAGATTGTGATACAATACACTAATGGGTGAAGTTTGGTTGACTTCTGCGCAGCGGTTTGGGAGTTAACATCAAAATTACATTTCTCGGCCATATCGCATAGATCTCACTGTGAAAAGGCTTAAATGACTTTTTTAATTAAGTTTGATGATTGCGCTCAAACAAAATTTCCTAGAACAAAATTTTCAAATGTAACTACTAGATTGTGATACAATACACTATTGGGTGAAGTTTGGTTGACTTCTGCGCAGCGGTTTGGGAGTTAACATCAAAATTACATTTCTCGGCCATATCGCATAGATCTCACTGTGAAAAGGCTTAAATGACTTTTTTAATTAAGTTTGATGATTGCGCTCAAACCAAATTTCCTAGAACGAAATTTTCAAATGTAACTACTAGAATGTGATACAATACACTATTGGGTGAAGTTTAGTTGACTTCTGCGCAGCGGTTTGGGATTTAACATCAAAATTAGATTTCTCGGCCATATCGCATAGATCTCACTGTGAAAAGGCTTAAATGGCTTTTTTGACCTAAGTTTGAGGATTGCGCACAAATCAAATGTCCTAGAACCAAATTTCCACATGTAACTACTAGATTGTGATACAATACACTAATGGGTGAAGTTTGGTTTACTTCTGCGCAGCGGTTTGGGAGTTAACATCAAAATTACATTTCTCGGCCATATCGCATAGATCTTACTGTGAAAAGGCTTAAATGGCTTTTTTGTCCTAAGTTTGAGGATTGCGCTCAAACAAAATGTCCTAGAACAAAATTTTCAAATGTAACTACTAGATTGTGATACAATACACTATTGGGTGAAGTTTGGTTGACTTCTGCGCAGCGGTTTGGGAGTTAACATCAAAATTACATTTCTCGGCCATATCGCATAGATCTCACTGTGAAAAGGCTTAAATGACTTTTTTAATTAAGTTTGATGATTGCGTTCAAACAAAATGTCCTAGAACAAAATTTTCAAATGTAACTACTAGATTGTGATACAATACACTATTGGGTGAAGTTTGGTTGACTTCTGCGCAGCGGTTTGGGAGTTAACATCAAAATTACATTTCTCGGCCATATCGCATAGATCTCACTGTGAAAAGGCTTAAATGACTTTTTTAATTAAGTTTGATGATTGCGTTCAAACAAAATGTCCTAGAACAAAATTTTCAAATGTAACTACTAGATTGTGATACAATACACTATTGGGTGAAGTTTGGTTGACTTCTGCGCAGCGGTTTGGGAGTTAACGTCAAAATTACATTTCTCGGCCATATCGCATAGATCTCACTGTGAAAAGGCTTAAATTGCTTTTTTGACCTAAGTTTGAGGATTGCGCTCAAATCAAATGTCCTAGAACCAAATTTCCACATGTAACTACTAGATTGTGATACAATACACTAATGGGTGAAGTTTGGTTTACTTCTGCGCAGCGGTTTGGGAGTTAACATCAAAATTACATTTCTCGGCCATATCGCATAGATCTCACTGTGAAAAGGCTTAAATGGCTTTTTTGACCTAAGTTTAATGATTGCGCTCAAACCAAATGTCCTAGAACGAAATTTTCAAATGTAACTACTAGAATGTGATACAATACACTATTGGGTGAAGTTTGGTTGACTTCTGCGCAGCGGTTTGGGAGTTAACATCAAAATTACATTTCTCGGCCATATCGCATAGATCTCACTGTGAAAAGGCTTAAATGGCTTTTTTGACCTAAGTTTGAGGATTGCGCTCAAACAAAATGTCCTAGAACAAAATTTTCAAATGTAACTACTAGATTGTGATACAATACACTATTGGGTGAAGTTTGGTTGACTTCTGCGCAGCGGTTTGGGAGTTAACATCAAAATTACATTTCTCGGCCATATCGCATAGATCTCACTGTGAAAAGGCTTAAATGACTTTTTTAATTAAGTTTGATGATTGCGTTCAAACAAAATGTCCTAGAACAAAATTTTCAAATGTAACTACTAGATTGTGATACAATACACTATTGGGTGAAGTTTGGTTGACTTCTGCGCAGCGGTTTGGGAGTTAACATCAAAATTACATTTCTCGGCCATATCGCATAGATCTCACTGTGAAAAGGCTTAAATGGCTTTTTTGACCTAAGTTTGAGGATTGCGCTCAAATCTAATGTCCTAGAACCAAATTTCCACATGTAACTACTAGATTGTGATACAATACACTAATGGGTGAAGTTTGGTTTACTTCTGCGCAGCGGTTTGGGAGTTAACATCAAAATTACATTTCTCGGCCATATCGCATAGATCTCACTGTGAAAAGGCTTAAATGGCTTTTTTGACCTAAGTTTGAGGATTGCGCTCAAATCTAATGTCCTAGAACCAAATTTCCACATGTAACTACTAGATTGTGATACAATACACTAATGGGTGAAGTTTGGTTTACTTCTGCGCAGCGGTTTGGGAGTTAACATCAAAATTACATTTCTCGGCCATATCGCATAGATCTCACTGTGAAAAGGCTTAAATGGCTTTTTTGACCTAAGTTTAATAATTGCGCTCAAACCAAATGTCCTAAAACTAAATTTTCAAATGTAACTACTAGAATGTGATACAATACACTATTGGGTGAAGTTTGGTTGACTTCTGCGCAGCGGTTTGGGAGTTAACATCAAAATTACATTTCTCGGCCATATCGCATAGATCTCACTGTGAAAAGGCTTAAATGGCTTTTTTGACCTAAGTTTGAGGATTGCGCTCAAACAAAATGTCCTAGAACAAAATTTTCAAATGTAACTACTAGATTGTGATACAATACACTATTGGGTGAAGTTTGGTTGACTTCTGCGCAGCGGTTTGGGAGTTAACATCAAAATTACATTTCTCGGCCATATCGCATAGATCTCACTGTGAAAAGGCTTAAATGACTTTTTTAATTAAGTTTGATGATTGCGTTCAAACAAAATGTCCTAGAACAAAATTTTCAAATGTAACTACTAGATTGTGATACAATACACTATTGGGTGAAGTTTGGTTGACTTCTGCGCAGCGGTTTGGGAGTTAACATCAAAATTACATTTCTCGGCCATATCGCATAGATCTCACTGTGAAAAGGCTTAAATGGCTTTTTTGACCTAAGTTTGAGGATTGCGCTCAAATCAAATGTCCTAGAACCAAATTTCCACATGTAACTACTAGATTGTGATACAATACACTAATGGGTGAAGTTTGGTTTACTTCTGCGCAGCGGTTTGGGAGTTAACATCAAAATTACATTTCTCGGCCATATCGCATAGATCTCACTGTGAAAAGGCTTAAATGGCTTTTTTGACCTAAGTTTAATAATTGCGCTCAAACCAAATGTCCTAAAACTAAATTTCCAAATGTAACTACTAGATTGTGATAAAATACACTATTGGGTGAAGTTTGGTTGACTTCTGCGCAGCGGTTTGGGAGTTAACATCAAAATTACATTTCTCGGCCATATCGCATAGATCTCACTGTGAAAAGGCTTAAATGGCTTTTTTGACCTAAGTTTGAGGATTGCGCTCAAATCAAATGTCCTAGAACCAAATTTCCACATGTAACTACTAGATTGTGATACAATACACTAATGGGTGAAGTTTGGTTGACTTCTGCGCAGCGGTTTGGGAGTTAACATCAAAATTACATTTCTCGGCCATATCGCATAGATCTCACTGTGAAAAGCCTTAAATGACTTTTTTAATTAAGTTTGATGATTGCGTTCAAACAAAATGTCCTAGAACAAAATTTTCAAATGTAACTACTAGATTGTGATACAATACACTATTGGGTGAAGTTTGGTTGACTTCTGCGCAGCGGTTTGGGAGTTAACTTCAAAATTACATTTCTCGGCCATATCGCATAGATCTCACTGTGAAAAGGCTTAAATGGCTTTTTTGACCTAAGTTTGAGGATTGCGCTCAAATCAAATGTCCTAGAACCAAATTTCCACATGTAACTACTAGATTGTGATACAATACACTAATGGGTGAAGTTTGGTTTACTTCTGCGCAGCGGTTTGGGAGTTAACATCAAAATTACATTTCTCGGCCATATCGCATAGATCTCACTGTGAAAAGGCTTAAATGGCTTTTTTGACCTAAGTTTAATAATTGCGCTCAAACCAAATGTCCTAAAACTAAATTTCCAAATGTAACTACTAGATTGTGATAAAATACACTATTGGGTGAAGTTTGGTTGACTTCTGCGCAGCGGTTTGGGAGTTAACATAAAAATTACATTTCTCGGCCATATCGCATAGATCTCACTGTGAAAAGGCTTAAATGGCTTTTTTGACCTAAGTTTGAGGATTGCGCTCAAATCAAATGTCCTAGAACCAAATTTCCACATGTAACTACTAGATTGTGATACAATACACTAATGGGTGAAGTTTGGTTGACTTCTGCGCAGCGGTTTGGGAGTTAACATCAAAATTACATTTCTCGGCCATATCGCATAGATCTCACTGTGAAAAGGCTTAAATGACTTTTTTAATTAAGTTTGATGATTGCGTTCAAACAAAATGTCCTAGAACAAAATTTTTAAATGTAACTACTAGATTGTGATACAATACACTATTGGGTGAAGTTTAGTTGACTTCTGCGCAGCGGTTTGGGAGTTAACATCAAAATTACATTTCTCGGCCATATCGCATAGATCTCACTGTGAAAAGGCTTAAATGACTTTTTTAATTAAGTTTAATGATTGCGCTCAAACCAAATGTCCTAGAACGAAATTTTCAAATGTAACTACTAGAATGTGATACAATACACTATTGGGTGAGGTTTAGTTGACTTCTGCGCAGCGGTTTGGGATTTAACATCAAAATTACATTTCTCGGCCATATCGCATAGATCTCACTGTGAAAAGGCTTAAATGGCTTTTTTAACCTAAGTTTGAGGATTGCGCTCAAATCAAATGTCCTAGAACCAAATTTCCACATGTAACTACTAGATTGTGATACAATACACTAATGGGTGAAGTTTGGTTTACTTCTGCGCAGCGGTTTGGGAGTTAACATCAAAATTACATTTCTCGGCCATATCGCATAGATCTCACTGTGAAAAGGCTTAAATGGCTTTTTTGACCTAAGTTTGAGGATTGCGCTCAAACAAAATGTCCTAGAACAAAATTTTCAAATGTAACTACTAGATTGTGATACAATACACTATTGGGTGAAGTTTGGTTGACTTCTGCGCAGCGGTTTGGGAGTTAACATCAAAATTACATTTCTCGGCCATATCGCATAGATCTCACTGTGAAAAGGCTTAAATGACTTTTTTAATTAAGTTTGATGATTGCGTTCAAACAAAATGTCCTAGAACAAAATTTTCAAATGTAACTACTAGATTGTGATACAATACACTATTGGGTGAAGTTTGGTTGACTTCTGCGCAGCGGTTTGGGAGTTAACTTCAAAATTACATTTCTCGGCCATATCGCATAGATCTCACTGTGAAAAGGCTTAAATGGCTTTTTTGACCTAAGTTTGAGGATTGCGCTCAAATCAAATGTCCTAGAACCAAATTTCCACATGTAACTACTAGATTGTGATACAATACACTAATGGGTGAAGTTTGGTTTACTTCTGCGCAGCGGTTTGGGAGTTAACATCAAAATTACATTTCTCGGCCATATCGCATAGATCTCACTGTGAAAAGGCTTAAATGGCTTTTTTGACCTAAGTTTAATAATTGCGCTCAAACCAAATGTCCTAAAACTAAATTTCCAAATGTAACTACTAGATTGTGATAAAATACACTATTGGGTGAAGTTTGGTTGACTTCTGCGCAGCGGTTTGGGAGTTAACATCAAAATTACATTTCTCGGCCATATCGCATAGCTCTCACTGTGAAAAGGCTTAAATGGCTTTTTTGACCTAAGTTTGAGGATTGCGCTCAAATCAAATGTCCTAGAACCAAATTTCCACATGTAACTACTAGATTGTGATACAATACACTAATGGGTGAAGTTTGGTTGACTTCTGCGCAGCGGTTTGGGAGTTAACATCAAAATTACATTTCTCGGCCATATCGCATAGATCTCACTGTGAAAAGGCTTAAATGACTTTTTTAATTAAGTTTGATGATTGCGCTCAAACAAAATTTCCTAGAACAAAATTTTCAAATGTAACTACTAGATTGTGATACAATACACTATTGGGTGAAGTTTGGTTGACTTCTGCGCAGCGGTTTGGGAGTTAACATCAAAATTACATTTCTCGGCCATATCGCATAGATCTCACTGTGAAAAGGCTTAAATGACTTTTTTAATTAAGTTTGATGATTGCGTTCAAACAAAATGTCCTAGAAAATTTTTTTTAAATGTAACTACTAGATTGTGATACAATACACTATTGGGTGAAGTTTAGTTGACTTCTGCGCAGCGGTTTGGGAGTTAACATCAAAATTACATTTCTCGGCCATATCGCATAGATCTCACTGTGAAAAGGCTTAAATGACTTTTTTAATTAAGTTTAATGATTGCGCTCAAACCAAATGTCCTAGAACGAAATTTTCAAATGTAACTACTAGAATGTGATACAATACACTATTGGGTGAAGTTTAGTTGACTTCTGCGCAGCGGTTTGGGATTTAACATCAAAATTACATTTCTCGGCCATATCGCATAGATCTCACTGTGAAAAGGCTTAAATGGCTTTTTTGACCTAAGTTTGAGGATTGCGCTCAAATCAAATGTCCTAGAACCAAATTTCCACATGTAACTACTAGATTGTGATACAATACACTAATGGGTGAAGTTTGGTTTACTTCTGCGCAGCGGTTTGGGAGTTAACATCAAAATTACATTTCTCGGCCATATCGCATAGATCTTACTGTGAAAAGGCTTAAATGGCTTTTTTGTCCTAAGTTTGAGGATTGCGCTCAAACAAAATGTCCTAGAACAAAATTTTCAAATGTAACTACTAGATTGTGATACAATACACTATTGGGTGAAGTTTGGTTGACTTCTGCGCAGCGGTTTGGGAGTTAACATCAAAATTACATTTCTCGGCCATATCGCATAGATCTCACTGTGAAAAGGCTTAAATGACTTTTTTAATTAAGTTTGATGATTGCGTTCAAACAAAATGTCCTAGAACAAAATTTTCAAATGTAACTACTAGATTGTGATACAATACACTATTGGGTGAAGTTTGGTTGACTTCTGCGCAGCGGTTTGGGAGTTAACATCAAAATTACATTTCTCGGCCATATCGCATAGATCTCACTGTGAAAAGGCTTAAATGGCTTTTTTGACCTAAGTTTAATGATTGCGCTCAAACCAAATGTCCTAGAACGAAATTTTCAAATGTAACTACTAGAATGTGATACAATACACTATTGGGTGAAGTTTGGTTGACTTCTGCGCAGCGGTTTGGGAGTTAACATCAAAATTACATTTCTCGGCCATATCGCATAGATCTCACTGTGAAAAGGCTTAAATGGCTTTTTTGACCTAAGTTTGAGGATTGCGCTCAAACAAAATGTCCTAGAACAAAATTTTCAAATGTAATTACTAGATTGTGATACAATACACTATTGGGTGAAGTTTGGTTGACTTCTGCGCAGCGGTTTGGGAGTTAACATCAAAATTACATTTCTCGGCCATATCGCATAGATCTCACTGTGAAAAGGCTTAAATGACTTTTTTAATTAAGTTTGATGATTGCGTTCAAACAAAATGTCCTAGAACAAAATTTTCAAATGTAACTACTAGATTGTGATACAATACACTATTGGGTGAAGTTTGGTTGACTTCTGCGCAGCGGTTTGGGAGTTAACATCAAAATTACATTTCTCGGCCATATCGCATAGATCTCACTGTGAAAAGGCTTAAATGGCTTTTTTGACCTAAGTTTGAGGATTGCGCTCAAATCAAATGTCCTAGAACCAAATTTCCACATGTAACTACTAGATTGTGATACAATACACTAATGGGTGAAGTTTGGTTTACTTCTGCGCAGCGGTTTGGGAGTTAACATCAAAATTACATTTCTCGGCCATATCGCATAGATCTCACTGTGAAAAGGCTTAAATGGCTTTTTTGACCTAAGTTTAATAATTGCGCTCAAACCAAATGTCCTAAAACTAAATTTCCAAATGTAACTACTAGATTGTGATAAAATACACTATTGGGTGAAGTTTGGTTGACTTCTGCGCAGCGGTTTGGGAGTTAACATCAAAATTACATTTCTCGGCCATATCGCATAGATCTCACTGTGAAAAGGCTTAAATGGCTTTTTTGACCTAAGTTTGAGGATTGCGCTGAAATCAAATGTCCTAGAACCAAATTTCCACATGTAACTACTAGATTGTGATACAATACACTAATGGGTGAAGTTTGGTTGACTTCTGCGCAGCGGTTTGGGAGTTAACATCAAAATTACATTTCTCGGCCATATCGCATAGATCTCACTGTGAAAAGCCTTAAATGACTTTTTTAATTAAGTTTGATGATTGCGCTCAAACAAAATTTCTTAGAACAAAATTTTCAAATGTAACTACTAGATTGTGATACAATACACTAATGGGTGAAGTTTGGTTGACTTCTGCGCAGCGGTTTGGGAGTTAACATCAAAATTACATTTCTCGGCCATATCGCATAGATCTCACTGTGAAAAGGCTTAAATGACTTTTTTAATTAAGTTTGATGATTGCGTTCAAACAAAATGTCCTAGAACAAAATTTTCAAATGTAACTACTAGATTGTGATACAATACACTATTGGGTGAAGTTTAGTTGACTTCTGCGCAGCGGTTTGGGAGTTAACATCAAAATTACATTTCTCGGCCATATCGCATAGATCTCACTGTGAAAAGGCTTAAATGACTTTTTTAATTAAGTTTAATGATTGCGCTCAAACCAAATGTCCTAGAACGAAATTTTCAAATGTAACTACTAGAATGTGATACAATACACTATTGGGTGAAGTTTAGTTGACTTCTGCGCAGCGGTTTGGGATTTAACATCAAAATTACATTTCTCGGCCATATCGCATAGATCTCACTGTGAAAAGGCTTAAATGGCTTTTTTGATCTAAGTTTGAGGATTGCGCTCAAATCAAATGTCCTAGAACCAAATTTCCACATGTAACTACTAGATTGTGATACAATACACTAATGGGTGAAGTTTGGTTTACTTCTGCGCAGCGGTTTGGGAGTTAACATCAAAATTACATTTCTCGGCCATATCGCATAGATCTCACTGTGAAAAGGCTTAAATGGCTTTTTTGACCTAAGTTTAATAATTGCGCTCAAACCAAATGTCCTAGAACGAAATTTTCAAATGTAACTACTAGAATGTGATACAATACACTATTGGGTGAAGTTTGGTTGACTTCTGCGCAGCGGTTTGGGAGTTAACATCAAAATTACATTTCTCGGCCATATCGCATAGATCTCACTGTGAAAAGGCTTAAATGGCTTTTTTGACCTAAGTTTGAGGATTGCGCTCAAATCAAATGTCCTAGAAACAAATTTTCACATGTAACTACTAGATTGTGATACAATACACTAATGGGTGAAGTTTGGTTGACTTCTGCGCAGCGGTTTGGGAGTTAACATCAAAATTACATTTCTCGGCCATATCGCATAGATCTCACTGTGAAAAGGCTTAAATGACTTTTTTAATTAAGTTTGATGATTGCGCTCAAACAAAATTTCCTAGAACAAAATTTTCAAATGTAACTACTAGATTGTGATACAATACACTATTGGGTGAAGTTTGGTTGACTTCTGCGCAGCGGTTTGGGAGTTAACATCAAAATTACATTTCTCGGCCATATCGCATAGATCTCACTGTGAAAAGGCTTAAATGGCTTTTTTGACCTAAGTTTGATGATTGCGCTCAAACCAAATGTCCTAGAACGAAATTTTCAAATGTAACTACTAGAATGTGATACAATACACTATTGGGTGAAGTTTGGTTGACTTCTGCGCAGCGGTTTGGGAGTTAACATCAAAATTACATTTCTCGGCCATATCGCATAGATCTCACTGTGAAAAGGCTTAAATGACTTTTTTAATTAAGTTTGATGATTGCGTTCAAACAAAATGTCCTAAAACAAAATTTTCAAATGTAACTACTAGATTGTGATACAATACACTATTGGGTGAAGTTTGGTTGACTTCTGCGCAGCGGTTTGGGAGTTAACGTCAAAATTACATTTCTCGGCCATATCGCATAGATCTCACTGTGAAAAGGCTTAAATGACTTTTTTAATTAAGTTTGATGATTGCGTTCAAACAAAATGTCCTAAAACAAAATTTTCAAATGTAACTACTAGATTGTGATACAATACACTATTGGGTGAAGTTTGGTTGACTTCTGCGCAGCGGTTTGGGAGTTAACGTCAAAATTACATTTCTCGGCCATATCGCATAGATCTCACTGTGAAAAGGCTTAAATGACTTTTTTAATTAAGTTTGATGATTGCGTTCAAACAAAATGTCCTAGAACAAAATTTTCAAATGTAACTACTAGATTGTGATACAATACACTATTGGGTGAAGTTTGGTTGACTTCTGCGCAGCGGTTTGGGAGTTAACGTCAAAATTACATTTCTCGGCCATATCGCATAGATCTCACTGTGAAAAGGCTTAAATGGCTTTTTTGACCTAAGTTTGAGGATTGCGCTCAAACAAAATGTCCTAGAACAAAATTTTCAAATGTAACTACTAGATTGTGATACAATACACTATTGGGTGAAGTTTGGTTGACTTCTGCGCAGCGGTTTGGGAGTTAACGTCAAAATTACATTTCTCGGCCATATCGCATAGATCTCACTGTGAAAAGGCTTAAATTGCTTTTTTGACCTAAGTTTGAGGATTGCGCTCAAATCAAATGTCCTAGAACCAAATTTCCACATGTAACTACTAGATTGTGATACAATACACTAATGGGTGAAGTTTGGTTTACTTCTGCGCAGCGGTTTGGGAGTTAACATCAAAATTACATTTCTCGGCCATATCGCATAGATCTCACTGTGAAAAGGCTTAAATGGCTTTTTTGACCTAAGTTTAATGATTGCGCTCAAACCAAATGTCCTAGAACGAAATTTTCAAATGTAACTACTAGAATGTGATACAATACACTATTGGGTGAAGTTTGGTTGACTTCTGCGCAGCTGTTTGGGAGTTAACATCAAAATTACATTTCTCGGCCATATCGCATAGATCTCACTGTGAAAAGGCTTAAATGGCTTTTTTGACCTAAGTTTGAGGATTGCGCTCAAACAAAATGTCCTAGAACAAAATTTTCAAATGTAACTACTAGATTGTGATACAATACACTATTGGGTGAAGTTTGGTTGACTTCTGCGCAGCGGTTTGGGAGTTAACATCAAAATTACATTTCTCGGCCATATCGCATAGATCTCACTGTGAAAAGGCTTAAATGACTTTTTTAATTAAGTTTGATGATTGCGTTCAAACAAAATGTCCTAGAACAAAATTTTCAAATGTAACTACTAGATTGTGATACAATACACTATTGGGTGAAGTTTGGTTGACTTCTGCGCAGCGGTTTGGGAGTTAACATCAAAATTACATTTCTCGGCCATATCGCATAGATCTCACTGTGAAAAGGCTTAAATGGCTTTTTTGACCTAAGTTTGAGGATTGCGCTCAAATCAAATGTCCTAGAACCAAATTTCCACATGTAACTACTAGATTGTGATACAATACACTAATGGGTGAAGTTTGGTTTACTTCTGCGCAGCGGTTTGGGAGTTAACATCAAAATTACATTTCTCGGCCATATCGCATAGATCTCACTGTGAAAAGGCTTAAATGGCTTTTTTGACCTAAGTTTAATAATTGCGCTCAAACCAAATGTCCTAAAACTAAATTTCCAAATGTAACTACTAGATTGTGATAAAATACACTATTGGGTGAAGTTTGGTTGACTTCTGCGCAGCGGTTTGGGAGTTAACATCAAAATTACATTTCTCGGCCATATCGCATAGATCTCACTGTGAAAAGGCTTAAATGGCTTTTTTGACCTAAGTTTGAGGATTGCGCTGAAATCAAATGTCCTAGAACCAAATTTCCACATGTAACTACTAGATTGTGATACAATACACTAATGGGTGAAGTTTGGTTGACTTCTGCGCAGCGGTTTGGGAGTTAACATCAAAATTACATTTCTCGGCCATATCGCATAGATCTCACTGTGAAAAGCCTTAAATGACTTTTTTAATTAAGTTTGATGATTGCGCTCAAACAAAATTTCTTAGAACAAAATTTTCAAATGTAACTACTAGATTGTGATACAATACACTAATGGGTGAAGTTTGGTTGACTTCTGCGCAGCGGTTTGGGAGTTAACATCAAAATTACATTTCTCGGCCATATCGCATAGATCTCACTGTGAAAAGGCTTAAATGACTTTTTTAATTAAGTTTGATGATTGCGTTCAAACAAAATGTCCTAGAACAAAATTTTCAAATGTAACTACTAGATTGTGATACAATACACTATTGGGTGAAGTTTAGTTGACTTCTGCGCAGCGGTTTGGGAGTTAACATCAAAATTACATTTCTCGGCCATATCGCATAGATCTCACTGTGAAAAGGCTTAAATGACTTTTTTAATTAAGTTTAATGATTGCGCTCAAACCAAATGTCCTAGAACGAAATTTTCAAATGTAACTACTAGAATGTGATACAATACACTATTGGGTGAAGTTTAGTTGACTTCTGCGCAGCGGTTTGGGATTTAACATCAAAATTACATTTCTCGGCCATATCGCATAGATCTCACTGTGAAAAGGCTTAAATGGCTTTTTTGATCTAAGTTTGAGGATTGCGCTCAAATCAAATGTCCTAGAACCAAATTTCCACATGTAACTACTAGATTGTGATACAATACACTAATGGGTGAAGTTTGGTTTACTTCTGCGCAGCGGTTTGGGAGTTAACATCAAAATTACATTTCTCGGCCATATCGCATAGATCTCACTGTGAAAAGGCTTAAATGGCTTTTTTGACCTAAGTTTAATAATTGCGCTCAAACCAAATGTCCTAGAACGAAATTTTCAAATGTAACTACTAGAATGTGATACAATACACTATTGGGTGAAGTTTGGTTGACTTCTGCGCAGCGGTTTGGGAGTTAACATCAAAATTACATTTCTCGGCCATATCGCATAGATCTCACTGTGAAAAGGCTTAAATGGCTTTTTTGACCTAAGTTTGAGGATTGCGCTCAAATCAAATGTCCTAGAAACAAATTTTCACATGTAACTACTAGATTGTGATACAATACACTAATGGGTGAAGTTTGGTTGACTTCTGCGCAGCGGTTTGGGAGTTAACATCAAAATTACATTTCTCGGCCATATCGCATAGATCTCACTGTGAAAAGGCTTAAATGACTTTTTTAATTAAGTTTGATGATTGCGCTCAAACAAAATTTCCTAGAACAAAATTTTCAAATGTAACTACTAGATTGTGATACAATACACTATTGGGTGAAGTTTGGTTGACTTCTGCGCAGCGGTTTGGGAGTTAACATCAAAATTACATTTCTCGGCCATATCGCATAGATCTCACTGTGAAAAGGCTTAAATGGCTTTTTTGACCTAAGTTTGATGATTGCGCTCAAACCAAATGTCCTAGAACGAAATTTTCAAATGTAACTACTAGAATGTGATACAATACACTATTGGGTGAAGTTTGGTTGACTTCTGCGCAGCGGTTTGGGAGTTAACATCAAAATTACATTTCTCGGCCATATCGCATAGATCTCACTGTGAAAAGGCTTAAATGACTTTTTTAATTAAGTTTGATGATTGCGTTCAAACAAAATGTCCTAAAACAAAATTTTCAAATGTAACTACTAGATTGTGATACAATACACTATTGGGTGAAGTTTGGTTGACTTCTGCGCAGCGGTTTGGGAGTTAACGTCAAAATTACATTTCTCGGCCATATCGCATAGATCTCACTGTGAAAAGGCTTAAATGGCTTTTTTGACCTAAGTTTGAGGATTGCGCTCAAATCAAATGTCCTAGAACCAAATTTCCACATGTAACTACTAGATTGTGATACAATACACTAATGGGTGAAGTTTGGTTTACTTCTGCGCAGCGGTTTGGGAGTTAACATCAAAATTACATTTCTCGGCCATATCGCATAGATCTCACTGTGAAAAGGCTTAAATGGCTTTTTTGACCTAAGTTTAATGATTGCGCTCAAACCAAATGTCCTAGAACGAAATTTTCCAATGTAACTACTAGAATGTGATACAATACACTATTGGGTGAAGTTTGGTTGACTTCTGCGCAGCGGTTTGGGAGTTAACATCAAAATTACATTTCTCGGCCATATCGCATAGATCTCACTGTGAAAAGGCTTAAATGGCTTTTTTGACCTAAGTTTGAGGATTGCGCTCAAACAAAATGTCCTAGAACAAAATTTTCAAATGTAACTACTAGATTGTGATACAATACACTATTGGGTGAAGTTTGGTTGACTTCTGCGCAGCGGTTTGGGAGTTAACATCAAAATTACATTTCTCGGCCATATCGCATAGATCTCACTGTGAAAAGGCTTAAATGACTTTTTTAATTAAGTTTGATGATTGCGTTCAAACAAAATGTCCTAGAACAAAATTTTCAAATGTAACTACTAGATTGTGATACAATACACTATTGGGTGAAGTTTGGTTGACTTCTGCGCAGCGGTTTGGGAGTTAACATCAAAATTACATTTCTCGGCCATATCGCATAGATCTCACTGTGAAAAGGCTTAAATGACTTTTTTAATTAAGTTTGATGATTGCGTTCAAACAAAATGTCCTAGAACAAAATTTTCAAATGTAACTACTAGATTGTGATACAATACACTATTGGGTGAAGTTTGGTTGACTTCTGCGCAGCGGTTTGGGAGTTAACGTCAAAATTACATTTCTCGGCCATATCGCATAGATCTCACTGTGAAAAGGCTTAAATGGCTTTTTTGACCTAAGTTTGAGGATTGCGCTCAAACAAAATGTCCTAGAACAAAATTTTCAAATGTAACTACTAGATTGTGATACAATACACTATTGGGTGAAGTTTGGTTGACTTCTGCGAAGCGGTTTGGGAGTTAACATCAAAATTACATTTCTCGGCCATATCGCATAGATCTCACTGTGAAAAGGCTTAAATGACTTTTTTAATTAAGTTTGATGATTGCGTTCAAACAAAATGTCCTAGAACAAAATTTTCAAATGTAACTACTAGATTGTGATACAATACACTATTGGGTGAAGTTTGGTTGACTTCTGCGCAGCGGTTTGGGAGTTAACATCAAAATTACATTTCTCGGCCATATCGCATAGATCTCACTGTGAAAAGGCTTAAATGACTTTTTTAATTAAGTTTGATGATTGCGTTCAAACAAAATGTCCTAGAACAAAATTTTCAAATGTAACTACTAGATTGTGATACAATACACTATTGGGTGAAGTTTGGTTGACTTCTGCGCAGCGGTTTGGGAGTTAACGTCAAAATTACATTTCTCGGCCATATCGCATAGATCTCACTGTGAAAAGGCTTAAATTGCTTTTTTGACCTAAGTTTGAGGATTGCGCTCAAATCAAATGTCCTAGAACCAAATTTCCACATGTAACTACTAGATTGTGATACAATACACTAATGGGTGAAGTTTGGTTTACTTCTGCGCAGCGGTTTGGGAGTTAACATCAAAATTACATTTCTCGGCCATATCGCATAGATCTCACTGTGAAAAGGCTTAAATGGCTTTTTTGACCTAAGTTTAATGATTGCGCTCAAACCAAATGTCCTAGAACGAAATTTTCAAATGTAACTACTAGAATGTGATACAATACACTATTGGGTGAAGTTTGGTTGACTTCTGCGCAGCGGTTTGGGAGTTAACATCAAAATTACATTTCTCGGCCATATCGCATAGATCTCACTGTGAAAAGGCTTAAATGGCTTTTTTGACCTAAGTTTGAGGATTGCGCTCAAACAAAATGTCCTAGAACAAAATTTTCAAATGTAACTACTAGATTGTGATACAATACACTATTGGGTGAAGTTTGGTTGACTTCTGCGCAGCGGTTTGGGAGTTAACATCAAAATTACATTTCTCGGCCATATCGCATAGATCTCACTGTGAAAAGGCTTAAATGACTTTTTTAATTAAGTTTGATGATTGCGTTCAAACAAAATGTCCTAGAACAAAATTTTCAAATGTAACTACTAGATTGTGATACAATACACTATTGGGTGAAGTTTGGTTGACTTCTGCGCAGCGGTTTGGGAGTTAACATCAAAATTACATTTCTCGGCCATATCGCATAGATCTCACTGTGAAAAGGCTTAAATGGCTTTTTTGACCTAAGTTTGAGGATTGCGCTCAAATCAAATGTCCTAGAACCAAATTTCCACATGTAACTACTAGATTGTGATACAATACACTAATGGGTGAAGTTTGGTTTACTTCTGCGCAGCGGTTTGGGAGTTAACATCAAAATTACATTTCTCGGCCATATCGCATAGATCTCACTGTGAAAAGGCTTAAATGGCTTTTTTGACCTAAGTTTAATAATTGCGCTCAAACCAAATGTCCTAAAACTAAATTTCCAAATGTAACTACTAGATTGTGATAAAATACACTATTGGGTGAAGTTTGGTTGACTTCTGCGCAGCGGTTTGGGAGTTAACATCAAAATTACATTTCTCGGCCATATCGCATAGATCTCACTGTGAAAAGGCTTAAATGGCTTTTTTGACCTAAGTTTGAGGATTGCGCTCAAATCAAATGTCCTAGAACCAAATTTCCACATGTAACTACTAGATTGTGATACAATACACTAATGGGTGAAGTTTGGTTGACTTCTGCGCAGCGGTTTGGGAGTTAACATCAAAATTACATTTCTCGGCCATATCGCATAGATCTCACTGTGAAAAGCCTTAAATGACTTTTTTAATTAAGTTTGATGATTGCGTTCAAACAAAATGTCCTAGAACAAAATTTTCAAATGTAACTACTAGATTGTGATACAATACACTATTGGGTGAAGTTTGGTTGACTTCTGCGCAGCGGTTTGGGAGTTAACTTCAAAATTACATTTCTCGGCCATATCGCATAGATCTCACTGTGAAAAGGCTTAAATGGCTTTTTTGACCTAAGTTTGAGGATTGCGCTCAAATCAAATGTCCTAGAACCAAATTTCCACATGTAACTACTAGATTGTGATACAATACACTAATGGGTGAAGTTTGGTTTACTTCTGCGCAGCGGTTTGGGAGTTAACATCAAAATTACATTTCTCGGCCATATCGCATAGATCTCACTGTGAAAAGGCTTAAATGGCTTTTTTGACCTAAGTTTAATAATTGCGCTCAAACCAAATGTCCTAAAACTAAATTTCCAAATGTAACTACTAGATTGTGATAAAATACACTATTGGGTGAAGTTTGGTTGACTTCTGCGCAGCGGTTTGGGAGTTAACATAAAAATTATATTTCTCGGCCATATCGCATAGATCTCACTGTGAAAAGGCTTAAATGGCTTTTTTGACCTAAGTTTGAGGATTGCGCTCAAATCAAATGTCCTAGAACCAAATTTCCACATGTAACTACTAGATTGTGATACAATACACTAATGGGTGAAGTTTGGTTGACTTCTGCGCAGCGGTTTGGGAGTTAACATCAAAATTACATTTCTCGGCCATATCGCATAGATCTCACTGTGAAAAGGCTTAAATGACTTTTTTAATTAAGTTTGATGATTGCGTTCAAACAAAATGTCCTAGAACAAAATTTTTAAATGTAACTACTAGATTGTGATACAATACACTATTGGGTGAAGTTTAGTTGACTTCTGCGCAGCGGTTTGGGAGTTAACATCAAAATTACATTTCTCGGCCATATCGCATAGATCTCACTGTGAAAAGGCTTAAATGACTTTTTTAATTAAGTTTAATGATTGCGCTCAAACCAAATGTCCTAGAACGAAATTTTCAAATGTAACTACTAGAATGTGATACAATACACTATTGGGTGAGGTTTAGTTGACTTCTGCGCAGCGGTTTGGGATTTAACATCAAAATTACATTTCTCGGCCATATCGCATAGATCTCACTGTGAAAAGGCTTAAATGGCTTTTTTAACCTAAGTTTGAGGATTGCGCTCAAATCAAATGTCCTAGAACCAAATTTCCACATGTAACTACTAGATTGTGATACAATACACTAATGGGTGAAGTTTGGTTTACTTCTGCGCAGCGGTTTGGGAGTTAACATCAAAATTACATTTCTCGGCCATATCGCATAGATCTCACTGTGAAAAGGCTTAAATGGCTTTTTTGACCTAAGTTTGAGGATTGCGCTCAAACAAAATGTCCTAGAACAAAATTTTCAAATGTAACTACTAGATTGTGATACAATACACTATTGGGTGAAGTTTGGTTGACTTCTGCGCAGCGGTTTGGGAGTTAACATCAAAATTACATTTCTCGGCCATATCGCATAGATCTCACTGTGAAAAGGCTTAAATGACTTTTTTAATTAAGTTTGATGATTGCGTTCAAACAAAATGTCCTAGAACAAAATTTTCAAATGTAACTACTAGATTGTGATACAATACACTATTGGGTGAAGTTTGGTTGACTTCTGCGCAGCGGTTTGGGAGTTAACTTCAAAATTACATTTCTCGGCCATATCGCATAGATCTCACTGTGAAAAGGCTTAAATGGCTTTTTTGACCTAAGTTTGAGGATTGCGCTCAAATCAAATGTCCTAGAACCAAATTTCCACATGTAACTACTAGATTGTGATACAATACACTAATGGGTGAAGTTTGGTTTACTTCTGCGCAGCGGTTTGGGAGTTAACATCAAAATTACATTTCTCGGCCATATCGCATAGATCTCACTGTGAAAAGGCTTAAATGGCTTTTTTGACCTAAGTTTAATAATTGCGCTCAAACCAAATGTCCTGAAACTAAATTTCCAAATGTAACTACTAGATTGTGATAAAATACACTATTGGGTGAAGTTTGGTTGACTTCTGCGCAGCGGTTTGGGAGTTAACATCAAAATTACATTTCTCGGCCATATCGCATAGCTCTCACTGTGAAAAGGCTTAAATGGCTTTTTTGACCTAAGTTTGAGGATTGCGCTCAAATCAAATGTCCTAGAACCAAATTTCCACATGTAACTACTAGATTGTGATACAATACACTAATGGGTGAAGTTTGGTTGACTTCTGCGCAGCGGTTTGGGAGTTAACATCAAAATTACATTTCTCGGCCATATCGCATAGATCTCACTGTGAAAAGGCTTAAATGACTTTTTTAATTAAGTTTGATGATTGCGCTCAAACAAAATTTCCTAGAACAAAATTTTCAAATGTAACTACTAGATTGTGATACAATACACTATTGGGTGAAGTTTGGTTGACTTCTGCGCAGCGGTTTGGGAGTTAACATCAAAATTACATTTCTCGGCCATATCGCATAGATCTCACTGTGAAAAGGCTTAAATGACTTTTTTAATTAAGTTTGATGATTGCGTTCAAACAAAATGTCCTAGAAAAAAATTTTTAAATGTAACTACTAGATTGTGATACAATACACTATTGGGTGAAGTTTAGTTGACTTCTGCGCAGCGGTTTGGGAGTTAACATCAAAATTACATTTCTCGGCCATATCGCATAGATCTCACTGTGAAAAGGCTTAAATGACTTTTTTAATTAAGTTTAATGATTGCGCTCAAACCAAATGTCCTAGAACGAAATTTTCAAATGTAACTACTAGAATGTGATACAATACACTATTGGGTGAAGTTTAGTTGACTTCTGCGCAGCGGTTTGGGATTTAACATCAAAATTACATTTCTCGGCCATATCGCATAGATCTCACTGTGAAAAGGCTTAAATGGCTTTTTTGACCTAAGTTTGAGGATTGCGCTCAAATCAAATGTCCTAGAACCAAATTTCCACATGTAACTACTAGATTGTGATACAATACACTAATGGGTGAAGTTTGGTTTACTTCTGCGCAACGGTTTGGGAGTTAACATCAAAATTACATTTCTCGGCCATATCGCATAGATCTTACTGTGAAAAGGCTTAAATGGCTTTTTTGTCCTAAGTTTGAGGATTGCGCTCAAACAAAATGTCCTAGAACAAAATTTTCAAATGTAACTACTAGATTGTGATACAATACACTATTGGGTGAAGTTTGGTTGACTTCTGCGCAGCGGTTTGGGAGTTAACATCAAAATTACATTTCTCGGCCATATCGCATAGATCTCACTGTGAAAAGGCTTAAATGACTTTTTTAATTAAGTTTGATGATTGCGTTCAAACAAAATGTCCTAGAACAAAATTTTCAAATGTAACTACTAGATTGTGATACAATACACTATTGGGTGAAGTTTGGTTGACTTCTGCGCAGCGGTTTGGGAGTTAACATCAAAATTACATTTCTCGGCCATATCGCATAGATCTCACTGTGAAAAGGCTTAAATGACTTTTTTAATTAAGTTTGATGATTGCGTTCAAACAAAATGTCCTAGAACAAAATTTTCAAATGTAACTACTAGATTCTGATACAATACACTATTGGGTGAAGTTTGGTTGACTTCTGCGCAGCGGTTTGGGAGTTAACGTCAAAATTACATTTCTCGGCCATATCGCATAGATCTCACTGTGAAAAGGCTTAAATTGCTTTTTTGACCTAAGTTTGAGGATTGCGCTCAAATCAAATGTCCTAGAACCAAATTTCCACATGTAACTACTAGATTGTGATACAATACACTAATGGGTGAAGTTTGGTTTACTTCTGCGCAGCGGTTTGGGAGTTAACATCAAAATTACATTTCTCGGCCATATCGCATAGATCTCACTGTGAAAAGGCTTAAATGGCTTTTTTGACCTAAGTTTAATGATTGCGCTCAAACCAAATGTCCTAGAACGAAATTTTCAAATGTAACTACTAGAATGTGATACAATACACTATTGGGTGAAGTTTGGTTGACTTCTGCGCAGCGGTTTGGGAGTTAACATCAAAATTACATTTCTCGGCCATATCGCATAGATCTCACTGTGAAAAGGCTTAAATGGCTTTTTTGACCTAAGTTTGAGGATTGCGCTCAAACAAAATGTCCTAGAACAAAATTTTCAAATGTAACTACTAGATTGTGATACAATACACTATTGGGTGAAGTTTGGTTGACTTCTGCGCAGCGGTTTGGGAGTTAACATCAAAATTACATTTCTCGGCCATATCGCATAGATCTCACTGTGAAAAGGCTTAAATGACTTTTTTAATTAAGTTTGATGATTGCGTTCAAACAAAATGTCCTAGAACAAAATTTTCAAATGTAACTACTAGATTGTGATACAATACACTATTGGGTGAAGTTTGGTTGACTTCTGCGCAGCGGTTTGGGAGTTAACATCAAAATTACATTTCTCGGCCATATCGCATAGATCTCACTGTGAAAAGGCTTAAATGGCTTTTTTGACCTAAGTTTGAGGATTGCGCTCAAATCAAATGTCCTAGAACCAAATTTCCACATGTAACTACTAGATTGTGATACAATACACTAATGGGTGAAGTTTGGTTTACTTCTGCGCAGCGGTTTGGGAGTTAACATCAAAATTACATTTCTCGGCCATATCGCATAGATCTCACTGTGAAAAGGCTTAAATGGCTTTTTTGACCTAAGTTTAATAATTGCGCTCAAACCAAATGTCCTAAAACTAAATTTCCAAATGTAACTACTAGATTGTGATAAAATACACTATTGGGTGAAGTTTGGTTGACTTCTGCGCAGCGGTTTGGGAGTTAACATCAAAATTACATTTCTCGGCCATATCGCATAGATCTCACTGTGAAAAGGCTTAAATGGCTTTTTTGACCTAAGTTTGAGGATTGCGCTGAAATCAAATGTCCTAGAACCAAATTTCCACATGTAACTACTAGATTGTGATACAATACACTAATGGGTGAAGTTTGGTTGACTTCTGCGCAGCGGTTTGGGAGTTAACATCAAAATTACATTTCTCGGCCATATCGCATAGATCTCACTGTGAAAAGCCTTAAATGACTTTTTTAATTAAGTTTGATGATTGCGCTCAAACAAAATTTCTTAGAACAAAATTTTCAAATGTAACTACTAGATTGTGATACAATACACTAATGGGTGAAGTTTGGTTGACTTCTGCGCAGCGGTTTGGGAGTTAACATCAAAATTACATTTCTCGGCCATATCGCATAGATCTCACTGTGAAAAGGCTTAAATGACTTTTTTAATTAAGTTTGATGATTGCGTTCAAACAAAATGTCCTAGAACAAAATTTTCAAATGTAACTACTAGATTGTGATACAATACACTATTGGGTGAAGTTTAGTTGACTTCTGCGCAGCGGTTTGGGAGTTAACATCAAAATTACATTTCTCGGCCATATCGCATAGATCTCACTGTGAAAAGGCTTAAATGACTTTTTTAATTAAGTTTAATGATTGCGCTCAAACCAAATGTCCTAGAACGAAATTTTCAAATGTAACTACTAGAATGTGATACAATACACTATTGGGTGAAGTTTAGTTGACTTCTGCGCAGCGGTTTGGGATTTAACATCAAAATTACATTTCTCGGCCATATCGCATAGATCTCACTGTGAAAAGGCTTAAATGGCTTTTTTGATCTAAGTTTGAGGATTGCGCTCAAATCAAATGTCCTAGAACCAAATTTCCACATGTAACTACTAGATTGTGATACAATACACTAATGGGTGAAGTTTGGTTTACTTCTGCGCAGCGGTTTGGGAGTTAACATCAAAATTACATTTCTCGGCCATATCGCATAGATCTCACTGTGAAAAGGCTTAAATGGCTTTTTTGACCTAAGTTTAATAATTGCGCTCAAACCAAATGTCCTAGAACGAAATTTTCAAATGTAACTACTAGATTGTGATACAATACACTATTGGGTGAAGTTTGGTTGACTTCTGCGCAGCGGTTTGGGAGTTAACATCAAAATTACATTGCTCGGCCATATCGCATAGATCTCACTGTGAAAAGGCTTAAATGGCTTTTTTGACCTAAGTTTGAGGATTGCGCTCAAATCAAATGTCCTAGAAACAAATTTTCACATGTAACTACTAGATTGTGATACAATACACTAATGGGTGAAGTTTGGTTGACTTCTGCGCAGCGGTTTGGGAGTTAACATCAAAATTACATTTCTCGGCCATATCGCATAGATCTCACTGTGAAAAGGCTTAAATGACTTTTTTAATTAAGTTTGATGATTGCGCTCAAACAAAATTTCCTAGAACAAAATTTTCAAATGTAACTACTAGATTGTGATACAATACACTATTGGGTGAAGTTTGGTTGACTTCTGCGCAGCGGTTTGGGAGTTAACATCAAAATTACATTTCTCGGCCATATCGCATAGATCTCACTGTGAAAAGGCTTAAATGGCTTTTTTGACCTAAGTTTGAGGATTGCGCTCAAATCAAATGTCCTAGAACCAAATTTCCACATGTAACTACTAGATTGTGATACAATACACTAATGGGTGAAGTTTGGTTTACTTCTGCGCAGCGGTTTGGGAGTTAACATCTAAATTACATTTCTCGGCCATATCGCACAGATCTCACTGTGAAAAGGCTTAAATGGCTTTTTTGACCTAAGTTTAATAATTGCGCTCAAACCAAATGTCCTAAAACTAAATTTCCAAATGTAACTACTAGATTGTGATAAAATACACTATTGGGTGAAGTTTGGTTGACTTCTGCGCAGCGGTTTGGGAGTTAACATCAAAATTACATTTCTCGGCCATATCGCATAGATCTCACTGTGAAAAGGCTTAAATGGCTTTTTTGACCTAAGTTTGAGGATTGCGCTCAAATCAAATGTCCTAGAACCAAATTTCCACATGTAACTACTAGATTGTGATACAATACACTAATGGGTGAAGTTTGGTTGACCTCTGCGCAGCGGTTTGGGAGTTAACATCAAAATTACATTTCTCGGCCAAATCGCATAGATCTCACTGTGAAAAGGCTTAAATGACTTTTTTAATTAAGTTTGATGATTGCGCTCAAACAAAATTTACTAGAACAAAATTTTCAAATGTAACTACTAGATTGTGATACAATACACTATTGGGTGAAGTTTGGTTGACTTCTGCGCAGCGGTTTGGGAGTTAACATCAAAATTACATTTCTCGGCCATATCGCATAGATCTCACTGTGAAAAGGCTTAAATGACTTTTTTAATTAAGTTTGATGATTGCGTTCAAACAAAATGTCCTAGAACAAAATTTTCAAATGTAACTACTAGATTGTGATACAATACACTATTGGGTGAAGTTTAGTTGACTTCTGCGCAGCGGTTTGGGAGTTAACATCAAAATTACATTTCTCGGCCATATCGCATAGATCTCACTGTGAAAAGGCTTAAATGACTTTTTTAATTAAGTTTGATGATTGCGTTCAAACAAAATGTCCTAGAACAAAATTTTCAAATGTAACTACTAGATTGTGATACAATACACTATTGGGTGAAGTTTGGTTGACTTCTGCGCAGCGGTTTGGGAGTTAACATCAAAATTACATTTCTCGGCCATATCGCATAGATCTCACTGTGAAAAGGCTTAAATGGCTTTTTTGACCTAAGTTTAATGATTGCGCTCAAACCAAATGTCCTAGAACGAAATTTTCCAATGTAACTACTAGAATGTGATACAATACACTATTGGGTGAAGTTTGGTTGACTTCTGCGCAGCGGTTTGGGAGTTAACATCAAAATTACATTTCTCGGCCATATCGCATAGATCTCACTGTGAAAAGGCTTAAATGGCTTTTTTGACCTAAGTTTGAGGATTGCGCTCAAACAAAATGTCCTAGAACAAAATTTTCAAATGTAACTACTAGATTGTGATACAATACACTATTGGGTGAAGTTTGGTTGACTTCTGCGCAGCGGTTTGGGAGTTAACATCAAAATTACATTTCTCGGCCATATCGCATAGATCTCACTGTGAAAAGGCTTAAATGACTTTTTTAATTAAGTTTGATGATTGCGTTCAAACAAAATGTCCTAGAACAAAATTTTCAAATGTAACTACTAGATTGTGATACAATACACTATTGGGTGAAGTTTGGTTGACTTCTGCGCAGCGGTTTGGGAGTTAACGTCAAAATTACATTTCTCGGCCATATCGCATAGATCTCACTGTGAAAAGGCTTAAATGACTTTTTTAATTAAGTTTGATGATTGCGTTCAAACAAAATGTCCTAGAACAAAATTTTCAAATGTAACTACTAGATTGTGATACAATACACTATTGGGTGAAGTTTGGTTGACTTCTGCGCAGCGGTTTGGGAGTTAACATCAAAATTACATTTCTCGGCCATATCGCATAGATCTCACTGTGAAAAGGCTTAAATGGCTTTTTTGACCTAAGTTTGAGGATTGCGCTCAAATCAAATGTCCTAGAACCAAATTTCCACATGTAACTACTAGATTGTGATACAATACACTAATGGGTGAAGTTTGGTTTACTTCTGCGCAGCGGTTTGGGAGTTAACATCAAAATTACATTTCTCGGCCATATCGCACAGATCTCACTGTGAAAAGGCTTAAATGGCTTTTTTGACCTAAGTTTAATAATTGCGCTCAAACCAAATGTCCTAAAACTAAATTTCCAAATGTAACTACTAGATTGTGATAAAATACACTATTGGGTGAAGTTTGGTTGACTTCTGCGCAGCGGTTTGGGAGTTAACATCAAAATTACATTTCTCGGCCATATCGCATAGATCTCACTGTGAAAAGGCTTAAATGGCTTTTTTGACCTAAGTTTGAGGATTGCGCTCAAATCAAATGTCCTAGAACCAAATTTCCACATGTAACTACTAGATTGTGATACAATACACTAATGGGTGAAGTTTGGTTGACCTCTGCGCAGCGGTTTGGGAGTTAACATCAAAATTACATTTCTCGGCCAAATCGCATAGATCTCACTGTGAAAAGGCTTAAATGACTTTTTTAATTAAGTTTGATGATTGCGCTCAAACAAAATTTACTAGAACAAAATTTTCAAATGTAACTACTAGATTGTGATACAATACACTATTGGGTGAAGTTTGGTTGACTTCTGCGCAGCGGTTTGGGAGTTAACATCAAAATTACATTTCTCGGCCATATCGCATAGATCTCACTGTGAAAAGGCTTAAATGACTTTTTTAATTAAGTTTGATGATTGCGTTCAAACAAAATGTCCTAGAACAAAATTTTCAAATGTAACTACTAGATTGTGATACAATACACTATTGGGTGAAGTTTAGTTGACTTCTGCGCAGCGGTTTGGGAGTTAACATCAAAATTACATTTCTCGGCCATATCGCATAGATCTCACTGTGAAAAGGCTTAAATGACTTTTTTAATTAAGTTTGATGATTGCGTTCAAACAAAATGTCCTAGAACAAAATTTTCAAATGTAACTACTAGATTGTGATACAATACACTATTGGGTGAAGTTTGGTTGACTTCTGCGCAGCGGTTTGGGAGTTAACATCAAAATTACATTTCTCGGCCATATCGCATAGATCTCACTGTGAAAAGGCTTAAATGGCTTTTTTGACCTAAGTTTAATGATTGCGCTCAAACCAAATGTCCTAGAACGAAATTTTCCAATGTAACTACTAGAATGTGATACAATACACTATTGGGTGAAGTTTGGTTGACTTCTGCGCAGCGGTTTGGGAGTTAACATCAAAATTACATTTCTCGGCCATATCGCATAGATCTCACTGTGAAAAGGCTTAAATGGCTTTTTTGACCTAAGTTTGAGGATTGCGCTCAAACAAAATGTCCTAGAACAAAATTTTCAAATGTAACTACTAGATTGTGATACAATACACTATTGGGTGAAGTTTGGTTGACTTCTGCGCAGCGGTTTGGGAGTTAACATCAAAATTACATTTCTCGGCCATATCGCATAGATCTCACTGTGAAAAGGCTTAAATGACTTTTTTAATTAAGTTTGATGATTGCGTTCAAACAAAATGTCCTAGAACAAAATTTTCAAATGTAACTACTAGATTGTGATACAATACACTATTGGGTGAAGTTTGGTTGACTTCTGCGCAGCGGTTTGGGAGTTAACGTCAAAATTACATTTCTCGGCCATATCGCATAGATCTCACTGTGAAAAGGCTTAAATGGCTTTTTTGACCTAAGTTTGAGGATTGCGCTCAAACAAAATGTCCTAGAACAAAATTTTCAAATGTAACTACTAGATTGTGATACAATACACTATTGGGTGAAGTTTGGTTGACTTCTGCGAAGCGGTTTGGGAGTTAACATCAAAATTACATTTCTCGGCCATATCGCATAGATCTCACTGTGAAAAGGCTTAAATGACTTTTTTAATTAAGTTTGATGATTGCGTTCAAACAAAATGTCCTAGAACAAAATTTTCAAATGTAACTACTAGATTGTGATACAATACACTATTGGGTGAAGTTTGGTTGACTTCTGCGCAGCGGTTTGGGAGTTAACATCAAAATTACATTTCTCGGCCATATCGCATAGATCTCACTGTGAAAAGGCTTAAATGGCTTTTTTGACCTAAGTTTGAGGATTGCGCTCAAATCAAATGTCCTAGAACCAAATTTCCACATGTAACTACTAGATTGTGATACAATACACTAATGGGTGAAGTTTGGTTTACTTCTGCGCAGCGGTTTGGGAGTTAACATCAAAATTACATTTCTCGGCCATATCGCACAGATCTCACTGTGAAAAGGCTTAAATGGCTTTTTTGACCTAAGTTTAATAATTGCGCTCAAACCAAATGTCCTAAAACTAAATTTCCAAATGTAACTACTAGATTGTGATAAAATACACTATTGGGTGAAGTTTGGTTGACTTCTGCGCAGCGGTTTGGGAGTTAACATCAAAATTACATTTCTCGGCCATATCGCATAGATCTCACTGTGAAAAGGCTTAAATGGCTTTTTTGACCTAAGTTTGAGGATTGCGCTCAAATCAAATGTCCTAGAACCAAATTTCCACATGTAACTACTAGATTGTGATACAATACACTAATGGGTGAAGTTTGGTTGACCTCTGCGCAGCGGTTTGGGAGTTAACATCAAAATTACATTTCTCGGCCAAATCGCATAGATCTCACTGTGAAAAGGCTTAAATGACTTTTTTAATTAAGTTTGATGATTGCGCTCAAACAAAATTTACTAGAACAAAATTTTCAAATGTAACTACTAGATTGTGATACAATACACTATTGGGTGAAGTTTGGTTGACTTCTGCGCAGCGGTTTGGGAGTTAACATCAAAATTACATTTCTCGGCCATATCGCATAGATCTCACTGTGAAAAGGCTTAAATGACTTTTTTAATTAAGTTTGATGATTGCGTTCAAACAAAATGTCCTAGAACAAAATTTTCAAATGTAACTACTAGATTGTGATACAATACACTATTGGGTGAAGTTTAGTTGACTTCTGCGCAGCGGTTTGGGAGTTAACATCAAAATTACATTTCTCGGCCATATCGCATAGATCTCACTGTGAAAAGGCTTAAATGACTTTTTTAATTAAGTTTGATGATTGCGTTCAAACAAAATGTCCTAGAACAAAATTTTCAAATGTAACTACTAGATTGTGATACAATACACTATTGGGTGAAGTTTGGTTGACTTCTGCGCAGCGGTTTGGGAGTTAACATCAAAATTACATTTCTCGGCCATATCGCATAGATCTCACTGTGAAAAGGCTTAAATGGCTTTTTTGACCTAAGTTTGAGGATTGCGCTCAAATCAAATGTCCTAGAACCAAATTTCCACATGTAACTACTAGATTGTGATACAATACACTAATGGGTGAAGTTTGGTTTACTTCTGCGCAGCGGTTTGGGAGTTAACATCAAAATTACATTTCTCGGCCATATCGCATAGATCTCACTGTGAAAAGGCTTAAATGGCTTTTTTGACCTAAGTTTAATAATTGCGCTCAAACCAAATGTCCTAAAACTAAATTTCCAAATGTAACTACTAGATTGTGATAAAATACACTATTGGGTGAAGTTTGGTTGACTTCTGCGCAGCGGTTTGGGAGTTAACATCAAAATTACATTTCTCGGCCATATCGCATAGATCTCACTGTGAAAAGGCTTAAATGGCTTTTTTGACCTAAGTTTGAGGATTGCGCTCAAATCAAATGTCCTAGAACAAAATTTTCAAATGTAACTACTAGATTGTGATACAATACACTATTGGGTGAAGTTTAGTTGACTTCTGCGCAGCGGTTTGGGAGTTAACATCAAAATTACATTTCTCGGCCATATCGCATAGATCTCACTGTGAAAAGGCTTAAATGACTTTTTTAATTAAGTTTAATGATTGCGCTCAAACCAAATGTCCTCGAACGAAATTTTCAAATGTAACTACTAGAATGTGATACAATACACTATTGGGTGAAGTTTAGTTGACTTCTGCGCAGCGGTTTGGGATTTAACATCAAAATTACATTTCTCGGCCATATCGCATAGATCTCACTGTGAAAAGGCTTAAATGGCTTTTTTGATCTAAGTTTGAGGATTGCGCTCAAATCAAATGTCCTAGAACCAAATTTCCACATGTAACTACTAGATTGTGATACAATACACTAATGGGTGAAGTTTGGTTTACTTCTGCGCAGCGGTTTGGGAGTTAACATCAAAATTACATTTCTCGGCCATATCGCATAGATCTCACTGTGAAAAGGCTTAAATGGCTTTTTTGACCTAAGTTTAATAATTGCGCTCAAACCAAATGTCCTAGAACGAAATTTTCAAATGTAACTACTAGAATGTGATACAATACACTATTGGGTGAAGTTTGGTTGACTTCTGCGCAGCGGTTTGGGAGTTAACATCAAAATTACATTTCTCGGCCATATCGCATAGATCTCACTGTGAAAAGGCTTAAATGGCTTTTTTGACCTAAGTTTGAGGATTGCGCTCAAATCAAATGTCCTAGAAACAAATTTTCACATGTAACTACTAGATTGTGATACAATACACTAATGGGTGAAGTTTGGTTGACTTCTGCGCAGCGGTTTGGGAGTTAACATCAAAATTACATTTCTCGGCCATATCGCATAGATCTCACTGTGAAAAGGCTTAAATGACTTTTTTAATTAAGTTTGATGATTGCGCTCAAACAAAATTTCCTAGAACAAAATTTTCAAATGTAACTACTAGATTGTGATACAATACACTATTGGGTGAAGTTTGGTTAACTTCTGCGCAGCGGTTTGGGAGTTAACATCAAAATTACATTTCTCGGCCATATCGCATAGATCTCACTGTGAAAAGGCTTAAATGGCTTTTTTGACCTAAGTTTGATGATTGCGCTCAAACCAAATGTCCTAGAACGAAATTTTCAAATGTAACTACTAGAATGTGATACAATACACTATTGGGTGAAGTTTGGTTGACTTCTGCGCAGCGGTTTGGGAGTTAACATCAAAATTACATTTCTCGGCCATATCGCATAGATCTCACTGTGAAAAGGCTTAAATGACTTTTTTAATTAAGTTTGATGATTGCGTTCAAACAAAATGTCCTAAAACAAAATTTTCAAATGTAACTACTAGATTGTGATACAATACACTATTGGGTGAAGTTTGGTTGACTTCTGCGCAGCGGTTTGGGAGTTAACATCAAAATTACATTTCTCGGCCATATCGCATAGATCTCACTGTGAAAAGGCTTAAATGGCTTTTTTGACCTAAGTTTGAGGATTGCGCTCAAATCAAATGTCCTAGAACCAAATTTCCACATGTAACTACTAGATTGTGATACAATACACTAATGGGTGAAGTTTGGTTTACTTCTGCGCAGCGGTTTGGGAGTTAACATCAAAATTACATTTCTCGGCCATATCGCATAGATCTCACTGTGAAAAGGCTTAAATGGCTTTTTTGACCTAAGTTTAATAATTGCGCTCAAACCAAATGTCCTAAAACTAAATTTCCAAATGTAACTACTAGATTGTGATAAAATACACTATTGGGTGAAGTTTGGTTGACTTCTGCGCAGCGGTTTGGGAGTTAACATCAAAATTACATTTCTCGGCCATATCGCATAGATCTCACTGTGAAAAGGCTTAAATGGCTTTTTTGACCTAAGTTTGAGGATTGCGCTCAAATCAAATGTCCTAGAACCAAATTTCCACATGTAACTACTAGATTGTGATACAATACACTAATGGGTGAAGTTTGGTTGACTTCTGCGCAGCGGTTTGGGAGTTAACATCAAAATTACATTTCTCGGCCATATCGCATAGATCTCACTGTGAAAAGGCTTAAATGACTTTTTTAATTAAGTTTGATGATTGCGCTCAAACAAAATTTCTTAGAACAAAATTTTCAAATGTAACTACTAGATTGTGATACAATACACTATTGGGTGAAGTTTGGTTGACTTCTGCGCAGCGGTTTGGGAGTTAACATCAAAATTACATTTCTCGGCCATATCGCATAGATCTCACTGTGAAAAGGCTTAAATGACTTTTTTAATTAAGTTTGATGATTGCGTTCAAACAAAATGTCCTAGAACAAAATTTTCAAATGTAACTACTAGATTGTGATACAATACACTATTGGGTGAAGTTTAGTTGACTTCTGCGCAGCGGTTTGGGAGTTAACATCAAAATTACATTTCTTGGCCATATCGCATAGATCTCACTGTGAAAAGGCTTAAATGACTTTTTTAATTAAGTTTAATGATTGCGCTCAAACCAAATGTCCTAGAACGAAATTTTCAAATGTAACTACTAGAATGTGATACAATACACTATTGGGTGAAGTTTAGTTGACTTCTGCGCAGCGGTTTGGGATTTAACATCAAAATTACATTTCTCGGCCATATCGCATAGATCTCACTGTGAAAAGGCTTAAATGGCTTTTTTGATCTAAGTTTGAGGATTGCGCTCAAATCAAATGTCCTAGAACCAAATTTCCACATGTAACTACTAGATTGTGATACAATACACTAATGGGTGAAGTTTGGTTTACTTCTGCGCAGCGGTTTGGGAGTTAACATCAAAATTACATTTCTCGGCCATATCGCATAGATCTCACTGTGAAAAGGCTTAAATGGCTTTTTTGACCTAAGTTTAATAATTGCGCTCAAACCAAATGTCCTAGAACGAAATTTTCAAATGTAACTACTAGAATGTGATACAATACACTATTGGGTGAAGTTTGGTTGACTTCTGCGCAGCGGTTTGGGAGTTAACATCAAAATTACATTTCTCGGCCATATCGCATAGATCTCACTGTGAAAAGGCTTAAATGGCTTTTTTGACCTAAGTTTAATAATTGCGCTCAAACCAAATGTCCTAAAACTAAATTTCCAAATGTAACTACTAGATTGTGATAAAATACACTATTGGGTGAAGTTTGGTTGACTTCTGCGCAGCGGTTTGGGAGTTAACATCAAAATTACATTTCTCGGCCATATCGCATAGATCTCACTGTGAAAAGGCTTAAATGGCTTTTTTGACCTAAGTTTGAGGATTGCGCTCAAATCAAATGTCCTAGAACCAAATTTCCACATGTAACTACTAGATTGTGATACAATACACTAATGGGTGAAGTTTGGTTGACTTCTGCGCAGCGGTTTGGGAGTTAACATCAAAATTACATTTCTCGGCCATATCGCATAGATCTCACTGTGAAAAGGCTTAAATGACTTTTTTAATTAAGTTTGATGATTGCGCACAAACAAAATTTCTTAGAACAAAATTTTCAAATGTAACTACTAGATTGTGATACAATACACTATTGGGTGAAGTTTGGTTGACTTCTGCGCAGCGGTTTGGGAGTTAACATCAAAATTACATTTCTCGGCCATATCGCATAGATCTCACTGTGAAAAGGCTTAAATGACTTTTTTAATTAAGTTTGATGATTGCGTTCAAACAAAATGTCCTAGAACAAAATTTTCAAATGTAACTACTAGATTGTGATACAATACACTATTGGGTGAAGTTTAGTTGACTTCTGCGCAGCGGTTTGGGAGTTAACATCAAAATTACATTTCTCGGCCATATCGCATAGATCTCACTGTGAAAAGGCTTAAATGACTTTTTTAATTAAGTTTAATGATTGCGCTCAAACCAAATGTCCTAGAACGAAATTTTCAAATGTAACTACTAGAATGTGATACAATACACTATTGGGTGAAGTTTAGTTGACTTCTGCGCAGCGGTTTGGGATTTAACATCAAAATTACATTTCTCGGCCATATCGCATAGATCTCACTGTGAAAAGGCTTAAATGGCTTTTTTGATCTAAGTCTGAGGATTGCGCTCAAATCAAATGTCCTAGAACCAAATTTCCACATGTAACTACTAGATTGTGATACAATACACTAATGGGTGAAGTTTGGTTTACTTCTGCGCAGCGGTTTGGGAGTTAACATCAAAATTACATTTCTCGGCCATATCGCATAGATCTCACTGTGAAAAGGCTTAAATGGCTTTTTTGACCTAAGTTTGAGGATTGCGCTCAAATCAAATGTCCTAGAACCAAATTTCCACATGTAACTACTAGATTGTGATACAATACACTAATGGGTGAAGTTTGGTTTACTTCTGCGCAGCGGTTTGGGAGTTAACATCAAAATTACATTTCTCGGCCATATCGCATAGATCTCACTGTGAAAAGGCTTAAATGGCTTTTTTGACCTAAGTTTAATAATTGCGCTCAAACCAAATGTCCTAAAACTAAATTTCCAAATGTAACTACTAGATTGTGATAAAATACACTATTGGGTGAAGTTTGGTTGACTTCTGCGCAGCGGTTTGGGAGTTAACATCAAAATTACATTTCTCGGCCATATCGCATAGATCTCACTGTGAAAAGGCTTAAATGGCTTTTTTGACCTAAGTTTGAGGATTGCGCTCAAAACAAATGTCCTAGAACCAAATTTCCACATGTAACTACTAGATTGTGATACAATACACTACTGGGTGAAGTTTGGTTGACTTCTGCGCAGCGGTTTGGGAGTTAACATCAAAATTACATTTCTCGGCCATATCGCATAGATCTCACTGTGAAAAGGCTTAAATGACTTTTTTAATTAAGTTTGATGATTGCGCTCAAACAAAATTTCTTAGAACAAAATTTTCAAATGTAACTACTAGATTGTGATACAATACACTATTGGGTGAAGTTTGGTTGACTTCTGCGCAGCGGTTTGGGAGTTAACATCAAAATTACATTTCTCGGCCATATCGCATAGATCTCACTGTGAAAAGGCTTAAATGACTTTTTTAATTAAGTTTGATGATTGCGTTCAAACAAAATGTCCTAGAACAAAATTTTCAAATGTAACTACTAGATTGTGATACAATACACTATTGGGTGAAGTTTAGTTGACTTCTGCGCAGCGGTTTGGGAGTTAACATCAAAATTACATTTCTTGGCCATATCGCATAGATCTCACTGTGAAAAGGCTTAAATGACTTTTTTAATTAAGTTTAATGATTGCGCTCAAACCAAATGTCCTAGAACGAAATTTTCAAATGTAACTACTAGAATGTGATACAATACACTATTGGGTGAAGTTTAGTTGACTTCTGCGCAGCGGTTTGGGATTTAACATCAAAATTACATTTCTCGGCCATATCGCATAGATCTCACTGTGAAAAGGCTTTTTTGATCTAAGTTTGAGGATTGCGCTCAAATCAAATGTCCTAGAACCAAATTTCCACATGTAACTACTAGATTGTGATACAATACACTAATGGGTGAAGTTTGGTTTACTTCTGCGCAGCGGTTTGGGAGTTAACATCAAAATTACATTTCTCGGCCATATCGCATAGATCTCACTGTGAAAAGGCTTAAATGGCTTTTTTGACCTAAGTTTAATAATTGCGCTCAAACCAAATGTCCTAGAACGAAATTTTCAAATGTAACTACTAGAATGTGATACAATACACTATTGGGTGAAGTTTGGTTGACTTCTGCGCAGCGGTTTGGGAGTTAACATCAAAATTACATTTCTCGGCCATATCGCATAGATCTCACTGTGAAAAGGCTTAAATGGCTTTTTTGACCTAAGTTTAATAATTGCGCTCAAACCAAATGTCCTAAAACTAAATTTCCAAATGTAACTACTAGATTGTGATAAAATACACTATTGGGTGAAGTTTGGTTGACTTCTGCGCAGCGGTTTGGGAGTTAACATCAAAATTACATTTCTCGGCCATATCGCATAGATCTCACTGTGAAAAGGCTTAAATGGCTTTTTTGACCTAAGTTTGAGGATTGCGCTCAAATCAAATGTCCTAGAACCAAATTTCCACATGTAACTACTAGATTGTGATACAATACACTAATGGGTGAAGTTTGGTTGACTTCTGCGCAGCGGTTTGGGAGTTAACATCAAAATTACATTTCTCGGCCATATCGCATAGATCTCACTGTGAAAAGGCTTAAATGACTTTTTTAATTAAGTTTGATGATTGCGCACAAACAAAATTTCTTAGAACAAAATTTTCAAATGTAACTACTAGATTGTGATACAATACACTATTGGGTGAAGTTTGGTTGACTTCTGCGCAGCGGTTTGGGAGTTAACATCAAAATTACATTTCTCGGCCATATCGCATAGATCTCACTGTGAAAAGGCTTAAATGACTTTTTTAATTAAGTTTGATGATTGCGTTCAAACAAAATGTCCTAGAACAAAATTTTCAAATGTAACTACTAGATTGTGATACAATACACTATTGGGTGAAGTTTAGTTGACTTCTGCGCAGCGGTTTGGGAGTTAACATCAAAATTACATTTCTCGGCCATATCGCATAGATCTCACTGTGAAAAGGCTTAAATGACTTTTTTAATTAAGTTTAATGATTGCGCTCAAACCAAATGTCCTAGAACGAAATTTTCAAATGTAACTACTAGAATGTGATACAATACACTATTGGGTGAAGTTTAGTTGACTTCTGCGCAGCGGTTTGGGATTTAACATCAAAATTACATTTCTCGGCCATATCGCATAGATCTCACTGTGAAAAGGCTTAAATGGCTTTTTTGATCTAAGTCTGAGGATTGCGCTCAAATCAAATGTCCTAGAACCAAATTTCCACATGTAACTACTAGATTGTGATACAATACACTAATGGGTGAAGTTTGGTTTACTTCTGCGCAGCGGTTTGGGAGTTAACATCAAAATTACATTTCTCGGCCATATCGCATAGATCTCACTGTGAAAAGGCTTAAATGGCTTTTTTGACCTAAGTTTGAGGATTGCGCTCAAATCAAATGTCCTAGAACCAAATTTCCACATGTAACTACTAGATTGTGATACAATACACTAATGGGTGAAGTTTGGTTTACTTCTGCGCAGCGGTTTGGGAGTTAACATCAAAATTACATTTCTCGGCCATATCGCATAGATCTCACTGTGAAAAGGCTTAAATGGCTTTTTTGACCTAAGTTTAATAATTGCGCTCAAACCAAATGTCCTAAAACTAAATTTCCAAATGTAACTACTAGATTGTGATAAAATACACTATTGGGTGAAGTTTGGTTGACTTCTGCGCAGCGGTTTGGGAGTTAACATCAAAATTACATTTCTCGGCCATATCGCATAGATCTCACTGTGAAAAGGCTTAAATGGCTTTTTTGACCTAAGTTTGAGGATTGCGCTCAAAACAAATGTCCTAGAACCAAATTTCCACATGTAACTACTAGATTGTGATACAATACACTACTGGGTGAAGTTTGGTTGACTTCTGCGCAGCGGTTTGGGAGTTAACATCAAAATTACATTTCTCGGCCATATCGCATAGATCTCACTGTGAAAAGGCTTAAATGACTTTTTTAATTAAGTTTGATGATTGCGCTCAAACAAAATTTCTTAGAACAAAATTTTCAAATGTAACTACTAGATTGTGATACAATACACTATTGGGTGAAGTTTGGTTGACTTCTGCGCAGCGGTTTGGGAGTTAACATCAAAATTACATTTCTCGGCCATATCGCATAGATCTCACTGTGAAAAGGCTTAAATGACTTTTTTAATTAAGTTTGATGATTGCGTTCAAACAAAATGTCCTAGAACAAAATTTTCAAATGTAACTACTAGATTGTGATACAATACACTATTGGGTGAAGTTTAGTTGACTTCTGCGCAGCGGTTTGGGAGTTAACATCAAAATTACATTTCTTGGCCATATCGCATAGATCTCACTGTGAAAAGGCTTAAATGACTTTTTTAATTAAGTTTAATGATTGCGCTCAAACCAAATGTCCTAGAACGAAATTTTCAAATGTAACTACTAGAATGTGATACAATACACTATTGGGTGAAGTTTAGTTGACTTCTGCGCAGCGGTTTGGGATTTAACATCAAAATTACATTTCTCGGCCATATCGCATAGATCTCACTGTGAAAAGGCTTTTTTGATCTAAGTTTGAGGATTGCGCTCAAATCAAATGTCCTAGAACCAAATTTCCACATGTAACTACTAGATTGTGATACAATACACTAATGGGTGAAGTTTGGTTTACTTCTGCGCAGCGGTTTGGGAGTTAACATCAAAATTACATTTCTCGGCCATATCGCATAGATCTCACTGTGAAAAGGCTTAAATGGCTTTTTTGACCTAAGTTTAATAATTGCGCTCAAACCAAATGTCCTAGAACGAAATTTTCAAATGTAACTACTAGAATGTGATACAATACACTATTGGGTGAAGTTTGGTTGACTTCTGCGCAGCGGTTTGGGAGTTAACATCAAAATTACATTTCTCGGCCATATCGCATAGATCTCACTGTGAAAAGGCTTAAATGGCTTTTTTGACCTAAGTTTAATAATTGCGCTCAAACCAAATGTCCTAAAACTAAATTTCCAAATGTAACTACTAGATTGTGATAAAATACACTATTGGGTGAAGTTTGGTTGACTTCTGCGCAGCGGTTTGGGAGTTAACATCAAAATTACATTTCTCGGCCATATCGCATAGATCTCACTGTGAAAAGGCTTAAATGGCTTTTTTGACCTAAGTTTGAGGATTGCGCTCAAATCAAATGTCCTAGAACCAAATTTCCACATGTAACTACTAGATTGTGATACAATACACTAATGGGTGAAGTTTGGTTGACTTCTGCGCAGCGGTTTGGGAGTTAACATCAAAATTACATTTCTCGGCCATATCGCATAGATCTCACTGTGAAAAGGCTTAAATGACTTTTTTAATTAAGTTTGATGATTGCGCACAAACAAAATTTCTTAGAACAAAATTTTCAAATGTAACTACTAGATTGTGATACAATACACTATTGGGTGAAGTTTGGTTGACTTCTGCGCAGCGGTTTGGGAGTTAACATCAAAATTACATTTCTCGGCCATATCGCATAGATCTCACTGTGAAAAGGCTTAAATGACTTTTTTAATTAAGTTTGATGATTGCGTTCAAACAAAATGTCCTAGAACAAAATTTTCAAATGTAACTACTAGATTGTGATACAATACACTATTGGGTGAAGTTTAGTTGACTTCTGCGCAGCGGTTTGGGAGTTAACATCAAAATTACATTTCTCGGCCATATCGCATAGATCTCACTGTGAAAAGGCTTAAATGACTTTTTTAATTAAGTTTAATGATTGCGCTCAAACCAAATGTCCTAGAACGAAATTTTCAAATGTAACTACTAGAATGTGATACAATACACTATTGGGTGAAGTTTAGTTGACTTCTGCGCAGCGGTTTGGGATTTAACATCAAAATTACATTTCTCGGCCATATCGCATAGATCTCACTGTGAAAAGGCTTAAATGGCTTTTTTGATCTAAGTTTGAGGATTGCGCTCAAATCAAATGTCCTAGAACCAAATTTCCACATGTAACTACTAGATTGTGATACAATACACTAATGGGTGAAGTTTGGTTTACTTCTGCGCAGCGGTTTGGGAGTTAACATCAAAATTACATTTCTCGGCCATATCGCATAGATCTCACTGTGAAAAGGCTTAAATGGCTTTTTTGACCTAAGTTTAATAATTGCGCTCAAACCAAATGTCCTAGAACGAAATTTTCAAATGTAACTACTAGAATGTGATACAATACACTATTGGGTGAAGTTTGGTTGACTTCTGCGCAGCGGTTTGGGAGTTAACATCAAAATTACATTTCTCGGCCATATCGCATAGATCTCTCTGTGAAAAGGCTTAAATGACTTTTTTAATTAAGTTTGATGATTGCGTTCAAACAAAATGTCCTAGAACAAAATTTTTAAATGTAACTACTAGATTGTGATACAATACACTATTGGGTGAAGTTTAGTTGACTTCTGCGCAGCGGTTTGGGAGTTAACATCAAAATTACATTTCTCGGCCATATCGCATAGATCTCACTGTGAAAAGGCTTAAATGACTTTTTTAATTAAGTTTAATGATTGCGCTCAAACCAAATGTCCTAGAACGAAATTTTCAAATGTAACTACTAGAATGTGATACAATACACTATTGGGTGAAGTTTAGTTGACTTCTGCGCAGCGGTTTGGGATTTAACATCAAAATTACATTTCTCGGCCATATCGCATAGATCTCACTGTGAAAAGGCTTAAATGGCTTTTTTGACCTAAGTTTGAGGATTGCGCTCAAATCAAATGTCCTAGAACCAAATTTCCACATGTAACTACTAGATTGTGATACAATACACTAATGGGTGAAGTTTGGTTTACTTCTGCGCAGCGGTTTGGGAGTTAACATCAAAATTACATTTCTCGGCCATATCGCATAGATCTTACTGTGAAAAGGCTTAAATGGCTTTTTTGACCTAAGTTTGAGGATTGCGCTCAAACAAAATGTCCTAGAACAAAATTTTCAAATGTAACTACTAGATTGTGATACAATACACTATTGGGTGAAGTTTGGTTGACTTCTGCGCAGCGGTTTGGGAGTTAACATCAAAATTACATTTCTCGGCCATATCGCATAGATCTCACTGTGAAAAGGCTTAAATGACTTTTTTAATTAAGTTTGATGATTGCGTTCAAACAAAATGTCCTAGAACAAAATTTTCAAATGTAACTACTAGATTGTGATACAATACACTATTGGGTGAAGTTTGGTTGACTTCTGCGCAGCGGTTTGGGAGTTAACATCAAAATTACATTTCTCGGCCATATCGCATAGATCTCACTGTGAAAAGGCTTAAATGACTTTTTTAATTAAGTTTGATGATTGCGTTCAAACAAAATGTCCTAGAACAAAATTTTCAAATGTAACTACTAGATTGTGATACAATACACTATTGGGTAAAGTTTGGTTGACTTCTGCGCAGCGGTTTGGGAGTTAACGTCAAAATTACATTTCTCGGCCATATCGCATAGATCTCACTGTGAAAAGGCTTAAATTGCTTTTTTGACCTAAGTTTGAGGATTGCGCTCAAATCAAATGTCCTAGAACCAAATTTCCACATGTAACTACTAGATTGTGATACAATACACTAATGGGTGAAGTTTGGTTTACTTCTGCGCAGCGGTTTGGGAGTTAACATCAAAATTACATTTCTCGGCCATATCGCATAGATCTCACTGTGAAAAGGCTTAAATGGCTTTTTTGACCTAAGTTTAATGATTGCGCTCAAACCAAATGTCCTAGAACGAAATTTTCAAATGTAACTACTAGAATGTGATACAATACACTATTGGGTGAAGTTTGGTTGACATCTGCGCAGCGGTTTGGGAGTTAACATCAAAATTACATTTCTCGGCCATATCGCATAGATCTCACTGTGAAAAGGCTTAAATGGCTTTTTTGACCTAAGTTTGAGGATTGCGCTCAAACAAAATGTCCTAGAACAAAATTTTCAAATGTAACTACTAGATTGTGATACAATACACTATTGGGTGAAGTTTGGTTGACTTCTGCGCAGCGGTTTGGGAGTTAACATCAAAATTACATTTCTCGGCCATATCGCATAGATCTCACTGTGAAAAGGCTTAAATGACTTTTTTAATTAAGTTTGATGATTGCGTTCAAACAAAATGTCCTAGAACAAAATTTTCAAATGTAACTACTAGATTGTGATACAATACACTATTGGGTGAAGTTTGGTTGACTTCTGCGCAGCGGTTTGGGAGTTAACATCAAAATTACATTTCTCGGCCATATCGCATAGATCTCACTGTGAAAAGGCTTAAATGGCTTTTTTGACCTAAGTTTGAGGATTGCGCTCAAATCAAATGTCCTAGAACCAAATTTCCACATGTAACTACTAGATTGTGATACAATACACTAATGGGTGAAGTTTGGTTTACTTCTGCGCAGCGGTTTGGGAGTTAACATCAAAATTACATTTCTCGGCCATATCGCATAGATCTCACTGTGAAAAGGCTTAAATGGCTTTTTTGACCTAAGTTTAATAATTGCGCTCAAACCAAATGTCCTAAAACTAAATTTCCAAATGTAACTACTAGATTGTGATAAAATACACTATTGGGTGAAGTTTGGTTGACTTCTGCGCAGCGGTTTGGGAGTTAACATCAAAATTACATTTCTCGGCCATATCGCATAGATCTCACTGTGAAAAGGCTTAAATGGCTTTTTTGACCTAAGTTTGAGGATTGCGCTCAAATCAAATGTCCTAGAACGAAATTTTCAAATGTAACTACTAGAATGTGATACAATACACTATTGGGTGAAGTTTAGTTGACTTCTGCGCAGCGGTTTGGGATTTAACATCAAAATTACATTTCTCGGCCATATCGCATAGATCTCACTGTGAAAAGGCTTAAATGGCTTTTTTGATCTAAGTTTGAGGATTGCGCTCAAATCAAATGTCCTAGAACCAAATTTCCACATGTAACTACTAGATTGTGATACAATACACTAATGGGTGAAGTTTGGTTTACTTCTGCGCAGCGGTTTGGGAGTTAACATCAAAATTACATTTCTCGGCCATATCGCATAGATCTCACTGTGAAAAGGCTTAAATGGCTTTTTTGACCTAAGTTTAATAATTGCGCTCAAACCAAATGTCCTAGAACGAAATTTTCAAATGTAACTACTAGAATGTGATACAATACACTATTGGGTGAAGTTTGGTTGACTTCTGCGCAGCGGTTTGGGAGTTAACATCAAAATTACATTTCTCGGCCATATCGCATAGATCTCACTGTGAAAAGGCTTAAATGGCTTTTTTGACCTAAGTTTGAGGATTGCGCTCCAATCAAATGTCCTAGAAACAAATTTTCACATGTAACTACTAGATTGTGATACAATACACTAATGGGTGAAGTTTGGTTGACTTCTGCGCAGCGGTTTGGGAGTTATCAAAATTACATTTCTCGGCCATATCGCATAGATCTCACTGTGAAAAGGCTTAAATGACTTTTTTAATTAAGTTTGATGATTGCGCTCAAACAAAATTTCCTAGAACAAAATTTTCAAATGTAACTACTAGATTGTGATACAATACACTATTGGGTGAAGTTTGGTTGACTTCTGCGCAGCGGTTTGGGAGTTAACATCAAAATTACATTTCTCGGCCATATCGCATAGATCTCACTGTGAAAAGGCTTAAATGGCTTTTTTGACCTAAGTTTGATGATTGCGCTCAAACCAAATGTCCTAGAACGAAATTTTCAAATGTAACTACTAGAATGTGATACAATACACTATTGGGTGAAGTTTGGTTGACTTCTGCGCAGCGGTTTGGGAGTTAACATCAAAATTACATTTCTCGGCCATATCGCATAGATCTCACTGTGAAAAGGCTTAAATGACTTTTTTAATTAAGTTTGATGATTGCGTTCAAACAAAATGTCCTAAAACAAAATTTTCAAATGTAACTACTAGATTGTGATACAATACACTATTGGGTGAAGTTTGGTTGACTTCTGCGCAGCGGTTTGGGAGTTAACGTCAAGATTACATTTCTCGGCCATATCGCATAGATCTCACTGTGAAAAGGCTTAAATGGCTTTTTTGACCTAAGTTTGAGGATTGCGCTCAAATCAAATGTCCTAGAACCAAATTTCCACATGTAACTACTAGATTGTGATACAATACACTAATGGGTGAAGTTTGGTTTACTTCTGCGCAGCGGTTTGGGAGTTAACATCAAAATTACATTTCTCGGCCATATCGCATAGATCTCACTGTGAAAAGGCTTAAATGGCTTTTTTGACCTAAGTTTAATGATTGCGCTCAAACCAAATGTCCTAGAACGAAATTTTCAAATGTAACTACTAGAATGTGATACAATACACTATTGGGTGAAGTTTGGTTGACTTCTGCGCAGCGGTTTGGGAGTTAACATCAAAATTACATTTCTCGGCCATATCGCATAGATCTCACTGTGAAAAGGCTTAAATGGCTTTTTTGACCTAAGTTTGAGGATTGCGCTCAAACAAAATGTCCTAGAACAAAATTTTCAAATGTAACTACTAGATTGTGATACAATACACTATTGGGTGAAGTTTGGTTGACTTCTGCGCAGCGGTTTGGGAGTTAACATCAAAATTACATTTCTCGGCCATATCGCATAGATCTCACTGTGAAAAGGCTTAAATGACTTTTTTAATTAAGTTTGATGATTGCGTTTAAACAAAATGTCCTAGAACAAAATTTTCAAATGTAACTACTAGATTGTGATACAATACACTATTGGGTGAAGTTTGGTTGACTTCTGCGCAGCGGTTTGGGAGTTAACATCAAAATTACATTTCTCGGCCATATCGCATAGATCTCACTGTGAAAAGGCTTAAATGGCTTTTTTGACCTAAGTTTGAGGATTGCGCTCAAATCAAATGTCCTAGAACCAAATTTCCACATGTAACTACTAGATTGTGATACAATACACTAATGGGTGAAGTTTGGTTTACTTCTGCGCAGCGGTTTGGGAGTTAACATCAAAATTACATTTCTCGGCCATATCGCATAGATCTCACTGTGAAAAGGCTTAAATGGCTTTTTTGACCTAAGTTTAATAATTGCGCTCAAACCAAATGTCCTAAAACTAAATTTCCAAATGTAACTACTAGATTGTGATAAAATACACTATTGGGTGAAGTTTGGTTGACTTCTGCGCAGCGGTTTGGGAGTTAACATCAAAATTACATTTCTCGGCCATATCGCATAGATCTCACTGTGAAAAGGCTTAAATGGCTTTTTTGACCTAAGTTTGAGGATTGCGCTCAAATCAAATGTCCTAGAACCAAATTTCCACATGTAACTACTAGATTGTGATACAATACACTAATGGGTGAAGTTTGGTTGACTTCTGCGCAGCGGTTTGGGAGTTAACATCAAAATTACATTTCTCGGCCATATCGCATAGATCTCACTGTGAAAAGGCTTAAATGACTTTTTTAATTAAGTTTGATGATTGCGCTCAAACAAAATTTCTTAGAACAAAATTTTCAAATGTAACTACTAGATTGTGATACAATACACTATTGGGTGAAGTTTGGTTGACTTCTGCGCAGCGGTTTGGGAGTTAACATCAAAATTACATTTCTCGGCCATATCGCATAGATCTCACTGTGAAAAGGCTTAAATGACTTTTTTAATTAAGTTTGATGATTGCGTTCAAACAAAATGTCCTAGAACAAAATTTTCAAATGTAACTACTAGATTGTGATACAATACACTATTGGGTGAAGTTTAGTTGACTTCTGCGCAGCGGTTTGGGAGTTAACATCAAAATTACATTTCTCGGCCATATCGCATAGATCTCACTGTGAAAAGGCTTAAATGACTTTTTTAATTAAGTTTAATGATTGCGCTCAAACCAAATGTCCTAGAACGAAATTTTCAAATGTAACTACTAGAATGTGATACAATACACTATTGGGTGAAGTTTAGTTGACTTCTGCGCAGCGGTTTGGGATTTAACATCAAAATTACATTTCTCGGCCATATCGCATAGATCTCACTGTGAAAAGGCTTAAATGGCTTTTTTGATCTAAGTTTGAGGATTGCGCTCAAATCAAATGTCCTAGAACCAAATTTCCACATGTAACTACTAGATTGTGATACAATACACTAATGGGTGAAGTTTGGTTTACTTCTGCGCAGCGGTTTGGGAGTTAACATCAAAATTACATTTCTCGGCCATATCGCATAGATCTCACTGTGAAAAGGCTTAAATGGCTTTTTTGACCTAAGTTTAATAATTGCGCTCAAACCAAATGTCCTAGAACGAAATTTTCAAATGTAACTACTAGAATGTGATACAATACACTATTGGGTGAAGTTTGGTTGACTTCTGCGCAGCGGTTTGGGAGTTAACATCAAAATTACATTTCTCGGCCATATCGCATAGATCTCACTGTGAAAAGGCTTAAATGGCTTTTTTGACCTAAGTTTGAGGATTGCGCTCAAATCAAATGTCCTAGAAACAAATTTTCACATGTAACTACTAGATTGTGATACAATACACTAATGGGTGAAGTTTGGTTGACTTCTGCGCAGCGGTTTGGGAGTTATCAAAATTACATTTCTCGGCCATATCGCATAGATCTCACTGTGAAAAGGCTTAAATGACTTTTTTAATTAAGTTTGATGATTGCGCTCAAACAAAATTTCCTAGAACAAAATTTTCAAATGTAACTACTAGATTGTGATACAATACACTATTGGGTGAAGTTTGGTTGACTTCTGCGCAGCGGTTTGGGAGTTAACATCAAAATTACATTTCTCGGCCATATCGCATAGATCTCACTGTGAAAAGGCTTAAATGGCTTTTTTGACCTAAGTTTGATGATTGCGCTCAAACCAAATGTCCTAGAACGAAATTTTCAAATGTAACTACTAGAATGTGATACAATACACTATTGGGTGAAGTTTGGTTGACTTCTGCGCAGCGGTATGGGAGTTAACATCAAAATTACATTTCTCGGCCATATCGCATAGATCTCACTGTGAAAAGGCTTAAATGACTTTTTTAATTAAGTTTGATGATTGCGTTCAAACAAAATGTCCTAAAACAAAATTTTCAAATGTAACTACTAGATTGTGATACAATACACTATTGGGTGAAGTTTGGTTGACTTCTGCGCAGCGGTTTGGGAGTTAACGTCAAGATTACATTTCTCGGCCATATCGCATAGATCTCACTGTGAAAAGGCTTAAATGGCTTTTTTGACCTAAGTTTGAGGATTGCGCTCAAATCAAATGTCCTAGAACCAAATTTCCACATGTAACTACTAGATTGTGATACAATACACTAATGGGTGAAGTTTGGTTTACTTCTGCGCAGCGGTTTGGGAGTTAACATCAAAATTACATTTCTCGGCCATATCGCATAGATCTCACTGTGAAAAGGCTTAAATGGCTTTTTTGACCTAAGTTTAATGATTGCGCTCAAACCAAATGTCCTAGAACGAAATTTTCAAATGTAACTACTAGAATGTGATACAATACACTATTGGGTGAAGTTTGGTTGACTTCTGCGCAGCGGTTTGGGAGTTAACATCAAAATTACATTTCTCGGCCATATCGCATAGATCTCACTGTGAAAAGGCTTAAATGGCCTTTTTGACCTAAGTTTGAGGATTGCGCTCAAACAAAATGTCCTAGAACAAAATTTTCAAATGTAACTACTAGATTGTGATACAATACACTATTGGGTGAAGTTTGGTTGACTTCTGCGCAGCGGTTTGGGAGTTAACATCAAAATTACATTTCTCGGCCATATCGCATAGATCTCACTGTGAAAAGGCTTAAATGACTTTTTTAATTAAGTTTGATGATTGCGTTCAAACAAAATGTCCTAGAACAAAATTTTCAAATGTAACTACTAGATTGTGATACAATACACTATTGGGTGAAGTTTGGTTGACTTCTGCGCAGCGGTTTGGGAGTTAACATCAAAATTACATTTCTCGGCCATATCGCATAGATCTCACTGTGAAAAGGCTTAAATGGCTTTTTTGACCTAAGTTTGAGGATTGCGCTCAAATCAAATGTCCTAGAACCAAATTTCCACATGTAACTACTAGATTGTGATACAATACACTAATGGGTGAAGTTTGGTTTACTTCTGCGCAGCGGTTTGGGAGTTAACATCAAAATTACATTTCTCGGCCATATCGCATAGATCTCACTGTGAAAAGGCTTAAATGACTTTTTTAATTAAGTTTAATGATTGCGCTCAAACCAAATGTCCTAGAACGAAATTTTCAAATGTAACTACTAGAATGTGATACAATACACTATTGGGTGAAGTTTAGTTGACTTCTGCGCAGCGGTTTGGGATTTAACATCAAAATTACATTTCTCGGCCATATCGCATAGATCTCACTGTGAAAAGGCTTAAATGGCTTTTTTGACCTAAGTTTGAGGATTGCGCTCAAATCAAATGTCCTAGAACCAAATTTCCACATGTAACTACTAGATTGTGATACAATACACTAATGGGTGAAGTTTGGTTTACTTCTGCGCAGCGGTTTGGGAGTTAACATCAAAATTACATTTCTCGGCCATATCGCATAGATCTTACTGTGAAAAGGCTTAAATGGCTTTTTTGACCTAAGTTTGAGGATTGCGCTCAAACAAAATGTCCTAGAACAAAATTTTCAAATGTAACTACTAGATTGTGATACAATACACTATTGGGTGAAGTTTGGTTGACTTCTGCGCAGCGGTTTGGGAGTTAACATCAAAATTACATTTCTCGGCCATATCGCATAGATCTCACTGTGAAAAGGCTTAAATGACTTTTTTAATTAAGTTTGATGATTGCGTTCAAACAAAATGTCCTAGAACAAAATTTTCAAATGTAACTACTAGATTGTGATACAATACACTATTGGGTGAAGTTTGGTTGACTTCTGCGCAGCGGTTTGGGAGTTAACATCAAAATTACATTTCTCGGCCATATCGCATAGATCTCACTGTGAAAAGGCTTAAATGACTTTTTTAATTAAGTTTGATGATTGCGTTCAAACAAAATGTCCTAGAACAAAATTTTCAAATGTAACTACTAGATTGTGATACAATACACTATTGGGTGAAGTTTGGTTGACTTCTGCGCAGCGGTTTGGGAGTTAACGTCAAAATTACATTTCTCGGCCATATCGCATAGATCTCACTGTGAAAAGGCTTAAATTGCTTTTTTGACCTAAGTTTGAGGATTGCGCTCAAATCAAATGTCCTAGAACCAAATTTCCACATGTAACTACTAGATTGTGATACAATACACTAATGGGTGAAGTTTGGTTTACTTCTGCGCAGCGGTTTGGGAGTTAACATCAAAATTACATTTCTCGGCCATATCGCATAGATCTCACTGTGAAAAGGCTTAAATGGCTTTTTTGACCTAAGTTTAATGATTGCGCTCAAACCAAATGTCCTAGAACGAAATTTTCAAATGTAACTACTAGAATGTGATACAATACACTATTGGGTGAAGTTTGGTTGACTTCTGCGCAGCGGTTTGGGAGTTAACATCAAAATTACATTTCTCGGCCATATCGCATAGATCTCACTGTGAAAAGGCTTAAATGGCTTTTTTGACCTAAGTTTGAGGATTGCGCTCAAACAAAATGTCCTAGAACAAAATTTTCAAATGTAACTACTAGATTGTGATACAATACACTATTGGGTGAAGTTTGGTTGACTTCTGCGCAGCGGTTTGGGAGTTAACATCAAAATTACATTTCTCGGCCATATCGCATAGATCTCACTGTGAAAAGGCTTAAATGACTTTTTTAATTAAGTTTGATGATTGCGTTCAAACAAAATGTCCTAGAACAAAATTTTCAAATGTAACTACTAGATTGTGATACAATACACTATTGGGTGAAGTTTGGTTGACTTCTGCGCAGCGGTTTGGGAGTTAACATCAAAATTACATTTCTCGGCCATATCGCATAGATCTCACTGTGAAAAGGCTTAAATGGCTTTTTTGACCTAAGTTTGAGGATTGCGCTCAAATCAAATGTCCTAGAACCAAATTTCCACATGTAACTACTAGATTGTGATACAATACACTAATGGGTGAAGTTTGGTTTACTTCTGCGCAGCGGTTTGGGAGTTAACATCAAAATTACATTTCTCGGCCATATCGCATAGATCTCACTGTGAAAAGGCTTAAATGGCTTTTTTGACCTAAGTTTAATAATTGCGCTCAAACCAAATGTCCTAAAACTAAATTTCCAAATGTAACTACTAGATTGTGATAAAATACACTATTGGGTGAAGTTTGGTTGACTTCTGCGCAGCGGTTTGGGAGTTAACATCAAAATTACATTTCTCGGCCATATCGCATAGATCTCACTGTGAAAAGGCTTAAATGGCTTTTTTGACCTAAGTTTGAGGATTGCGCTCAAATCAAATGTCCTAGAACCAAATTTCCACATGTAACTACTAGATTGTGATACAATACACTAATGGGTGAAGTTTGGTTGACTTCTGCGCAGCGGTTTGGGAGTTAACATCAAAATTACATTTCTCGGCCATATCGCATAGATCTCACTGTGAAAAGGCTTAAATGACTTTTTTAATTAAGTTTGATGATTGCGCTCAAACAAAATTTCTTAGAACAAAATTTTCAAATGTAACTACTAGATTGTGATACAATACACTATTGGGTGAAGTTTGGTTGACTTCTGCGCAGCGGTTTGGGAGTTAACATCAAAATTACATTTCTCGGCCATATCGCATAGATCTCACTGTGAAAAGGCTTAAATGACTTTTTTAATTAAGTTTGATGATTGCGTTCAAACAAAATGTCCTAGAACAAAATTTTCAAATGTAACTACTAGATTGTGATACAATACACTATTGGGTGAAGTTTAGTTGACTTCTGCGCAGCGGTTTGGGAGTTAACATCAAAATTACATTTCTCGGCCATATCGCATAGATCTCACTGTGAAAAGGCTTAAATGACTTTTTTAATTAAGTTTAATGATTGCGCTCAAACCAAATGTCCTAGAACGAAATTTTCAAATGTAACTACTAGAATGTGATACAATACACTATTGGGTGAAGTTTAGTTGACTTCTGCGCAGCGGTTTGGGATTTAACATCAAAATTACATTTCTCGGCCATATCGCATAGATCTCACTGTGAAAAGGCTTAAATGGCTTTTTTGATCTAAGTTTGAGGATTGCGCTCAAATCAAATGTCCTAGAACCAAATTTCCACATGTAACTACTAGATTGTGATACAATACACTAATGGGTGAAGTTTGGTTTACTTCTGCGCAGCGGTTTGGGAGTTAACATCAAAATTACATTTCTCGGCCATATCGCATAGATCTCACTGTGAAAAGGCTTAAATGGCTTTTTTGACCTAAGTTTAATAATTGCGCTCAAACCAAATGTCCTAGAACGAAATTTTCAAATGTAACTACTAGAATGTGATACAATACACTATTGGGTGAAGTTTGGTTGACTTCTGCGCAGCGGTTTGGGAGTTAACATCAAAATTACATTTCTCGGCCATATCGCATAGATCTCACTGTGAAAAGGCTTAAATGGCTTTTTTGACCTAAGTTTGAGGATTGCGCTCAAATCAAATGTCCTAGAAACAAATTTTCACATGTAACTACTAGATTGTGATACAATACACTAATGGGTGAAGTTTGGTTGACTTCTGCGCAGCGGTTTGGGAGTTATCAAAATTACATTTCTCGGCCATATCGCATAGATCTCACTGTGAAAAGGCTTAAATGACTTTTTTAATTAAGTTTGATGATTGCGCTCAAACAAAATTTCCTAGAACAAAATTTTCAAATGTAACTACTAGATTGTGATACAATACACTATTGGGTGAAGTTTGGTTGACTTCTGCGCAGCGGTTTGGGAGTTAACATCAAAATTACATTTCTCGGCCATATCGCATAGATCTCACTGTGAAAAGGCTTAAATGGCTTTTTTGACCTAAGTTTGATGATTGCGCTCAAACCAAATGTCCTAGAACGAAATTTTCAAATGTAACTACTAGAATGTGATACAATACACTATTGGGTGAAGTTTGGTTGACTTCTGCGCAGCGGTTTGGGAGTTAACATCAAAATTACATTTCTCGGCCATATCGCATAGATCTCACTGTGAAAAGGCTTAAATGACTTTTTTAATTAAGTTTGATGATTGCGTTCAAACAAAATGTCCTAAAACAAAATTTTCAAATGTAACTACTAGATTGTGATACAATACACTATTGGGTGAAGTTTGGTTGACTTCTGCGCAGCGGTTTGGGAGTTAACGTCAAGATTACATTTCTCGGCCATATCGCATAGATCTCACTGTGAAAAGGCTTAAATGGCTTTTTTGACCTAAGTTTGAGGATTGCGCTCAAATCAAATGTCCTAGAACCAAATTTCCACATGTAACTACTAGATTGTGATACAATACACTAATGGGTGAAGTTTGGTTTACTTCTGCGCAGCGGTTTGGGAGTTAACATCAAAATTACATTTCTCGGCCATATCGCATAGATCTCACTGTGAAAAGGCTTAAATGGCTTTTTTGACCTAAGTTTAATGATTGCGCTCAAACCAAATGTCCTAGAACGAAATTTTCAAATGTAACTACTAGAATGTGATACAATACACTATTGGGTGAAGTTTGGTTGACTTCTGCGCAGCGGTTTGGGAGTTAACATCAAAATTACATTTCTCGGCCATATCGCATAGATCTCACTGTGAAAAGGCTTAAATGGCCTTTTTGACCTAAGTTTGAGGATTGCGCTCAAACAAAATGTCCTAGAACAAAATTTTCAAATGTAACTACTAGATTGTGATACAATACACTATTGGGTGAAGTTTGGTTGACTTCTGCGCAGCGGTTTGGGAGTTAACATCAAAATTACATTTCTCGGCCATATCGCATAGATCTCACTGTGAAAAGGCTTAAATGACTTTTTTAATTAAGTTTGATGATTGCGTTCAAACAAAATGTCCTAGAACAAAATTTTCAAATGTAACTACTAGATTGTGATACAATACACTATTGGGTGAAGTTTGGTTGACTTCTGCGCAGCGGTTTGGGAGTTAACATCAAAATTACATTTCTCGGCCATATCGCATAGATCTCACTGTGAAAAGGCTTAAATGGCTTTTTTGACCTAAGTTTGAGGATTGCGCTCAAATCAAATGTCCTAGAACCAAATTTCCACATGTAACTACTAGATTGTGATACAATACACTAATGGGTGAAGTTTGGTTTACTTCTGCGCAGCGGTTTGGGAGTTAACATCAAAATTACATTTCTCGGCCATATCGCATAGATCTCACTGTGAAAAGGCTTAAATGGCTTTTTTGACCTAAGTTTAATAATTGCGCTCAAACCAAATGTCCTAAAACTAAATTTCCAAATGTAACTACTAGATTGTGATAAAATACACTATTGGGTGAAGTTTGGTTTACTTCTGCGCAGCGGTTTGGGAGTTAACATCAAAATTACATTTCTCGGCCATATCGCATAGATCTCACTGTGAAAAGGCTTAAATGGCTTTTTTGACCTAAGTTTAATAATTGCGCTCAAACCAAATGTCCTAGAACGAAATTTTCAAATGTAACTACTAGAATGTGATACAATACACTATTGGGTGAAGTTTGGTTGACTTCTGCGCAGCGGTTTGGGAGTTAACATCAAAATTACATTTCTCGGCCATATCGCATAGATCTCACTGTGAAAAGGCTTAAATGGCTTTTTTGACCTAAGTTTGAGGATTGCGCTCAAATCAAATGTCCTAGAAACAAATTTTCACATGTAACTACTAGATTGTGATACAATACACTAATGGGTGAAGTTTGGTTGACTTCTGCGCAGCGGTTTGGGAGTTATCAAAATTACATTTCTCGGCCATATCGCATAGATCTCACTGTGAAAAGGCTTAAATGACTTTTTTAATTAAGTTTGATGATTGCGCTCAAACAAAATTTCCTAGAACAAAATTTTCAAATGTAACTACTAGATTGTGATACAATACACTATTGGGTGAAGTTTGGTTGACTTCTGCGCAGCGGTTTGGGAGTTAACATCAAAATTACATTTCTCGGCCATATCGCATAGATCTCACTGTGAAAAGGCTTAAATGGCTTTTTTGACCTAAGTTTGATGATTGCGCTCAAACCAAATGTCCTAGAACGAAATTTTCAAATGTAACTACTAGAATGTGATACAATACACTATTGGGTGAAGTTTGGTTGACTTCTGCGCAGCGGTTTGGGAGTTAACATCAAAATTACATTTCTCGGCCATATCGCATAGATCTCACTGTGAAAAGGCTTAAATGACTTTTTTAATTAAGTTTGATGATTGCGTTCAAACAAAATGTCCTAAAACAAAATTTTCAAATGTAACTACTAGATTGTGATACAATACACTATTGGGTGAAGTTTGGTTGACTTCTGCGCAGCGGTTTGGGAGTTAACGTCAAGATTACATTTCTCGGCCATATCGCATAGATCTCACTGTGAAAAGGCTTAAATGGCTTTTTTGACCTAAGTTTGAGGATTGCGCTCAAATCAAATGTCCTAGAACCAAATTTCCACATGTAACTACTAGATTGTGATACAATACACTAATGGGTGAAGTTTGGTTTACTTCTGCGCAGCGGTTTGGGAGTTAACATCAAAATTACATTTCTCGGCCATATCGCATAGATCTCACTGTGAAAAGGCTTAAATGGCTTTTTTGACCTAAGTTTAATGATTGCGCTCAAACCAAATGTCCTAGAACGAAATTTTCAAATGTAACTACTAGAATGTGATACAATACACTATTGGGTGAAGTTTGGTTGACTTCTGCGCAGCGGTTTGGGAGTTAACATCAAAATTACATTTCTCGGCCATATCGCATAGATCTCACTGTGAAAAGGCTTAAATGGCCTTTTTGACCTAAGTTTGAGGATTGCGCTCAAACAAAATGTCCTAGAACAAAATTTTCAAATGTAACTACTAGATTGTGATACAATACACTATTGGGTGAAGTTTGGTTGACTTCTGCGCAGCGGTTTGGGAGTTAACATCAAAATTACATTTCTCGGCCATATCGCATAGATCTCACTGTGAAAAGGCTTAAATGACTTTTTTAATTAAGTTTGATGATTGCGTTCAAACAAAATGTCCTAGAACAAAATTTTCAAATGTAACTACTAGATTGTGATACAATACACTATTGGGTGAAGTTTGGTTGACTTCTGCGCAGCGGTTTGGGAGTTAACATCAAAATTACATTTCTCGGCCATATCGCATAGATCTCACTGTGAAAAGGCTTAAATGGCTTTTTTGACCTAAGTTTGAGGATTGCGCTCAAATCAAATGTCCTAGAACCAAATTTCCACATGTAACTACTAGATTGTGATACAATACACTAATGGGTGAAGTTTGGTTTACTTCTGCGCAGCGGTTTGGGAGTTAACATCAAAATTACATTTCTCGGCCATATCGCATAGATCTCACTGTGAAAAGGCTTAAATGGCTTTTTTGACCTAAGTTTAATAATTGCGCTCAAACCAAATGTCCTAAAACTAAATTTCCAAATGTAACTACTAGATTGTGATAAAATACACTATTGGGTGAAGTTTGGTTGACTTCTGCGCAGCGGTTTGGGAGTTAACATCAAAATTACATTTCTCGGCCATATCGCATAGATCTCACTGTGAAAAGGCTTAAATGGCTTTTTTGACCTAAGTTTGAGGATTGCGCTCAAATCAAATGTCCTAGAACCAAATTTCCACATGTAACTACTAGATTGTGATACAATACACTAATGGGTGAAGTTTGGTTGACCTCTGCGCAGCGGTTTGGGAGTTAACATCAAAATTACATTTCTCGGCCAAATCGCATAGATCTCACTGTGAAAAGGCTTAAATGACTTTTTTAATTAAATTTGATGATTGCGCTCAAACAAAATTTACTAGAACAAAATTTTCAAATGTAACTACTAGATTGTGATACAATACACTATTGGGTGAAGTTTGGTTGACTTCTGCGCAGCGGTTTGGGAGTTAACATCAAAATTACATTTCTCGGCCATATCGCATAGATCTCACTGTGAAAAGGCTTAAATGACTTTTTTAATTAAGTTTGATGATTGCGTTCAAACAAAATGTCCTAGAACAAAATTTTCAAATGTAACTACTAGATTGTGATACAATACACTATTGGGTGAAGTTTAGTTGACTTCTGCGCAGCGGTTTGGGAGTTAACATCAAAATTACATTTCTCGGCCATATCGCATAGATCTCACTGTGAAAAGGCTTAAATGACTTTTTTAATTAAGTTTGATGATTGCGTTCAAACAAAATGTCCTAGAACAAAATTTTCAAATGTAACTACTAGATTGTGATACAATACACTATTGGGTGAAGTTTGGTTGACTTCTGCGCAGCGGTTTGGGAGTTAACATCAAAATTACATTTCTCGGCCATATCGCATAGATCTCACTGTGAAAAGGCTTAAATGGCTTTTTTGACCTAAGTTTGAGGATTGCGCTCAAATCAAATGTCCTAGAACCAAATTTCCACATGTAACTACTAGATTGTGATACAATACACTAATGGGTGAAGTTTGGTTTACTTCTGCGCAGCGGTTTGGGAGTTAACATCAAAATTACATTTCTCGGCCATATCGCATAGATCTCACTGTGAAAAGGCTTAAATGGCTTTTTTGACCTAAGTTTAATAATTGCGCTCAAACCAAATGTCCTAAAACTAAATTTCCAAATGTAACTACTAGATTGTGATAAAATACACTATTGGGTGAAGTTTGGTTGACTTCTGCGCAGCGGTTTGGGAGTTAACATCAAAATTACATTTCTCGGCCATATCGCATAGATCTCACTGTGAAAAGGCTTAAATGGCTTTTTTGACCTAAGTTTGAGGATTGCGCTCAAATCAAATGTCCTAGAACCAAATTTCCACATGTAACTACTAGATTGTGATACAATACACTAATGGGTGAAGTTTGGTTGACTTCTGCGCAGCGGTTTGGGAGTTAACATCAAAATTACATTTCTCGGCCATATCGCATAGATCTCACTGTGAAAAGGCTTAAATGACTTTTTTAATTAAGTTTGATGATTGCGCTCAAACAAAATTTCTTAGAACAAAATTTTCAAATGTAACTACTAGATTGTGATACAATACACTATTGGGTGAAGTTTGGTTGACTTCTGCGCAGCGGTTTGGGAGTTAACATCAAAATTACATTTCTCGGCCATATCGCATAGATCTCACTGTGAAAAGGCTTAAATGACTTTTTTAATTAAGTTTGATGATTGCGTTCAAACAAAATGTCCTAGAACAAAATTTTCAAATGTAACTACTAGATTGTGATACAATACACTATTGGGTGAAGTTTAGTTGACTTCTGCGCAGCGGTTTGGGAGTTAACATCAAAATTACATTTCTCGGCCATATCGCATAGATCTCACTGTGAAAAGGCTTAAATGACTTTTTTAATTAAGTTTAATGATTGCGCTCAAACCAAATGTCCTAGAACGAAATTTTCAAATGTAACTACTAGAATGTGATACAATACACTATTGGGTGAAGTTTAGTTGACTTCTGCGCAGCGGTTTGGGATTTAACATCAAAATTACATTTCTCGGCCATATCGCATAGATCTCACTGTGAAAAGGCTTAAATGGCTTTTTTGATCTAAGTTTGAGGATTGCGCTCAAATCAAATGTCCTAGAACCAAATTTCCACATGTAACTACTAGATTGTGATACAATACACTAATGGGTGAAGTTTGGTTTACTTCTGCGCAGCGGTTTGGGAGTTAACATCAAAATTACATTTCTCGGCCATATCGCATAGATCTCACTGTGAAAAGGCTTAAATGGCTTTTTTGACCTAAGTTTAATAATTGCGCTCAAACCAAATGTCCTAGAACGAAATTTTCAAATGTAACTACTAGAATGTGATACAATACACTATTGGGTGAAGTTTGGTTGACTTCTGCGCAGCGGTTTGGGAGTTAACATCAAAATTACATTTCTCGGCCATATCGCATAGATCTCACTGTGAAAAGGCTTAAATGGCTTTTTTGACCTAAGTTTGAGGATTGCGCTCAAATCAAATGTCCTAGAAACAAATTTTCACATGTAACTACTAGATTGTGATACAATACACTAATGGGTGAAGTTTGGTTGACTTCTGCGCAGCGGTTTGGGAGTTAACATCAAAATTACATTTCTCGGCCATATCGCATAGATCTCACTGTGAAAAGGCTTAAATGACTTTTTTAATTAAGTTTGATGATTGCGCTCAAACAAAATTTCCTAGAACAAAATTTTCAAATGTAACTACTAGATTGTGATACAATACACTATTGGGTGAAGTTTGGTTGACTTCTGCGCAGCGGTTTGGGAGTTAACATCAAAATTACATTTCTCGGCCATATCGCATAGATCTCACTGTGAAAAGGCTTAAATGGCTTTTTTGACCTAAGTTTGATGATTGCGCTCAAACCAAATGTCCTAGAACGAAATTTTCAAATGTAACTACTAGAATGTGATACAATACACTATTGGGTGAAGTTTGGTTGACTTCTGCACAGCGGTTTGGGAGTTAACATCAAAATTACATTTCTCGGCCATATCGCATAGATCTCACTGTGAAAAGGCTTAAATGGCTTTTTTGACCTAAGTTTAATGATTGCGCTCAAACCAAATGTCCTAGAACGAAATTTTCAAATGTAACTACTAGAATGTGATACAATACACTATTGGGTGAAGTTTGGTTGACTTCTGCGCAGCGGTTTGGGAGTTAACATAAAAATTACATTTCTCGGCCATATCGCATAGATCTCACTGTGAAAAGGCTTAAATGGCTTTTTTGACCTAAGTTTGAGGATTGCGCTCAAACAAAATGTCCTAGAACAAAATTTTCAAATGTAACTACTAGATTGTGATACAATACACTATTGGGTGAAGTTTGGTTGACTTCTGCGCAGCGGTTTGGGAGTTAACATCAAAATTACATTTCTCGGCCATATCGCATAGATCTCACTGTGAAAAGGCTTAAATGACTTTTTTAATTAAGTTTGATGATTGCGTTCAAACAAAATGTCCTAGAACAAAATTTTCAAATGTAACTACTAGATTGTGATACAATACACTATTGGGTGAAGTTTGGTTGACTTCTGCGCAGCGGTTTGGGAGTTAACATCAAAATTACATTTCTCGGCCATATCGCATAGATCTCACTGTGAAAAGGCTTAAATGGCTTTTTTGACCTAAGTTTGAGGATTGCGCTCAAATCAAATGTCCTAGAACCAAATTTCCACATGTAACTACTAGATTGTGATACAATACACTAATGGGTGAAGTTTGGTTTACTTCTGCGCAGCGGTTTGGGAGTTAACATCAAAATTACATTTCTCGGCCATATCGCATAGATCTCACTGTGAAAAGGCTTAAATGGCTTTTTTGACCTAAGTTTAATGATTGCGCTCAAACCAAATGTCCTAAAACTAAATTTCCAAATGTAACTACTAGATTGTGATAAAATACACTATTGGGTGAAGTTTGGTTGACTTCTGCGCAGCGGTTTGGGAGTTAACATCAAAATTACATTTCTCGGCCATATCGCATAGATCTCACTGTGAAAAGGCTTAAATGGCTTTTTTGACCTAAGTTTGAGGATTGCGCTCAAATCAAATGTCCTAGAACCAAATTTCCACATGTAACTACTAGATTGTGATACAATACACTAATGGGTGAAGTTTGGTTGACCTCTGCGCAGCGGTTTGGGAGTTAACATCAAAATTACATTTCTCGGCCAAATCGCATAGATCTCACTGTGAAAAGGCTTAAATGACTTTTTTAATTAAGTTTGATGATTGCGCTCAAACAAAATTTACTAGAACAAAATTTTCAAATGTAACTACTAGATTGTGATACAATACACTATTGGGTGAAGTTTGGTTGACTTCTGCGCAGCGGTTTGGGAGTTAACATCAAAATTACATTTCTCGGCCATATCGCATAGATCTCACTGTGAAAAGGCTTAAATGACTTTTTTAATTAAGTTTGATGATTGCGTTCAAACAAAATGTCCTAGAACAAAATTTTCAAATGTAACTACTAGATTGTGATACAATACACTATTGGGTGAAGTTTAGTTGACTTCTGCGCAGCGGTTTGGGAGTTAACATCAAAATTACATTTCTCGGCCATATCGCATAGATCTCACTGTGAAAAGGCTTAAATGACTTTTTTAATTAAGTTTAATGATTGCGCTCAAACCAAATGTCCTAGAACGAAATTTTCAAATGTAACTACTAGAATGTGATACAATACACTATTGGGTGAAGTTTAGTTGACTTCTGCGCAGCGGTTTGGGATTTAACATCAAAATTACATTTCTCGGCCATATCGCATAGATCTCACTGTGAAAAGGCTTAAATGGCTTTTTTGACCTAAGTTTGAGGATTGCGCTCAAATCAAATGTCCTAGAACCAAATTTCCACATGTAACTACTAGATTGTGATACAATACACTAATGGGTGAAGTTTGGTTTACTTCTGCGCAGCAATTTGGGAGTTAACATCAAAATTACATTTCTCGGTCATATCGCATAGATCTCACTGTGAAAAGGCTTAAATGGCTTTTTTGACCTAAGTTTGAGGATTGCGCTCAAACAAAATGTCCTAGAACAAAATTTTCAAATGTAACTACTAGATTGTGATACAATACACTATTGGGTGAAGTTTGGTTGACTTCTGCGCAGCGGTTTGGGAGTTAACATCAAAATTACATTTCTCGGCCATATCGCATAGATCTCACTGTGAAAAGGCTTAAATGACTTTTTTAATTAAGTTTGATGATTGCGTTCAAACAAAATGTCCTAGAACAAAATTTTCAAATGTAACTACTAGATTGTGATACAATACACTATTGGGTGAAGTTTGGTTGACTTCTGCGCAGCGGTTTGGGAGTTAACATCAAAATTACATTTCTCGGCCATATCGCATAGATCTCACTGTGAAAAGGCTTAAATGGCTTTTTTGACCTAAGTTTGAGGATTGCGCTCAAATCAAATGTCCTAGAACCAAATTTCCACATGTAACTACTAGATTGTGATACAATACACTAATGGGTGAAGTTTGGTTTACTTCTGCGCAGCGGTTTGGGAGTTAACATCAAAATTACATTTCTCGGCCATATCGCATAGATCTCACTGTGAAAAGGCTTAAATGGCTTTTTTGACCTAAGTTTAATGATTGCGCTCAAACCAAATGTCCTAGAACGAAATTTTCAAATGTAACTACTAGAATGTGATACAATACACTATTGGGTGAAGTTTGGTTGACTTCTGCGCAGCGGTTTGGGAGTTAACATCAAAATTACATTTCTCGGCCATATCGCATAGATCTCACTGTGAAAAGGCTTAAATGGCTTTTTTGACCTAGGTTTGAGGATTGCGCTCAAACAAAATGTCCTAGAACAAAATTTTCAAATGTAACTACTAGATTGTGATACAATACACTATTGGGTGAAGTTTGGTTGACTTTTGCGCAGCGGTTTGGGAGTTAACATCAAAATTACATTTCTCGGCCATATCGCATAGATCTCACTGTGAAAAGGCTTAAATGACTTTTTTAATTAAGTTTGATGATTGCGTTCAAACAAAATGTCCTAGAACAAAATTTTCAAATGTAACTACTAGATTGTGATACAATACACTATTGGGTGAAGTTTGGTTGACTTCTGCGCAGCGGTTTGGGAGTTAACATCAAAATTACATTTCTCGGCCATATCGCATAGATCTCACTGTGAAAAGGCTTAAATGGCTTTTTTGACCTAAGTTTGAGGATTGCGCTCAAATCAAATGTCCTAGAACCAAATTTCTACATGTAACTACTAGATTGTGATACAATACACTAATGGGTGAAGTTTGGTTTACTTCTGCGCAGAGGTTTGGGAGTTAACATCAAAATTACATTTCTCGGCCATATCGCATAGATCTCACTGTGAAAAGGCTTAAATGGCTTTTTTGACCTAAGTTTGAGGATTGCGCTCAAATCAAATGTCCTAGAACCAAATTTCCACATATAACTACTAGATTGTGATACAATACACTAATGGGTGAAGTTTGGTTGACTTCTGCGCAGCGGTTTGGGAGTTAACATCAAAATTACATTTCTCGGCCATATCGCATAGATCTCACTGTGAAAAGGCTTAAATGACTTTTTTAATTAAGTTTGATGATTGCGTTCAAACAAAATGTCCTAGAACAAAATTTTCAAATGTAACTACTAGATTGTGATACAATACACTATTGGGTGAAGTTTAGTTGACTTCTGCGCAGCGGTTTGGGAGTTAACATCAAAATTACATTTCTTGGACATATCGCATAGATCTCACTGTGAAAAGGCTTAAATGGCTTTTTCGACCTAGGTTTGAGGATTGCGCTCAAATCAAATGTCCTAGAACCAAATTTCCAAATGTAACTACTAGAATGTGATACAATACACTATTGGGTGAAGTTTGGTTGACTTCTGCGCAGCGGTTTGGGAGTTAACATCAAAATTACATTTCTCGGCCATATCGCATAGATCTCACTGTGAAAAGGCTTAAATGGCTTTTTTGACCTAAGTTTGAGGATTGCGCTTAAATCAAATGTCCTATAACCAAATTTCCACATGTAACTACTAGATTGTGATACAATACACTAATGGGTGAAGTTTGGTTGACTTCTGCGCAGCGGTTTGGGAGTTAACATCAAAATTACATTTCTCGGCCATATCGCATAGATCTCACTGTGAAAAGGCTTAAATGACTTTTTTAATTAAGTTTGATGATTGCGCTCAAACAAAATTTCCTAGAACAAAATTTTCAAATGTAACTACTAGATTGTGATACAATACAATATTGGGTGAAGTTTGGTTGACTTCTGCGCAGCGGTTTGGGAGTTAACATCAAAATTACATTTCTCGGCCATATCGCATAGATCTCACTGTGAAAAGGCTTAAATGGCTTTTTTGACCTAAGTTTAATGATTGCGCTCAAACCAAATGTCCTAGAACGAAATTTTCAAATGTAACTACTAGAATGTGATACAATACACTATTGGGTGAAGTTTGGTTGACTTCCGCGCAGCGGTTTGGGAGTTAACATCAAAATTACATTTCTCGGCCATATCGCATAGATCTCACTGTGAAAAGGCTTAAATGGCTTTTTTGACCTAAGTTTAATAATTGCGCTCAAACCAAATGTCCTAAAACTAAATTTCCAAATGTAACTACTAGATTGTGATAAAATACACTATTGGTTGAAGTTTGGTTGACTTCTGCGCAGCGGTTTGGGAGTTAACATCAAAATTACATTTCTCGGCCATATCGCATAGATCTCACTGTGAAAAGGCTTAAATGGCTTTTTTGACCTAAGTTTGAGGATTGCGCTCAAATCAAATGTCCTAGAACCAAATTTCCACATGTAACTACTAGATTGTGATACAATACACTAATGGGTGAAGTTTGGTTGACCTCTGCGCAGCGGTTTGGGAGTTATCAAAATTACATTTCTCGGCCAAATCGCATAGATCTCACTGTGAAAAGGCTTAAATGACTTTTTTAATTAAGTTTGATGATTGCGCTCAAACAAAATTTACTAGAACAAAATTTTCAAATGTAACTACTAGATTGTGATACAATACACTATTGGGTGAAGTTTGGTTGACTTCTGCGCAGCGGTTTGGGAGTTAACATCAAAATTACATTTCTCGGCCATATCGCATAGATCTCATTGTGAAAAGGCTTAAATGACTTTTTTAATTAAGTTTGATGATTGCGTTCAAACAAAATGTCCTAGAACAAAATTTTCAAATGTAACTACTAGATTGTGATACAATACACTATTGGGTGAAGTTTAGTTGACTTCTGCGCAGCGGTTTGGGAGTTAACATCAAAATTACATTTCTCGGCCATATCGCATATATCTCACTGTGAAAAGGCTTAAATGACTTTTTTAATTAAGTTTAATGATTGCGCTCAAACCAAATGTCCTAGAACGAAATTTTCAAATGTAACTACTAGAATGTGATACAATACACTATTGGGTGAAGTTTAGTTGACTTCTGCGCAGCGGTTTGGGATTTAACATCAAAATTACATTTCTCGGCCATATCGCATAGATCTCACTGTGAAAAGGCTTAAATGGCTTTTTTGACCTAAGTTTGAGGATTGCGCTCAAATCAAATGTCCTAGAACCAAATTTCCACATGTAACTACTAGATTGTGATACAATACACTAATGGGTGAAGTTTGGTTTACTTCTGCGCAGCGGTTTGGGAGTTAACATCAAAATTACATTTCTCGGTCATATCGCATAGATCTCACTGTGAAAAGGCTTAAATGGCTTTTTTGACCTAAGTTTGAGGATTGCGCTCAAACAAAATGTCCTAGAACAAAATTTTCAAATGTAACTACTAGATTGTGATACAATACACTATTGGGTGAAGTTTGGTTGACTTCTGCGCAGCGGTTTGGGAGTTAACATCAAAATTACATTTCTCGGCCATATCGCATAGATCTCACTGTGAAAAGGCTTAAATGACTTTTTTAATTAAGTTTGATGATTGCGTTCAAACAAAATGTCCTAGAACAAAATTTTCAAATGTAACTAATAGATTGTGATACAATACACTATTGGGTGAAGTTTGGTTGACTTCTGCGCAGCGGTTTGGGAGTTAACGTCAAAATTACATTTCTCGGCCATATCGCATAGATCTCACTGTGAAAAGGCTTAAATGGCTTTTTTGACCTAAGTTTGAGGATTGCGCTCAAATCAAATGTCCTAGAACCAAATTTCCACATGTAACTACTAGATTGTGATACAATACACTAATGGGTGAAGTTTGGTTTACTTCTGCGCAGCGGTTTGGGAGTTAACATCAAAATTACATTTCTCGGCCATATCGCATAGATCTCACTGTGAAAAGGCTTAAATGGCTTTTTTGACCTAAGTTTAATGATTGCGCTCAAACCAAATGTCCTAGAACGAAATTTTCAAATGTAACTACTAGAATGTGATACAATACACTATTGGGTGAAGTTTGGTTGACTTCTGCGCAGCGGTTTGGGAGTTAACATCAAAATTACATTTCTCGGCCATATCGCATAGATCTCACTGTGAAAAGGCTTAAATGGCTTTTTTGACCTAGGTTTGAGGATTGCGCTCAAACAAAATGTCCTAGAACAAAATTTTCAAATGTAACTACTAGATTGTGATACAATACACTATTGGGTGAAGTTTGGTTGACTTCTGCGCAGCGGTTTGGGAGTTAACATCAAAATTACATTTCTCGGCCATATCGCATAGATCTCACTGTGAAAAGGCTTAAATGACTTTTTTAATTAAGTTTGATGATTGCGTTCAAACAAAATGTCCTAGAACAAAATTTTCAAATGTAACTACTAGATTGTGATACAATACACTATTGGGTGAAGTTTGGTTGACTTCTGCGCAGCGGTTTGGGAGTTAACATCAAAATTACATTTCTCGGCCATATCGCATAGATCTCACTGTGAAAAGGCTTAAATGACTTTTTTAATTAAGTTTGATGATTGCGTTCAAACAAAATGTCCTAGAACAAAATTTTCAAATGTAACTACTAGATTGTGATACAATACACTATTGGGTGAAGTTTGGTTGACTTCTGCGCAGCGGTTTGGGAGTTAACATCAAAATTACATTTCTCGGCCATATCGCATAGATCTCACTGTGAAAAGGCTTAAATGGCTTTTTTGACCTAAGTTTGAGGATTGCGCTCAAATCAAATGTCCTAGAACCAAATTTCCACATGTAACTACTAGATTGTGATACAATACACTAATGGGTGAAGTTTGGTTTACTTCTGCGCAGCGGTTTGGGAGTTAACATCAAAATTACATTTCTCGGCCATATCGCATAGATCTCACTGTGAAAAGGCTTAAATGGCTTTTTTGACCTAAGTTTAATAATTGCGCTCAAACCAAATGTCCTAAAACTAAATTTCCAAATGTAACTACTAGATTGTGATAAAATACACTATTGGGTGAAGTTTGGTTGACTTCTGCGCAGCGGTTTGGGAGTTAACATCAAAATTACATTTCTCGGCCATATCGCATAGATCTCACTGTGAAAAGGCTTAAATGGCTTTTTTGACCTAAGTTTGAGGATTGCGCTCAAATCAAATGTCCTAGAACCAAATTTCCACATGTAACTACTAGATTGTGATACAATACACTAATGGGTGAAGTTTGGTTGACCTCTGCGCAGCGGTTTGGGAGTTAACATCAAAATTACATTTCTCGGCCAAATCGCATAGATCTCACTGTGAAAAGGCTTAAATGACTTTTTTAATTAAGTTTGATGATTGCGCTCAAACAAAATTTACTAGAACAAAATTTTCAAATGTAACTACTAGATTGTGATACAATACACTATTGGGTGAAGTTTGGTTGACTTCTGCGCAGCGGTTTGGGAGTTAACATCAAAATTACATTTCTCGGCCATATCGCATAGATCTCACTGTGAAAAGGCTTAAATGACTTTTTTAATTAAGTTTGATGATTGCGTTCAAACAAAATGTCCTAGAACAAAATTTTCAAATGTAACTACTAGATTGTGATACAATACACTATTGGGTGAAGTTTAGTTGACTTCTGCGCAGCGGTTTGGGAGTTAACATCAAAATTACATTTCTCGGCCATATCGCATAGATCTCACTGTGAAAAGGCTTAAATGACTTTTTTAATTAAGTTTAATGATTGCGCTCAAACCAAATGTCCTAGAACGAAATTTTCAAATGTAACTACTAGAATGTGATACAATACACTATTGGGTGAAGTTTAGTTGACTTCTGCGCAGCGGTTTGGGATTTAACATCAAAATTACATTTCTCGGCCATATCGCATAGATCTCACTGTGAAAAGGCTTAAATGGCTTTTTTGACCTAAGTTTGAGGATTGCGCTCAAATCAAATGTCCTAGAACAAAATTTTCAAATGTAACTACTAGTGATACAATACACTATTGGGTGAAGTTTGGTTGACTTCTGCGCAGCGGTTTGGGAGTTAACGTCAAAATTACATTTCTCGGCCATATCGCATAGATCTCACTGTGAAAAGGCTTAAATGGCTTTTTTGACCTAAGTTTGAGGATTGCGCTCAAATCAAATGTCCTAGAACCAAATTTCCACATGTAACTACTAGATTGTGATACAATACACTAATGGGTGAAGTTTGGTTTACTTCTGCGCAGCGGTTTGGGAGTTAACATCAAAATTACATTTCTCGGCCATATCGCATAGATCTCACTGTGAAAAGGCTTAAATGGCTTTTTTGACCTAAGTTTAATGATTGCGCTCAAACCAAATGTCCTAGAACGAAATTTTCAAATGTAACTACTAGAATGTGATACAATACACTATTGGTTGAAGTTTGGTTGACTTCTGCGCAGCGGTTTGGGAGTTAACATCAAAATTACATTTCTCGGCCATATCGCAGATCTCACTGTGAAAAGGCTTAAATGGCTTTTTTGACCTAGGTTTGAGGATTGCGCTCAAACAAAATGTCCTAGAACAAAATTTTCAAATGTAACTACTAGATTGTGATACAATACACTATTGGGTGAAGTTTGGTTGACTTTTGCGCAGCGGTTTGGGAGTTAACATCAAAATTACATTTCTCGGCCATATCGCATAGATCTCACTGTGAAAAGGCTTAAATGACTTTTTTAATTAAGTTTGATGATTGCGTTCAAACAAAATGTCCTAGAACAAAATTTTCAAATGTAACTACTAGATTGTGATACAATACACTATTGGGTGAAGTTTGGTTGACTTCTGCGCAGCGGTTTGGGAGTTAACATCAAAATTACATTTCTCGGCCATATCGCATAGATCTCACTGTGAAAAGGCTTAAATGGCTTTTTTGACCTAAGTTTGAGGATTGCGCTCAAATCAAATGTCCTAGAACCAAATTTCTACATGTAACTACTAGATTGTGATACAATACACTAATGGGTGAAGTTTGGTTTACTTCTGCGCAGAGGTTTGGGAGTTAACATCAAAATTACATTTCTCGGCCATATCGCATAGATCTCACTGTGAAAAGGCTTAAATGGCTTTTTTGACCTAAGTTTGAGGATTGCGCTCAAATCAAATGTCCTAGAACCAAATTTCCACATGTAACTACTAGATTGTGATACAATACACTAATGGGTGAAGTTTGGTTGACTTCTGCGCAGCGGTTTGGGAGTTAACATCAAAATTACATTTCTCGGCCATATCGCATAGATCTCACTGTGAAAAGGCTTAAATGACTTTTTTAATTAAGTTTGATGATTGCGTTCAAACAAAATGTCCTAGAACAAAATTTTCAAATGTAACTACTAGATTGTGATACAATACACTATTGGGTGAAGTTTAGTTGACTTCTGCGCAGCGGTTTGGGAGTTAACATCAAAATTACATTTCTTGGCCATATCGCATAGATCTCACTGTGAAAAGGCTTAAATGGCTTTTTCGACCTAGGTTTGAGGATTGCGCTCAAATCAAATGTCCTAGAACCAAATTTCCAAATGTAACTACTAGAATGTGATACAATACACTATTGGGTGAAGTTTGGTTGACTTCTGCGCAGCGGTTTGGGAGTTAACATCAAAATTACATTTCTCGGCCATATCGCATAGATCTCACTGTGAAAAGGCTTAAATGGCTTTTTTGACCTAAGTTTGAGGATTGCGCTTAAATCAAATGTCCTATAACCAAATTTCCACATGTAACTACTAGATTGTGATACAATACACTAATGGGTGAAGTTTGGTTGACTTCTGCGCAGCGGTTTGGGAGTTAACATCAAAATTACATTTCTCGGCCATATCGCATAGATCTCACTGTGAAAAGGCTTAAATGACTTTTTTAATTAAGTTTGATGATTGCGCTCAAACAAAATTTCCTAGAACAAAATTTTCAAATGTAACTACTAGATTGTGATACAATACAATATTGGGTGAAGTTTGGTTGACTTCTGCGCAGCGGTTTGGGAGTTAACATCAAAATTACATTTCTCGGCCATATCGCATAGATCTCACTGTGAAAAGGCTTAAATGGCTTTTTTGACCTAAGTTTAATGATTGCGCTCAAACCAAATGTCCTAGAACGAAATTTTCAAATGTAACTACTAGAATGTGATACAATACACTATTGGGTGAAGTTTGGTTGACTTCCGCGCAGCGGTTTGGGAGTTAACATCAAAATTACATTTCTCGGCCATATCGCATAGATCTCACTGTGAAAAGGCTTAAATGGCTTTTTTGACCTAAGTTTAATAATTGCGCTCAAACCAAATGTCCTAAAACTAAATTTCCAAATGTAACTACTAGATTGTGATAAAATACACTATTGGTTGAAGTTTGGTTGACTTCTGCGCAGCGGTTTGGGAGTTAACATCAAAATTACATTTCTCGGCCATATCGCATAGATCTCACTGTGAAAAGGCTTAAATGGCTTTTTTGACCTAAGTTTGAGGATTGCGCTCAAATCAAATGTCCTAGAACCAAATTTCCACATGTAACTACTAGATTGTGATACAATACACTAATGGGTGAAGTTTGGTTGACCTCTGCGCAGCGGTTTGGGAGTTATCAAAATTACATTTCTCGGCCAAATCGCATAGATCTCACTGTGAAAAGGCTTAAATGACTTTTTTAATTAAGTTTGATGATTGCGCTCAAACAAAATTTACTAGAAAAAAATTTTCAAATGTAACTACTAGATTGTGATACAATACACTATTGGGTGAAGTTTGGTTGACTTCTGCGCAGCGGTTTGGGAGTTAACATCAAAATTACATTTCTCGGCCATATCGCATAGATCTCATTGTGAAAAGGCTTAAATGACTTTTTTAATTAAGTTTGATGATTGCGTTCAAACAAAATGTCCTAGAACAAAATTTTCAAATGTAACTACTAGATTGTGATACAATACACTATTGGGTGAAGTTTAGTTGACTTCTGCGCAGCGGTTTGGGAGTTAACATCAAAATTACATTTCTCGGCCATATCGCATAGATCTCACTGTGAAAAGGCTTAAATGACTTTTTTAATTAAGTTTAATGATTGCGCTCAAACCAAATGTCCTAGAACGAAATTTTCAAATGTAACTACTAGAATGTGATACAATACACTATTGGGTGAAGTTTAGTTGACTTCTGCGCAGCGGTTTGGGATTTAACATCAAAATTACATTTCTCGGCCATATCGCATAGATCTCACTGTGAAAAGGCTTAAATGGCTTTTTTGACCTAAGTTTGAGGATTGCGCTCAAATCAAATGTCCTAGAACCAAATTTCCACATGTAACTACTAGATTGTGATACAATACACTAATGGGTGAAGTTTGGTTTACTTCTGCGCAGCGGTTTGGGAGTTAACATCAAAATTACATTTCTCGGTCATATCGCATAGATCTCACTGTGAAAAGGCTTAAATGGCTTTTTTGACCTAAGTTTGAGGATTGCGCTCAAACAAAATGTCCTAGAACAAAATTTTCAAATGTAACTACTAGATTGTGATACAATACACTATTGGGTGAAGTTTGGTTGACTTCTGCGCAGCGGTTTGGGAGTTAACATCAAAATTACATTTCTCGGCCATATCGCATAGATCTCATTGTGAAAAGGCTTAAATGACTTTTTTAATTAAGTTTGATGATTGCGTTCAAACAAAATGTCCTAGAACAAAATTTTCAAATGTAACTAATAGATTGTGATACAATACACTATTGGGTGAAGTTTGGTTGACTTCTGCGCAGCGGTTTGGGAGTTAACGTCAAAATTACATTTCTCGGCCATATCGCATAGATCTCACTGTGAAAAGGCTTAAATGGCTTTTTTGACCTAAGTTTGAGGATTGCGCTCAAATCAAATGTCCTAGAACAAAATTTTCAAATGTAACTACTAGATTGTGATACAATACACTATTGGGTGAAGTTTGGTTGACTTCTGCGCAGCGGTTTGGGAGTTAACATCAAAATTACATTTCTCGGCCATATCGCATAGATCTCACTGTGAAAAGGCTTAAATGGCTTTTTTGACCTAAGTTTGAGGATTGCGCTCAAATCAAATGTCCTAGAACCAAATTTCCACATGTAACTACTAGATTGTGATACAATACACTAATGGGTGAAGTTTGGTTTACTTCTGCGCAGCGGTTTGGGATTTAACATCAAAATTACATTTCTCGGCCATATCGCATAGATCTCACTGTGAAAAGGCTTAAATGGCTTTTTTGACCTAAGTTTAATAATTGCGCTCAAACCAAATGTCCTAAAACTAAATTTCCAAATGTAACTACTAGATTGTGATAAAATACACTATTGGGTGAAGTTTGGTTTACTTCTGCGCAGCGGTTTGGGAGTTAACATCAAAATTACATTTCTCGGCCATATCGCATAGATCTCACTGTGAAAAGGCTTAAATGGCTTTTTTGACCTAAGTTTGAGGATTGCGCTCAAATCAAATGTCCTAGAACCAAATTTCCACATGTAACTACTAGATTGTGATACAATACACTAATGGGTGAAGTTTGGTTGACTTCTGCGCAGCGGTTTGGGAGTTAACATCAAAATTACATTTCTCGGCCATATCGCATAGATCTCACTGTGAAAAGGCTTAAATGACTTTTTTAATTAAGTTTGATGATTGCGCTCAAACAAAATTTCTTAGAACAAAATTTTCAAATGTAACTACTAGATTGTGATACAATACACTATTGGGTGAAGTTTGGTTGACTTCTGCGCAGCGGTTTGGGAGTTAACATCAAAATTACATTTCTCGGCCATATCGCATAGATCTCACTGTGAAAAGGCTTAAATGACTTTTTTAATTAAGTTTGATGATTGCGTTCAAACAAAATGTCCTAGAACAAAATTTTCAAATGTAACTACTAGATTGTGATACAATACACTATTGGGTGAAGTTTAGTTGACTTCTGCGCAGCGGTTTGGGAGTTAACATCAAAATTACATTTCTCGGCCATATCGCATAGATCTCACTGTGAAAAGGCTTAAATGACTTTTTTAATTAAGTTTAATGATTGCGCTCAAACCAAATGTCCTAGAACGAAATTTTCAAATGTAACTACTAGAATGTGATACAATACACTATTGGGTGAAGTTTAGTTGACTTCTGCGCAGCGGTTTGGGATTTAACATCAAAATTACATTTCTCGGCCATATCGCATAGATCTCACTGTGAAAAGGCTTAAATGACTTTTTTGATCTAAGTTTGAGGATTGCGTTCAAACAAAATGTCCTAGAACCAAATTTCCACATGTAACTACTAGATTGTGATACAATACACTAATGGGTGAAGTTTGGTTTACTTCTGCGCAGCGGTTTGGGAGTTAACATCAAAATTACATTTCTCGGCCATATCGCATAGATCTCACTGTGAAAAGGCTTAAATGGCTTTTTTGACCTAAGTTTAATGATTGCGCTCAAACCAAATGTCCTAGAACGAAATTTTCAAATGTAACTACTAGAATGTGATACAATACACTATTGGGTGAAGTTTGGTTGACTTCTGCGCAGCGGTTTGGGAGTTAACATCAAAATTACATTTCTCGGCCATATCGCATAGATCTCACTGTGAAAAGGCTTAAATGGCTTTTTTGACCTAAGTTTGAGGATTGCGCTCAAACAAAATGTCCTAGAACAAAATTTTCAAATGTAACTACTAGATTGTGATACAATACACTATTGGGTGAAGTTTGGTTGACTTCTGCGCAGCGGTTTGGGAGTTAACATCAAAATTACATTTCTCGGCCATATCGCATAGATCTCACTGTGAAAAGGCTTAAATGACTTTTTTAATTAAGTTTGATGATTGCGTTCAAACAAAATGTCCTAGAACAAAATTTTCAAATGTAACTACTAGATTGTGATACAATACACTATTGGGTGAAGTTTGGTTGACTTCTGCGCAGCGGTTTGGGAGTTAACATCAAAATTACATTTCTCGGCCATATCGCATAGATCTCACTGTGAAAAGGCTTAAATGACTTTTTTAATTAAGTTTGATGATTGCGTTCAAACAAAATGTCCTAGAACAAAATTTTCAAATGTAACTACTAGATTGTGATACAATACACTATTGGATGAAGTTTGGTTGACTTCTGCGCAGCGGTTTTTGAGTTAACGTCAAAATTACATTTCTCGGCCATATCGCATAGACCTCACTGTGAAAAGGCTTAAATGGCTTTTTTGACCTAAGTTTGAGGATTGCGCTCAAATCAAATGTCCTAGAACCAAATTTCCACATGTAACTACTAGATTGTGATACAATACACTAATGGGTGAAGTTTGGTTTACTTCTGCGCAGCGGTTTGGGAGTTAACATCAAAATTACATTTCTCGGCCATATCGCATAGATCTCACTGTGAAAAGGCTTAAATGGCTTTTTTGACCTAAGTTTAATGATTGCGCTCAAACCAAATGTCCTAGAACGAAATTTTCAAATGTAACTACTAGAATGTGATACAATACACTATTGGGTGAAGTTTGGTTGACTTCTGCGCAGCGGTTTGGGAGTTAACATCAAAATTACATTTCTCGGCCATATCGCATAGATCTCACTGTGAAAAGGCTTAAATGGCTTTTTTGACCTAGGTTTGAGGATTGCGCTCAAACAAAATGTCCTAGAACAAAATTTTCAAATGTAACTACTAGATTGTGATACAATACACTATTGGGTGAAGTTTGGTTGACTTCTGCGCAGCGGTTTGGGAGTTAACATCAAAATTACATTTCTCGGCCATATCGCATAGATCTCACTGTGAAAAGGCTTAAATGACTTTTTTAATTAAGTTTGATGATTGCGTTCAAACAAAATGTCCTAGAACAAAATTTTCAAATGTAACTACTAGATTGTGATACAATACACTATTGGGTGAAGTTTGACTTCTGCGCAGCGGTTTGGGAGTTAACATCAAAATTACATTTCTCGGCCATATCGCATAGATCTCACTGTGAAAAGGCTTAAATGGCTTTTTTGACCTAAGTTTGAGGATTGCGCTCAAATCAAATGTCCTAGAACCAAATTTCCACATGTAACTACTAGATTGTGATACAATACACTAATGGGTGAAGTTTGGTTTACTTCTGCGCAGAGGTTTGGGAGTTAACATCAAAATTACATTTCTCGGCCATATCGCATAGATCTCACTGTGAAAAGGCTTAAATGGCTTTTTTGACCTAAGTTTAATAATTGCGCTCAAACCAAATGTCCTAAAACTAAATTTCCAAATGTAACTACTAGATTGTGATAAAATACACTATTGGGTGAAGTTTGGTTGACTTCTGCGCAGCGGTTTGGGAGTTAACATCAAAATTACATTTCTCGGCCATATCGCATAGATCTCACTGTGAAAAGGCTTAAATGGCTTTTTTGACCTAAGTTTGAGGATTGCGCTCAAATCAAATGTCCTAGAACCAAATTTCCACATGTAACTACTAGATTGTGATACAATACAATAATGGGTGAAGTTTGGTTGACTTCTGCGCAGCGGTTTGGGAGTTAACATCAAAATTACATTTCTCGGCCATATCGCATAGATCTCACTGTGAAAAGGCTTAAATGACTTTTTTAATTAAGTTTGATGATTGCGCTCAAACAAAATTTCCTAGAACAAAATATTCAAATGTAACTACTAGATTGTGATACAATACACTATTGGGTGAAGTTTGGTTGACTTCTGCGCAGCGGTTTGGGAGTTAACATCAAAATTACATTTCTCGGCCATATCGCATAGATCTCACTGTGAAAAGGCTTAAATGACTTTTTTAATTAAGTTTGATGATTGCGTTCAAACAAAATGTCCTAGAACAAAATTTTCAAATGTAACTACTAGATTGTGATACAATACACTATTGGGTGAAGTTTAGTTGACTTCTGCGCAGCGGTTTGGGAGTTAACATCAAAATTACATTTCTTGGCCATATCGCATAGATCTCACTGTGAAAAGGCTTAAATGACTTTTTTAATTAAGTTTAATGATTGCGCTCAAACCAAATGTCCTAGAACGAAATTTTCAAATGTAACTACTAGAATGTGATACAATACACTATTGGGTGAAGTTTGGTTGACTTCTGCGCAGCGGTTTGGGAGTTAACATCAAAATTACATTTCTCGGCCATATCGCATAGATCTCACTGTGAAAAGGCTTAAATGGCTTTTTTAACCTAAGTTTGAGGATTGCGCTCAAATCAAATGTCCTAGAACCAAATTTCCACATGTAACTACTAGATTGTGATACAATACACTAATGGGTGAAGTTTGGTTTACTTCTGCGCAGCGGTTTGGGAGTTAACATCAAAATTACATTTCTCGGCCATATCGCATAGATCTCACTGTGAAAAGGCTTAAATGGCTTTTTTGACCTAAGTTTAATAATTGCGCTCAAACCAAATGTCCTAAAACTAAATTTCCAAATGTAACTACTAGATTGTGATAAAATACACTATTGGGTGAAGTTTGGTTGACTTCTGCGCAGCGGTTTGGGAGTTAACATCAAAATTACATTTCTCGGCCATATCGCATAGATCTCACTGTGAAAAGGCTTAAATGGCTTTTTTGACCTAAGTTTGAGGATTGCGCTCAAATCAAATGTCCTAGAACCAAATTTCCACATGTAACTACTAGATTGTGATACAATACACTAATGGGTGAAGTTTGGTTGACTTCTGCGTAGCGGTTTGGGAGTTAACATCAAAATTACATTTCTCGGCCATATCGCATAGATCTCACTATGAAAAGGCTTAAATGACTTTTTTAATTAAGTTTGATGATTGCGTTCAAACAAAATGTCCTAGAACAAAATTTTCAAATGTAACTACTAGATTGTGATACAATACACTATTGGGTGAAGTTTAGTTGACTTCTGCGCAGCGGTTTGGGAGTTAACATCAAAATTACATTTCTTGGCCATATCGCATAGATCTCACTGTGAAAAGGCTTAAATGACTTTTTTAATTAAGTTTAATGATTGCGCTCAAACCAAATGTCCTAGAACGAAATTTTCAAATGTAACTACTAGAATGTGATACAATACACTATTGGGTGAAGTTTAGTTGACTTCTGCGCAGCGGTTTGGGATTTAACATCAAAATTACATTTCTCGGCCATATCGCATAGATCTCACTGTGAAAAGGCTTAAATGGCTTTTTTGACCTAAGTTTGAGGATTGCGCTCAAATCAAATGTCCTAGAACCAAATTTCCACATGTAACTACTAGATTGTGATACAATACACTAATGGGTGAAGTTTGGTTTACTTCTGCGCAGCGGTTTGGGAGTTAACATCAAAATTACATTTCTCGGCCATATCGCATAGATCTCACTGTGAAAAGGCTTAAATGGCTTTTTTGACCTAAGTTTAATGATTGCGCTCAAGCCAAATGTCCTAGAACAAAATTTTCAAATGTAACTACTAGAATGTGACACAATACACTATTGGGTGAAGTTTGGTTGACTTCTGCGCAGCGGTTTGGGAGTTAACATCAAAATTACATTTCTCGGCCATATCGCATAGATCTCACTGTGAAAAGGCTTAAATGGCTTTTTTGACCTAAGTTTGAGGATTGCGCTTAAATCAAATGTCCTATAACCAAATTTCCACATGTAACTACTAGATTGTGATACAATACACTAATGGGTGAAGTTTGGTTGACTTCTGCGCAGCGGTTTGGGAGTTAACATCAAAATTACATTTCTCGGCCATATCGCATAGATCTCACTGTGAAAAGGCTTAAATGACTTTTTTAATTAAGTTTGATGATTGCGCTCAAACAAAATTTCCTAGAACAAAATTTTCAAATGTAACTACTAGATTGTGATACAATACAATATTGGGTGAAGTTTGGTTGACTTCTGCGCAGCGGTTTGGGAGTTAACATCAAAATTACATTTCTCAGCCATATCGCATAGATCTCACTGTGAAAAGGCTTAAATGGCTTTTTTGACCTAAGTTTAATGATTGCGCTCAAACCAAATGTCCTAGAACGAAATTTTCAAATGTAACTACTAGAATGTGATACAATACACTATTGGGTGAAGTTTGGTTGACTTCCACGCAGCGGTTTGGGAGTTAACATCAAAATTACATTTCTCGGCCATATCGCATAGATCTCACTGTGAAAAGGCTTAAATGACTTTTTTAATTAAGTTTGATGATTGCGTTCAAACAAAATGTCCTAAAACAAAATTTTCAAATGTAACTACTAGATTGTGATACAATACACTATTGGGTGAAGTTTGGTTGACTTCTGCGCAGCAGTTTGGGAGTTAACATCAAAATTACATTTCTCGGCCATATCGCATAGATCTCACTGTGAAAAGGCTTAAATGGCTTTTTTGACCTAAGTTTGAGGATTGCGCTCAAATCAAATGTCCTAGAACCAAATTTCCACATGTAACTACTAGATTGTGATACAATACACTAATGGGTGAAGTTTGGTTTACTTCTGCGCAGCGGTTTGGGAGTTAACATCAAAATTACATTTCTCGGCCATATCGCATAGATCTCACTGTGAAAAGGCTTAAATGGCTTTTTTGACCTAAGTTTGAGGATTGCGCTCAAACAAAATGTCCTAGAACAAAATTTTCAAATGTAACTACTAGATTGTGATACAATACACTATTGGGTGAAGTTTGGTTGACTTCTGCGCAGCGGTTTGGGAGTTAACATCAAAATTACATTTCTCGGCCATATCGCATAGATCTCACTGTGAAAAGGCTTAAATGACTTTTTTAATTAAGTTTGATGATTGCGTTCAAACAAAATGTCCTAGAACAAAATTTTCAAATGTAACTACTAGATTGTGATACAATACACTATTGGGTGAAGTTTGGTTGACTTCTGCGCAGCGGTTTGGGAGTTAACATCAAAATTACATTTCTCGGCCATATCGCATAGATCTCACTGTGAAAAGGCTTAAATGACTTTTTTAATTAAGTTTGATGATTGCGTTCAAACAAAATGTCCTAGAACAAAATTTTCAAATGTAACTACTAGATTGTGATACAATACACTATTGGGTGAAGTTTGGTTGACTTCTGCGCAGCGGTTTTTGAGTTAACGTCAAAATTACATTTCTCGGCCATATCGCATAGATCTCACTGTGAAAAGGCTTAAATGGCTTTTTTGACCTAAGTTTGAGGATTGCGCTCAAATCAAATGTCCTAGAACCAAATTTCTACATGTAACTACTAGATTGTGATACAATACACTAATGGGTGAAGTTTGGTTTACTTCTGCGCAGCGGTTTGGGAGTTAACATCAAAATTACATTTCTCGGCCATATCGCATAGATCTCACTGTGAAAAGGCTTAAATGGCTTTTTTGACCTAAGTTTAATGATTGCGCTCAAACCAAATGTCCTAGAACGAAATTTTCAAATGTAACTACTAGAATGTGATACAATACACTATTGGGTGAAGTTTGGTTGACTTCTGCGCAGCGGTTTGGGAGTTAACATCAAAATTACATTTCTCGGCCATATCGCATAGATCTCACTGTGAAAAGGCTTAAATGGCTTTTTTGACCTAGGTTTGAGGATTGCGCTCAAACAAAATGTCCTAGAACAAAATTTTCAAATGTAACTACTAGATTGTGATACAATACACTATTGGGTGAAGTTTGGTTGACTTCTGCGCAGCGGTTTGGGAGTTAACATCAAAATTACATTTCTCGGCCATATCGCATAGATCTCACTGTGAAAAGGCTTAAATGACTTTTTTAATTAAGTTTGATGATTGCGTTCAAACAAAATGTCCTAGAACAAAATTTTCAAATGTAACTACTAGATTGTGATACAATACACTATTGGGTGAAGTTTGACTTCTGCGCAGCGGTTTGGGAGTTAACATCAAAATTACATTTCTCGGCCATATCGCATAGATCTCACTGTGAAAAGGCTTAAATGGCTTTTTTGACCTAAGTTTGAGGATTGCGCTCAAATCAAATGTCCTAGAACCAAATTTCCACATGTAACTACTAGATTGTGATACAATACACTAATGGGTGAAGTTTGGTTTACTTCTGCGCAGAGGTTTGGGAGTTAACATCAAAATTACATTTCTCGGCCATATCGCATAGATCTCACTGTGAAAAGGCTTAAATGGCTTTTTTGACCTAAGTTTAATAATTGCGCTCAAACCAAATGTCCTAAAACTAAATTTCCAAATGTAACTACTAGATTGTGATAAAATACACTATTGGGTGAAGTTTGGTTGACTTCTGCGCAGCGGTTTGGGAGTTAACATCAAAATTACATTTCTCGGCCATATCGCATAGATCTCACTGTGAAAAGGCTTAAATGGCTTTTTTGACCTAAGTTTGAGGATTGCGCTCAAATCAAATGTCCTAGAACCAAATTTCCACATGTAACTACTAGATTGTGATACAATACAATAATGGGTGAAGTTTGGTTGACTTCTGCGCAGCGGTTTGGGAGTTAACATCAAAATTACATTTCTCGGCCATATCGCATAGATCTCACTGTGAAAAGGCTTAAATGACTTTTTTAATTAAGTTTGATGATTGCGCTCAAACAAAATTTCCTAGAACAAAATTTTCAAATGTAACTACTAGATTGTGATACAATACACTATTGGGTGAAGTTTGGTTGACTTCTGCGCAGCGGTTTGGGAGTTAACATCAAAATTACATTTCTCGGCCATATCGCATAGATCTCACTGTGAAAAGGCTTAAATGACTTTTTTAATTAAGTTTGATGATTGCGTTCAAACAAAATGTCCTAGAACAAAATTTTCAAATGTAACTACTAGATTGTGATACAATACACTATTGGGTGAAGTTTGGTTGACTTCTGCGCAGCGGTTTGGGAGTTAACATCAAAATTACATTTCTCGGCCATATCGCATAGATCTCACTGTGAAAAGGCTTAAATGGCTTTTTTGACCTAAGTTTGAGGATTGCGCTCAAATCTAATGTCCTAGAACCAAATTTCCACATGTAACTACTAGATTGTGATACAATACACTAATGGGTGAAGTTTGGTTTACTTCTGCGCAGCGGTTTGGGAGTTAACATCAAAATTACATTTCTCGGCCATATCGCATAGATCTCACTGTGAAAAGGCTTAAATGGCTTTTTTGACCTAAGTTTAATAATTGCGCTCAAACCAAATGTCCTAAAACTAAATTTCCAAATGTAACTACTAGATTGTGATAAAATACACTATTGGGTGAAGTTTGGTTGACTTCTGCGCAGCGGTTTGGGAGTTAACATCAAAATTACATTTCTCGGCCATATCGCATAGCTCTCACTGTGAAAAGGCTTAAATGGCTTTTTTGACCTAAGTTTGAGGATTGCGCTCAAATCAAATGTCCTAGAACCAAATTTCCACATGTAACTACTAGATTGTGATACAATACACTAATGGGTGAAGTTTGGTTGACTTCTGCGCAGCGGTTTGGGAGTTAACATCAAAATTACATTTCTCGGCCATATCGCATAGATCTCACTGTGAAAAGCCTTAAATGACTTTTTTAATTAAGTTTGATGATTGCGCTCAAACAAAATTTTCTAGAACAAAATTTTCAAATGTAACTACTAGATTGTGATACAATACACTATTGGGTGAAGTTTGGTTGACTTCTGCGCAGCGGTTTGGGAGTTAACATCAAAATTACATTTCTCGGCCATATCGCATAGATCTCACTGTGAAAAGGCTTAAATGACTTTTTTAATTAAGTTTGATGATTGCGTTCAAACAAAATGTCCTAGAAAAAATTTTTTAAATGTAACTACTAGATTGTGATACAATACACTATTGGGTGAAGTTTAGTTGACTTCTGCGCAGCGGTTTGGGAGTTAACATCAAAATTACATTTCTCGGCCATATCGCATAGATCTCACTGTGAAAAGGCTTAAATGACTTTTTTAATTAAGTTTAATGATTGCGCTCAAACCAAATTTCCTAGAACGAAATTTTCAAATGTAACTACTAGAATGTGATACAATACACTATTGGGTGAAGTTTAGTTGACTTCTGCGCAGCGGTTTGGGATTTAACATCAAAATTACATTTCTCGGCCATATCGCATAGATCTCACTGTGAAAAGGCTTAAATGGCTTTTTTGACCTAAGTTTGAGGATTGCGCTCAAATCAAATGTCCTAGAACCAAATTTCCACATGTAACTACTAGATTGTGATACAATACACTAATGGGTGAAGTTTGGTTTACTTCTGCGCAGCGGTTTGGGAGTTAACATCAAAATTACATTTCTCGGCCATATCGCATAGATCTCACTGTGAAAAGGCTTAAATGGCTTTTTTGACCTAAGTTTGAGGATTGCGCTCAAATCAAATGTCCTAGAACCAAATTTCCACATGTAACTACTAGATTGTGATACAATACAATAATGGGTGAAGTTTGGTTGACTTCTGCGCAGCGGTTTGGGAGTTAACATCAAAATTACATTTCTCGGCCATATCGCATAGATCTCACTGTGAAAAGGCTTAAATGACTTTTTTAATTAAGTTTGATGATTGCGCTCAAACAAAATTTCCTAGAACAAAATTTTCAAATGTAACTACTAGATTGTGATACAATACACTATTGGGTGAAGTTTGGTTGACTTCTGCGCAGCGGTTTGGGAGTTAACATCAAAATTACATTTCTCGGCCATATCGCATAGATCTCACTGTGAAAAGGCTTAAATGACTTTTTTAATTAAGTTTGATGATTGCGTTCAAACAAAATGTCCTAGAACAAAATTTTCAAATGTAACTACTAGATTGTGATACAATACACTATTGGGTGAAGTTTAGTTGACTTCTGCGCAGCGGTTTGGGAGTTAACATCAAAATTACATTTCTTGGCCATATCGCATAGATCTCACTGTGAAAAGGCTTAAATGACTTTTTTAATTAAGTTTAATGATTGCGCTCAAACCAAATGTCCTAGAACGAAATTTTCAAATGTAACTACTAGAATGTGATACAATACACTATTGGGTGAAGTTTGGTTGACTTCTGCGCAGCGGTTTGGGAGTTAACATCAAAATTACATTTCTCGGCCATATCGCATAGATCTCACTGTGAAAAGGCTTAAATGGCTTTTTTAACCTAAGTTTGAGGATTGCGCTCAAATCAAATGTCCTAGAACCAAATTTCCACATGTAACTACTAGATTGTGATACAATACACTAATGGGTGAAGTTTGGTTTACTTCTGCGCAGCGGTTTGGGAGTTAACATCAAAATTACATTTCTCGGCCATATCGCATAGATCTCACTGTGAAAAGGCTTAAATGGCTTTTTTGACCTAAGTTTGAGGATTGCGCTCAAATCAAATGTCCTAGAACCAAATTTCCACATGTAATTACTAGATTGTGATACAATACACTAATGGGTGAAGTTTGGTTGACTTCTGCGCAGCGGTTTGGGAGTTAACATCAAAATTACATTTCTCGGCCATATCGCATAGATCTCACTGTGAAAAGGCTTAAATGGCTTTTTTGACCTAGGTTTGAGGATTGCGCTCAAACAAAATGTCCTAGAACGAAATTTCCAAATGTAACTACTAGAATGTGATACAATACACTATTGGGTGAAGTTTGGTTGACTTCTGCGCAGCGGTTTGGGAGTTAACATCAAAATTACATTTCTCGGCCATATCGCATAGATCTCACTGTGAAAAGGCTTAAATGGCTTTTTTGACCTAAGTTTGAGGATTGCGCTCAAACAAAATGTCCTAGAACAAAATTTTCAAATGTAACTACTAGATTGTGATACAATACACTATTGGGTGAAGTTTGGTTGACTTCTGCGCAGCGGTTTGGGAGTTAACATCAAAATTACATTTCTCGGCCATATCGCATAGATCTCACTGTGAAAAGGCTTAAATGACTTTTTTAATTAAGTTTGATGATTGCGTTCAAACAAAATGTCCTAGAACAAAATTTTCAAATGTAACTACTAGATTGTGATACAATACACTATTGGGTGAAGTTTGGTTGACTTCTACGCAGCGGTTTGGGAGTTAACATCAAAATTACATTTCTCGGCCATATCGCATAGATCTCACTGTGAAAAGGCTTAAATGGCTTTTTTGACCTAAGTTTGAGGATTGCGCTCAAATCAAATGTCCTAGAACCAAATTTCCACATGTAACTACTAGATTGTGATACAATACACTAATGGGTGAAGTTTGGTTTACTTCTGCGCAGCGGTTTGGGAGTTAACATCAAAATTACATTTCTCGGCCATATCGCATAGATCTCACTGTGAAAAGGCTTAAATGGCTTTTTTGACCTAAGTTTAATAATTGCGCTCAAACCAAATGTCCTAAAACTAAATTTCCAAATGTAACTACTAGATTGTGATAAAATACACTATTGGGTGAAGTTTGGTTGACTTCTGCGCAGCGGTTTGGGAGTTAACATCAAAATTACATTTCTCGGCCATATCGCATAGATCTCACTGTGAAAAGGCTTAAATGGCTTTTTTGACCTAAGTTTGAGGATTGCGCTCAAATCAAATGTCCTAGAACAAAATTTCCACATGTAACTACTAGATTGTGATACAATACACTAATGGGTGAAGTTTGGTTGACTTCTGCGCAGCGGTTTGGGAGTTAACATCAAAATTACATTTCTCGGCCATATCGCATAGATCTCACTGTGAAAAGGCTTAAATGACTTTTTTAATTAAGTTTGATGATTGCGCTCAAACAAAATTTCCTAGAACAAAATTTTCAAATGTAACTACTAGATTGTGATACAATACACTATTGGGTGAAGTTTGGTTGACTTCTGCGCAGCGGTTTGGGAGTTAACATCAAAATTACATTTCTCGGCCATATCGCATAGATCTCACTGTGAAAAGGCTTAAATGACTTTTTTAATTAAGTTTGATGATTGCGTTCAAACAAAATGTCCTAGAACGAAATTTTCAAATGTAACTACTAGAATGTGATACAATACACTATTGGGTGAAGTTTGGTTGACTTCTGCGCAGCGGTTTGGGAATTAACATCAAAATTACATTTCTCGGCCATATCGCATAGATCTCACTGTGAAAAGGCTTAAATGACTTTTTTAATTAAGTTTGATGATTGCGTTCAAACCAAATGTCCTAGAACGAAATTTTCAAATGTAACTACTAGAATGTGATACAATACACTAATGGGTGAAGTTTGGTTTACTTCTGGGCAGCGGTTTGGGAGTTAACATCAAAATTACATTTCTCGGCCATATCGCATAGATCTCACTGTGAAAAGGCTTAAATGGCTTTTTTGACCTAAGTTTGAGGATTGCGCTCAAATCAAATGTCCTAGAACCAAATTTCCACATGTAACTACTAGATTGTGATACAATACACTAATGGGTGAAGTTTGGTTTACTTCTGCGCAGCGGTTTGGGAGTTAACATCAAAATTACATTTCTCGGCCATATCGCATAGATCTCACTGTGAAAAGGCTTAAATGGCTTTTTTGACCTAAGTTTAATAATTGCGCTCAAACCAAATGTCCTAAAACTAAATTTCCAAATGTAACTACTAGATTGTGATAAAATACACTATTGGGTGAAGTTTGGTTGACTTCTGCGCAGCGGTTTGGGAGTTAACATCAAAATTACATTTCTCGGCCATATCGCATAGATCTCACTGTGAAAAGGCTTAAATGGCTTTTTTGACCTAAGTTTGAGGATTGCGCTCAAATCAAATGTCCTAGAACAAAATTTTCACATGTAACTACTAGATTGTGATACAATACACTAATGGGTGAAGTTTGGTTGACTTCTGCGCAGCGGTTTGGGAGTTAACATCAAAATTACATTTCTCGGCCATATCGCATAGATCTCACTGTGGAAAGGCTTAAATGACTTTTTTAATTAAGTTTGATGATTGCGCTCAAACAAAATTTCCTAGAACAAAATTTTCAAATGTAACTACTAGATTGTGATACAATACACTATTGGGTGAAGTTTGGTTGACTTCTGCGCAGCGGTTTGGGAGTTAACATCAAAATTACATTTCTCGGCCATATCGCATAGATCTCACTGTGAAAAGGCTTAAATGACTTTTTTAATTAAGTTTGATGATTGCGTTCAAACAAAATGTCCTAGAACGAAATTTTCAAACGTAACTACTAGAATGTGATACAATACACTATTGGGTGAAGTTTGGTTGACTTCTGCGCAGCGGTTTGGGAGTTAACATCAAAATTACATTTCTCGGCCATATCGCATAGATCTCACTGTGAAAAGGCTTAAATGACTTTTTTAATTAAGTTTGATGATTGCGTTCAAACAAAATGTCCTAGAACAAAATTTTCAAATGTAACTACTAGATTGTGATACAATACACTATTGGGTGAAGTTAGTTGACTTCTGCGCAGCGGTTTGGGAGTTAACATCAAAATTACATTTCTCGGCCATATCGCATAGATCTCACTGTGAAAAGGCTTAAATGACTTTTTTAATTAAGTTTAATGATTGCGCTCAAACCAAATGTCCTAGAACGAAATTTTCAAATGTAACTACTAGAATGTGATACAATACACTATTGGGTGAAGTTTAGTTGACTTCTGCGCAGCGGTTTGGGATTTAACATCAAAATTACATTTCTCGGCCATATCGCATAGATCTCACTGTGAAAAGGCTTAAATGGCTTTTTTGACCTAAGTTTGAGGATTGCGCTCAAATCAAATGACCTAGAACCAAATTTCCACATGTAACTACTAGATTGTGATACAATACACTAATGGGTGAAGTTTGGTTTACTTCTGCGCAGCGGTTTGGGAGTTAACATCAAAATTACATTTCTCGGCCATATCGCATAGATCTCACTGTGAAAAGGCTTAAATGGCTTTTTTGACCTAAGTTTGAGGATTGCGCTCAAACAAAATGTCCTAGAACAAAATTTTCAAATGTAACTACTAGATTGTGATACAATACACTATTGGGTGAAGTTTGGTTGACTTCTGCGCAGCGGTTTGGGAGTTAACATCAAAATTACATTTCTCGGCCATATCGCATAGATCTCACTGTGAAAAGGCTTAAATGACTTTTTTAATTAAGTTTGATGATTGCGTTCAAACAAAATGTCCTAGAACAAAATTTTCAAATGTAACTACTAGATTGTGATACAATACACTATTGGGTGAAGTTTGGTTGACTTCTGCGCAGCGGTTTGGGAGTTAACATCAAAATTACATTTCTCGGCCATATCGCATAGATCTCACTGTGAAAAGGCTTAAATGACTTTTTTAATTAAGTTTGATGATTGCGTTCAAACAAAATGTCCTAGAACAAAATTTTCAAATGTAACTACTAGATTGTGATACAATACACTATTGGGTGAAGTTTGGTTGACTTCTGCGCAGCGGTTTGTGAGTTAACGTCAAAATTACATTTCTCGGCCATATCGCATAGATCTCACTGTGAAAAGGCTTAAATGGCTTTTTTGACCTAAGTTTGAAGATTGCGCTCAAATCAAATGTCCTAGAACCAAATTTCCACATGTAACTACTAGATTGTGATACAATACACTAATGGGTGAAGTTTGGTTTACTTCTGCGCAGAGGTTTGGGAGTTAACATCAAAATTACATTTCTCGGCCATATCGCATAGATCTCACTGTGAAAAGGCTTAAATGGCTTTTTTGACCTAAGTTTAATAATTGCGCTCAAACCAAATGTCCTAAAACTAAATTTCCAAATGTAACTACTAGATTGTGATAAAATACACTATTGGGTGAAGTTTGGTTGACTTCTGCGCAGCGGTTTGGGAGTTAACATCAAAATTACATTTCTCGGCCATATCGCATAGATCTCACTGTGAAAAGGCTTAAATGGCTTTTTTGACCTAAGTTTGAGGATTGCGCTCAAATCAAATGTCCTAGAACCAAATTTCCACATGTAACTACTAGATTGTGATACAATACAATAATGGGTGAAGTTTGGTTGACTTCTGCGCAGCGGTTTGGGAGTTAACATCAAAATTACATTTCTCGGCCATATCGCATAGATCTCACTGTGAAAAGGCTTAAATGACTTTTTTAATTAAGTTTGATGATTGCGCTCAAACAAAATTTCCTAGAACTAAATTTTCAAATGTAACTACTAGATTGTGATACAATACACTATTGGGTGAAGTTTGGTTGACTTCTGCGCAGCGGTTTGTGAGTTAACATCAAAATTACATTTCTCGGCCATATCGCATAGATCTCACTGTGAAAAGGCTTAAATGACTTTTTTAATTAAGTTTGATGATTGCGTTCAAACAAAATGTCCTAGAACAAAATTTTCAAATGTAACTACTAGATTGTGATACAATACACTATTGGGTGAAGTTTAGTTGACTTCTGCGCAGCGGTTTGGGAGTTAACATCAAAATTACATTTCTTGGCCATATCGCATAGATCTCACTGTGAAAAGGCTTAAATGACTTTTTTAATTAAGTTTAATGATTGCGCTCAAACCAAATGTCCTAGAACGAAATTTTCAAATGTAACTACTAGAATGTGATACAATACACTATTGGGTGAAGTTTGGTTGACTTCTGCGCAGCGGTTTGGGAGTTAACATCAAAATTACATTTCTCGGCCATATCGCATAGATCTCACTGTGAAAAGGCTTAAATGGCTTTTTTAACCTAAGTTTGAGGATTGCGCTCAAATCAAATGTCCTAGAACCAAATTTCCACATGTAACTACTAGATTGTGATACAATACACTAATGGGTGAAGTTTGGTTTACTTCTGCGCAGCGGTTTGGGAGTTAACATCAAAATTACATTTCTCGGCCATATCGCATAGATCTCACTGTGAAAAGGCTTAAATGGCTTTTTTGACCTAAGTTTGAGGATTGCGCTCAAATCAAATGTCCTAGAACCAAATTTCCACATGTAATTACTAGATTGTGATACAATACACTAATGGGTGAAGTTTGGTTGACTTCTGCGCAGCGGTTTGGGAGTTAACATCAAAATTACATTTCTCGGCCATATCGCATAGATCTCACTGTGAAAAGGCTTAAATGGCTTTTTTGACCTAGGTTTGAGGATTGCGCTCAAACAAAATGTCCTAGAACGAAATTTCCAAATGTAACTACTAGAATGTGATACAATACACTATTGGGTGAAGTTTGGTTGACTTCTGCGCAGCGGTTTGGGAGTTAACATCAAAATTACATTTCTCGGCCATATCGCATAGATCTCACTGTGAAAAGGCTTAAATGGCTTTTTTGACCTAAGTTTGAGGATTGCGCTCAAACAAAATGTCCTAGAACAAAATTTTCAAATGTAACTACTAGATTGTGATACAATACACTATTGGGTGAAGTTTGGTTGACTTCTGCGCAGCGGTTTGGGAGTTAACATCAAAATTACATTTCTCGGCCATATCGCATAGATCTCACTGTGAAAAGGCTTAAATGACTTTTTTAATTAAGTTTGATGATTGCGTTCAAACAAAATGTCCTAGAACAAAATTTTCAAATGTAACTACTAGATTGTGATACAATACACTATTGGGTGAAGTTTGGTTGACTTCTACGCAGCGGTTTGGGAGTTAACATCAAAATTACATTTCTCGGCCATATCGCATAGATCTCACTGTGAAAAGGCTTAAATGGCTTTTTTGACCTAAGTTTGAGGATTGCGCTCAAATCAAATGTCCTAGAACCAAATTTCCACATGTAACTACTAGATTGTGATACAATACACTAATGGGTGAAGTTTGGTTTACTTCTGCGCAGCGGTTTGGGAGTTAACATCAAAATTACATTTCTCGGCCATATCGCATAGATCTCACTGTGAAAAGGCTTAAATGGCTTTTTTGACCTAAGTTTGAGGATTGCGCTCAAACAAAATGTCCTAGAACAAAATTTCCAAATGTAACTACTAGATTGTGATAAAATACACTATTGGGTGAAGTTTGGTTGACTTCTGCGCAGCGGTTTGGGAGTTAACATCAAAATTACATTTCTCGGCCATATCGCATAGATCTCACTGTGAAAAGGCTTAAATGGCTTTTTTGACCTAAGTTTGAGGATTGCGCTCAAATCAAATGTCCTAGAACCAAATTTCCACATGTAATTACTAGATTGTGATACAATACACTAATGGGTGAAGTTTGGTTGACTTCTGCGCAGCGGTTTGGGAGTTAACATCAAAATTACATTTCTCGGCCATATCGCATAGATCTCACTGTGAAAAGGCTTAAATGACTTTTTTAATTAAGTTTGATGATTGCGTTCAAACAAAATGTCCTAGAACAAAATTTTTAAATGTAACTACTAGATTGTGATACAATACACTATTGGGTGAAGTTTGGTTTACTTCTGCGCAGAGGTTTGGGAGTTAACATCAAAATTACATTTCTCGGCCATATCGCATAGATCTCACTGTGAAAAGGCTTAAATGACTTTTTTAATTAAGTTTGATGATTGCGCTCAAACAAAATTTCCTAGAACAAAATTTTCAAATGTAACTACTAGATTGTGATACAATACACTATTGGGTGAAGTTTGGTTGACTTCTGCGCAGCGGTTTGGGAGTTAACATCAAAATTACATTTCTCGGCCATATCGCATAGATCTCACTGTGAAAAGGCTTAAATGACTTTTTTAATTAAGTTTGATGATTGCGTTCAAACAAAATGTCCTAGAACAAAATTTTCAAATGTAACTACTAGATTGTGATACAATACACTATTGGGTGAAGTTTAGTTGACTTCTGCGCAGCGGTTTGGGAGTTAACATCAAAATTACATTTCTTGGCCATATCGCATAGATCTCACTGTGAAAAGGCTTAAATGACTTTTTTAATTAAGTTTAATGATTGCGCTCAAACCAAATGTCCTAGAACGAAATTTTCAAATGTAACTACTAGAATGTGATACAATACACTATTGGGTGAAGTTTGGTTGACTTCTGCGCAGCGGTTTGGGAGTTAACATCAAAATTACATTTCTCGGCCATATCGCATAGATCTCACTGTGAAAAGGCTTAAATGGCTTTTTTAACCTAAGTTTGAGGATTGCGCTCAAATCAAATGTCCTAGAACCAAATTTCCACATGTAACTACTAGATTGTGATACAATACACTAATGGGTGAAGTTTGGTTTACTTCTGCGCAGCGGTTTGGGAGTTAACATCAAAATTACATTTCTCGGCCATATCGCATAGATCTCACTGTGAAAAGGCTTAAATGGCTTTTTTGACCTAAGTTTGAGGATTGCGCTCAAATCAAATGTCCTAGAACCAAATTTCCACATGTAATTACTAGATTGTGATACAATACACTAATGGGTGAAGTTTGGTTGACTTCTGCGCAGCGGTTTGGGAGTTAACATCAAAATTACATTTCTCGGCCATATCGCATAGATCTCACTGTGAAAAGGCTTAAATGGCTTTTTTGACCTAGGTTTGAGGATTGCGCTCAAACAAAATGTCCTAGAACGAAATTTCCAAATGTAACTACTAGAATGTGATACAATACACTATTGGGTGAAGTTTGGTTGACTTCTGCGCAGCGGTTTGGGAGTTAACATCAAAATTACATTTCTCGGCCATATCGCATAGATCTCACTGTGAAAAGGCTTAAATGGCTTTTTTGACCTAAGTTTGAGGATTGCGCTCAAACAAAATGTCCTAGAACAAAATTTTCAAATGTAACTACTAGATTGTGATACAATACACTATTGGGTGAAGTTTGGTTGACTTCTGCGCAGCGGTTTGGGAGTTAACATCAAAATTACATTTCTCGGCCATATCGCATAGATCTCACTGTGAAAAGGCTTAAATGACTTTTTTAATTAAGTTTGATGATTGCGTTCAAACAAAATGTCCTAGAACAAAATTTTCAAATGTAACTACTAGATTGTGATACAATACACTATTGGGTGAAGTTTGGTTGACTTCTACGCAGCGGTTTGGGAGTTAACATCAAAATTACATTTCTCGGCCATATCGCATAGATCTCACTGTGAAAAGGCTTAAATGGCTTTTTTGACCTAAGTTTGAGGATTGCGCTCAAATCAAATGTCCTAGAACCAAATTTCCACATGTAACTACTAGATTGTGATACAATACACTAATGGGTGAAGTTTGGTTTACTTCTGCGCAGCGGTTTGGGAGTTAACATCAAAATTACATTTCTCGGCCATATCGCATAGATCTCACTGTGAAAAGGCTTAAATGGCTTTTTTGACCTAAGTTTGAGGATTGCGCTCAAACAAAATGTCCTAGAACAAAATTTCCAAATGTAAATACTAGATTGTGATAAAATACACTATTGGGTGAAGTTTGGTTGACTTCTGCGCAGCGGTTTGGGAGTTAACATCAAAATTACATTTCTCGGCCATATCGCATAGATCTCACTGTGAAAAGGCTTAAATGGCTTTTTTGACCTAAGTTTGAGGATTGCGCTCAAACAAAATGTCCTAGAACAAAATTTTCAAATGTAACTACTAGATTGTGATACAATACACTATTGGGTGAAGTTTGGTTGACTTCTGCACAGCGGTTTGGGAGTTAACATCAAAATTACATTTCTCGGCCATATCGCATAGATCTCACTGTGAAAAGGCTTAAATGACTTTTTTAATTAAGTTTGATGATTGCGTTCAAACAAAATGTCCTAGAACAAAATTTTCAAATGTAACTACTAGATTGTGATACAATACACTATTGGGTGAAGTTTGGTTGACTTCTGCGCAGCGGTTTGGGAGTTAACTTCAAAATTACATTTCTCGGCCATATCGCATAGATCTCACTGTGAAAAGGCTTAAATGGCTTTTTTGACCTAAGTTTGAGGATTGCGCTCAAATCAAATGTCCTAGAACCAAATTTCTACATGTAACTACTAGATTGTGATACAATACACTAATGGGTGAAGTTTGGTTTACTTCTGCGCAGCGGTTTGGGAGTTAACATCAAAATTACATTTCTCGGCCATATCGCATAGATCTCACTGTGAAAAGGCTTAAATGGCTTTTTTGACCTAAGTTTAATAATTGCGCTCAAACCAAATGTCCTAAAACTAAATTTCCAAATGTAACTACTAGATTGTGATAAAATACACTATTGGGTGAAGTTTGGTTGACTTCTGCGCAGCGGTTTGGGAGTTAACATCAAAATTACATTTCTCGGCCATATCGCATAGATCTCACTGTGAAAAGGCTTAAATGGCTTTTTTGACCTAAGTTTGAGGATTGCGCTCAAATCAAATGTCCTAGAACCAAATTTCCACATGTAACTACTAGATTGTGATACAATACACTAATGGGTGAAGTTTGGTTGACTTCTGCGCAGCGGTTTGGGAGTTAACATCAAAATTACATTTCTCGGCCATATCGCATAGATCTCACTGTGAAAAGGCTTAAATGACTTTTTTAATTAAGTTTGATGATTGCGCTCAAACAAAATTTCCTAGAACAAAATTTTCAAATGTAACTACTAGATTGTGATACAATACACTATTGGGTGAAGTTTGGTTGACTTCTGCGCAGCGGTTTGGGAGTTAACATCAAAATTACATTTCTCGGCCATATCGCATAGATCTCACTGTGAAAAGGCTTAAATGACTTTTTTAATTAAGTTTGATGATTGCGTTCAAACAAAATGTCCTAGAACAAAATTTTTAAATGTAACTACTAGATTGTGATACAATACACTATTGGGTGAAGTTTAGTTGACTTCTGCGCAGCGGTTTGGGAGTTAACATCAAAATTACATTTCTCGGCCATATCGCATAGATCTCACTGTGAAAAGGCTTAAATGACTTTTTTAATTAAGTTTAATGATTGCGCTCAAACCAAATGTCCTAGAACGAAATTTTCAAATGTAACTACTAGAATGTGATACAATACACTATTGGGTGAAGTTTAGTTGACTTCTGCGCAGCGGTTTGGGATTTAACGTCAAAATTACATTTCTCGGCCATATCGCATAGATCTCACTGTGAAAAGGCTTAAATGGCTTTTTTGACCTAAGTTTGAGGATTGCGCTCAAATCAAATGTCCTAGAACCAAATTTCCACATGTAACTACTAGATTGTGATACAATACACTAATGGGTGAAGTTTGGTTTACTTCTGCGCAGCGGTTTGGGAGTTAACATCAAAATTACATTTCTCGGCCATATCGCATAGATCTCACTGTGAAAAGGCTTAAATGGCTTTTTTGACCTAAGTTTGAGGATTGCGCTCAAACAAAATGTCCTAGAACAAAATTTTCAAATGTAACTACTAGATTGTGATACAATACACTATTGGGTGAAGTTTGGTTGACTTCTGCGCAGCGGTTTGGGAGTTAACATCAAAATTACATTTCTCGGCCATATCGCATAGATCTCACTGTGAAAAGGCTTAAATGACTTTTTTAATTAAGTTTGATGATTGCGTTCAAACAAAATGTCCTAGAACAAAATTTTCAAATGTAACTACTAGATTGTGATACAATACACTATTGGGTGAAGTTTGGTTGACTTCTGCGCAGCGGTTTGGGAGTTAACATCAAAATTACATTTCTCGGCCATATCGCATAGATCTCACTGTGAAAAGGCTTAAATGACTTTTTTAATTAAGTTTGATGATTGCGCTCAAACAAAATGTCCTAGAACAAAATTTTCAAATGTAACTACTAGATTGTGATACAATACACTATTGAGTGAAGTTTGGTTGACTTCTGCGCAGCGGTTTGGGAGTTAACGTCAAAATTACATTTCTCGGCCATATCGCATAGATCTCACTGTGAAAAGGCTTAAATGGCTTTTTTGACCTAAGTTTGAGGATTGCGCTCAAATCAAATGTCCTAGAACCAAATTTCCACATGTAACTACTAGATTGTGATACAATACACTAATGGGTGAAGTTTGGTTTACTTCTGCGCAGCGGTTTGGGAGTTAACATCAAAATTACATTTCTCGGCCATATCGCATAGATCTCACTGTGAAAAGGCTTAAATGGCTTTTTTGACCTAAGTTTAATGATTGCGCTCAAACCAAATGTCCTAGAACGAAATTTTCAAATGTAACTACTAGAATGTGATACAATACACTATTGGGTGAAGTTTGGTTGACTTCTGCGCAGCGGTTTGGGAGTTAACATCAAAATTACATTTCTCGGCCATATCGCATAGATCTCACTGTGAAAAGGCTTAAATGGCTTTTTTGACCTAAGTTTGAGGATTGCGCTCAAACAAAATGTCCTAGAACAAAATTTTCAAATGTAACTACTAGATTGTGATACAATACACTATTGGGTGAAGTTTGGTTGACTTCTGCGCAGCGGTTTGGGAGTTAACATCAAAATTACATTTCTCGGCCATATCGCATAGATCTCACTGTGAAAAGGCTTAAATGACTTTTTTAATTAAGTTTAATGATTGCGCTCAAACCAAATGTCCTAGAACCAAATTTCCACATGTAACTACTAGATTGTGATACAATACACTAATGGGTGAAGTTTGGTTTACTTCTGCGCAGCGGTTTGGGAGTTAACATCAAAATTACATTTCTCGGCCATATCGCATAGATCTCACTGTGAAAAGGCTTAAATGGCTTTTTTGACCTAAGTTTAATGATTGCGCTCAAACCAAATGTCCTAGAACGAAATTTTCAAATGTAACTACTAGAATGTGATACAATACACTATTGGGTGAAGTTTGGTTGACTTCTGCGCAGCGGTTTGGGAGTTAACATCAAAATTACATTTCTCGGCCATATCGCATAGATCTCACTGTGAAAAGGCTTAAATGGCTTTTTTGACCTAGGTTTGAGGATTGCGCTCAAACAAAATGTCCTATAACAAAATTTTCAAATGTAACTACTAGATTGTGATACAATACACTATTGGGTGAAGTTTGGTTGACTTTTGCGCAGCGGTTTGGGAGTTAACATCAAAATTACATTTCTCGGCCATATCGCATAGATCTCACTGTGAAAAGGCTTAAATGACTTTTTTAATTAAGTTTGATGATTGCGTTCAAACAAAATGTCCTAGAACCAAATTTCCACATGTAACTACTAGATTGTGATACAATACACTAATGGGTGAAGTTTGGTTTACTTCTGCGCAGAGGTTTGGGAGTTAACATCAAAATTACATTTCTCGGCCATATCGCATAGATCTCACTGTGAAAAGGCTTAAATGACTTTTTTGACCTAAGTTTAATAATTGCGCTCAAACCAAATGTCCTAAAACTAAATTTCCAAATGTAACTACTAGATTGTGATAAAATACACTATTGGGTGAAGTTTGGTTGACTTCTGCGCAGCGGTTTGGGAGTTAACATCAAAATTACATTTCTCGGCCATATCGCATAGATCTCACTGTGAAAAGGCTTAAATGGCTTTTTTGACCTAAGTTTGAGGATTGCGCTCAAATCAAATGTCCTAGAACCAAATTTCCACATGTAACTACTAGATTGTGATACAATACACTAATGGGTGAAGTTTGGTTGACTTCTGCGTAGCGGTTTGGGAGTTAACATCAAAATTACATTTCTCGGCCATATCGCATAGATCTCACTATGAAAAGGCTTAAATGACTTTTTTAATTAAGTTTGATGATTGCGTTCAAACAAAATGTCCTAGAACAAAATTTTCAAATGTAACTACTAGATTGTGATACAATACACTATTGGGTGAAGTTTAGTTGACTTCTGCGCAGCGGTTTGGGAGTTAACATCAAAATTACATTTCTTGGCCATATCGCATAGATCTCACTGTGAAAAGGCTTAAATGACTTTTTTAATTAAATTTAATGATTGCGCTCAAACCAAATGTCCTAGAATGAAATTTTCAAATGTAACTACTAGAATGTGATACAATACACTATTGGGTGAAGTTTAGTTGACTTCTGCGCAGCGGTTTGGGATTTAACATCAAAATTACATTTCTCGGCCATATCGCATAGATCTCACTGTGAAAAGGCTTAAATGGCTTTTTTGACCTAAGTTTGAGGATTGCGCTCAAATCAAATGTCCTAGAACCAAATTTCTACATGTAACTACTAGATTGTGATACAATACACTAATGGGTGAAGTTTGGTTTACTTCTGCGCAGCGGTTTGGGAGTTAACATCAAAATTACATTTCTCGGCCATATCGCATAGATCTCACTGTGAAAAGGCTTAAATGGCTTTTTTGACCTAAGTTTAATGATTGCGCTCAAGCCAAATGTTCTAGAACAAAATTTTCAAATGTAACTACTAGAATGTGATACAATACACTATTGGGTGAAGTTTGGTTGACTTCTGCGCAGCGGTTTGGGAGTTAACATCAAAATTACATTTCTCGGCCATATCGCATAGATCTCACTGTGAAAAGGCTTAAATGGCTTTTTTGACCTAAGTTTGAGGATTGCGCTCAAATCAAATGTCCTATAACCAAATTTCCACATGTAACTACTAGATTGTGATACAATACACTAATGGGTGAAGTTTGGTTTACTTCTGCGCAGCGGTTTGGGAGTTAACATCAAAATTACATTTCTCGGCCATATCGCATAGATCTCACTGTGAAAAGGCTTAAATGGCTTTTTTGACCTAAGTTTGAGGATTGCGCTCAAACAAAATTTCCTAGAACAAAATTTTCAAATGTAACTACTAGATTGTGATACAATACACTATTGGGTGAAGTTTGGTTGACTTCTGCGCAGCGGTTTGGGAGTTAACATCAAAATTACATTTCTCGGCCATATCGCATAGATCTCACTGTGAAAAGGCTTAAATGGCTTTTTTGACCTAAGTTTAATGATTGCGTTCAAACAAAATGTCCTAGAACAAAATTTTCAAATGTAACTACTAGATTGTGATACAATACACTATTGGGTGAAGTTTGGTTGACTTCTGCGCAGCGGTTTGGGAGTTAACATCAAAATTACATTTCTCGGCCATATCGCATAGATCTCACTGTGAAAAGGCTTAAATGACTTTTTTAATTAAGTTTGATGATTGCGTTCAAACAAAATGTCCTAGAACAAAATTTTCAAATGTAACTACTAGATTGTGATACAATACACTATTGGGTGAAGTTTGGTTGACTTCTGCGCAGCGGTTTTTGAGTTAACGTCAAAATTACATTTCTCGGCCATATCGCATAGATCTCACTGTGAAAAGGCTTAAATGGCTTTTTTGACCTAAGTTTGAGGATTGCGCTCAAATCAAATGTCCTAGAACCAAATTTCCACATGTAACTACTAGATTGTGATACAATACACTAATGGGTGAAGTTTGGTTTACTTCTGCGCAGCGGTTTGGGAGTTAACATCAAAATTACATTTCTCGGCCATATCGCATAGATCTCACTGTGAAAAGGCTTAAATGGCTTTTCTGACCTAAGTTTAATGATTGCGCTCAAACCAAATGTCCTAGAACGAAATTTTCAAATGTAACTACTAGAATGTGATACAATACACTATTGGGTGAAGTTTGGTTGACTTCTGCGCAGCGGTTTGGGAGTTAACATCAAAATTACATTTCTCGGCCATATCGCATAGATCTCACTGTGAAAAGGCTTAAATGGCTTTTTTGACCTAGGTTTGAGGATTGCGCTCAAACAAAATGTCCTAGAACAAAATTTTCAAATGTAACTACTAGATTGTGATACAATACACTATTGGGTGAAGTTTGGTTGACTTCTGCGCAGCGGTTTGGGAGTTAACATCAAAATTACATTTCTCGGCCATATCGCATAGATCTCACTGTGAAAAGGCTTAAATGACTTTTTTAATTAAGTTTGATGATTGCGTTCAAACAAAATGTCCTAGAACAAAATTTTCAAATGTAACTACTAGATTGTGATACAATACACTATTGGGTGAAGTTTGACTTCTGCGCAGCGGTTTGGGAGTTAACATCAAAATTACATTTCTCGGCCATATCGCATAGATCTCACTGTGAAAAGGCTTAAATGGCTTTTTTGACCTAGGTTTGAGGATTGCGCTCAAACAAAATGTCCTAGAACGAAATTTCCAAATGTAACTACTAGAATGTGATACAATACACTATTGGGTGAAGTTTGGTTGACTTCTGCGCAGCGGTTTGGGAGTTAACATCAAAATTACATTTCTCGGCCATATCGCATAGATCTCACTGTGAAAAGGCTTAAATGGCTTTTTTGACCTAAGTTTGAGGATTGCGCTCAAATCAAATGTCCTAGAACAAAATTTCCACATGTAACTACTAGATTGTGATACAATACACTAATGGGTGAAGTTTGGTTGACTTCTGCGCAGCGGTTTGGGAGTTAACATCAAAATTACATTTCTCGGCCATATCGCATAGATCTCACTGTGAAAAGGCTTAAATGACTTTTTTAATTAAGTTTGATGATTGCGCTCAAACAAAATTTCCTAGAACAAAATTTTCAAATGTAACTACTAGATTGTGATACAATACACTATTGGGTGAAGTTTGGTTGACTTCTGCGCAGCGGTTTGGGAGTTAACATCAAAATTACATTTCTCGGCCATATCGCATAGATCTCACTGTGAAAAGGCTTAAATGACTTTTTTAATTAAGTTTGATGATTGCGCTCAAACAAAATTTCCTAGAACAAAATTTTCAAATGTAACTACTAGATTGTGATACAATACACTATTGGGTGAAGTTTGGTTGACTTCTGCGCAGCGGTTTGGGAGTTAACATCAAAATTACATTTCTCGGCCATATCGCATAGATCTCACTGTGAAAAGGCTTAAATGACTTTTTTAATTAAGTTTGATGATTGCGTTCAAACAAAATGTCCTAGAACAAAATTTTCAAATGTAACTACTAGATTGTGATACAATACACTATTGGGTGAAGTTTAGTTGACTTCTGCGCAGCGGTTTGGGAGTTAACATCAAAATTACATTTCTTGGCCATATCGCATAGATCTCACTGTGAAAAGGCTTAAATGACTTTTTTAATTAAGTTTAATGATTGCGCTCAAACCAAATGTCCTAGAACGAAATTTTCAAATGTAACTACTAGAATGTGATACAATACACTACTGGGTGAAGTTTGGTTGACTTCTGCGCAGCGGTTTGGGAGTTAACATCAAAATTACATTTCTCGGCCATATCGCATAGATCTCACTGTGAAAAGGCTTAAATGGCTTTTTTAACCTAAGTTTGAGGATTGCGCTCAAATCAAATGTCCTAGAACCAAATTTCCACATGTAACTACTAGATTGTGATACAATACACTAATGGGTGAAGTTTGGTTTACTTCTGCGCAGCGGTTTGGGAGTTAACATCAAAATTACATTTCTCGGCCATATCGCATAGATCTCACTGTGAAAAGGCTTAAATGGCTTTTTTGACCTAAGTTTGAGGATTGCGCTCAAATCAAATGTCCTAGAACCAAATTTCCACATGTAATTACTAGATTGTGATACAATACACTAATGGGTGAAGTTTGGTTGACTTCTGCGCAGCGGTTTGGGAGTTAACATCAAAATTACATTTCTCGGCCATATCGCATAGATCTCACTGTGAAAAGGCTTAAATGACTTTTTTAATTAAATTTAATGATTGCGCTCAAACCAAATGTCCTAGAATGAAATTTTCAAATGTAACTACTAGAATGTGATACAATACACTATTGGGTGAAGTTTAGTTGACTTCTGCGCAGCGGTTTGGGATTTAACATCAAAATTACATTTCTCGGCCATATCGCATAGATCTCACTGTGAAAAGGCTTAAATGGCTTTTTTGACCTAAGTTTGAGGATTGCGCTCAAATCAAATGTCCTAGAACCAAATTTCTACATGTAACTACTAGATTGTGATACAATACACTAATGGGTGAAGTTTGGTTTACTTCTGCGCAGCGGTTTGGGAGTTAACATCAAAATTACATTTCTCGGCCATATCGCATAGATCTCACTGTGAAAAGGCTTAAATGGCTTTTTTGACCTAAGTTTAATGATTGCGCTCAAGCCAAATGTTCTAGAACAAAATTTTCAAATGTAACTACTAGAATGTGATACAATACACTATTGGGTGAAGTTTGGTTGACTTCTGCGCAGCGGTTTGGGAGTTAACATCAAAATTACATTTCTCGGCCATATCGCATAGATCTCACTGTGAAAAGGCTTAAATGGCTTTTTTGACCTAAGTTTGAGGATTGCGCTCAAATCAAATGTCCTATAACCAAATTTCCACATGTAACTACTAGATTGTGATACAATACACTAATGGGTGAAGTTTGGTTTACTTCTGCGCAGCGGTTTGGGAGTTAACATCAAAATTACATTTCTCGGCCATATCGCATAGATCTCACTGTGAAAAGGCTTAAATGGCTTTTTTGACCTAAGTTTGAGGATTGCGCTCAAACAAAATTTCCTAGAACAAAATTTTCAAATGTAACTACTAGATTGTGATACAATACACTATTGGGTGAAGTTTGGTTGACTTCTGCGCAGCGGTTTGGGAGTTAACATCAAAATTACATTTCTCGGCCATATCGCATAGATCTCACTGTGAAAAGGCTTAAATGGCTTTTTTGACCTAAGTTTAATGATTGCGTTCAAACAAAATGTCCTAGAACAAAATTTTCAAATGTAACTACTAGATTGTGATACAATACACTATTGGGTGAAGTTTGGTTGACTTCTGCGCAGCGGTTTGGGAGTTAACATCAAAATTACATTTCTCGGCCATATCGCATAGATCTCACTGTGAAAAGGCTTAAATGACTTTTTTAATTAAGTTTGATGATTGCGTTCAAACAAAATGTCCTAGAACAAAATTTTCAAATGTAACTACTAGATTGTGATACAATACACTATTGGGTGAAGTTTGGTTGACTTCTGCGCAGCGGTTTTTGAGTTAACGTCAAAATTACATTTCTCGGCCATATCGCATAGATCTCACTGTGAAAAGGCTTAAATGGCTTTTTTGACCTAAGTTTGAGGATTGCGCTCAAATCAAATGTCCTAGAACCAAATTTCCACATGTAACTACTAGATTGTGATACAATACACTAATGGGTGAAGTTTGGTTTACTTCTGCGCAGCGGTTTGGGAGTTAACATCAAAATTACATTTCTCGGCCATATCGCATAGATCTCACTGTGAAAAGGCTTAAATGGCTTTTCTGACCTAAGTTTAATGATTGCGCTCAAACCAAATGTCCTAGAACGAAATTTTCAAATGTAACTACTAGAATGTGATACAATACACTATGGGTGAAGTTTGGTTGACTTCTGCGCAGCGGTTTGGGAGTTAACATCAAAATTACATTTCTCGGCCATATCGCATAGATCTCACTGTGAAAAGGCTTAAATGGCTTTTTTGACCTAGGTTTGAGGATTGCGCTCAAACAAAATGTCCTAGAACAAAATTTTCAAATGTAACTACTAGATTGTGATACAATACACTATTGGGTGAAGTTTGGTTGACTTCTGCGCAGCGGTTTGGGAGTTAACATCAAAATTACATTTCTCGGCCATATCGCATAGATCTCACTGTGAAAAGGCTTAAATGACTTTTTTAATTAAGTTTGATGATTGCGTTCAAACAAAATGTCCTAGAACAAAATTTTCAAATGTAACTACTAGATTGTGATACAATACACTATTGGGTGAAGTTTGACTTCTGCGCAGCGGTTTGGGAGTTAACATCAAAATTACATTTCTCGGCCATATCGCATAGATCTCACTGTGAAAAGGCTTAAATGGCTTTTTTGACCTAGGTTTGAGGATTGCGCTCAAACAAAATGTCCTAGAACGAAATTTCCAAATGTAACTACTAGAATGTGATACAATACACTATTGGGTGAAGTTTGGTTGACTTCTGCGCAGCGGTTTGGGAGTTAACATCAAAATTACATTTCTCGGCCATATCGCATAGATCTCACTGTGAAAAGGCTTAAATGGCTTTTTTGACCTAAGTTTGAGGATTGCGCTCAAATCAAATGTCCTAGAACAAAATTTCCACATGTAACTACTAGATTGTGATACAATACACTAATGGGTGAAGTTTGGTTGACTTCTGCGCAGCGGTTTGGGAGTTAACATCAAAATTACATTTCTCGGCCATATCGCATAGATCTCACTGTGAAAAGGCTTAAATGACTTTTTTAATTAAGTTTGATGATTGCGCTCAAACAAAATTTCCTAGAACAAAATTTTCAAATGTAACTACTAGATTGTGATACAATACACTATTGGGTGAAGTTTGGTTGACTTCTGCGCAGCGGTTTGGGAGTTAACATCAAAATTACATTTCTCGGCCATATCGCATAGATCTCACTGTGAAAAGGCTTAAATGACTTTTTTAATTAAGTTTGATGATTGCGCTCAAACAAAATTTCCTAGAACAAAATTTTCAAATGTAACTACTAGATTGTGATACAATACACTATTGGGTGAAGTTTGGTTGACTTCTGCGCAGCGGTTTGGGAGTTAACATCAAAATTACATTTCTCGGCCATATCGCATAGATCTCACTGTGAAAAGGCTTAAATGACTTTTTTAATTAAGTTTGATGATTGCGTTCAAACAAAATGTCCTAGAACAAAATTTTCAAATGTAACTACTAGATTGTGATACAATACACTATTGGGTGAAGTTTAGTTGACTTCTGCGCAGCGGTTTGGGAGTTAACATCAAAATTACATTTCTTGGCCATATCGCATAGATCTCACTGTGAAAAGGCTTAAATGACTTTTTTAATTAAGTTTAATGATTGCGCTCAAACCAAATGTCCTAGAACGAAATTTTCAAATGTAACTACTAGAATGTGATACAATACACTATTGGGTGAAGTTTGGTTGACTTCTGCGCAGCGGTTTGGGAGTTAACATCAAAATTACATTTCTCGGCCATATCGCATAGATCTCACTGTGAAAAGGCTTAAATGGCTTTTTTAACCTAAGTTTGAGGATTGCGCTCAAATCAAATGTCCTAGAACCAAATTTCCACATGTAACTACTAGATTGTGATACAATACACTAATGGGTGAAGTTTGGTTTACTTCTGCGCAGCGGTTTGGGAGTTAACATCAAAATTACATTTCTCGGCCATATCGCATAGATCTCACTGTGAAAAGGCTTAAATGGCTTTTTTGACCTAAGTTTGAGGATTGCGCTCAAATCAAATGTCCTAGAACCAAATTTCCACATGTAATTACTAGATTGTGATACAATACACTAATGGGTGAAGTTTGGTTGACTTCTGCGCAGCGGTTTGGGAGTTAACATCAAAATTACATTTCTCGGCCATATCGCATAGATCTCACTGTGAAAAGGCTTAAATGGCTTTTTTGACCTAGGTTTGAGGATTGCGCTCAAACAAAATGTCCTAGAACGAAATTTCCAAATGTAACTACTAGAATGTGATACAATACACTATTGGGTGAAGTTTGGTTGACTTCTGCGCAGCGGTTTGGGAGTTAACATCAAAATTACATTTCTCGGCCATATCGCATAGATCTCACTGTGAAAAGGCTTAAATGGCTTTTTTGACCTAAGTTTGAGGATTGCGCTCAAACAAAATGTCCTAGAACAAAATTTTCAAATGTAACTACTAGATTGTGATACAATACACTATTGGGTGAAGTTTGGTTGACTTCTGCGCAGCGGTTTGGGAGTTAACATCAAAATTACATTTCTCGGCCATATCGCATAGATCTCACTGTGAAAAGGCTTAAATGACTTTTTTAATTAAGTTTGATGATTGCGTTCAAACAAAATGTCCTAGAACAAAATTTTCAAATGTAACTACTAGATTGTGATACAATACACTATTGGGTGAAGTTTGGTTGACTTCTGCGCAGCGGTTTGGGAGTTAACTTCAAAATTACATTTCTCGGCCATATCGCATAGATCTCACTGTGAAAAGGCTTAAATGGCTTTTTTGACCTAAGTTTGAGGATTGCGCTCAAATCAAATGTCCTAGAACCAAATTTCTACATGTAACTACTAGATTGTGATACAATACACTAATGGGTGAAGTTTGGTTTACTTCTGCGCAGCGGTTTGGGAGTTAACATCAAAATTACATTTCTCGGCCATATCGCATAGATCTCACTGTGAAAAGGCTTAAATGGCTTTTTTGACCTAAGTTTAATAATTGCGCTCAAACCAAATGTCCTAAAACTAAATTTCCAAATGTAACTACTAGATTGTGATAAAATACACTATTGGGTGAAGTTTGGTTGACTTCTGCGCAGCGGTTTGGGAGTTAACATCAAAATTACATTTCTCGGCCATATCGCATAGATCTCACTGTGAAAAGGCTTAAATGGCTTTTTTGACCTAAGTTTGAGGATTGCGCTCAAATCAAATGTCCTAGAACCAAATTTCCACATGTAACTACTAGATTGTGATACAATACACTAATGGGTGAAGTTTGGTTGACTTCTGCGCAGCGGTTTGGGAGTTAACATCAAAATTACATTTCTCGGCCATATCGCATAGATCTCACTGTGAAAAGGCTTAAATGACTTTTTTAATTAAGTTTGATGATTGCGCTCAAACAAAATTTCCTAGAACAAAATTTTCAAATGTAACTACTAGATTGTGATACAATACACTATTGGGTGAAGTTTGGTTGACTTCTGCGCAGCGGTTTGGGAGTTAACATCAAAATTACATTTCTCGGCCATATCGCATAGATCTCACTGTGAAAAGGCTTAAATGACTTTTTTAATTAAGTTTGATGATTGCGTTCAAACAAAATGTCCTAGAACAAAATTTTTAAATGTAACTACTAGATTGTGATACAATACACTATTGGGTGAAGTTTAGTTGACTTCTGCGCAGCGGTTTGGGAGTTAACATCAAAATTACATTTCTCGGCCATATCGCATAGATCTCACTGTGAAAAGGCTTAAATGACTTTTTTAATTAAGTTTAATGATTGCGCTCAAACCAAATGTCCTAGAACGAAATTTTCAAATGTAACTACTAGAATGTGATACAATACACTATTGGGTGAAGTTTAGTTGACTTCTGCGCAGCGGTTTGGGATTTAACGTCAAAATTACATTTCTCGGCCATATCGCATAGATCTCACTGTGAAAAGGCTTAAATGGCTTTTTTGACCTAAGTTTGAGGATTGCGCTCAAATCAAATGTCCTAGAACCAAATTTCCACATGTAACTACTAGATTGTGATACAATACACTAATGGGTGAAGTTTGGTTTACTTCTGCGCAGCGGTTTGGGAGTTAACATCAAAATTACATTTCTCGGCCATATCGCATAGATCTCACTGTGAAAAGGCTTAAATGGCTTTTTTGACCTAAGTTTGAGGATTGCGCTCAAACAAAATGTCCTAGAACAAAATTTTCAAATGTAACTACTAGATTGTGATACAATACACTATTGGGTGAAGTTTGGTTGACTTCTGCGCAGCGGTTTGGGAGTTAACATCAAAATTACATTTCTCGGCCATATCGCATAGATCTCACTGTGAAAAGGCTTAAATGACTTTTTTAATTAAGTTTGATGATTGCGTTCAAACAAAATGTCCTAGAACAAAATTTTCAAATGTAACTACTAGATTGTGATACAATACACTATTGGGTGAAGTTTGGTTGACTTCTGCGCAGCGGTTTGGGAGTTAACATCAAAATTACATTTCTCGGCCATATCGCATAGATCTCACTGTGAAAAGGCTTAAATGACTTTTTTAATTAAGTTTGATGATTGCGCTCAAACAAAATGTCCTAGAACAAAATTTTCAAATGTAACTACTAGATTGTGATACAATACACTATTGAGTGAAGTTTGGTTGACTTCTGCGCAGCGGTTTGGGAGTTAACGTCAAAATTACATTTCTCGGCCATATCGCATAGATCTCACTGTGAAAAGGCTTAAATGGCTTTTTTGACCTAAGTTTGAGGATTGCGCTCAAATCAAATGTCCTAGAACCAAATTTCCACATGTAACTACTAGATTGTGATACAATACACTAATGGGTGAAGTTTGGTTTACTTCTGCGCAGCGGTTTGGGAGTTAACATCAAAATTACATTTCTCGGCCATATCGCATAGATCTCACTGTGAAAAGGCTTAAATGGCTTTTTTGACCTAAGTTTAATGATTGCGCTCAAACCAAATGTCCTAGAACGAAATTTTCAAATGTAACTACTAGAATGTGATACAATACACTATTGGGTGAAGTTTGGTTGACTTCTGCGCAGCGGTTTGGGAGTTAACATCAAAATTACATTTCTCGGCCATATCGCATAGATCTCACTGTGAAAAGGCTTAAATGGCTTTTTTGACCTAAGTTTGAGGATTGCGCTCAAACAAAATGTCCTAGAACAAAATTTTCAAATGTAACTACTAGATTGTGATACAATACACTATTGGGTGAAGTTTGGTTGACTTCTGCGCAGCGGTTTGGGAGTTAACATCAAAATTACATTTCTCGGCCATATCGCATAGATCTCACTGTGAAAAGGCTTAAATGACTTTTTTAATTAAGTTTGATGATTGCGTTCAAACAAAATGTCCTAGAACAAAATTTTCAAATGTAACTACTAGATTGTGATACAATACACTATTGGGTGAAGTTTGGTTGACTTCTGCGCAGCGGTTTGGGAGTTAACATCAAAATTACATTTCTCGGCCATATCGCATAGATCTCACTGTGAAAAGGCTTAAATGACTTTTTTAATTAAGTTTAATGATTGCGCTCAAACCAAATGTCCTAGAACCAAATTTCCACATGTAACTACTAGATTGTGATACAATACACTAATGGGTGAAGTTTGGTTTACTTCTGCGCAGCGGTTTGGGAGTTAACATCAAAATTACATTTCTCGGCCATATCGCATAGATCTCACTGTGAAAAGGCTTAAATGGCTTTTTTGACCTAAGTTTAATGATTGCGCTCAAACCAAATGTCCTAGAACGAAATTTTCAAATGTAACTACTAGAATGTGATACAATACACTATTGGGTGAAGTTTGGTTGACTTCTGCGCAGCGGTTTGGGAGTTAACATCAAAATTACATTTCTCGGCCATATCGCATAGATCTCACTGTGAAAAGGCTTAAATGGCTTTTTTGACCTAGGTTTGAGGATTGCGCTCAAACAAAATGTCCTATAACAAAATTTTCAAATGTAACTACTAGATTGTGATACAATACACTATTTGGTGAAGTTTGGTTGACTTTTGCGCAGCGGTTTGGGAGTTAACATCAAAATTACATTTCTCGGCCATATCGCATAGATCTCACTGTGAAAAGGCTTAAATGACTTTTTTAATTAAGTTTGATGATTGCGTTCAAACAAAATGTCCTAGAACAAAATTTTCAAATGTAACTACTAGATTGTGATACAATACACTATTGGGTGAAGTTTGGTTGACTTCTGCGCAGCGGTTTGGGAGTTAACATCAAAATTACATTTCTCGGCCATATCGCATAGATCTCACTGTGAAAAGGCTTAAATGGCTTTTTTGACCTAAGTTTGAGGATTGCGCTCAAATCAAATGTCCTAGAACCAAATTTCCACATGTAACTACTAGATTGTGATACAATACACTAATGGGTGAAGTTTGGTTTACTTCTGCGCAGAGGTTTGGGAGTTAACATCAAAATTACATTTCTCGGCCATATCGCATAGATCTCACTGTGAAAAGGCTTAAATGACTTTTTTGACCTAAGTTTAATAATTGCGCTCAAACCAAATGTCCTAAAACTAAATTTCCAAATGTAACTACTAGATTGTGATAAAATACACTATTGGGTGAAGTTTGGTTGACTTCTGCGCAGCGGTTTGGGAGTTAACATCAAAATTACATTTCTCGGCCATATCGCATAGATCTCACTGTGAAAAGGCTTAAATGGCTTTTTTGACCTAGGTTTGATGATTGCGTTCAAACAAAATGTCCTAGAACAAAATTTTCAAATGTAACTACTAGATTGTGATACAATACACTATTGGGTGAAGTTTGGTTGACTTCTGCGCAGCGGTTTTTGAGTTAACGTCAAAATTACATTTCTCGGCCATATCGCATAGATCTCACTGTGAAAAGGCTTAAATGACTTTTTTAATTAAGTTTGATGATTGCGTTCAAACAAAATGTCCTAGAACAAAATTTTCAAATGTAACTACTAGATTGTGATACAATACACTATTGGGTGAAGTTTGACTTCTGCGCAGCGGTTTGGGAGTTAACATCAAAATTACATTTCTCGGCCATATCGCATAGATCTCACTGTGAAAAGGCTTAAATGGCTTTTTTGACCTAGGTTTGAGGATTGCGCTCAAACAAAATGTCCTAGAACGAAATTTCCAAATGTAACTACTAGAATGTGATACAATACACTATTGGGTGAAGTTTGGTTGACTTCTGCGCAGCGGTTTGGGAGTTAACATCAAAATTACATTTCTCGGCCATATCGCATAGATCTCACTGTGAAAAGGCTTAAATGACTTTTTTAATTAAGTTTGATGATTGCGTTCAAACAAAATGTCCTAGAACAAAATTTTCAAATGTAACTACTAGATTGTGATACAATACACTATTGGGTGAAGTTTGACTTCTGCGCAGCGGTTTGGGAGTTAACATCAAAATTACATTTCTCGGCCATATCGCATAGATCTCACTGTGAAAAGGCTTAAATGGCTTTTTTGACCTAGGTTTGAGGATTGCGCTCAAACAAAATGTCCTAGAACGAAATTTCCAAATGTAACTACTAGAATGTGATACAATACACTATTGGGTGAAGTTTGGTTGACTTCTGCGCAGCGGTTTGGGAGTTAACATCAAAATTACATTTCTCGGCCATATCGCATAGATCTCACTGTGAAAAGGCTTAAATGGCTTTTTTGACCTAAGTTTGAGGATTGCGCTCAAATCAAATGTCCTAGAACAAAATTTCCACATGTAACTACTAGATTGTGATACAATACACTAATGGGTGAAGTTTGGTTGACTTCTGCGCAGCGGTTTGGGAGTTAACATCAAAATTACATTTCTCGGCCATATCGCATAGATCTCACTGTGAAAAGGCTTAAATGACTTTTTTAATTAAGTTTGATGATTGCGCTCAAACAAAATTTCCTAGAACAAAATTTTCAAATGTAACTACTAGATTGTGATACAATACACTATTGGGTGAAGTTTGGTTGACTTCTGCGCAGCGGTTTGGGAGTTAACATCAAAATTACATTTCTCGGCCATATCGCATAGATCTCACTGTGAAAAGGCTTAAATGACTTTTTTAATTAAGTTTGATGATTGCGTTCAAACAAAATGTCCTAGAACGAAATTTTCAAATGTAACTACTAGATTGTGATACAATACACTATTGGGTGAAGTTTGGTTGACTTCTGCGCAGCGGTTTGGGAATTAACATCAAAATTACATTTCTCGGCCATATCGCATAGATCTCACTGTGAAAAGGCTTAAATGACTTTTTTAATTAAGTTTGATGATTGCGCTCAAACCAAATGTCCTAGAACGAAATTTTCAAATGTAACTACTAGAATGTGATACAATACACTAATGGGTGAAGTTTGGTTTACTTCTGGGCAGCGGTTTGGGAGTTAACATCAAAATTACATTTCTCGGCCATATCGCATAGATCTCACTGTAAAAAGGCTTAAATGGCTTTTTTGACCTAAGTTTGAGGATTGCGCTCAAATCAAATGTCCTAGAACCAAATTTCCACATGTAACTACTAGATTGTGATACAATACACTAATGGGTGAAGTTTGGTTTACTTCTGCGCAGCGGTTTGGGAGTTAACATCAAAATTACATTTCTCGGCCATATCGCATAGATCTCACTGTGAAAAGGCTTAAATGGCTTTTTTGACCTAAGTTTAATAATTGCGCTCAAACCAAATGTCCTAAAACTAAATTTCCAAATGTAACTACTAGATTGTGATAAAATACACTATTGGGTGAAGTTTGGTTGACTTCTGCGCAGCGGTTTGGGAGTTAACATCAAAATTACATTTCTCGGCCATATCGCATAGATCTCACTGTGAAAAGGCTTAAATGGCTTTTTTGACCTAAGTTTGAGGATTGCGCTCAAATCAAATGTCCTAGAACAAAATTTCCACATGTAACTACTAGATTGTGATACAATACACTAATGGGTGAAGTTTGGTTGATTTCTGCGCAGCGGTTTGGGAGTTAACATCAAAATTACATTTCTCGGCCATATCGCATAGATCTCACTGTGAAAAGGCTTAAATGACTTTTTTAATTAAGTTTGATGATTGCGCTCAAACAAAATTTCCTAGAACAAAATTTTCAAATGTAACTACTAGATTGTGATACAATACACTATTGGGTGAAGTTTGGTTGACTTCTGCGCAGCGGTTTGGGAGTTAACATCAAAATTACATTTCTCGGCCATATCGCATAGATCTCACTGTGAAAAGGCTTAAATGACTTTTTTAATTAAGTTTGATGATTGCGTTCAAACAAAATGTCCTAGAACGAAATTTTCAAATGTAACTACTAGAATGTGATACAATACACTATTGGGTGAAGTTTGGTTGACTTCTGCGCAGCGGTTTGGGAGTTAACATCAAAATTACATTTCTCGGCCATATCGCATAGATCTCACTGTGAAAAGGCTTAAATGACTTTTTTAATTAAGTTTGATGATTGCGTTCAAACAAAATGTCCTAGAACAAAATTTTCAAATGTAACTACTAGATTGTGATACAATACACTATTGGGTGAAGTTAGTTGACTTCTGCGCAGCGGTTTGGGAGTTAACATCAAAATTACATTTCTCGGCCATATCGCATAGATCTCACTGTGAAAAGGCTTAAATGACTTTTTTAATTAAGTTTAATGATTGCGCTCAAACCAAATGTCCTAGAACGAAATTTTCAAATGTAACTACTAGAATGTGATACAATACACTATTGGGTGAAGTTTAGTTGACTTCTGCGCAGCGGTTTGGGATTTAACATCAAAATTACATTTCTCGGCCATATCGCATAGATCTCACTGTGAAAAGGCTTAAATGGCTTTTTTGACCTAAGTTTGAGGATTGCGCTCAAATCAAATGACCTAGAACCAAATTTCCACATGTAACTACTAGATTGTGATACAATACACTAATGGGTGAAGTTTGGTTTACTTCTGCGCAGCGGTTTGGGAGTTAACATCAAAATTACATTTCTCGGCCATATCGCATAGATCTCACTGTGAAAAGGCTTAAATGGCTTTTTTGACCTAAGTTTGAGGATTGCGCTCAAACAAAATGTCCTAGAACAAAATTTTCAAATGTAACTACTAGATTGTGATACAATACACTATTGGGTGAAGTTTGGTTGACTTCTGCGCAGCGGTTTGGGAGTTAACATCAAAATTACATTTCTCGGCCATATCGCATAGATCTCACTGTGAAAAGGCTTAAATGACTTTTTTAATTAAGTTTGATGATTGCGTTCAAACAAAATGTCCTAGAACAAAATTTTCAAATGTAACTACTAGATTGTGATACAATACACTATTGGGTGAAGTTTGGTTGACTTCTGCGCAGCGGTTTGGGAGTTAACATCAAAATTACATTTCTCGGCCATATCGCATAGATCTCACTGTGAAAAGGCTTAAATGACTTTTTTAATTAAGTTTGATGATTGCGTTCAAACAAAATTTCCTAGAACAAAATTTTCAAATGTAACTACTAGATTGTGATACAATACACTATTGGGTGAAGTTTGGTTGACTTCTGCGCAGCGGTTTGTGAGTTAACGTCAAAATTACATTTCTCGGCCATATCGCATAGATCTCACTGTGAAAAGGCTTAAATGGCTTTTTTGACCTAAGTTTGAAGATTGCGCTCAAATCAAATGTCCTAGAACCAAATTTCCACATGTAACTACTAGATTGTGATACAATACACTAATGGGTGAAGTTTGGTTTACTTCTGCGCAGAGGTTTGGGAGTTAACATCAAAATTACATTTCTCGGCCATATCGCATAGATCTCACTGTGAAAAGGCTTAAATGGCTTTTTTGACCTAAGTTTAATAATTGCGCTCAAACCAAATGTCCTAAAACTAAATTTCCAAATGTAACTACTAGATTGTGATAAAATACACTATTGGGTGAAGTTTGGTTGACTTCTGCGCAGCGGTTTGGGAGTTAACATCAAAATTACATTTCTCGGCCATATCGCATAGATCTCACTGTGAAAAGGCTTAAATGGCTTTTTTGACCTAAGTTTGAGGATTGCGCTCAAATCAAATGTCCTAGAACCAAATTTCCACATGTAACTACTAGATTGTGATACAATACAATAATGGGTGAAGTTTGGTTGACTTCTGCGCAGCGGTTTGGGAGTTAACATCAAAATTACATTTCTCGGCCATATCGCATAGATCTCACTGTGAAAAGGCTTAAATGACTTTTTTAATTAAGTTTGATGATTGCGCTCAAACAAAATTTCCTAGAACAAAATTTTCAAATGTAACTACTAGATTGTGATACAATACACTATTGGGTGAAGTTTGGTTGACTTCTGCGCAGCGGTTTGGGAGTTAACATCAAAATTACATTTCTCGGCCATATCGCATAGATCTCACTGTGAAAAGGCTTAAATGACTTTTTTAATTAAGTTTGATGATTGCGTTCAAACAAAATGTCCTAGAACAAAATTTTCAAATGTAACTACTAGATTGTGATACAATACACTATTGGGTGAAGTTTAGTTGACTTCTGCGCAGCGGTTTGGGAGTTAACATCAAAATTACATTTCTTGGCCATATCGCATAGATCTCACTGTGAAAAGGCTTAAATGACTTTTTTAATTAAGTTTAATGATTGCGCTCAAACCAAATGTCCTAGAACGAAATTTTCAAATGTAACTACTAGAATGTGATACAATACACTATTGGGTGAAGTTTGGTTGACTTCTGCGCAGCGGTTTGGGAGTTAACATCAAAATTACATTTCTCGGCCATATCGCATAGATCTCACTGTGAAAAGGCTTAAATGGCTTTTTTAACCTAAGTTTGAGGATTGCGCTCAAATCAAATGTCCTAGAACCAAATTTCCACATGTAACTACTAGATTGTGATACAATACACTAATGGGTGAAGTTTGGTTTACTTCTGCGCAGCGGTTTGGGAGTTAACATCAAAATTACATTTCTCGGCCATATCGCATAGATCTCACTGTGAAAAGGCTTAAATGGCTTTTTTGACCTAAGTTTGAGGATTGCGCTCAAATCAAATGTCCTAGAACCAAATTTCCACATGTAATTACTAGATTGTGATACAATACACTAATGGGTGAAGTTTGGTTGACTTCTGCGCAGCGGTTTGGGAGTTAACATCAAAATTACATTTCTCGGCCATATCGCATAGATCTCACTGTGAAAAGGCTTAAATGGCTTTTTTGACCTAGGTTTGAGGATTGCGCTCAAACAAAATGTCCTAGAACGAAATTTCCAAATGTAACTACTAGAATGTGATACAATACACTATTGGGTGAAGTTTGGTTGACTTCTGCGCAGCGGTTTGGGAGTTAACATCAAAATTACATTTCTCGGCCATATCGCATAGATCTCACTGTGAAAAGGCTTAAATGGCTTTTTTGACCTAAGTTTGAGGATTGCGCTCAAACAAAATGTCCTAGAACAAAATTTTCAAATGTAACTACTAGATTGTGATACAATACACTATTGGGTGAAGTTTGGTTGACTTCTGCGCAGCGGTTTGGGAGTTAACATCAAAATTACATTTCTCGGCCATATCGCATAGATCTCACTGTGAAAAGGCTTAAATGGCTTTTTTGACCTAAGTTTGAGGATTGCGCTCAAATCAAATGTCCTAGAACCAAATTTCCACATGTAACTACTAGATTGTGATACAATACACTAATGGGTGAAGTTTGGTTTACTTCTGCGCAGCGGTTTGGGAGTTAACATCAAAATTACATTTCTCGGCCATATCGCATAGATCTCACTGTGAAAAGGCTTAAATGGCTTTTTTGACCTAAGTTTGAGGATTGCGCTCAAACAAAATGTCCTAGAACAAAATTTCCAAATGTAACTACTAGATTGTGATAAAATACACTATTGGGTGAAGTTTGGTTGACTTCTGCGCAGCGGTTTGGGAGTTAACATCAAAATTACATTTCTCGGCCATATCGCATAGATCTCACTGTGAAAAGGCTTAAATGGCTTTTTTGACCTAAGTTTGAGGATTGCGCTCAAATCAAATGTCCTTGAACCAAATTTCCACATGTAATTACTAGATTGTGATACAATACACTAATGGGTGAAGTTTGGTTGACTTCTGCGCAGCGGTTTGGGAGTTAACATCAAAATTACATTTCTCGGCCATATCGCATAGATCTCACTGTGAAAAGGCTTAAATGACTTTTTTAATTAAGTTTGATGATTGCGTTCAAACAAAATGTCCTAGAACAAAATTTTTAAATGTAACTACTAGATTGTGATACAATACACTATTGGGTGAAGTTTAGTTGACTTCTGCGCAGCGGTTTGGGAGTTAACATCAAAATTACATTTCTCGGCCATATCGCATAGATCTCACTGTGAAAAGGCTTAAATGACTTTTTTAATTAAGTTTAATGATTGCGCTCAAACCAAATGTCCTAGAACTAAATTTTCAAATGTAACTACTAGAATGTGATACAATACACTATTGGGTGAAGTTTAGTTGACTTCTGCGCAGCGGTTTGGGATTTAACATCAAAATTACATTTCTCGGCCATATCGCATAGATCTCACTGTGAAAAGGCTTAAATGGCTTTTTTGACCTAAGTTTGAGGATTGCGCTCAAATCAAATGTCCTAGAACCAAATTTCCACATGTAACTACTAGATTGTGATACAATACACTAATGGGTGAAGTTTGGTTTACTTCTGCGCAGCGGTTTGGGAGTTAACATCAAAATTACATTTCTCGGCCATATCGCATAGATCTCACTGTGAAAAGGCTTAAATGGCTTTTTTGACCTAAGTTTGAGGATTGCGCTCAAACAAAATGTCCTAGAACAAAATTTTCAAATGTAACTACTAGATTGTGATACAATACACTATTGGGTGAAGTTTGGTTGACTTCTGCGCAGCGGTTTGGGAGTTAACATCAAAATTACATTTCTCGGCCATATCGCATAGATCTCACTGTGAAAAGGCTTAAATGACTTTTTTAATTAAGTTTGATGATTGCGTTCAAACAAAATGTCCTAGAACAAAATTTTCAAATGTAACTACTAGATTGTGATACAATACACTATTGGGTGAAGTTTGGTTGACTTCTGCGCAGCGGTTTGGGAGTTAACTTCAAAATTACATTTCTCGGCCATATCGCATAGATCTCACTGTGAAAAGGCTTAAATGGCTTTTTTGACCTAAGTTTGAGGATTGCGCTCAAATCAAATGTCCTAGAACCAAATTTCTACATGTAACTACTAGATTGTGATACAATACACTAATGGGTGAAGTTTGGTTTACTTCTGCGCAGCGGTTTGGGAGTTAACATCAAAATTACATTTCTCGGCCATATCGCATAGATCTCACTGTGAAAAGGCTTAAATGGCTTTTTTGACCTAAGTTTAATAATTGCGCTCAAACCAAATGTCCTAAAACTAAATTTCCAAATGTAACTACTAGATTGTGATAAAATACACTATTGGGTGAAGTTTGGTTGACTTCTGCGCAGCGGTTTGGGAGTTAACATCAAAATTACATTTCTCGGCCATATCGCATAGATCTCACTGTGAAAAGGCTTAAATGGCTTTTTTGACCTAAGTTTGAGGATTGCGCTCAAATCAAATGTCCTAGAACCAAATTTCCACATGTAACTACTAGATTGTGATACAATACACTAATGGGTGAAGTTTGGTTGACTTCTGCGCAGCGGTTTGGGAGTTAACATCAAAATTACATTTCTCGGCCATATCGCATAGATCTCACTGTGAAAAGGCTTAAATGGCTTTTTTGACCTAAGTTTGAGGATTGCGCTCAAACAAAATGTCCTAGAACAAAATTTTCAAATGTAACTACTAGATTGTGATACAATACACTATTGGGTGAAGTTTGGTTGACTTCTGCGCAGCGGTTTGGGAGTTAACATCAAAATTACATTTCTCGGCCATATCGCATAGATCTCACTGTGAAAAGGCTTAAATGACTTTTTTAATTAAGTTTGATGATTGCGTTCAAACAAAATGTCCTAGAACAAAATTTTCAAATGTAACTACTAGATTGTGATACAATACACTATTGGGTGAAGTTTGGTTGACTTCTGCGCAGCGGTTTGGGAGTTAACATCAAAATTACATTTCTCGGCCATATCGCATAGATCTCACTGTGAAAAGGCTTAAATGACTTTTTTAATTAAGTTTAATGATTGCGCTCAAACCAAATGTCCTAGAACGAAATTTTCAAATGTAACTACTAGAATGTGATACAATACACTATTGGGTGAAGTTTAGTTGACTTCTGCGCAGCGGTTTGGGATTTAACATCAAAATTACATTTCTCGGCCATATCGCATAGATCTCACTGTGAAAAGGCTTAAATGGCTTTTTTGACCTAAGTTTGAGGATTGCGCTCAAATCAAATATCCTAGAACCAAATTTCCACATGTAACTACTAGATTGTGATACAATACACTAATGGGTGAAGTTTGGTTTACTTCTGCGCAGCGGTTTGGGAGTTAACATCAAAATTACATTTCTCGGCCATATCGCATAGATCTCACTGTGAAAAGGCTTAAATGGCTTTTTTGACCTAAGTTTGAGGATTGCGCTCAAATCAAATGTCCTAGAACCAAATTTCCACATGTAACTACTAGATTGTGATACAATACACTAATGGGTGAAGTTTGGTTGACTTCTGCGCAGCGGTTTGGGAGTTAACATCAAAATTACATTTCTCGGCCATATCGCATAGATCTCACTGTGAAAAGGCTTAAATGACTTTTTTAATTAAGTTTGATGATTGCGCTCAAACAAAATTTCCTAGAACAAAATTTTCAAATGTAACTACTAGATTGTGATACAATACACTATTGGGTGAAGTTTGGTTGACTTCTGCGCAGCGGTTTGGGAGTTAACATCAAAATTACATTTCTCGGCCATATCGCATAGATCTCACTGTGAAAAGGCTTAAATGACTTTTTTAATTAAGTTTGATGATTGCGTTCAAACAAAATGTCCTAGAACAAAATTTTTAAATGTAACTACTAGATTGTGATACAATACACTATTGGGTGAAGTTTAGTTGACTTCTGCGCAGCGGTTTGGGAGTTAACATCAAAATTACATTTCTCGGCCATATCGCATAGATCTCACTGTGAAAAGGCTTAAATGACTTTTTTAATTAAGTTTAATGATTGCGCTCAAACCAAATGTCCTAGAACGAAATTTTCAAATGTAACTACTAGAATGTGGTACAATACACTATTGGGTGAAGTTTAGTTGACTTCTGCGCAGCGGTTTGGGATTTAACATCAAAATTACATTGCTCGGCCATATCGCATAGATCTCACTGTGAAAAGGCTTAAATGGCTTTTTTGACCTAAGTTTGAGGATTGCGCTCAAATCAAATGTCCTAGAACCAAATTTCCACATGTAACTACTAGATTGTGATACAATACACTAATGGGTGAAGTTTGGTTTACTTCTGCGCAGCGGTTTGGGAGTTAACATCAAAATTACATTTCTCGGCCATATCGCATAGATCTCACTGTGAAAAGGCTTAAATGGCTTTTTTGACCTAAGTTTGAGGATTGCGCTCAAACAAAATGTCCTAGAACAAAATTTTCAAATGTAACTACTAGATTGTGATACAATACACTATTGGGTGAAGTTTGGTTGACTTCTGCGCAGCGGTTTGGGAGTTAACATCAAAATTACATTTCTCGGCCATATCGCATAGATCTCACTGTGAAAAGGCTTAAATGACTTTTTTAATTAAGTTTGATGATTGCGTTCAAACAAAATGTCCTAGAACAAAATTTTCAAATGTAACTACTAGATTGTGATACAATACACTATTGGGTGAAGTTTGGTTGACTTCTGCGCAGCGGTTTGGGAGTTAACTTCAAAATTACATTTCTCGGCCATATCGCATAGATCTCACTGTGAAAAGGCTTAAATGGCTTTTTTGACCTAAGTTTGAGGATTGCGCTCAAATCAAATGTCCTAGAACCAAATTTCTACATGTAACTACTAGATTGTGATACAATACACTAATGGGTGAAGTTTGGTTTACTTCTGCGCAGCGGTTTGGGAGTTAACATCAAAATTACATTTCTCGGCCATATCGCATAGATCTCACTGTGAAAAGGCTTAAATGGCTTTTTTGACCTAAGTTTAATAATTGCGCTCAAACCAAATGTCCTAAAACTAAATTTCCAAATGTAACTACTAGATTGTGATAAAATACACTATTGGGTGAATTTTGTTTGACTTCTGCGCAGCGGTTTGGGAGTTAACATCAAAATTACATTTCTCGGCCATATCGCATAGATCTCACTGTGAAAAGGCTTAAATGGCTTTTTTGACCTAAGTTTGAGGATTGCGCTCAAATCAAATGTCCTAGAACCAAATTTCCACATGTAACTACTAGATTGTGATACAATACACTAATGGGTGAAGTTTGGTTGACTTCTGCGCAGCGGTTTGGGAGTTAACATCAAAATTACATTTCTCGGCCATATCGCATAGATCTCACTGTGAAAAGGCTTAAATGACTTTTTTAATTAAGTTTGATGATTGCGCTCAAACAAAATTTCCTAGAACAAAATTTTCAAATGTAACTACTAGATTGTGATACAATACACTATTGGGTGAAGTTTGGTTGACTTCTGCGCAGCGGTTTGGGAGTTAACATCAAAATTACATTTCTCGGCCATATCGCATAGATCTCACTGTGAAAAGGCTTAAATGACTTTTTTAATTAAGTTTGATGATTGCGTTCAAACAAAATGTCCTAGAACAAAATTTTTAAATGTAACTACTAGATTGTGATACAATACACTATTGGGTGAAGTTGAGTTGACTTCTGCGCAGCGGTTTGGGAGTTAACATCAAAATTACATTTCTCGGCCATATCGCATAGATCTCACTGTGAAAAGTCTTAAATGACTTTTTTAATTAAGTTTAATGATTGCGCTCAAACCAAATGTCCTAGAACGAAATTTTCAAATGTAACTACTAGAATGTGATACAATACACTATTGGGTGAAGTTTAGTTGACTTCTGCGCAGCGGTTTGGGATTTAACGTCAAAAATACATTTCTCGGCCATATCGCATAGATCTCACTGTGAAAAGGCTTAAATGGCTTTTTTGACCTAAGTTTGAGGATTGCGCTCAAATCAAATGTCCTAGAACCAAATTTCCACATGTAACTACTAGATTGTGATACAATACACTAATGGGTGAAGTTTGGTTTACTTCTGCGCAGCGGTTTGGGAGTTAACATCAAAATTACATTTCTCGGCCATATCGCATAGATCTCACTGTGAAAAGGCTTAAATGGCTTTTTTGACCTAAGTTTGAGGATTGCGCTCAAACAAAATGTCCTAGAACAAAATTTTCAAATGTAACTACTAGATTGTGATACAATACACTATTGGGTGAAGTTTGGTTGACTTCTGCGCAGCGGTTTGGGAGTTAACATCAAAATTACATTTCTCGGCCATATCGCATAGATCTCACTGTGAAAAGGCTTAAATGGCTTTTTTAATTAAGTTTGATGATTGCGTTCAAACAAAATGTCCTAGAACAAAATTTTCAAATGTAACTACTAGATTGTGATACAATACACTATTGGGTGAAGTTTGGTTGACTTCTGCGCAGCGGTTTGGGAGTTAACATCAAAATTACATTTCTCGGCCATATCGCATAGATCTCACTGTGAAAAGGCTTAAATGACTTTTTTAATTAAGTTTGATGATTGCGTTCAAACAAAATGTCCTAGAACAAAATTTTCAAATGTAACTACTAGATTGTGATACAATACACTATTGGGTGAAGTTTGGTTGACTTCTGCGCAGCGGTTTGGGAGTTAACTTCAAAATTACATTTCTCGGCCATATCGCATAGATCTCACTGTGAAAAGGCTTAAATGGCTTTTTTGACCTAAGTTTGAGGATTGCGCTCAAATCAAATGTCCTAGAACCAAATTTCTACATGTAACTACTAGATTGTGATACAATACACTAATGGGTGAATTTTGTTTGACTTCTGCGCAGCGGTTTGGGAGTTAACATCAAAATTACATTTCTCGGCCATATCGCATAGATCTCACTGTGAAAAGGCTTAAATGGCTTTTTTGACCTAAGTTTGAGGATTGCGCTCAAATCAAATGTCCTAGAACCAAATTTCCACATGTAACTACTAGATTGTGATACAATACACTAATGGGTGAAGTTTGGTTGACTTCTGCGCAGCGGTTTGGGAGTTAACATCAAAATTACATTTCTCGGCCATATCGCATAGATCTCACTGTGAAAAGGCTTAAATGACTTTTTTAATTAAGTTTGATGATTGCGCTCAAACAAAATTTCCTAGAACAAAATTTTCAAATGTAACTACTAGATTGTGATACAATACACTATTGGGTGAAGTTTGGTTGACTTCTGCGCAGCGGTTTGGGAGTTAACATCAAAATTACATTTCTCGGCCATATCGCATAGATCTCACTGTGAAAAGGCTTAAATGACTTTTTTAATTAAGTTTGATGATTGCGTTCAAACAAAATGTCCTAGAACAAAATTTTTAAATGTAACTACTAGATTGTGATACAATACACTATTGGGTGAAGTTGAGTTGACTTCTGCGCAGCGGTTTGGGAGTTAACATCAAAATTACATTTCTCGGCCATATCGCATAGATCTCACTGTGAAAAGTCTTAAATGACTTTTTTAATTAAGTTTAATGATTGCGCTCAAACCAAATGTCCTAGAACGAAATTTTCAAATGTAACTACTAGAATGTGATACAATACACTATTGGGTGAAGTTTAGTTGACTTCTGCGCAGCGGTTTGGGATTTAACGTCAAAAATACATTTCTCGGCCATATCGCATAGATCTCACTGTGAAAAGGCTTAAATGGCTTTTTTGACCTAAGTTTGAGGATTGCGCTCAAATCAAATGTCCTAGAACCAAATTTCCACATGTAACTACTAGATTGTGATACAATACACTAATGGGTGAAGTTTGGTTTACTTCTGCGCAGCGGTTTGGGAGTTAACATCAAAATTACATTTCTCGGCCATATCGCATAGATCTCACTGTGAAAAGGCTTAAATGGCTTTTTTGACCTAAGTTTGAGGATTGCGCTCAAACAAAATGTCCTAGAACAAAATTTTCAAATGTAACTACTAGATTGTGATACAATACACTATTGGGTGAAGTTTGGTTGACTTCTGCGCAGCGGTTTGGGAGTTAACATCAAAATTACATTTCTCGGCCATATCGCATAGATCTCACTGTGAAAAGGCTTAAATGGCTTTTTTAATTAAGTTTGATGATTGCGTTCAAACAAAATGTCCTAGAACAAAATTTTCAAATGTAACTACTAGATTGTGATACAATACACTATTGGGTGAAGTTTGGTTGACTTCTGCGCAGCGGTTTGGGAGTTAACATCAAAATTACATTTCTCGGCCATATCGCATAGATCTCACTGTGAAAAGGCTTAAATGACTTTTTTAATTAAGTTTGATGATTGCGTTCAAACAAAATGTCCTAGAACAAAATTTTCAAATGTAACTACTAGATTGTGATACAATACACTATTGGGTGAAGTTTGGTTGACTTCTGCGCAGCGGTTTGGGAGTTAACTTCAAAATTACATTTCTCGGCCATATCGCATAGATCTCACTGTGAAAAGGCTTAAATGGCTTTTTTGACCTAAGTTTGAGGATTGCGCTCAAATCAAATGTCCTAGAACCAAATTTCTACATGTAACTACTAGATTGTGATACAATACACTAATGGGTGAAGTTTGGTTTACTTCTGCGCAGCGGTTTGGGAGTTAACATCAAAATTACATTTCTCGGCCATATCGCATAGATCTCACTGTGAAAAGGCTTAAATGGCTTTTTTGACCTAAGTTTAATAATTGCGCTCAAACCAAATGTCCTAAAACTAAATTTCCAAATGTAACTACTAGATTGTGATAAAATACACTATTGGGTGAATTTTGTTTGACTTCTGCGCAGCGGTTTGGGAGTTAACATCAAAATTACATTTCTCGGCCATATCGCATAGATCTCACTGTGAAAAGGCTTAAATGGCTTTTTTGACCTAAGTTTGAGGATTGCGCTCAAATCAAATGTCCTAGAACCAAATTTCCACATGTAACTACTAGATTGTGATACAATACACTAATGGGTGAAGTTTGGTTGACTTCTGCGCAGCGGTTTGGGAGTTAACATCAAAATTACATTTCTCGGCCATATCGCATAGATCTCACTGTGAAAAGGCTTAAATGACTTTTTTAATTAAGTTTGATGATTGCGCTCAAACAAAATTTCCTAGAACAAAATTTTCAAATGTAACTACTAGATTGTGATACAATACACTATTGGGTGAAGTTTGGTTGACTTCTGCGCAGCGGTTTGGGAGTTAACATCAAAATTACATTTCTCGGCCATATCGCATAGATCTCACTGTGAAAAGGCTTAAATGACTTTTTTAATTAAGTTTGATGATTGCGTTCAAACAAAATGTCCTAGAACAAAATTTTTAAATGTAACTACTAGATTGTGATACAATACACTATTGGGTGAAGTTTAGTTGACTTCTGCGCAGCGGTTTGGGAGTTAACATCAAAATTACATTTCTCGGCCATATCGCATAGATCTCACTGTGAAAAGTCTTAAATGACTTTTTTAATTAAGTTTAATGATTGCGCTCAAACCAAATGTCCTAGAACGAAATTTTCAAATGTAACTACTAGAATGTGATACAATACACTATTGGGTGAAGTTTAGTTGACTTCTGCGCAGCGGTTTGGGATTTAACGTCAAAAATACATATCTCGGCCATATCGCATAGATCTCACTGTGAAAAGGCTTAAATGGCTTTTTTGACCTAAGTTTGAGGATTGCGCTCAAACAAAATGTCCTAGAACAAAATTTTCAAATGTAACTACTAGATTGTGATACAATACACTATTGGGTGAAGTTTGGTTGACTTCTGCGCAGCGGTTTGGGAGTTAACATCAAAATTACATTTCTCGGCCATATCGCATAGATCTCACTGTGAAAAGGCTTAAATGGCTTTTTTAATTGTTTGATGATTGCGTTCAAACAAAATGTCCTAGAACAAAATTTTCAAATGTAACTACTAGATTGTGATACAATACACTATTGGGTGAAGTTTGGTTGACTTCTGCGCAGCGGTTTGGGAGTTAACATTAAAATTACATTTCTCGGCCATATCGCATAGATCTCACTGTGAAAAGGCTTAAATGACTTTTTTAATTAAGTTTGATGATTGCGCTCAAACAAAATGTCCTAGAACAAAATTTTCAAATGTAACTACTAGATTGTGATACAATACATTATTGGGTGAAGTTTGGTTGACTTCTGCGCAGCGGTTTGGGAGTTAACGTCAAAATTACATTTCTCGGCCATATCGCATAGATCTCACTGTGAAAAGGCTTAAATGGCTTTTTTGACCTAAGTTTGAGGATTGCGCTCAAATCAAATGTCCTAGAACCAAATTTCCACATGTAACTACTAGATTGTGATACAATACACTAATGGGTGAAGTTTGGTTTACTTCTGCGCAGCGGTTTGGGAGTTAACATCAAAATTACATTTCTCGGCCATATCGCATAGATCTCACTGTGAAAAGGCTTAAATGGCTTTTTTGACCTAAGTTTAATGATTGCGCTCAAACCAAATGTCCTAGAACGAAATTTTCAAATGTAACTACTAGAATGTGATACAATACACTATTGGGTGAAGTTTGGTTGACTTCTGCGCAGCGGTTTGGGAGTTAACATCAAAATTACATTTCTCGGCCATATCGCATAGATCTCACTGTGAAAAGGCTTAAATGGCTTTTTTGACCTAAGTTTGAGGATTGCGCTCAAACAAAATGTCCTAGAACAAAATTTTCAAATGTAACTACTAGATTGTGATACAATACACTATTGGGTGAAGTTTGGTTGACTTCTGCGCAGCGGTTTGGGAGTTAACATCAAAATTACATTTCTCGGCCATATCGCATAGATCTCACTGTGAAAAGGCTTAAATGACTTTTTTAATTAAGTTTGATGATTGCGTTCAAACAAAATGTCCTAGAACAAAATTTTCAAATGTAACTACTAGATTGTGATACAATACACTATTGGGTGAAGTTTGGTTGACTTCTGCGCAGCGGTTTGGAGTTAACATCAAAATTACATTTCTCGGCCATATCGCATAGATCTCACTGTGAAAAGGCTTAAATGGCTTTTTTGACCTAAGTTTGAGGATTGCGCTCAAATCAAATGTCCTAGAACCAAATTTCCACATGTAACTACTAGATTGTGATACAATACACTAATGGGTGAAGTTTGGTTGACTTCTGCGCAGCGGTTTGGGAGTTAACTTCAAAATTACATTTCTCGGCCATATCGCATAGATCTCACTGTGAAAAGGCTTAAATGGCTTTTTTGACCTAAGTTTGAGGATTGCGCTCAAATCAAATGTCCTAGAACCAAATTTCTACATGTAACTACTAGATTGTGATACAATACACTAATGGGTGAAGTTTGGTTTACTTCTGCGCAGCGGTTTGGGAGTTAACATCAAAATTACATTTCTCGGCCATATCGCATAGATCTCACTGTGAAAAGGCTTAAATGGCTTTTTTGACCTAAGTTTAATAATTGCGCTCAAACCAAATGTCCTAAAACTAAATTTCCAAATGTAACTACTAGATTGTGATAAAATACACTATTGGGTGAAGTTTGGTTGACTTCTGCGCAGCGGTTTGGGAGTTAACATCAAAATTACATTTCTCGGCCATATCGCATAGATCTCACTGTGAAAAGGCTTAAATGGCTTTTTTGACCTAAGTTTGAGGATTGCGCTCAAATCAAATGTCCTAGAACCAAATTTCCACATGTAACTACTAGATTGTGATACAATACACTAATGGGTGAAGTTTGGTTGACTTCTGCGCAGCGGTTTGGGAGTTAACATCAAAATTACATTTCTCGGCCATATCGCATAGATCTCACTGTGAAAAGGCTTAAATGGCTTTTTTGACCTAAGTTTGAGGATTGCGCTCAAACAAAATGTCCTAGAACAAAATTTTCAAATGTAACTACTAGATTGTGATACAATACACTATTGGGTGAAGTTTGGTTGACTTCTGCGCAGCGGTTTGGGAGTTAACATCAAAATTACATTTCTCGGCCATATCGCATAGATCTCACTGTGAAAAGGCTTAAATGACTTTTTTAATTAAGTTTGATGATTGCGTTCAAACAAAATGTCCTAGAACAAAATTTTCAAATGTAACTACTAGATTGTGATACAATACACTATTGGGTGAAGTTTGGTTGACTTCTGCGCAGCGGTTTGGGAGTTAACATCAAAATTACATTTCTCGGCCATATCGCATAGATCTCACTGTGAAAAGGCTTAAATGACTTTTTTAATTAAGTTTAATGATTGCGCTCAAACCAAATGTCCTAGAACGAAATTTTCAAATGTAACTACTAGAATGTGATACAATACACTATTGGGTGAAGTTTAGTTGACTTCTGCGCAGCGGTTTGGGATTTAACATCAAAATTACATTTCTCGGCCATATCGCATAGATCTCACTGTGAAAAGGCTTAAATGGCTTTTTTGACCTAAGTTTGAGGATTGCGCTCAAATCAAATGTCCTAGAACCAAATTTCCACATGTAACTACTAGATTGTGATACAATACACTAATGGGTGAAGTTTGGTTTACTTCTGCGCAGCGGTTTGGGAGTTAACATCAAAATTACATTTCTCGGCCATATCGCATAGATCTCACTGTGAAAAGGCTTAAATGGCTTTTTTGACCTAAGTTTGAGGATTGCGCTCAAATCAAATGTCCTAGAACCAAATTTCCACATGTAACTACTAGATTGTGATACAATACACTAATGGGTGAAGTTTGGTTGACTTCTGCGCAGCGGTTTGGGAGTTAACATCAAAATTACATTTCTCGGCCATATCGCATAGATCTCACTGTGAAAAGGCTTAAATGACTTTTTTAATTAAGTTTGATGATTGCGCTCAAACAAAATTTCCTAGAACAAAATTTTCAAATGTAACTACTAGATTGTGATACAATACACTATTGGGTGAAGTTTGGTTGACTTCTGCGCAGCGGTTTGGGAGTTAACATCAAAATTACATTTCTCGGCCATATCGCATAGATCTCACTGTGAAAAGGCTTAAATGACTTTTTTAATTAAGTTTGATGATTGCGTTCAAACAAAATGTCCTAGAACAAAATTTTTAAATGTAACTACTAGATTGTGATACAATACACTATTGGGTGAAGTTTAGTTGACTTCTGCGCAGCGGTTTGGGAGTTAACATCAAAATTACATTTCTCGGCCATATCGCATAGATCTCACTGTGAAAAGGCTTAAATGACTTTTTTAATTAAGTTTAATGATTGCGCTCAAACCAAATGTCCTAGAACGAAATTTTCAAATGTAACTACTAGAATGTGGTACAATACACTATTGGGTGAAGTTTAGTTGACTTCTGCGCAGCGGTTTGGGATTTAACATCAAAATTACATTGCTCGGCCATATCGCATAGATCTCACTGTGAAAAGGCTTAAATGGCTTTTTTGACCTAAGTTTGAGGATTGCGCTCAAATCAAATGTCCTAGAACCAAATTTCCACATGTAACTACTAGATTGTGATACAATACACTATTGGGTGAAGTTTGGTTGACTTCTGCGCAGCGGTTTGGGAGTTAACATCAAAATTACATTTCTCGGCCATATCGCATAGATCTCACTGTGAAAAGGCTTAAATGACTTTTTTAATTAAGTTTGATGATTGCGTTCAAACAAAATGTCCTAGAACAAAATTTTCAAATGTAACTACTAGATTGTGATACAATACACTATTGGGTGAAGTTTGGTTGACTTCTGCGCAGCGGTTTGGGAGTTAACTTCAAAATTACATTTCTCGGCCATATCGCATAGATCTCACTGTGAAAAGGCTTAAATGGCTTTTTTGACCTAAGTTTGAGGATTGCGCTCAAATCAAATGTCCTAGAACCAAATTTCTACATGTAACTACTAGATTGTGATACAATACACTAATGGGTGAAGTTTGGTTTACTTCTGCGCAGCGGTTTGGGAGTTAACATCAAAATTACATTTCTCGGCCATATCGCATAGATCTCACTGTGAAAAGGCTTAAATGGCTTTTTTGACCTAAGTTTAATAATTGCGCTCAAACCAAATGTCCTAAAACTAAATTTCCAAATGTAACTACTAGATTGTGATAAAATACACTATTGGGTGAATTTTGTTTGACTTCTGCGCAGCGGTTTGGGAGTTAACATCAAAATTACATTTCTCGGCCATATCGCATAGATCTCACTGTGAAAAGGCTTAAATGGCTTTTTTGACCTAAGTTTGAGGATTGCGCTCAAATCAAATGTCCTAGAACCAAATTTCCACATGTAACTACTAGATTGTGATACAATACACTAATGGGTGAAGTTTGGTTGACTTCTGCGCAGCGGTTTGGGAGTTAACATCAAAATTACATTTCTCGGCCATATCGCATAGATCTCACTGTGAAAAGGCTTAAATGACTTTTTTAATTAAGTTTGATGATTGCGCTCAAACAAAATTTCCTAGAACAAAATTTTCAAATGTAACTACTAGATTGTGATACAATACACTATTGGGTGAAGTTTGGTTGACTTCTGCGCAGCGGTTTGGGAGTTAACATCAAAATTACATTTCTCGGCCATATCGCATAGATCTCACTGTGAAAAGGCTTAAATGACTTTTTTAATTAAGTTTGATGATTGCGTTCAAACAAAATGTCCTAGAACAAAATTTTTAAATGTAACTACTAGATTGTGATACAATACACTATTGGGTGAAGTTGAGTTGACTTCTGCGCAGCGGTTTGGGAGTTAACATCAAAATTACATTTCTCGGCCATATCGCATAGATCTCACTGTGAAAAGTCTTAAATGACTTTTTTAATTAAGTTTAATGATTGCGCTCAAACCAAATGTCCTAGAACGAAATTTTCAAATGTAACTACTAGAATGTGATACAATACACTATTGGGTGAAGTTTAGTTGACTTCTGCGCAGCGGTTTGGGATTTAACGTCAAAAATACATTTCTCGGCCATATCGCATAGATCTCACTGTGAAAAGGCTTAAATGGCTTTTTTGACCTAAGTTTGAGGATTGCGCTCAAATCAAATGTCCTAGAACCAAATTTCCACATGTAACTACTAGATTGTGATACAATACACTAATGGGTGAAGTTTGGTTTACTTCTGCGCAGCGGTTTGGGAGTTAACATCAAAATTACATTTCTCGGCCATATCGCATAGATCTCACTGTGAAAAGGCTTAAATGGCTTTTTTGACCTAAGTTTGAGGATTGCGCTCAAACAAAATGTCCTAGAACAAAATTTTCAAATGTAACTACTAGATTGTGATACAATACACTATTGGGTGAAGTTTGGTTGACTTCTGCGCAGCGGTTTGGGAGTTAACATCAAAATTACATTTCTCGGCCATATCGCATAGATCTCACTGTGAAAAGGCTTAAATGGCTTTTTTAATTAAGTTTGATGATTGCGTTCAAACAAAATGTCCTAGAACAAAATTTTCAAATGTAACTACTAGATTGTGATACAATACACTATTGGGTGAAGTTTGGTTGACTTCTGCGCAGCGGTTTGGGAGTTAACTTCAAAATTACATTTCTCGGCCATATCGCATAGATCTCACTGTGAAAAGGCTTAAATGGCTTTTTTGACCTAAGTTTGAGGATTGCGCTCAAATCAAATGTCCTAGAACCAAATTTCTACATGTAACTACTAGATTGTGATACAATACACTAATGGGTGAAGTTTGGTTTACTTCTGCGCAGCGGTTTGGGAGTTAACATCAAAATTACATTTCTCGGCCATATCGCATAGATCTCACTGTGAAAAGGCTTAAATGGCTTTTTTGACCTAAGTTTAATAATTGCGCTCAAACCAAATGTCCTAAAACTAAATTTCCAAATGTAACTACTAGATTGTGATAAAATACACTATTGGGTGAATTTTGTTTGACTTCTGCGCAGCGGTTTGGGAGTTAACATCAAAATTACATTTCTCGGCCATATCGCATAGATCTCACTGTGAAAAGGCTTAAATGGCTTTTTTGACCTAAGTTTGAGGATTGCGCTCAAATCAAATGTCCTAGAACCAAATTTCCACATGTAACTACTAGATTGTGATACAATACACTAATGGGTGAAGTTTGGTTGACTTCTGCGCAGCGGTTTGGGAGTTAACATCAAAATTACATTTCTCGGCCATATCGCATAGATCTCACTGTGAAAAGGCTTAAATGACTTTTTTAATTAAGTTTGATGATTGCGCTCAAACAAAATTTCCTAGAACAAAATTTTCAAATGTAACTACTAGATTGTGATACAATACACTATTGGGTGAAGTTTGGTTGACTTCTGCGCAGCGGTTTGGGAGTTAACATCAAAATTACATTTCTCGGCCATATCGCATAGATCTCACTGTGAAAAGGCTTAAATGACTTTTTTAATTAAGTTTGATGATTGCGTTCAAACAAAATGTCCTAGAACAAAAATTTTAAATGTAACTACTAGATTGTGATACAATACACTATTGGGTGAAGTTGAGTTGACTTCTGCGCAGCGGTTTGGGAGTTAACATCAAAATTACATTTCTCGGCCATATCGCATAGATCTCACTGTGAAAAGTCTTAAATGACTTTTTTAATTAAGTTTAATGATTGCGCTCAAACCAAATGTCCTAGAACGAAATTTTCAAATGTAACTACTAGAATGTGATACAATACACTATTGGGTGAAGTTTAGTTGACTTCTGCGCAGCGGTTTGGGATTTAACGTCAAAAATACATTTCTCGGCCATATCGCATAGATCTCACTGTGAAAAGGCTTAAATGGCTTTTTTGACCTAAGTTTGAGGATTGCGCTCAAATCAAATGTCCTAGAACCAAATTTCCACATGTAACTACTAGATTGTGATACAATACACTAATGGGTGAAGTTTGGTTTACTTCTGCGCAGCGGTTTGGGAGTTAACATCAAAATTACATTTCTCGGCCATATCGCATAGATCTCACTGTGAAAAGGCTTAAATGGCTTTTTTGACCTAAGTTTGAGGATTGCGCTCAAACAAAATGTCCTAGAACAAAATTTTCAAATGTAACTACTAGATTGTGATACAATACACTATTGGGTGAAGTTTGGTTGACTTCTGCGCAGCGGTTTGGGAGTTAACATCAAAATTACATTTCTCGGCCATATCGCATAGATCTCACTGTGAAAAGGCTTAAATGGCTTTTTTAATTAAGTTTGATGATTGCGTTCAAACAAAATGTCCTAGAACAAAATTTTCAAATGTAACTACTAGATTGTGATACAATACACTATTGGGTGAAGTTTGGTTGACTTCTGCGCAGCGGTTTGGGAGTTAACATCAAAATTACATTTCTCGGCCATATCGCATAGATCTCACTGTGAAAAGGCTTAAATGACTTTTTTAATTAAGTTTGATGATTGCGTTCAAACAAAATGTCCTAGAACAAAATTTTCAAATGTAACTACTAGATTGTGATACAATACACTATTGGGTGAAGTTTGGTTGACTTCTGCGCAGCGGTTTGGGAGTTAACTTCAAAATTACATTTCTCGGCCATATCGCATAGATCTCACTGTGAAAAGGCTTAAATGGCTTTTTTGACCTAAGTTTGAGGATTGCGCTCAAATCAAATGTCCTAGAACCAAATTTCTACATGTAACTACTAGATTGTGATACAATACACTAATGGGTGAAGTTTGGTTTACTTCTGCGCAGCGGTTTGGGAGTTAACATCAAAATTACATTTCTCGGCCATATCGCATAGATCTCACTGTGAAAAGGCTTAAATGGCTTTTTTGACCTAAGTTTAATAATTGCGCTCAAACCAAATGTCCTAAAACTAAATTTCCAAATGTAACTACTAGATTGTGATAAAATACACTATTGGGTGAATTTTGTTTGACTTCTGCGCAGCGGTTTGGGAGTTAACATCAAAATTACATTTCTCGGCCATATCGCATAGATCTCACTGTGAAAAGGCTTAAATGGCTTTTTTGACCTAAGTTTGAGGATTGCGCTCAAATCAAATGTCCTAGAACCAAATTTCCACATGTAACTACTAGATTGTGATACAATACACTAATGGGTGAAGTTTGGTTGACTTCTGCGCAGCGGTTTGGGAGTTAACATCAAAATTACATTTCTCGGCCATATCGCATAGATCTCACTGTGAAAAGGCTTAAATGACTTTTTTAATTAAGTTTGATGATTGCGCTCAAACAAAATTTCCTAGAACAAAATTTTCAAATGTAACTACTAGATTGTGATACAATACACTATTGGGTGAAGTTTGGTTGACTTCTGCGCAGCGGTTTGGGAGTTAACATCAAAATTACATTTCTCGGCCATATCGCATAGATCTCACTGTGAAAAGGCTTAAATGACTTTTTTAATTAAGTTTGATGATTGCGTTCAAACAAAATGTCCTAGAACAAAATTTTTAAATGTAACTACTAGATTGTGATACAATACACTATTGGGTGAAGTTTAGTTGACTTCTGCGCAGCGGTTTGGGAGTTAACATCAAAATTACATTTCTCGGCCATATCGCATAGATCTCACTGTGAAAAGTCTTAAATGACTTTTTTAATTAAGTTTAATGATTGCGCTCAAACCAAATGTCCTAGAACGAAATTTTCAAATGTAACTACTAGAATGTGATACAATACACTATTGGGTGAAGTTTAGTTGACTTCTGCGCAGCGGTTTGGGATTTAACGTCAAAAATACATATCTCGGCCATATCGCATAGATCTCACTGTGAAAAGGCTTAAATGGCTTTTTTGACCTAAGTTTGAGGATTGCGCTCAAACAAAATGTCCTAGAACAAAATTTTCAAATGTAACTACTAGATTGTGATACAATACACTATTGGGTGAAGTTTGGTTGACTTCTGCGCAGCGGTTTGGGAGTTAACATCAAAATTACATTTCTCGGCCATATCGCATAGATCTCACTGTGAAAAGGCTTAAATGGCTTTTTTAATTGTTTGATGATTGCGTTCAAACAAAATGTCCTAGAACAAAATTTTCAAATGTAACTACTAGATTGTGATACAATACACTATTGGGTGAAGTTTGGTTGACTTCTGCGCAGCGGTTTGGGAGTTAACATTAAAATTACATTTCTCGGCCATATCGCATAGATCTCACTGTGAAAAGGCTTAAATGACTTTTTTAATTAAGTTTGATGATTGCGCTCAAACAAAATGTCCTAGAACAAAATTTTCAAATGTAACTACTAGATTGTGATACAATACACTATTGGGTGAAGTTTGGTTGACTTCTGCGCAGCGGTTTGGGAGTTAACGTCAAAATTACATTTCTCGGCCATATCGCATAGATCTCACTGTGAAAAGGCTTAAATGGCTTTTTTGACCTAAGTTTGAGGATTGCGCTCAAATCAAATGTCCTAGAACCAAATTTCCACATGTAACTACTAGATTGTGATACAATACACTAATGGGTGAAGTTTGGTTTACTTCTGCGCAGCGGTTTGGGAGTTAACATCAAAATTACATTTCTCGGCCATATCGCATAGATCTCACTGTGAAAAGGCTTAAATGGCTTTTTTGACCTAAGTTTAATGATTGCGCTCAAACCAAATGTCCTAGAACGAAATTTTCAAATGTAACTACTAGAATGTGATACAATACACTATTGGGTGAAGTTTGGTTGACTTCTGCGCAGCGGTTTGGGAGTTAACATCAAAATTACATTTCTCGGCCATATCGCATAGATCTCACTGTGAAAAGGCTTAAATGGCTTTTTTGACCTAAGTTTGAGGATTGCGCTCAAACAAAATGTCCTAGAACAAAATTTTCAAATGTAACTACTAGATTGTGATACAATACACTATTGGGTGAAGTTTGGTTGACTTCTGCGCAGCGGTTTGGGAGTTAACATCAAAATTACATTTCTCGGCCATATCGCATAGATCTCACTGTGAAAAGGCTTAAATGACTTTTTTAATTAAGTTTGATGATTGCGTTCAAACAAAATGTCCTAGAACAAAATTTTCAAATGTAACTACTAGATTGTGATACAATACACTATTGGGTGAAGTTTGGTTGACTTCTGCGCAGCGGTTTGGAGTTAACATCAAAATTACATTTCTCGGCCATATCGCATAGATCTCACTGTGAAAAGGCTTAAATGGCTTTTTTGACCTAAGTTTGAGGATTGCGCTCAAATCAAATGTCCTAGAACCAAATTTCCACATGTAACTACTAGATTGTGATACAATACACTAATGGGTGAAGTTTGGTTTACTTCTGCGCAGCGGTTTGGGAGTTAACATCAAAATTACATTTCTCGGCCATATCGCATAGATCTCTCTGTGAAAAGGCTTAAATGGCTTTTTTGACCTAAGTTTAATAATTGCGCTCAAACCAAATGTCCTAAAACTAAATTTCCAAATGTAACTACTAGATTGTGATAAAATACACTATTGGGTGAAGTTTGGTTGACTTCTGCGCAGCGGTTTGGGAGTTAACATCAAAATTACATTTCTCGGCCATATCGCATAGATCTCACTGTGAAAAGGCTTAAATGGCTTTTTTGACCTAAGTTTGAGGATTGCGCTCAAATCAAATGTCCTAGAACCAAATTTCCACATGTAACTACTAGATTGTGATACAATACACTAATGGGTGAAGTTTGGTTGACTTCTGCGCATCGGTTTGGGAGTTAACATCAAAATTACATTTCTCGGCCATATCGCATAGATCTCACTGTGAAAAGGCTTAAATGACTTTTTTAATTAAGTTTGATGATTGCGCTCAAACAAAATTTCTTAGAACAAAATTTTCAAATGTAACTACTAGATTGTGATACAATACACTATTGGGTGAAGTTTGGTTGACTTCTGCGCAGCGGTTTGGGAGTTAACATCAAAATTACATTTCTCGGCCATATCGCATAGATCTCACTGTGAAAAGGCTTAAATGGCTTTTTTTACCTAAGTTTGAGGATTGCGCTCAAATCAAATGTTCTAGAACCAAATTTCCACATGTAACTACTAGATTGTGATACAATACACTAATGGGTGAAGTTTGGTTGACTTCTGCGCAGCGGTTTGGGAGTTAACATCAAAATTACATTTCTCGGCCATATCGCATAGATCTCACTGTGAAAAGGCTTAAATGACTTTTTTAATTAAGTTTGATGATTGCGCTCAAACAAAATTTCCTAGAACAAAATTTTCAAATGTAACTACTAGATTGTGATACAATACACTATTGGGTGAAGTTTAGTTGACTTCTGCGCAGCGGTTTGGGAGTTAACATCAAAATTACATTTCTCGGCCATATCGCATAGATCTCACTGTGAAAAGGCTTAAATGGCTTTTTTGACCTAAGTTTGAGGATTGCGCTCAAATCAAATGTCCTAGAACCAAATTTCCACATGTAACTACTAGATTGTGATACAATACACTAATGGGTGAAGTTTGGTTTACTTCTGCGCAGCGGTTTGGGAGTTAACATCAAAATTACATTTCTCGGCCATATCGCATAGATCTCACTGTGAAAAGGCTTAAATGACTTTTTTAATTAAGTTTGATGATTGCGCTCAAACAAAATTTCCTAGAACAAAATTTTCAAATGTAACTACTAGATTGTGATACAATACACTATTGGGTGAAGTTTGGTTGACTTCTGCGCAGCGGTTTGGGAGTTAACATCAAAATTACATTTCTCGGCCATATCGCATAGATCTCACTGTGAAAAGGCTTAAATGACTTTTTTAATTAAGTTTGATGATTGCGTTCAAACAAAATGTCCTAGAACAAAATTTTTAAATGTAACTACTAGATTGTGATACAATACACTATTGGGTGAAGTTGAGTTGACTTCTGCGCAGCGGTTTGGGAGTTAACATCAAAATTACATTTCTCGGCCATATCGCATAGATCTCACTGTGAAAAGTCTTAAATGACTTTTTTAATTAAGTTTAATGATTGCGCTCAAACCAAATGTCCTAGAACGAAATTTTCAAATGTAACTACTAGAATGTGATACAATACACTATTGGGTGAAGTTTAGTTGACTTCTGCGCAGCGGTTTGGGATTTAACGTCAAAAATACATTTCTCGGCCATATCGCATAGATCTCACTGTGAAAAGGCTTAAATGGCTTTTTTGACCTAAGTTTGAGGATTGCGCTCAAATCAAATGTCCTAGAACCAAATTTCCACATGTAACTACTAGATTGTGATACAATACACTAATGGGTGAAGTTTGGTTTACTTCTGCGCAGCGGTTTGGGAGTTAACATCAAAATTACATTTCTCGGCCATATCGCATAGATCTCACTGTGAAAAGGCTTAAATGGCTTTTTTGACCTAAGTTTGAGGATTGCGCTCAAACAAAATGTCCTAGAACAAAATTTTCAAATGTAACTACTAGATTGTGATACAATACACTATTGGGTGAAGTTTGGTTGACTTCTGCGCAGCGGTTTGGGAGTTAACATCAAAATTACATTTCTCGGCCATATCGCATAGATCTCACTGTGAAAAGGCTTAAATGGCTTTTTTAATTAAGTTTGATGATTGCGTTCAAACAAAATGTCCTAGAACAAAATTTTCAAATGTAACTACTAGATTGTGATACAATACACTATTGGGTGAAGTTTGGTTGACTTCTGCGCAGCGGTTTGGGAGTTAACATCAAAATTACATTTCTCGGCCATATCGCATAGATCTCACTGTGAAAAGGCTTAAATGACTTTTTTAATTAAGTTTGATGATTGCGTTCAAACAAAATGTCCTAGAACAAAATTTTCAAATGTAACTACTAGATTGTGATACAATACACTATTGGGTGAAGTTTGGTTGACTTCTGCGCAGCGGTTTGGGAGTTAACTTCAAAATTACATTTCTCGGCCATATCGCATAGATCTCACTGTGAAAAGGCTTAAATGGCTTTTTTGACCTAAGTTTGAGGATTGCGCTCAAATCAAATGTCCTAGAACCAAATTTCTACATGTAACTACTAGATTGTGATACAATACACTAATGGGTGAAGTTTGGTTTACTTCTGCGCAGCGGTTTGGGAGTTAACATCAAAATTACATTTCTCGGCCATATCGCATAGATCTCACTGTGAAAAGGCTTAAATGGCTTTTTTGACCTAAGTTTAATAATTGCGCTCAAACCAAATGTCCTAAAACTAAATTTCCAAATGTAACTACTAGATTGTGATAAAATACACTATTGGGTGAATTTTGTTTGACTTCTGCGCAGCGGTTTGGGAGTTAACATCAAAATTACATTTCTCGGCCATATCGCATAGATCTCACTGTGAAAAGGCTTAAATGGCTTTTTTGACCTAAGTTTGAGGATTGCGCTCAAATCAAATGTCCTAGAACCAAATTTCCACATGTAACTACTAGATTGTGATACAATACACTAATGGGTGAAGTTTGGTTGACTTCTGCGCAGCGGTTTGGGAGTTAACATCAAAATTAAATTTCTCGGCCATATCGCATAGATCTCACTGTGAAAAGGCTTAAATGACTTTTTTAATTAAGTTTGATGATTGCGCTCAAACAAAATTTCCTAGAACAAAATTTTCAAATGTAACTACTAGATTGTGATACAATACACTATTGGGTGAAGTTTGGTTGACTTCTGCGCAGCGGTTTGGGAGTTAACATCAAAATTACATTTCTCGGCCATATCGCATAGATCTCACTGTGAAAAGGCTTAAATGACTTTTTTAATTAAGTTTGATGATTGCGTTCAAACAAAATGTCCTAGAACAAAATTTTTAAATGTAACTACTAGATTGTGATACAATACACTATTGGGTGAAGTTTAGTTGACTTCTGCGCAGCGGTTTGGGAGTTAACATCAAAATTACATTTCTCGGCCATATCGCATAGATCTCACTGTGAAAAGTCTTAAATGACTTTTTTAATTAAGTTTAATGATTGCGCTCAAACCAAATGTCCTAGAACGAAATTTTCAAATGTAACTACTAGAATGTGATACAATACACTATTGGGTGAAGTTTAGTTGACTTCTGCGCAGCGGTTTGGGATTTAACGTCAAAAATACATTTCTCGGCCATATCGCATAGATCTCACTGTGAAAAGGCTTAAATGGCTTTTTTAATTGTTTGATGATTGCGTTCAAACAAAATGTCCTAGAACAAAATTTTCAAATGTAACTACTAGATTGTGATACAATACACTATTGGGTGAAGTTTGGTTGACTTCTGCGCAGCGGTTTGGGAGTTAACATTAAAATTACATTTCTCGGCCATATCGCATAGATCTCACTGTGAAAAGGCTTAAATGACTTTTTTAATTAAGTTTGATGATTGCGCTCAAACAAAATGTCCTAGAACAAAATTTTCAAATGTAACTACTAGATTGTGATACAATACACTATTGGGTGAAGTTTGGTTGACTTCTGCGCAGCGGTTTGGGAGTTAACGTCAAAATTACATTTCTCGGCCATATCGCATAGATCTCACTGTGAAAAGGCTTAAATGGCTTTTTTGACCTAAGTTTGAGGATTGCGCTCAAATCAAATGTCCTAGAACCAAATTTCCACATGTAACTACTAGATTGTGATACAATACACTATTGGGTGAAGTTTGGTTGACTTCTGCGCAGCGGTTTGGGAGTTAACATCAAAATTACATTTCTCGGCCATATCGCATAGATCTCACTGTGAAAAGGCTTAAATGACTTTTTTAATTAAGTTTGATGATTGCGTTCAAACAAAATGTCCTAGAACAAAATTTTCAAATGTAACTACTAGATTGTGATACAATACACTATTGGGTGAAGTTTGGTTGACTTCTGCGCAGCGGTTTGGAGTTAACATCAAAATTACATTTCTCGGCCATATCGCATAGATCTCACTGTGAAAAGGCTTAAATGGCTTTTTTTACCTAAGTTTGAGGATTGCGCTCAAATCAAATGTTCTAGAACCAAATTTCCACATGTAACTACTAGATTGTGATACAATACACTAATGGGTGAAGTTTGGTTTACTTCTGCGCAGCGGTTTGGGAGTTAACATCAAAATTACATTTCTCGGCCATATCGCATAGATCTCACTGTGAAAAGGCTTAAATGGCTTTTTTGACCTAAGTTTAATAATTGCGCTCAAACCAAATGTCCTAAAACTAAATTTCCAAATGTAACTACTAGATTGTGATAAAATACACTATTGGGTGAATTTTGTTTGACTTCTGCGCAGCGGTTTGGGAGTTAACATCAAAATTACATTTCTCGGCCATATCGCATAGATCTCACTGTGAAAAGGCTTAAATGGCTTTTTTGACCTAAGTTTGAGGATTGCGCTCAAATCAAATGTCCTAGAACCAAATTTCCACATGTAACTACTAGATTGTGATACAATACACTAATGGGTGAAGTTTGGTTGACTTCTGCGCAGCGGTTTGGGAGTTAACATCAAAATTACATTTCTCGGCCATATCGCATAGATCTCACTGTGAAAAGGCTTAAATGACTTTTTTAATTAAGTTTGATGATTGCGCTCAAACAAAATTTCCTAGAACAAAATTTTCAAATGTAACTACTAGATTGTGATACAATACACTATTGGGTGAAGTTTGGTTGACTTCTGCGCAGCGGTTTGGGAGTTAACATCAAAATTACATTTCTCGGCCATATCGCATAGATCTCACTGTGAAAAGGCTTAAATGACTTTTTTAATTAAGTTTGATGATTGCGTTCAAACAAAATGTCCTAGAACAAAATTTTTAAATGTAACTACTAGATTGTGATACAATACACTATTGGGTGAAGTTTAGTTGACTTCTGCGCAGCGGTTTGGGAGTTAACATCAAAATTACATTTCTCGGCCATATCGCATAGATCTCACTGTGAAAAGTCTTAAATGACTTTTTTAATTAAGTTTAATGATTGCGCTCAAACCAAATGTCCTAGAACGAAATTTTCAAATGTAACTACTAGAATGTGATACAATACACTATTGGGTGAAGTTTGGTTGACTTCTGCGCAGCGGTTTGGGAGTTAACGTCAAAATTACATTTCTCGGCCATATCGCATAGATCTCACTGTGAAAAGGCTTAAATGGCTTTTTTGACCTAAGTTTGAGGATTGCGCTCAAATCAAATGTCCTAGAACCAAATTTCCACATGTAACTACTAGATTGTGATACAATACACTAATGGGTGAAGTTTGGTTTACTTCTGCGCAGCGGTTTGGGAGTTAACATCAAAATTACATTTCTCGGCCATATCGCATAGATCTCACTGTGAAAAGGCTTAAATGGCTTTTTTGACCTAAGTTTAATGATTGCGCTCAAACCAAATGTCCTAGAACGAAATTTTCAAATGTAACTACTAGAATGTGATACAATACACTATTGGGTGAAGTTTGGTTGACTTCTGCGCAGCGGTTTGGGAGTTAACATCAAAATTACATTTCTCGGCCATATCGCATAGATCTCACTGTGAAAAGGCTTAAATGGCTTTTTTGACCTAAGTTTGAGGATTGCGCTCAAACAAAATGTCCTAGAACAAAATTTTCAAATGTAACTACTAGATTGTGATACAATACACTATTGGGTGAAGTTTGGTTGACTTCTGCGCAGCGGTTTGGGAGTTAACATCAAAATTACATTTCTCGGCCATATCGCATAGATCTCACTGTGAAAAGGCTTAAATGACTTTTTTAATTAAGTTTGATGATTGCGTTCAAACAAAATGTCCTAGAACAAAATTTTCAAATGTAACTACTAGATTGTGATACAATACACTATTGGGTGAAGTTTGGTTGACTTCTGCGCAGCGGTTTGGAGTTAACATCAAAATTACATTTCTCGGCCATATCGCATAGATCTCACTGTGAAAAGGCTTAAATGGCTTTTTTGACCTAAGTTTGAGGATTGCGCTCAAATCAAATGTCCTAGAACCAAATTTCCACATGTAACTACTAGATTGTGATACAATACACTAATGGGTGAAGTTTGGTTTACTTCTGCGCAGCGGTTTGGGAGTTAACATCAAAATTACATTTCTCGGCCATATCGCATAGATCTCTCTGTGAAAAGGCTTAAATGGCTTTTTTGACCTAAGTTTAATAATTGCGCTCAAACCAAATGTCCTAAAACTAAATTTCCAAATGTAACTACTAGATTGTGATAAAATACACTATTGGGTGAAGTTTGGTTGACTTCTGCGCAGCGGTTTGGGAGTTAACATCAAAATTACATTTCTCGGCCATATCGCATAGATCTCACTGTGAAAAGGCTTAAATGGCTTTTTTGACCTAAGTTTGAGGATTGCGCTCAAATCAAATGTCCTAGAACCAAATTTCCACATGTAACTACTAGATTGTGATACAATACACTAATGGGTGAAGTTTGGTTGACTTCTGCGCATCGGTTTGGGAGTTAACATCAAAATTACATTTCTCGGCCATATCGCATAGATCTCACTGTGAAAAGGCTTAAATGACTTTTTTAATTAAGTTTGATGATTGCGCTCAAACAAAATTTCTTAGAACAAAATTTTCAAATGTAACTACTAGATTGTGATACAATACACTATTGGGTGAAGTTTGGTTGACTTCTGCGCAGCGGTTTGGGAGTTAACATCAAAATTACATTTCTCGGCCATATCGCATAGATCTCACTGTGAAAAGGCTTAAATGGCTTTTTTTACCTAAGTTTGAGGATTGCGCTCAAATCAAATGTTCTAGAACCAAATTTCCACATGTAACTACTAGATTGTGATACAATACACTAATGGGTGAAGTTTGGTTGACTTCTGCGCAGCGGTTTGGGAGTTAACATCAAAATTACATTTCTCGGCCATATCGCATAGATCTCACTGTGAAAAGGCTTAAATGACTTTTTTAATTAAGTTTAATGATTGCGCTCAAACCAAATGTCCTAGAACGAAATTTTCAAATGTAACTACTAGAATGTGATACAATACACTATTGGGTGAAGTTTAGTTGACTTCTGCGCAGCGGTTTGGGATTTAACGTCAAAAATACATTTCTCGGCCATATCGCATAGATCTCACTGTGAAAAGGCTTAAATGGCTTTTTTAATTGTTTGATGATTGCGTTCAAACAAAATGTCCTAGAACAAAATTTTCAAATGTAACTACTAGATTGTGATACAATACACTATTGGGTGAAGTTTGGTTGACTTCTGCGCAGCGGTTTGGGAGTTAACATTAAAATTACATTTCTCGGCCATATCGCATAGATCTCACTGTGAAAAGGCTTAAATGACTTTTTTAATTAAGTTTGATGATTGCGCTCAAACAAAATGTCCTAGAACAAAATTTTCAAATGTAACTACTAGATTGTGATACAATACACTATTGGGTGAAGTTTGGTTGACTTCTGCGCAGCGGTTTGGGAGTTAACGTCAAAATTACATTTCTCGGCCATATCGCATAGATCTCACTGTGAAAAGGCTTAAATGGCTTTTTTGACCTAAGTTTGAGGATTGCGCTCAAATCAAATGTCCTAGAACCAAATTTCCACATGTAACTACTAGATTGTGATACAATACACTAATGGGTGAAGTTTGGTTTACTTCTGCGCAGCGGTTTGGGAGTTAACATCAAAATTACATTTCTCGGCCATATCGCATAGATCTCACTGTGAAAAGGCTTAAATGGCTTTTTTGACCTAAGTTTAATGATTGCGCTCAAACCAAATGTCCTAGAACGAAATTTTCAAATGTAACTACTAGAATGTGATACAATACACTATTGGGTGAAGTTTGGTTGACTTCTGCGCAGCGGTTTGGGAGTTAACATCAAAATTACATTTCTCGGCCATATCGCATAGATCTCACTGTGAAAAGGCTTAAATGGCTTTTTTGACCTAAGTTTGAGGATTGCGCTCAAACAAAATGTCCTAGAACAAAATTTTCAAATGTAACTACTAGATTGTGATACAATACACTATTGGGTGAAGTTTGGTTGACTTCTGCGCAGCGGTTTGGGAGTTAACATCAAAATTACATTTCTCGGCCATATCGCATAGATCTCACTGTGAAAAGGCTTAAATGACTTTTTTAATTAAGTTTGATGATTGCGTTCAAACAAAATGTCCTAGAACAAAATTTTCAAATGTAACTACTAGATTGTGATACAATACACTATTGGGTGAAGTTTGGTTGACTTCTGCGCAGCGGTTTGGAGTTAACATCAAAATTACATTTCTCGGCCATATCGCATAGATCTCACTGTGAAAAGGCTTAAATGGCTTTTTTGACCTAAGTTTGAGGATTGCGCTCAAATCAAATGTCCTAGAACCAAATTTCCACATGTAACTACTAGATTGTGATACAATACACTAATGGGTGAAGTTTGGTTTACTTCTGCGCAGCGGTTTGGGAGTTAACATCAAAATTACATTTCTCGGCCATATCGCATAGATCTCTCTGTGAAAAGGCTTAAATGGCTTTTTTGACCTAAGTTTAATAATTGCGCTCAAACCAAATGTCCTAAAACTAAATTTCCAAATGTAACTACTAGATTGTGATAAAATACACTATTGGGTGAAGTTTGGTTGACTTCTGCGCAGCGGTTTGGGAGTTAACATCAAAATTACATTTCTCGGCCATATCGCATAGATCTCACTGTGAAAAGGCTTAAATGGCTTTTTTGACCTAAGTTTGAGGATTGCGCTCAAATCAAATGTCCTAGAACCAAATTTCCACATGTAACTACTAGATTGTGATACAATACACTAATGGGTGAAGTTTGGTTGACTTCTGCGCATCGGTTTGGGAGTTAACATCAAAATTACATTTCTCGGCCATATCGCATAGATCTCACTGTGAAAAGGCTTAAATGACTTTTTTAATTAAGTTTGATGATTGCGCTCAAACAAAATTTCTTAGAACAAAATTTTCAAATGTAACTACTAGATTGTGATACAATACACTATTGGGTGAAGTTTGGTTGACTTCTGCGCAGCGGTTTGGGAGTTAACATCAAAATTACATTTCTCGGCCATATCGCATAGATCTCACTGTGAAAAGGCTTAAATGGCTTTTTTTACCTAAGTTTGAGGATTGCGCTCAAATCAAATGTTCTAGAACCAAATTTCCACATGTAACTACTAGATTGTGATACAATACACTAATGGGTGAAGTTTGGTTGACTTCTGCGCAGCGGTTTGGGAGTTAACATCAAAATTACATTTCTCGGCCATATCGCATAGATCTCACTGTGAAAAGGCTTAAATGACTTTTTTAATTAAGTTTGATGATTGCGCTCAAACAAAATTTCCTAGAACAAAATTTTCAAATGTAACTACTAGATTGTGATACAATACACTATTGGGTGAAGTTTAGTTGACTTCTGCGCAGCGGTTTGGGAGTTAACATCAAAATTACATTTCTCGGCCATATCGCATAGATCTCACTGTGAAAAGGCTTAAATGGCTTTTTTGACCTAAGTTTGAGGATTGCGCTCAAATCAAATGTCCTAGAACCAAATTTCCACATGTAACTACTAGATTGTGATACAATACACTAATGGGTGAAGTTTGGTTTACTTCTGCGCAGCGGTTTGGGAGTTAACATCAAAATTACATTTCTCGGCCATATCGCATAGATCTCACTGTGAAAAGGCTTAAATGGCTTTTTTGACCTAAGTTTAATAATTGCGCTCAAACCAAATGTCCTAAAACTAAATTTCCAAATGTAACTACTAGATTGTGATAAAATACACTATTGGGTGAAGTGTGGTTGACTTCTGCGCAGCGGTTTGGGAGTTAACATCAAAATTACATTTCTCGGCCATATCGCATAGATCTCACTGTGAAAAGGCTTAAATGGCTTTTTTGACCTAAGTTTGAGGATTGCGCTCAAATCAAATGTCCTAGAACCAAATTTCCACATGTAACTACTAGATTGTGATACAATACACTAATGGGTGAAGTTTGGTTGACTTCTGCGCATCGGTTTGGGAGTTAACATCAAAATTACATTTCTCGGCCATATCGCATAGATCTCACTGTGAAAAGGCTTAAATGACTTTTTTAATTAAGTTTGATGATTGCGCTCAAACAAAATTTCTTAGAACAAAATTTTCAAATGTAACTACTAGATTGTGATACAATACACTATTGGGTGAAGTTTGGTTGACTTCTGCGCAGCGGTTTGGGAGTTAACATCAAAATTACATTTCTCGGCCATATCGCATAGATCTCACTGTGAAAAGGCTTAAATGACTTTTTTAATTAAGTTTGATGATTGCGCTCAAACAAAATTTCCTAGTACAAAATTTTCAAATGTAACTACTAGATTGTGATACAATACACTATTGGGTGAAGTTTGGTTGACTTCTGCGCAGCGGTTTGGGAGTTAACATCAAAATTACATTTCTCGGCCATATCGCATAGATCTCACTGTGAAAAGGCTTAAATGACTTTTTTAATTAAGTTTAATGATTGCGCTCAAACCAAATGTCCTAGAACGAAATTTTCAAATGTAACTACTAGAATGTGATACAATACACTATTGGGTGAAGTTTAGTTGACTTCTGCGCAGCGGTTTGGGATTTAACATCAAAATTACATTTCTCGGCCATATCGCATAGATCTCACTGTGAAAAGGCTTAAATGGCTTTTTTGACCTAAGTTTGAGGATTGCGCTCAAATCAAATGTCCTAGAACCAAATTTCCACATGTAACTACTAGATTGTGATACAATACACTAATGGGTGAAGTTTGGTTTACTTCTGCGCAGCGTTTTGGGAGTTAACATCAAAATTACATTTCTCGGCCATATCGCATAGATGTCACTGTGAAAAGGCTTAAATGACTTTTTTAATTAAGTTTGATGATTGCGTTCAAACAAAATGTCCTAGAACAAAATTTTCAAATGTAACTACTAGATTGTGATACAATACACTATTGGGTGAAGTTTGGTTGACTTCTGCGCAGCGGTTTGGGAGTTAACTTCAAAATTACATTTCTCGGCCATATCGCATAGATCTCACTGTGAAAAGGCTTAAATGGCTTTTTTGACCTAAGTTTGAGGATTGCGCTCAAATCAAATGTCCTAGAACCAAATTTCCACATGTAACTACTAGATTGTGATACAATACACTAAAGGGTGAAGTTTGGTTTACTTCTGCGCAGCGGTTTGGGAGTTAACATCAAAATTACATTTCTCGGCCATATCGCATAGATCTCACTGTGAAAAGGCTTAAATGGCTTTTTTGACCTAAGTTTAATAATTGCGCTCAAACCAAATGTCCTAAAACTAAATTTCCAAATGTAACTACTAGATTGTGATAAAATACACTATTGGGGGAAGTTTGGTTGACTTCTGCGCAGCGGTTTGGGAGTTAACATCAAAATTACATTTCTCGGCCATATCGCATAGATCTCACTGTGAAAAGGCTTAAATGGCTTTTTTGACCTAAGTTTGAGGATTGCGCTCAAATCAAATGTCCTAGAACCAAATTTCCACATGTAACTACTAGATTGTGATACAATACACTAATGGGTGAAGTTTGGTTGACTTCTGCGCAGCGGTTTGGGAGTTAACATCAAAATTACATTTCTCGGCCATATCGCATAGATCTCACTGTGAAAAGGCTTAAATGACTTTTTTAATTAAGTTTGATGATTGCGCTCAAACAAAATTTCCTAGAACAAAATTTTCAAATGTAACTACTAGATTGTGATACAATACACTATTGGGTGAAGTTTGGTTGAATTCTGCGCAGCGGTTTGGGAGTTAACATCAAAATTACATTTCTCGGCCATATCGCATAGATCTCACTGTGAAAAGGCTTAAATGACTTTTTTAATTAAGTTTGATGATTGCGTTCAAACAAAATGTCCTAGAACAAAATTTTTAAATGTAACTACTAGATTGTGATACAATACACTATTGGGTGAAGTTTAGTTGACTTCTGCGCAGCGGTTTGGGAGTTAACATCAAAATTACATTTCTCGGCCATATCGCATAGATCTCACTGTGAAAAGGCTTAAATGACTTTTTTAATTAAGTTTAATGATTGCGCTCAAACCAAATGTCCTAGAACGAAATTTTCAAATGTAACTACTAGAATGTGATACAATACACTATTGGGTGAAGTTTAGTTGACTTCTGCGCAGCGGTTTGGGATTTAACATCAAAATTACATTTCTCGGCCATATCGCATAGATCTCACTGTGAAAAGGCTTAAATGGCTTTTTTGACCTAAGTTTGAGGATTGCGCTCAAATCAAATGTCCTAGAACCAAATTTCCACATGTAACTACTAGATTGTGATACAATACACTAATGGGTGAAGTTTGGTTTACTTCTGCGCAGCGGTTTGGGAGTTAACATCAAAATTACATTTCTCGGCCATATCGCATAGATCTCACTGTGAAAAGGCTTAAATGGCTTTTTTGACCTAAGTTTGAGGATTGCGCTCAAACAAAATGTCCTAGAACAAAATTTTCAAATGTAACTACTAGATTATGATACAATACACTATTGGGTGAAGTTTGGTTGACTTCTGCGCAGCGGTTTGGGAGTTAACATCAAAATTACATTTCTCGGCCATATCGCATAGATCTCACTGTGAAAAGGCTTAAATGACTTTTTTAATTAAGTTTGATGATTGCGTTCAAACAAAATGTCCTAGAACAAAATTTTCAAATGTAACTACTAGATTGTGATACAATACACTATTGGGTGAAGTTTGGTTGACTTCTGCGCAGCGGTTTGGGAGTTAACTTCAAAATTACATTTCTCGGCCATATCGCATAGATCTCACTGTGAAAAGGCTTAAATGGCTTTTTTGACCTAAGTTTGAGGATTGCGCTCAAATCAAATGTCCTAGAACCAAATTTCTACATGTAACTACTAGATTGTGATACAATACACTAATGGGTGAAGTTTGGTTTACTTCTGCGCAGCGGTTTGGGAGTTAACATCAAAATTACATTTCTCGGCCATATCGCATAGATCTCACTGTGAAAAGGCTTAAATGGCTTTTTTGACCTAAGTTTAATAATTGCGCTCAAACCAAATGTCCTAAAACTAAATTTCCAAATGTAACTACTAGATTGTGATAAAATACACTATTGGGTGAAGTTTGGTTGACTTCTGCGCAGCGGTTTGGGAGTTAACATCAAAATTACATTTCTCGGCCATATCGCATAGATCTCACTGTGAAAAGGCTTAAATGGCTTTTTTGACCTAAGTTTGAGGATTGCGCTCAAATCAAATGTCCTAGAACCAAATTTCCACATTTAACTACTAGATTGTGATACAATACACTAATGGGTGAAGTTTGGTTGACTTCTGCGCAGCGGTTTGGGAGTTAACATCAAAATTACATTTCTCGGCCATATCGCATAGATCTCACTGTGAAAAGGCTTAAATGACTTTTTTAATTAAGTTCGATGATTGCGCTCAAACAAAATTTCCTAGAACAAAATTTTCAAATGTAACTACTAGATTGTGATACAATACACTATTGGGTGAAGTTTGGTTGACTTCTGCGCAGCGGTTTGGGAGTTAACATCAAAATTACATTTCTCGGCCATATCGCATAGATCTCACTGTGAAAAGGCTTAAATGACTTTTTTAATTAAGTTTGATGATTGCGTTCAAACAAAATGTCCTAGAACAAAATTTTTAAATGTAACTACTAGATTGTGATACAATACACTATTGGGTGAAGTTTAGTTGATTTCTGCGCAGCGGTTTGGGAGTTAACATCAAAATTACATTTCTCGGCCATATCGCATAGATCTCACTGTGAAAAGGCTTAAATGACTTTTTTAATTAAGTTTAATGATTGCGCTCAAACCAAATGTCCTAGAACGAAATTTTCAAATGTAACTACTAGAATGTGATACAATACACTATTGGGTGAAGTTTAGTTGACTTCTGCGCAGCGGTTTGGGATTTAACGTCAAAATTACATTTCTCGGCCATATCGCATAGATCTCACTGTGAAAAGGCTTAAATGGCTTTTTTGACCTAAGTTTGAGGATTGCGCTCAAATCAAATGTCCTAGAACCAAATTTCCACATGTAACTACTAGATTGTGATACAATACACTAATGGGTGAAGTTTGGTTTACTTCTGCGCAGCGGTTTGGGAGTTAACATCAAAATTACATTTCTCGGCCATATCGCATAGATCTCACTGTGAAAAGGCTTAAATGGCTTTTTTGACCTAAGTTTGAGGATTGCGCTCAAACAAAATGTCCTAGAACAAAATTTTCAAATGTAACTACTAGATTGTGATACAATACACTATTGGGTGAAGTTTGGTTGACTTCTGCGCAGCGGTTTGGGAGTTAACATCAAAATTACATTTCTCGGCCATATCGCATAGATCTCACTGTGAAAAGGCTTAAATGGCTTTTTTAATTAAGTTTGATGATTGCGTTCAAACAAAATGTCCTAGAACAAAATTTTCAAATGTAACTACTAGATTGTGATACAATACACTATTGGGTGAAGTTTGGTTGACTTCTGCGCAGCGGTTTGGGAGTTAACATCAAAATTACATTTCTCGGCCATATCGCATAGATCTCACTGTGAAAAGGCTTAAATGACTTTTTTAATTAAGTTTGATGATTGCGCTCAAACAAAATGTCCTAGAACAAAATTTTTAAATGTAACTACTAGATTGTGATACAATACACTATTGGGTGAAGTTTGGTTGACTTCTGCGCAGCGGTTTGGGAGTTAACGTCAAAATTACATTTCTCGGCCATATCGCATAGATCTCACTGTGAAAAGGCTTAAATGGCTTTTTTGACCTAAGTTTGAGGATTGCGCTCAAATCAAATGTCCTAGAACCAAATTTCCACATGTAACTACTAGATTGTGATACAATACACTAATGGGTGAAGTTTGGTTTACTTCTGCGCAGCGGTTTGGGAGTTAACATCAAAATTACATTTCTCGGCCATATCGCATAGATCTCACTGTGAAAAGGCTTAAATGGCTTTTTTGACCTAAGTTTAATGATTGCGCTCAAACCAAATGTCCTAGAACGAAATTTTCAAATGTAACTACTAGAATGTGATACAATACACTATTGGGTGAAGTTTGGTTGACTTCTGCGCAGCGGTTTGGGAGTTAACATCAAAATTACATTTCTCGGCCATATCGCATAGATCTCACTGTGAAAAGGCTTAAATGGCTTTTTTGACCTAAGTTTGAGGATTGCGCTCAAACAAAATGTCCTAGAACAAAATTTTCAAATGTAACTACTAGATTGTGATACAATACACTATTGGGTGAAGTTTGGTTGACTTCTGCGCAGCGGTTTGGGAGTTAACATCAAAATTACATTTCTCGGCCATATCGCATAGATCTCACTGTGAAAAGGCTTAAATGGCTTTTTTGACCTAAGTTTGAGGATTGCGCTCAAATCAAATGTCCTAGAACCAAATTTCCACATGTAACTACTAGATTGTGATACAATACACTAATGGGTGAAGTTTGGTTTACTTCTGCGCAGCGGTTTGGGAGTTAACATCAAAATTACATTTCTCGGCCATATCGCATAGATCTCACTGTGAAAAGGCTTAAATGGCTTTTTTGACCTAAGTTTGAGGATTGCGCTCAAATCAAATGTCCTAGAACCAAATTTCCACATGTAACTACTAGATTGTGATACAATACACTAATGGGTGAAGTTTGGTTTACTTCTGCGCAGCGGTTTGGGAGTTAACATCAAAATTACATTTCTCGGCCATATCGCATAGATCTCACTGTGAAAAGGCTTAAATGGCTTTTTTGACCTAAGTTTAATAATTGCGCTCAAACCAAATGTCCTAAAACTAAATTTCCAAATGTAACTACTAGATTGTGATAAAATACACTATTGGGTGAAGTTTGGTTGACTTCTGCGCAGCGGTTTGGGAGTTAACATCAAAATTACATTTCTCGGCCATATCGCATAGATCTCACTGTGAAAAGGCTTAAATGGCTTTTTTGACCTAAGTTTAATAATTGCGCTCAAACCAAATGTCCTAAAACTAAATTTCCAAATGTAACTACTAGATTGTGATAAAATACACTATTGGGTGAAGTTTGGTTGACTTCTGCGCAGCGGTTTGGGAGTTAACATCAAAATTACATTTCTCGGCCATATCGCATAGATCTCACTGTGAAAAGTCTTAAATGACTTTTTTAATTAAGTTTAATGATTGCGCTCAAACCAAATGTCCTAGAACGAAATTTTCAAATGTAACTACTAGAATGTGATACAATACACTATTGGGTGAAGTTTAGTTGACTTCTGCGCAGCGGTTTGGGATTTAACGTCAAAAATACATTTCTCGGCCATATCGCATAGATCTCACTGTGAAAAGGCTTAAATGGCTTTTTTAATTGTTTGATGATTGCGTTCAAACAAAATGTCCTAGAACAAAATTTTCAAATGTAACTACTAGATTGTGATACAATACACTATTGGGTGAAGTTTGGTTGACTTCTGCGCAGCGGTTTGGGAGTTAACATTAAAATTACATTTCTCGGCCATATCGCATAGATCTCACTGTGAAAAGGCTTAAATGACTTTTTTAATTAAGTTTGATGATTGCGCTCAAACAAAATGTCCTAGAACAAAATTTTCAAATGTAACTACTAGATTGTGATACAATACACTATTGGGTGAAGTTTGGTTGACTTCTGCGCAGCGGTTTGGGAGTTAACGTCAAAATTACATTTCTCGGCCATATCGCATAGATCTCACTGTGAAAAGGCTTAAATGGCTTTTTTGACCTAAGTTTGAGGATTGCGCTCAAATCAAATGTCCTAGAACCAAATTTCCACATGTAACTACTAGATTGTGATACAATACACTAATGGGTGAAGTTTGGTTTACTTCTGCGCAGCGGTTTGGGAGTTAACATCAAAATTACATTTCTCGGCCATATCGCATAGATCTCACTGTGAAAAGGCTTAAATGGCTTTTTTGACCTAAGTTTAATGATTGCGCTCAAACCAAATGTCCTAGAACGAAATTTTCAAATGTAACTACTAGAATGTGATACAATACACTATTGGGTGAAGTTTGGTTGACTTCTGCGCAGCGGTTTGGGAGTTAACATCAAAATTACATTTCTCGGCCATATCGCATAGATCTCACTGTGAAAAGGCTTAAATGGCTTTTTTGACCTAAGTTTGAGGATTGCGCTCAAACAAAATGTCCTAGAACAAAATTTTCAAATGTAACTACTAGATTGTGATACAATACACTATTGGGTGAAGTTTGGTTGACTTCTGCGCAGCGGTTTGGGAGTTAACATCAAAATTACATTTCTCGGCCATATCGCATAGATCTCACTGTGAAAAGGCTTAAATGACTTTTTTAATTAAGTTTGATGATTGCGTTCAAACAAAATGTCCTAGAACAAAATTTTCAAATGTAACTACTAGATTGTGATACAATACACTATTGGGTGAAGTTTGGTTGACTTCTGCGCAGCGGTTTGGAGTTAACATCAAAATTACATTTCTCGGCCATATCGCATAGATCTCACTGTGAAAAGGCTTAAATGGCTTTTTTGACCTAAGTTTGAGGATTGCGCTCAAATCAAATGTCCTAGAACCAAATTTCCACATGTAACTACTAGATTGTGATACAATACACTAATGGGTGAAGTTTGGTTGACTTCTGCGCAGCGGTTTGGGAGTTAACGTCAAAATTACATTTCTCGGCCATATCGCATAGATCTCACTGTGAAAAGGCTTAAATGGCTTTTTTGACCTAAGTTTGAGGATTGCGCTCAAATCAAATGTCCTAGAACCAAATTTCCACATGTAACTACTAGATTGTGATACAATACACTAATGGGTGAAGTTTGGTTTACTTCTGCGCAGCGGTTTGGGAGTTAACATCAAAATTACATTTCTCGGCCATATCGCATAGATCTCACTGTGAAAAGGCTTAAATGGCTTTTTTGACCTAAGTTTAATGATTGCGCTCAAACCAAATGTCCTAGAACGAAATTTTCAAATGTAACTACTAGAATGTGATACAATACACTATTGGGTGAAGTTTGGTTGACTTCTGCGCAGCGGTTTGGGAGTTAACATCAAAATTACATTTCTCGGCCATATCGCATAGATCTCACTGTGAAAAGGCTTAAATGGCTTTTTTGACCCAAGTTTGAGGATTGCGCTCAAACAAAATGTCCTAGAACAAAATTTTCAAATGTAACTACTAGATTGTGATACAATACACTATTGGGTGAAGTTTGGTTGACTTCTGCGCAGCGGTTTGGGAGTTAACATCAAAATTACATTTCTCGGCCATATCGCATAGATCTCACTGTGAAAAGGCTTAAATGACTTTTTTAATTAAGTTTGATGATTGCGTTCAAACAAAATGTCCTAGAACAAAATTTTCAAATGTAACTACTAGATTGTGATACAATACACTATTGGGTGAAGTTTGGTTGACTTCTGCGCAGCGGTTTGGAGTTAACATCAAAATTACATTTCTCGGCCATATCGCATAGATCTCACTGTGAAAAGGCTTAAATGGCTTTTTTGACCTAAGTTTGAGGATTGCGCTCAAATCAAATGTCCTAGAACCAAATTTCCACATGTAACTACTAGATTGTGATACAATACACTAATGGGTGAAGTTTGGTTTACTTCTGCGCAGCGGTTTGGGAGTTAACATCAAAATTACATTTCTCGGCCATATCGCATAGATCTCTCTGTGAAAAGGCTTAAATGGCTTTTTTGACCTAAGTTTAATAATTGCGCTCAAACCAAATGTCCTAAAACTAAATTTCCAAATGTAACTACTAGATTGTGATAAAATACACTATTGGGTGAAGTTTGGTTGACTTCTGCGCAGCGGTTTGGGAGTTAACATCAAAATTACATTTCTCGGCCATATCGCATAGATCTCACTGTGAAAAGGCTTAAATGGCTTTTTTGACCTAAGTTTGAGGATTGCGCTCAAATCAAATGTCCTAGAACCAAATTTCCACATGTAACTACTAGATTGTGATACAATACACTAATGGGTGAAGTTTGGTTGACTTCTGCGCATCGGTTTGGGAGTTAACATCAAAATTACATTTCTCGGCCATATCGCATAGATCTCACTGTGAAAAGGCTTAAATGACTTTTTTAATTAAGTTTGATGATTGCGCTCAAACAAAATTTCTTAGAACAAAATTTTCAAATGTAACTACTAGATTGTGATACAATACACTATTGGGTGAAGTTTGGTTGACTTCTGCGCAGCGGTTTGGGAGTTAACATCAAAATTACATTTCTCGGCCATATCGCATAGATCTCACTGTGAAAAGGCTTAAATGGCTTTTTTTACCTAAGTTTGAGGATTGCGCTCAAATCAAATGTTCTAGAACCAAATTTCCACATGTAACTACTAGATTGTGATACAATACACTAATGGGTGAAGTTTGGTTGACTTCTGCGCAGCGGTTTGGGAGTTAACATCAAAATTACATTTCTCGGCCATATCGCATAGATCTCACTGTGAAAAGGCTTAAATGACTTTTTTAATTAAGTTTGATGATTGCGCTCAAACAAAATTTCCTAGAACAAAATTTTCAAATGTAACTACTAGATTGTGATACAATACACTATTGGGTGAAGTTTAGTTGACTTCTGCGCAGCGGTTTGGGAGTTAACATCAAAATTACATTTCTCGGCCATATCGCATAGATCTCACTGTGAAAAGGCTTAAATGGCTTTTTTGACCTAAGTTTGAGGATTGCGCTCAAATCAAATGTCCTAGAACCAAATTTCCACATGTAACTACTAGATTGTGATACAATACACTAATGGGTGAAGTTTGGTTTACTTCTGCGCAGCGGTTTGGGAGTTAACATCAAAATTACATTTCTCGGCCATATCGCATAGATCTCACTGTGAAAAGGCTTAAATGGCTTTTTTGACCTAAGTTTAATAATTGCGCTCAAACCAAATGTCCTAAAACTAAATTTCCAAATGTAACTACTAGATTGTGATAAAATACACTATTGGGTGAAGTGTGGTTGACTTCTGCGCAGCGGTTTGGGAGTTAACATCAAAATTACATTTCTCGGCCATATCGCATAGATCTCACTGTGAAAAGGCTTAAATGGCTTTTTTGACCTAAGTTTGAGGATTGCGCTCAAATCAAATGTCCTAGAACCAAATTTCCACATGTAACTACTAGATTGTGATACAATACACTAATGGGTGAAGTTTGGTTGACTTCTGCGCATCGGTTTGGGAGTTAACATCAAAATTACATTTCTCGGCCATATCGCATAGATCTCACTGTGAAAAGGCTTAAATGACTTTTTTAATTAAGTTTGATGATTGCGCTCAAACAAAATTTCTTAGAACAAAATTTTCAAATGTAACTACTAGATTGTGATACAATACACTATTGGGTGAAGTTTGGTTGACTTCTGCGCAGCGGTTTGGGAGTTAACATCAAAATTACATTTCTCGGCCATATCGCATAGATCTCACTGTGAAAAGGCTTAAATGGCTTTTTTTACCTAAGTTTGAGGATTGCGCTCAAATCAAATGTTCTAGAACCAAATTTCCACATGTAACTACTAGATTGTGATACAATACACTAATGGGTGAAGTTTGGTTGACTTCTGCGCAGCGGTTTGGGAGTTAACATCAAAATTACATTTCTCGGCCATATCGCATAGATCTCACTGTGAAAAGGCTTAAATGACTTTTTTAATTAAGTTTGATGATTGCGCTCAAACAAAATTTCCTAGTACAAAATTTTCAAATGTAACTACTAGATTGTGATACAATACACTATTGGGTGAAGTTTGGTTGACTTCTGCGCAGCGGTTTGGGAGTTAACATCAAAATTACATTTCTCGGCCATATCGCATAGATCTCACTGTGAAAAGGCTTAAATGACTTTTTTAATTAAGTTTAATGATTGCGCTCAAACCAAATGTCCTAGAACGAAATTTTCAAATGTAACTACTAGAATGTGATACAATACACTATTGGGTGAAGTTTAGTTGACTTCTGCGCAGCGGTTTGGGATTTAACATCAAAATTACATTTCTCGGCCATATCGCATAGATCTCACTGTGAAAAGGCTTAAATGGCTTTTTTGACCTAAGTTTGAGGATTGCGCTCAAATCAAATGTCCTAGAACCAAATTTCCACATGTAACTACTAGATTGTGATACAATACACTAATGGGTGAAGTTTGGTTTACTTCTGCGCAGCGTTTTGGGAGTTAACATCAAAATTACATTTCTCGGCCATATCGCATAGATGTCACTGTGAAAAGGCTTAAATGACTTTTTTAATTAAGTTTGATGATTGCGTTCAAACAAAATGTCCTAGAACAAAATTTTCAAATGTAACTACTAGATTGTGATACAATACACTATTGGGTGAAGTTTGGTTGACTTCTGCGCAGCGGTTTGGGAGTTAACTTCAAAATTACATTTCTCGGCCATATCGCATAGATCTCACTGTGAAAAGGCTTAAATGGCTTTTTTGACCTAAGTTTGAGGATTGCGCTCAAATCAAATGTCCTAGAACCAAATTTCCACATGTAACTACTAGATTGTGATACAATACACTAAAGGGTGAAGTTTGGTTTACTTCTGCGCAGCGGTTTGGGAGTTAACATCAAAATTACATTTCTCGGCCATATCGCATAGATCTCACTGTGAAAAGGCTTAAATGGCTTTTTTGACCTAAGTTTAATAATTGCGCTCAAACCAAATGTCCTAAAACTAAATTTCCAAATGTAACTACTAGATTGTGATAAAATACACTATTGGGGGAAGTTTGGTTGACTTCTGCGCAGCGGTTTGGGAGTTAACATCAAAATTACATTTCTCGGCCATATCGCATAGATCTCACTGTGAAAAGGCTTAAATGGCTTTTTTGACCTAAGTTTGAGGATTGCGCTCAAATCAAATGTCCTAGAACCAAATTTCCACATGTAACTACTAGATTGTGATACAATACACTAATGGGTGAAGTTTGGTTGACTTCTGCGCAGCGGTTTGGGAGTTAACATCAAAATTACATTTCTCGGCCATATCGCATAGATCTCACTGTGAAAAGGCTTAAATGACTTTTTTAATTAAGTTTGATGATTGCGCTCAAACAAAATTTCCTAGAACAAAATTTTCAAATGTAACTACTAGATTGTGATACAATACACTATTGGGTGAAGTTTGGTTGAATTCTGCGCAGCGGTTTGGGAGTTAACATCAAAATTACATTTCTCGGCCATATCGCATAGATCTCACTGTGAAAAGGCTTAAATGACTTTTTTAATTAAGTTTGATGATTGCGTTCAAACAAAATGTCCTAGAACAAAATTTTTAAATGTAACTACTAGATTGTGATACAATACACTATTGGGTGAAGTTTAGTTGACTTCTGCGCAGCGGTTTGGGAGTTAACATCAAAATTACATTTCTCGGCCATATCGCATAGATCTCACTGTGAAAAGGCTTAAATGACTTTTTTAATTAAGTTTAATGATTGCGCTCAAACCAAATGTCCTAGAACGAAATTTTCAAATGTAACTACTAGAATGTGATACAATACACTATTGGGTGAAGTTTAGTTGACTTCTGCGCAGCGGTTTGGGATTTAACATCAAAATTACATTTCTCGGCCATATCGCATAGATCTCACTGTGAAAAGGCTTAAATGGCTTTTTTGACCTAAGTTTGAGGATTGCGCTCAAATCAAATGTCCTAGAACCAAATTTCCACATGTAACTACTAGATTGTGATACAATACACTAATGGGTGAAGTTTGGTTTACTTCTGCGCAGCGGTTTGGGAGTTAACATCAAAATTACATTTCTCGGCCATATCGCATAGATCTCACTGTGAAAAGGCTTAAATGGCTTTTTTGACCTAAGTTTGAGGATTGCGCTCAAACAAAATGTCCTAGAACAAAATTTTCAAATGTAACTACTAGATTGTGATACAATACACTATTGGGTGAAGTTTGGTTGACTTCTGCGCAGCGGTTTGGGAGTTAACATCAAAATTACATTTCTCGGCCATATCGCATAGATCTCACTGTGAAAAGGCTTAAATGACTTTTTTAATTAAGTTTGATGATTGCGTTCAAACAAAATGTCCTAGAACAAAATTTTCAAATGTAACTACTAGATTGTGATACAATACACTATTGGGTGAAGTTTGGTTGACTTCTGCGCAGCGGTTTGGGAGTTAACTTCAAAATTACATTTCTCGGCCATATCGCATAGATCTCACTGTGAAAAGGCTTAAATGGCTTTTTTGACCTAAGTTTGAGGATTGCGCTCAAATCAAATGTCCTAGAACCAAATTTCTACATGTAACTACTAGATTGTGATACAATACACTAATGGGTGAAGTTTGGTTTACTTCTGCGCAGCGGTTTGGGAGTTAACATCAAAATTACATTTCTCGGCCATATCGCATAGATCTCACTGTGAAAAGGCTTAAATGGCTTTTTTGACCTAAGTTTAATAATTGCGCTCAAACCAAATGTCCTAAAACTAAATTTCCAAATGTAACTACTAGATTGTGATGAAATACACTATTGGGTGAAGTTTGGTTGACTTCTGCGCAGCGGTTTGGGAGTTAACATCAAAATTACATTTCTCGGCCATATCGCATAGATCTCACTGTGAAAAGGCTTAAATGGCTTTTTTGACCTAAGTTTGAGGATTGCGCTCAAATCAAATGTCCTAGAACCAAATTTCCACATTTAACTACTAGATTGTGATACAATACACTAATGGGTGAAGTTTGGTTGACTTCTGCGCAGCGGTTTGGGAGTTAACATCAAAATTACATTTCTCGGCCATATCGCATAGATCTCACTGTGAAAAGGCTTAAATGACTTTTTTAATTAAGTTCGATGATTGCGCTCAAACAAAATTTCCTAGAACAAAATTTTCAAATGTAACTACTAGATTGTGATACAATACACTATTGGGTGAAGTTTGGTTGACTTCTGCGCAGCGGTTTGGGAGTTAACATCAAAATTACATTTCTCGGCCATATCGCATAGATCTCACTGTGAAAAGGCTTAAATGACTTTTTTAATTAAGTTTGATGATTGCGTTCAAACAAAATGTCCTAGAACAAAATTTTTAAATGTAACTACTAGATTGTGATACAATACACTATTGGGTGAAGTTTAGTTGATTTCTGCGCAGCGGTTTGGGAGTTAACATCAAAATTACATTTCTCGGCCATATCGCATAGATCTCACTGTGAAAAGGCTTAAATGACTTTTTTAATTAAGTTTAATGATTGCGCTCAAACCAAATGTCCTAGAACGAAATTTTCAAATGTAACTACTAGAATGTGATACAATACACTATTGGGTGAAGTTTAGTTGACTTCTGCGCAGCGGTTTGGGATTTAACGTCAAAATTACATTTCTCGGCCATATCGCATAGATCTCACTGTGAAAAGGCTTAAATGGCTTTTTTGACCTAAGTTTGAGGATTGCGCTCAAATCAAATGTCCTAGAACCAAATTTCCACATGTAACTACTAGATTGTGATACAATACACTAATGGGTGAAGTTTGGTTTACTTCTGCGCAGCGGTTTGGGAGTTAACATCAAAATTACATTTCTCGGCCATATCGCATAGATCTCACTGTGAAAAGGCTTAAATGGCTTTTTTGACCTAAGTTTGAGGATTGCGCTCAAACAAAATGTCCTAGAACAAAATTTTCAAATGTAACTACTAGATTGTGATACAATACACTATTGGGTGAAGTTTGGTTGACTTCTGCGCAGCGGTTTGGGAGTTAACATCAAAATTACATTTCTCGGCCATATCGCATAGATCTCACTGTGAAAAGGCTTAAATGGCTTTTTTAATTAAGTTTGATGATTGCGTTCAAACAAAATGTCCTAGAACAAAATTTTCAAATGTAACTACTAGATTGTGATACAATACACTATTGGGTGAAGTTTGGTTGACTTCTGCGCAGCGGTTTGGGAGTTAACATCAAAATTACATTTCTCGGCCATATCGCATAGATCTCACTGTGAAAAGGCTTAAATGACTTTTTTAATTAAGTTTGATGATTGCGCTCAAACAAAATGTCCTAGAACAAAATTTTTAAATGTAACTACTAGATTGTGATACAATACACTATTGGGTGAAGTTTGGTTGACTTCTGCGCAGCGGTTTGGGAGTTAACGTCAAAATTACATTTCTCGGCCATATCGCATAGATCTCACTGTGAAAAGGCTTAAATGGCTTTTTTGACCTAAGTTTGAGGATTGCGCTCAAATCAAATGTCCTAGAACCAAATTTCCACATGTAACTACTAGATTGTGATACAATACACTAATGGGTGAAGTTTGGTTTACTTCTGCGCAGCGGTTTGGGAGTTAACATCAAAATTACATTTCTCGGCCATATCGCATAGATCTCACTGTGAAAAGGCTTAAATGGCTTTTTTGACCTAAGTTTAATGATTGCGCTCAAACCAAATGTCCTAGAACGAAATTTTCAAATGTAACTACTAGAATGTGATACAATACACTATTGGGTGAAGTTTGGTTGACTTCTGCGCAGCGGTTTGGGAGTTAACATCAAAATTACATTTCTCGGCCATATCGCATAGATCTCACTGTGAAAAGGCTTAAATGGCTTTTTTGACCTAAGTTTGAGGATTGCGCTCAAACAAAATGTCCTAGAACAAAATTTTCAAATGTAACTACTAGATTGTGATACAATACACTATTGGGTGAAGTTTGGTTGACTTCTGCGCAGCGGTTTGGGAGTTAACATCAAAATTACATTTCTCGGCCATATCGCATAGATCTCACTGTGAAAAGGCTTAAATGGCTTTTTTGACCTAAGTTTGAGGATTGCGCTCAAATCAAATGTCCTAGAACCAAATTTCCACATGTAACTACTAGATTGTGATACAATACACTAATGGGTGAAGTTTGGTTTACTTCTGCGCAGCGGTTTGGGAGTTAACATCAAAATTACATTTCTCGGCCATATCGCATAGATCTCACTGTGAAAAGGCTTAAATGGCTTTTTTGACCTAAGTTTGAGGATTGCGCTCAAATCAAATGTCCTAGAACCAAATTTCCACATGTAACTACTAGATTGTGATACAATACACTAATGGGTGAAGTTTGGTTTACTTCTGCGCAGCGGTTTGGGAGTTAACATCAAAATTACATTTCTCGGCCATATCGCATAGATCTCACTGTGAAAAGCCTTAAATGGCTTTTTTGACCTAAGTTTAATAATTGCGCTCAAACCAAATGTCCTAAAACTAAATTTCCAAATGTAACTACTAGATTGTGATAAAATACACTATTGGGTGAAGTTTGGTTGACTTCTGCGCAGCGGTTTGGGAGTTAACATCAAAATTACATTTCTCGGCCATATCGCATAGATCTCACTGTGAAAAGGCTTAAATGGCTTTTTTGACCTAAGTTTGAGGATTGCGCTCAAATCAAATGTCCTAGAACCAAATTTCCACATGTAACTACTAGATTGTGATACAATACACTAATGGGTGAAGTTTGGTTGACTTCTGCGCATCGGTTTGGGAGTTAACATCAAAATTACATTTCTCGGCCATATCGCATAGATCTCACTGTGAAAAGGCTTAAATGACTTTTTTAATTAAGTTTGATGATTGCGCTCAAACAAAATTTCTTAGAACAAAATTTTCAAATGTAACTACTAGATTGTGATACAATACACTATTGGGTGAAGTTTGGTTGACTTCTGCGCAGCGGTTTGGGAGTTAACATCAAAATTACATTTCTCGGCCATATCGCATAGATCTCACTGTGAAAAGGCTTAAATGACTTTTTTAATTAAGTTTGATGATTGCGTTCAAACAAAATGTCCTAGAACAAAATTTTCAAATGTAACTACTAGATTGTGATACAATACACTATTGGGTGAAGTTTAGTTGACTTCTGCGCAGCGGTTTGGGAGTTAACATCAAAATTACATTTCTCGGCCATATCGCATAGATCTCACTGTGAAAAGGCTTAAATGACTTTTTTAATTAAGTTTAATGATTGCGCTCAAACCAAATGTCCTAGAACGAAATTTTCAAATGTAACTACTAGAATGTGATACAATACACTATTGGGTGAAGTTTAGTTGACTTCTGCGCAGCGGTTTGGGATTTAACATCAAAATTACATTTCTCGGCCATATCGCATAGATCTCACTGTGAAAAGGCTTAAATGGCTTTTTTTAACAAAGTTTGAGGATTGCGCTCAAATCAAATGTTCTAGAACCAAATTTCCACATGTAACTACTAGATTGTGATACAATACACTAATGGGTGGTTTGGTTTACTTCTGCGCAGCGGTTTGGGAGTTAACATCAAAATTACATTTCTCGGCCATATCGCATAGATCTCACTGTGAAAAGGCTTAAATGGCTTTTTTGACCTAAGTTTAATAATTGCGCTCAAACCAAATGTCCTAGAACGAAATTTTCAAATGTAACTACTAGAATGTGATACAATACACTATTGGGTGAAGTTTGGTTGACTTCTGCGCAGCGGTTTGGGAGTTAACATCAAAATTACATTTCTCGGCCATATCGCATAGATCTCACTGTGAAAAGGCTTAAATGGCTTTTTTGACCTAAGTTTGAGGATTGCGCTCAAATCAAATGTCCTAGAACCAAATTTCCACATGTAACTACTAGATTGTGATACAATACACTAATGGGTGAAGTTTGGTTGACTTCTGCGCAGCGGTTTGGGAGTTAACATCAAAATTACATTTCTCGGCCATATCGCATAGATCTCACTGTGAAAAGGCTTAAATGGCTTTTTTGACCTAAGTTTAATAATTGCGCTCAAACCAAATGTCCTAAAACTAAATTTCCACATGTAACTACTAGATTGTGATACAATACACTAATGGGTGAAGTTTGGTTGACTTCTGCGCAGCGGTTTGGGAGTTAACATCAAAATTACATTTCTCGGCCATATCGCATAGATCTCACTGTGAAAAGGCTTAAATGACTTTTTTAATTAAGTTTGATGATTGCGCTCAAACAAAATTTCCTAGAACAAAATTTTCAAATGTAACTACTAGATTGTGATACAATACACTATTGGGTGAAGTTTGGTTGAATTCTGCGCAGCGGTTTGGGAGTTAACATCAAAATTACATTTCTCGGCCATATCGCATAGATCTCACTGTGAAAAGGCTTAAATGACTTTTTTAATTAAGTTTAATGATTGCGCTCAAACCAAATGTCCTAGAACGAAATTTTCAAATGTAACTACTAGAATGTGATACAATACACTATTGGGTGAAGTTTAGTTGACTTCTGCGCAGCGGTTTGGGATTTAACATCAAAATTACATTTCTCGGCCATATCGCATAGATCTCACTGTGAAAAGGCTTAAATGGCTTTTTTGACCTAAGTTTGAGGATTGCGCTCAAATCAAATGTCCTAGAACCAAATTTCCACATGTAACTACTAGATTGTGATACAATACACTAATGGGTGAAGTTTGGTTTACTTCTGCGCAGCGGTTTGGGAGTTAACATCAAAATTACATTTCTCGGCCATATCGCATAGATCTCACTGTGAAAAGGCTTAAATGGCTTTTTTGACCTAAGTTTGAGGATTGCGCTCAAACAAAATGTCCTAGAACAAAATTTTCAAATGTAACTACTAGATTGTGATACAATACACTATTGGGTGAAGTTTGGTTGACTTCTGCGCAGCGGTTTGGGAGTTAACATCAAAATTACATTTCTCGGCCATATCGCATAGATCTCACTGTGAAAAGGCTTAAATGAATTTTTTAATTAAGTTTGATGATTGCGTTCAAACAAAATGTCCTAGAACAAAATTTTCAAATGTAACTACTAGATTGTGATACAATACACTATTGGGTGAAGTTTGGTTGACTTCTGCGCAGCGGTTTGGGAGTTAACTTCAAAATTACATTTCTCGGCCATATCGCATAGATCTCACTGTGAAAAGGCTTAAATGGCTTTTTTGACCTAAGTTTGAGGATTGCGCTCAAATCAAATGTCCTAGAACCAAATTTCTACATGTAACTACTAGATTGTGATACAATACACTAATGGGTGAAGTTTGGTTTACTTCTGCGCAGCGGTTTGGGAGTTAACATCAAAATTACATTTCTCGGCCATATCGCATAGATCTCACTGTGAAAAGGCTTAAATGGCTTTTTTGACCTAAGTTTAATAATTGCGCTCAAACCAAATGTCCTAAAACTAAATTTCCAAATGTAACTACTAGATTGTGATAAAATACACTATTGGGTGAAGTTTGGTTGACTTCTGCGCAGCGGTTTGGGAGTTAACATCAAAATTACATTTCTCGGCCATATCGCATAGATCTCACTGTGAAAAGGCTTAAATGGCTTTTTTGACCTAAGTTTGAGGATTGCGCTCAAATCAAATGTCCTAGAACCAAATTTCCACATTTAACTACTAGATTGTGATACAATACACTAATGGGTGAAGTTTGGTTGACTTCTGCGCAGCGGTTTGGGAGTTAACATCAAAATTACATTTCTCGGCCATATCGCATAGATCTCACTGTGAAAAGGCTTAAATGACTTTTTTAATTAAGTTCGATGATTGCGCTCAAACAAAATTTCCTAGAACAAAATTTTCAAATGTAACTACTAGATTGTGATACAATACACTATTGGGTGAAGTTTGGTTGACTTCTGCGCAGCGGTTTGGGAGTTAACATCAAAATTACATTTCTCGGCCATATCGCATAGATCTCACTGTGAAAAGGCTTAAATGACTTTTTTAATTAAGTTTGATGATTGCGTTCAAACAAAATGTCCTAGAACAAAATTTTTAAATGTAACTACTAGATTGTGATACAATACACTATTGGGTGAAGTTTAGTTGATTTCTGCGCAGCGGTTTGGGAGTTAACATCAAAATTACATTTCTCGGCCATATCGCATAGATCTCACTGTGAAAAGGCTTAAATGACTTTTTTAATTAAGTTTAATGATTGCGCTCAAACCAAATGTCCTAGAACGAAATTTTCAAATGTAACTACTAGAATGTGATACAATACACTATTGGGTGAAGTTTAGTTGACTTCTGCGCAGCGGTTTGGGATTTAACGTCAAAATTACATTTCTCGGCCATATCGCATAGATCTCACTGTGAAAAGGCTTAAATGGCTTTTTTGACCTAAGTTTGAGGATTGCGCTCAAATCAAATGTCCTAGAACCAAATTTCCACATGTAACTACTAGATTGTGATACAATACACTAATGGGTGAAGTTTGGTTTACTTCTGCGCAGCGGTTTGGGAGTTAACATCAAAATTACATTTCTCGGCCATATCGCATAGATCTCACTGTGAAAAGGCTTAAATGGCTTTTTTGACCTAAGTTTGAGGATTGCGCTCAAACAAAATGTCCTAGAACAAAATTTTCAAATGTAACTACTAGATTGTGATACAATACACTATTGGGTGAAGTTTGGTTGACTTCTGCGCAGCGGTTTGGGAGTTAACATCAAAATTACATTTCTCGGCCATATCGCATAGATCTCACTGTGAAAAGGCTTAAATGGCTTTTTTAATTAAGTTTGATGATTGCGTTCAAACAAAATGTCCTAGAACAAAATTTTCAAATGTAACTACTAGATTGTGATACAATACACTATTGGGTGAAGTTTGGTTGACTTCTGCGCAGCGGTTTGGGAGTTAACATCAAAATTACATTTCTCGGCCATATCGCATAGATCTCACTGTGAAAAGGCTTAAATGACTTTTTTAATTAAGTTTGATGATTGCGCTCAAACAAAATGTCCTAGAACAAAATTTTTAAATGTAACTACTAGATTGTGATACAATACACTATTGGGTGAAGTTTGGTTGACTTCTGCGCAGCGGTTTGGGAGTTAACGTCAAAATTACATTTCTCGGCCATATCGCATAGATCTCACTGTGAAAAGGCTTAAATGGCTTTTTTGACCTAAGTTTGAGGATTGCGCTCAAATCAAATGTCCTAGAACCAAATTTCCACATGTAACTACTAGATTGTGATACAATACACTAATGGGTGAAGTTTGGTTTACTTCTGCGCAGCGGTTTGGGAGTTAACATCAAAATTACATTTCTCGGCCATATCGCATAGATCTCACTGTGAAAAGGCTTAAATGGCTTTTTTGACCTAAGTTTAATGATTGCGCTCAAACCAAATGTCCTAGAACGAAATTTTCAAATGTAACTACTAGAATGTGATACAATACACTATTGGGTGAAGTTTGGTTGACTTCTGCGCAGCGGTTTGGGAGTTAACATCAAAATTACATTTCTCGGCCATATCGCATAGATCTCACTGTGAAAAGGCTTAAATGGCTTTTTTGACCTAAGTTTGAGGATTGCGCTCAAACAAAATGTCCTAGAACAAAATTTTCAAATGTAACTACTAGATTGTGATACAATACACTATTGGGTGAAGTTTGGTTGACTTCTGCGCAGCGGTTTGGGAGTTAACATCAAAATTACATTTCTCGGCCATATCGCATAGATCTCACTGTGAAAAGGCTTAAATGGCTTTTTTGACCTAAGTTTGAGGATTGCGCTCAAATCAAATGTCCTAGAACCAAATTTCCACATGTAACTACTAGATTGTGATACAATACACTAATGGGTGAAGTTTGGTTTACTTCTGCGCAGCGGTTTGGGAGTTAACATCAAAATTACATTTCTCGGCCATATCGCATAGATCTCACTGTGAAAAGGCTTAAATGGCTTTTTTGACCTAAGTTTGAGGATTGCGCTCAAATCAAATGTCCTAGAACCAAATTTCCACATGTAACTACTAGATTGTGATACAATACACTAATGGGTGAAGTTTGGTTTACTTCTGCGCAGCGGTTTGGGAGTTAACATCAAAATTACATTTCTCGGCCATATCGCATAGATCTCACTGTGAAAAGGCTTAAATGGCTTTTTTGACCTAAGTTTAATAATTGCGCTCAAACCAAATGTCCTAAAACTAAATTTCCAAATGTAACTACTAGATTGTGATAAAATACACTATTGGGTGAAGTTTGGTTGACTTCTGCGCAGCGGTTTGGGAGTTAACATCAAAATTACATTTCTCGGCCATATCGCATAGATCTCACTGTGAAAAGGCTTAAATGGCTTTTTTGACCTAAGTTTGAGGATTGCGCTCAAATCAAATGTCCTAGAACCAAATTTCCACATGTAACTACTAGATTGTGATACAATACACTAATGGGTGAAGTTTGGTTGACTTCTGCGCATCGGTTTGGGAGTTAACATCAAAATTACATTTCTCGGCCATATCGCATAGATCTCACTGTGAAAAGGCTTAAATGACTTTTTTAATTAAGTTTGATGATTGCGCTCAAACAAAATTTCTTAGAACAAAATTTTCAAATGTAACTACTAGATTGTGATACAATACACTATTGGGTGAAGTTTGGTTGACTTCTGCGCAGCGGTTTGGGAGTTAACATCAAAATTACATTTCTCGGCCATATCGCATAGATCTCACTGTGAAAAGGCTTAAATGACTTTTTTAATTAAGTTTGATGATTGCGTTCAAACAAAATGTCCTAGAACAAAATTTTCAAATGTAACTACTAGATTGTGATACAATACACTATTGGGTGAAGTTTAGTTGACTTCTGCGCAGCGGTTTGGGAGTTAACATCAAAATTACATTTCTCGGCCATATCGCATAGATCTCACTGTGAAAAGGCTTAAATGACTTTTTTAATTAAGTTTAATGATTGCGCTCAAACCAAATGTCCTAGAACGAAATTTTCAAATGTAACTACTAGAATGTGATACAATACACTATTGGGTGAAGTTTAGTTGACTTCTGCGCAGCGGTTTGGGATTTAACATCAAAATTACATTTCTCGGCCATATCGCATAGATCTCACTGTGAAAAGGCTTAAATGGCTTTTTTTAACAAAGTTTGAGGATTGCGCTCAAATCAAATGTTCTAGAACCAAATTTCCACATGTAACTACTAGATTGTGATACAATACACTAATGGGTGGTTTGGTTTACTTCTGCGCAGCGGTTTGGGAGTTAACATCAAAATTACATTTCTCGGCCATATCGCATAGATCTCACTGTGAAAAGGCTTAAATGGCTTTTTTGACCTAAGTTTAATAATTGCGCTCAAACCAAATGTCCTAGAACGAAATTTTCAAATGTAACTACTAGAATGTGATACAATACACTATTGGGTGAAGTTTGGTTGACTTCTGCGCAGCGGTTTGGGAGTTAACATCAAAATTACATTTCTCGGCCATATCGCATAGATCTCACTGTGAAAAGGCTTAAATGGCTTTTTTGACCTAAGTTTGAGGATTGCGCTCAAATCAAATGTCCTAGAACCAAATTTCCACATGTAACTACTAGATTGTGATACAATACACTAATGGGTGAAGTTTGGTTGACTTCTGCGCAGCGGTTTGGGAGTTAACATCAAAATTACATTTCTCGGCCATATCGCATAGATCTCACTGTGAAAAGGCTTAAATGGCTTTTTTGACCTAAGTTTAATAATTGCGCTCAAACCAAATGTCCTAAAACTAAATTTCCAAATGTAACTACTAGATTGTGATAAAATACACTATTGGGTGAAGTTTGGTTGACTTCTGCGCAGCGGTTTGGGAGTTAACATCAAAATTACATTTCTCGGCCATATCGCATAGATCTCACTGTGAAAAGGCTTAAATGACTTTTTTAATTAAGTTTGATGATTGCGTTCAAACAAAATGTCCTAGAACAAAATTTTCAAATGTAACTACTAGATTGTGATACAATACACTATTGGGTGAAGTTTGGTTGACTTCTGCGCAGCGGTTTGGGAGTTAACATCAAAATTACATTTCTCGGCCATATCGCATAGATCTCACTGTGAAAAGGCTTAAATGGCTTTTTTGACCTAAGTTTGAGGATTGCGCTCAAATCAAATGTCCTAGAACCAAATTTCCACATGTAACTACTAGATTGTGATACAATACACTATTGGGTGAAGTTTAGTTGACTTCTGCGCAGCGGTTTGGGAGTTAACATCAAAATTACATTTCTCGGCCATATCGCATAGATCTCACTGTGAAAAGGCTTAAATGGCTTTTTTGACCTAAGTTTGAGGATTGCGCTCAAATCAAATGTCCTAGAACCAAATTTCCACATGTAACTACTAGATTGTGATACAATACACTAATGGGTGAAGTTTGGTTGACTTCTGCGCAGCGGTTTGGGAGTTAACATCAAAATTACATTTCTCGGCCATATCGCATAGATCTCACTGTGAAAAGGCTTAAATGACTTTTTTAATTAAGTTTGATGATTGCGCTCAAACAAAATTTCCTAGAACAAAATTTTCAAATGTATATACTAGATTGTGATACAATACACTATTGGGTGAAGTTTAGTTGACTTCTGCGCAGCGGTTTGGGAGTTAACATCAAAATTACATTTCTCGGCCATATCGCATAGATCTCACTGTGAAAAGGCTTAAATGGCTTTTTTGACCTAAGTTTGAGGATTGCGCTCAAATCAAATGTCCTAGAACCAAATTTCCACATGTAACTACTAGATTGTGATACAATACACTAATGGGTGAAGTTTGGTTGACTTCTGCGCAGCGGTTTGGGAGTTAACATCAAAATTACATTTCTCGGCCATATCGCATAGATCTCACTGTGAAAAGGCTTAAATGACTTTTTTAATTAAGTTTGATGATTGCGTTCAAACAAAATGTCCTAGAACAAAATTTTCAAATGTAACTACTAGATTGTGATACAATACACTATTGGGTGAAGTTTAGTTGACTTCTGCGCAGCGGTTTGGGAGTTAACATCAAAATTACATTTCTCGGCCATATCGCATAGATCTCACTGTGAAAAGGCTTAAATGGCTTTTTTGACCTAAGTTTGAGGATTGCGCTCAAATCAAATGTCCTAGAACCAAATTTCCACATGTAACTACTAGATTGTGATACAATACACTAATGGGTGAAGTTTGGTTGACTTCTGCGCAGCGGTTTGGGAGTTAACATCAAAATTACATTTCTCGGCCATATCGCATAGATCTCACTGTGAAAAGGCTTAAATGACTTTTTTAATTAAGTTTGATGATTGCGTTCAAACAAAATGTCCTAGAACAAAATTTTCAAATGTAACTACTAGATTGTGATACAATACACTATTGGGTGAAGTTTAGTTGACTTCTGCGCAGCGGTTTGGGAGTTAACATCAAAATTACATTTCTCGGCCATATCGCATAGATCTCACTGTGAAAAGGCTTAAATGGCTTTTTTGACCTAAGTTTGAGGATTGCGCTCAAATCAAATGTCCTAGAACCAAATTTTCACATGTAACTACTAGATTGTGATACAATACACTAATGGGTGAAGTTTGGTTTACTTCTGCGCAGCGGTTTGGGAGTTAACATCAAAATTACATTTCTCGGCCATATCGCATAGATCTCACTGTGAAAAGGCTTAAATGGCTTTTTTGACCTAAGTTTGAGGATTGCGCTCAAAGAAAATGTCCTAGAACAAAATTTTCAAATGTAACTACTAGATTGTGATACAATACACTATTGGGTGAAGTTTGGTTGACTTCTGCGCAGCGGTTTGGGAGTTAACATCAAAATTACATTTCTCGGCCATATCGCATAGATCTCACTGTGAAAAGGCTTAAATGACTTTTTTAATTAAGTTTGATGATTGCGTTCAAACCAAATGTCCTAGAACAAAATTTTCAAATGTAACTACTAGATTGTGATACAATACACTATTGGGTGAAGTTTGGTTGACTTCTGCGCAGCGGTTTGGGAGTTAACATCAAAATTACATTTCTCGGCCATATCGCATAGATCTCACTGTGAAAAGGCTTAAATGACTTTTTTAATTAAGTTTGATGATTGCGCTCAAACAAAATTTCCTAGAACAAAATTTTCAAATGTAACTACTAGATTGTGATACAATACACTATTGGGTGAAGTTTGGTTGACTTCTGCGCAGCGGTTTGGGAGTTAACATCAAAATTACATTTCTCGGCCATATCGCATAGATCTCACTGTGAAAAGGCTTAAATGACTTTTTTAATTAAGTTTGATGATTGCGTTCAAACAAAATGTCCTAGAACAAAATTTTTAAATGTAACTACTAGATTGTGATACAATACACTATTGGGTGAAGTTTAGTTGACTTCTGCGCAGCGGTTTGGGAGTTAACATCAAAATTACATTTCTCGGCCATATCGCATAGATCTCACTGTGAAAAGGCTTAAATGGCTTTTTTGACCTAAGTTTGAGGATTGCGCTCAAATCAAATGTCCTAGAACCAAATTTCCACATGTAACTACTAGATTGTGATACAATACACTATTGGGTGAAGTTTAGTTGACTTCTGCGCAGCGGTTTGGGAGTTAACATCAAAATTACATTTCTCGGCCATATCGCATAGATCTCACTGTGAAAAGGCTTAAATGGCTTTTTTGACCTAAGTTTGAGGATTGCGCTCAAATCAAATGTCCTAGAACCAAATTTCCACATGTAACTACTAGATTGTGATACAATACACTATTGGGTGAAGTTTAGTTGACTTCTGCGCAGCGGTTTGGGAGTTAACATCAAAATTACATTTCTCGGCCATATCGCATAGATCTCACTGTGAAAAGGCTTAAATGGCTTTTTTGACCTAAGTTTGAGGATTGCGCTCAAATCAAATGTCCTAGAACCAAATTTCCACATGTAACTACTAGATTGTGATACAATACACTATTGGGTGAAGTTTAGTTGACTTCTGCGCAGCGGTTTGGGAGTTAACATCAAAATTACATTTCTCGGCCATATCGCATAGATCTCACTGTGAAAAGGCTTAAATGGCTTTTTTGACCTAAGTTTGAGGATTGCGCTCAAATCAAATGTCCTAGAACCAAATTTCCACATGTAACTACTAGATTGTGATACAATACACTAATGGGTGAAGTTTGGTTTACTTCTGCGCAGCGGTTTGGGAGTTAACATCAAAATTACATTTCTCGGCCATATCGCATAGATCTCACTGTGAAAAGGCTTAAATGGCTTTTTTGACCTAAGTTTGAGGATTGCGCTCAAAGAAAATGTCCTAGAACAAAATTTTCAAATGTAACTACTAGATTGTGATACAATACACTATTGGGTGAAGTTTGGTTGACTTCTGCGCAGCGGTTTGGGAGTTAACATCAAAATTACATTTCTCGGCCATATCGCATAGATCTCACTGTGAAAAGGCTTAAATGGCTTTTTTGACCTAAGTTTGAGGATTGCGCTCAAACAAAATGTCCTAGAACAAAATTTTCAAATGTAACTACTAGATTGTGATACAATACACTATTGGGTGAAGTTTGGTTGACTTCTGCGCAGCGGTTTGGGAGTTAACATCAAAATTACATTTCTCGGCCATATCGCATAGATCTCACTGTGAAAAGGCTTAAATGACTTTTTTAATTAAGTTTGATGATTGCGTTCAAACAAAATGTCCTAGAACAAAATTTTCAAATGTAACTACTAGATTGTGATACAATACACTATTGGGTGAAGTTTGGTTGACTTCTGCGCAGCGGTTTGGGAGTTAACGTCAAAATTACATTTCTCGGCCATATCGCATAGATCTCACTGTGAAAAGGCTTAAATGGCTTTTTTGACCTAAGTTTGAGGATTGCGCTCAAATCAAATGTCCTAGAACCAAATTTCCACATGTAACTACTAGATTGTGATACAATACACTAATGGGTGAAGTTTGGTTTACTTCTGCGCAGCGGTTTGGGAGTTAACATCAAAATTACATTTCTCGGCCATATCGCATAGATCTCACTGTGAAAAGGCTTAAATGGCTTTTTTGACCTAAGTTTAATGATTGCGCTCAAACCAAATGTCCTAGAACGAAATTTTCAAATGTAACTACTAGAATGTGATACAATACACTATTGGGTGAAGTTTGGTTGACTTCTGCGCAGCGGTTTGGGAGTTAACATCAAAATTACATTTCTCGGCCATATCGCATAGATCTCACTGTGAAAAGGCTTAAATGGCTTTTTTGACCTAAGTTTGAGGATTGCGCTCAAACAAAATGTCCTAGAACAAAATTTTCAAATGTAACTACTAGATTGTGATACAATACACTATTGGGTGAAGTTTGGTTGACTTCTGCGCAGCGGTTTGGGAGTTAACATCAAAATTACATTTCTCGGCCATATCGCATAGATCTCACTGTGAAAAGGCTTAAATGACTTTTTTAATTAAGTTTGATGATTGCGTTCAAACAAAATGTCCTCGAACAAAATTTTCAAATGTAACTACTAGATTGTGATACAATACACTATTGGGTGAAGTTTGGTTGACTTCTGCGCAGCGGTTTGGGAGTTAACATCAAAATTACATTTCTCGGCCATATCGCATAGATCTCACTGTGAAAAGGCTTAAATGGCTTTTTTGACCTAAGTTTGAGGATTGCGCTCAAATCAAATGTCCTAGAACCAAATTTCCACATGTAACTACTAGATTGTGATACAATACACTAATGGGTGAAGTTTGGTTTACTTCTGCGCAGCGGTTTGGGAGTTAACATCAAAATTACATTTCTCGGCCATATCGCATAGATCTCACTGTGAAAAGGCTTAAATGACTTTTTTAATTAAGTTTGATGATTGCGCTCAAACAAAATTTCTTAGAACAAAATTTTCAAATGTAACTACTAGATTGTGATACAATACACTATTGGGTGAAGTTTGGTTGACTTCTGCGCAGCGGTTTGGGAGTTAACATCAAAATTACATTTCTCGGCCATATCGCATAGATCTCACTGTGAAAAGGCTTAAATGACTTTTTTAATTAAGTTTGATGATTGCGTTCAAACAAAATGTCCTAGAACAAAATTTTCAAATGTAACTACTAGATTGTGATACAATACACTATTGGGTGAAGTTTAGTTGACTTCTGCGCAGCGGTTTGGGAGTTAACATCAAAATTACATTTCTCGGCCATATCGCATAGATCTCACTGTGAAAAGGCTTAAATGACTTTTTTAATTAAGTTTAATGATTGCGCTCAAACCAAATGTCCTAGAACGAAATTTTCAAATGTAACTACTAGAATGTGATACAATACACTATTGGGTGAAGTTTAGTTGACTTCTGCGCAGCGGTTTGGGATTTAACATCAAAATTACATTTCTCGGCCATATCGCATAGATCTCACTGTGAAAAGGCTTAAATGGCTTTTTTTAACAAAGTTTGAGGATTGCGCTCAAATCAAATGTTCTAGAACCAAATTTCCACATGTAACTACTAGATTGTGATACAATACACTAATGGGTGGTTTGGTTTACTTCTGCGCAGCGGTTTGGGAGTTAACATCAAAATTACATTTCTCGGCCATATCGCATAGATCTCACTGTGAAAAGGCTTAAATGGCTTTTTTGACCTAAGTTTAATAATTGCGCTCAAACCAAATGTCCTAGAACGAAATTTTCAAATGTAAATACTAGAATGTGATACAATACACTATTGGGTGAAGTTTGGTTGACTTCTGCGCAGCGGTTTGGGAGTTAACATCAAAATTACATTTCTCGGCCATATCGCATAGATCTCACTGTGAAAAGGCTTAAATGGCTTTTTTGACCTAAGTTTGAGGATTGCGCTCAAATCAAATGTCCTAGAACCAAATTTCCACATGTAACTACTAGATTGTGATACAATACACTAATGGGTGAAGTTTGGTTGACTTCTGCGCAGCGGTTTGGGAGTTAACATCAAAATTACATTTCTCGGCCATATCGCATAGATCTCACTGTGAAAAGGCTTAAATGACTTTTTTAATTAAGTTTGATGATTGCGTTCAAACAAAATGTCCTCGAACAAAATTTTCAAATGTAACTACTAGATTGTGATACAATACACTATTGGGTGAAGTTTGGTTGACTTCTGCGCAGCGGTTTGGGAGTTAACATCAAAATTACATTTCTCGGCCATATCGCATAGATCTCACTGTGAAAAGGCTTAAATGGCTTTTTTGACCTAAGTTTGAGGATTGCGCTCAAATCAAATGTCCTAGAACCAAATTTTCACATGTAACTACTAGATTGTGATACAATACACTAATGGGTGAAGTTTGGTTTACTTCTGCGCAGCGGTTTGGGAGTTAACATCAAAATTACATTTCTCGGCCATATCGCATAGATCTCACTGTGAAAAGGCTTAAATGACTTTTTTAATTAAGTTTGATGATTGCGCTCAAACAAAATTTCTTAGAACAAAATTTTCAAATGTAACTACTAGATTGTGATACAATACACTATTGGGTGAAGTTTGGTTGACTTCTGCGCAGCGGTTTGGGAGTTAACATCAAAATTACATTTCTCGGCCATATCGCATAGATCTCACTGTGAAAAGGCTTAAATGACTTTTTTAATTAAGTTTGATGATTGCGTTCAAACAAAATGTCCTAGAACAAAATTTTCAAATGTAACTACTAGATTGTGATACAATACACTATTGGGTGAAGTTTAGTTGACTTCTGCGCAGCGGTTTGGGAGTTAACATCAAAATTACATTTCTCGGCCATATCGCATAGATCTCACTGTGAAAAGGCTTAAATGACTTTTTTAATTAAGTTTAATGATTGCGCTCAAACCAAATGTCCTAGAACGAAATTTTCAAATGTAACTACTAGAATGTGATACAATACACTATTGGGTGAAGTTTAGTTGACTTCTGCGCAGCGGTTTGGGATTTAACATCAAAATTACATTTCTCGGCCATATCGCATAGATCTCACTGTGAAAAGGCTTAAATGGCTTTTTTTAACAAAGTTTGAGGATTGCGCTCAAATCAAATGTTCTAGAACCAAATTTCCACATGTAACTACTAGATTGTGATACAATACACTAATGGGTGGTTTGGTTTACTTCTGCGCAGCGGTTTGGGAGTTAACATCAAAATTACATTTCTCGGCCATATCGCATAGATCTCACTGTGAAAAGGCTTAAATGGCTTTTTTGACCTAAGTTTAATAATTGCGCTCAAACCAAATGTCCTAGAACGAAATTTTCAAATGTAACTACTAGAATGTGATACAATACACTATTGGGTGAAGTTTGGTTGACTTCTGCGCAGCGGTTTGGGAGTTAACATCAAAATTACATTTCTCGGCCATATCGCATAGATCTCACTGTGAAAAGGCTTAAATGGCTTTTTTGACCTAAGTTTGAGGATTGCGCTCAAATCAAATGTCCTAGAACCAAATTTCCACATGTAACTACTAGATTGTGATACAATACACTAATGGGTGAAGTTTGGTTGACTTCTGCGCAGCGGTTTGGGAGTTAACATCAAAATTACATTTCTCGGCCATATCGCATAGATCTCACTGTGAAAAGGCTTAAATGACTTTTTTAATTAAGTTTGATGATTGCGTTCAAACAAAATGTCCTAGAACAAAATTTTTAAATGTAACTACTAGATTGTGATACAATACACTATTGGGTGAAGTTTAGTTGATTTCTGCGCAGCGGTTTGGGAGTTAACATCAAAATTACATTTCTCGGCCATATCGCATAGATCTCACTGTGAAAAGGCTTAAATGACTTTTTTAATTAAGTTTAATGATTGCGCTCAAACCAAATGTCCTAGAACGAAATTTTCAAATGTAACTACTAGAATGTGATACAATACACTATTGGGTGAAGTTTAGTTGACTTCTGCGCAGCGGTTTGGGATTTAACGTCAAAATTACATTTCTCGGCCATATCGCATAGATCTCACTGTGAAAAGGCTTAAATGGCTTTTTTGACCTAAGTTTGAGGATTGCGCTCAAATCAAATGTCCTAGAACCAAATTTCCACATGTAACTACTAGATTGTGATACAATACACTAATGGGTGAAGTTTGGTTTACTTCTGCGCAGCGGTTTGGGAGTTAACATCAAAATTACATTTCTCGGCCATATCGCATAGATCTCACTGTGAAAAGGCTTAAATGGCTTTTTTGACCTAAGTTTGAGGATTGCGCTCAAACAAAATGTCCTAGAACAAAATTTTCAAATGTAACTACTAGATTGTGATACAATACACTATTGGGTGAAGTTTGGTTGACTTCTGCGCAGCGGTTTGGGAGTTAACATCAAAATTACATTTCTCGGCCATATCGCATAGATCTCACTGTGAAAAGGCTTAAATGGCTTTTTTAATTAAGTTTGATGATTGCGTTCAAACAAAATGTCCTAGAACAAAATTTTCAAATGTAACTACTAGATTGTGATACAATACACTATTGGGTGAAGTTTGGTTGACTTCTGCGCAGCGGTTTGGGAGTTAACATCAAAATTACATTTCTCGGCCATATCGCATAGATCTCACTGTGAAAAGGCTTAAATGACTTTTTTAATTAAGTTTGATGATTGCGCTCAAACAAAATGTCCTAGAACAAAATTTTTAAATGTAACTACTAGATTGTGATACAATACACTATTGGGTGAAGTTTGGTTGACTTCTGCGCAGCGGTTTGGGAGTTAACGTCAAAATTACATTTCTCGGCCATATCGCATAGATCTCACTGTGAAAAGGCTTAAATGGCTTTTTTGACCTAAGTTTGAGGATTGCGCTCAAATCAAATGTCCTAGAACCAAATTTCCACATGTAACTACTAGATTGTGATACAATACACTAATGGGTGAAGTTTGGTTTACTTCTGCGCAGCGGTTTGGGAGTTAACATCAAAATTACATTTCTCGGCCATATCGCATAGATCTCACTGTGAAAAGGCTTAAATGGCTTTTTTGACCTAAGTTTAATGATTGCGCTCAAACCAAATGTCCTAGAACGAAATTTTCAAATGTAACTACTAGAATGTGATACAATACACTATTGGGTGAAGTTTGGTTGACTTCTGCGCAGCGGTTTGGGAGTTAACATCAAAATTACATTTCTCGGCCATATCGCATAGATCTCACTGTGAAAAGGCTTAAATGGCTTTTTTGACCTAAGTTTGAGGATTGCGCTCAAACAAAATGTCCTAGAACAAAATTTTCAAATGTAACTACTAGATTGTGATACAATACACTATTGGGTGAAGTTTGGTTGACTTCTGCGCAGCGGTTTGGGAGTTAACATCAAAATTACATTTCTCGGCCATATCGCATAGATCTCACTGTGAAAAGGCTTAAATGGCTTTTTTGACCTAAGTTTGAGGATTGCGCTCAAATCAAATGTCCTAGAACCAAATTTCCACATGTAACTACTAGATTGTGATACAATACACTAATGGGTGAAGTTTGGTTTACTTCTGCGCAGCGGTTTGGGAGTTAACATCAAAATTACATTTCTCGGCCATATCGCATAGATCTCACTGTGAAAAGGCTTAAATGGCTTTTTTGACCTAAGTTTGAGGATTGCGCTCAAATCAAATGTCCTAGAACCAAATTTCCACATGTAACTACTAGATTGTGATACAATACACTAATGGGTGAAGTTTGGTTTACTTCTGCGCAGCGGTTTGGGAGTTAACATCAAAATTACATTTCTCGGCCATATCGCATAGATCTCACTGTGAAAAGGCTTAAATGGCTTTTTTGACCTAAGTTTAATAATTGCGCTCAAACCAAATGTCCTAAAACTAAATTTCCAAATGTAACTACTAGATTGTGATAAAATACACTATTGGGTGAAGTTTGGTTGACTTCTGCGCAGCGGTTTGGGAGTTAACATCAAAATTACATTTCTCGGCCATATCGCATAGATCTCACTGTGAAAAGGCTTAAATGGCTTTTTTGACCTAAGTTTGAGGATTGCGCTCAAATCAAATGTCCTAGAACCAAATTTCCACATGTAACTACTAGATTGTGATACAATACACTAATGGGTGAAGTTTGGTTGACTTCTGCGCATCGGTTTGGGAGTTAACATCAAAATTACATTTCTCGGCCATATCGCATAGATCTCACTGTGAAAAGGCTTAAATGACTTTTTTAATTAAGTTTGATGATTGCGCTCAAACAAAATTTCTTAGAACAAAATTTTCAAATGTAACTACTAGATTGTGATACAATACACTATTGGGTGAAGTTTGGTTGACTTCTGCGCAGCGGTTTGGGAGTTAACATCAAAATTACATTTCTCGGCCATATCGCATAGATCTCACTGTGAAAAGGCTTAAATGACTTTTTTAATTAAGTTTGATGATTGCGTTCAAACAAAATGTCCTAGAACAAAATTTTCAAATGTAACTACTAGATTGTGATACAATACACTATTGGGTGAAGTTTAGTTGACTTCTGCGCAGCGGTTTGGGAGTTAACATCAAAATTACATTTCTCGGCCATATCGCATAGATCTCACTGTGAAAAGGCTTAAATGACTTTTTTAATTAAGTTTAATGATTGCGCTCAAACCAAATGTCCTAGAACGAAATTTTCAAATGTAACTACTAGAATGTGATACAATACACTATTGGGTGAAGTTTAGTTGACTTCTGCGCAGCGGTTTGGGATTTAACATCAAAATTACATTTCTCGGCCATATCGCATAGATCTCACTGTGAAAAGGCTTAAATGGCTTTTTTTAACAAAGTTTGAGGATTGCGCTCAAATCAAATGTTCTAGAACCAAATTTCCACATGTAACTACTAGATTGTGATACAATACACTAATGGGTGGTTTGGTTTACTTCTGCGCAGCGGTTTGGGAGTTAACATCAAAATTACATTTCTCGGCCATATCGCATAGATCTCACTGTGAAAAGGCTTAAATGGCTTTTTTGACCTAAGTTTAATAATTGCGCTCAAACCAAATGTCCTAGAACGAAATTTTCAAATGTAACTACTAGAATGTGATACAATACACTATTGGGTGAAGTTTGGTTGACTTCTGCGCAGCGGTTTGGGAGTTAACATCAAAATTACATTTCTCGGCCATATCGCATAGATCTCACTGTGAAAAGGCTTAAATGGCTTTTTTGACCTAAGTTTGAGGATTGCGCTCAAATCAAATGTCCTAGAACCAAATTTCCACATGTAACTACTAGATTGTGATACAATACACTAATGGGTGAAGTTTGGTTGACTTCTGCGCAGCGGTTTGGGAGTTAACATCAAAATTACATTTCTCGGCCATATCGCATAGATCTCACTGTGAAAAGGCTTAAATGGCTTTTTTGACCTAAGTTTAATAATTGCGCTCAAACCAAATGTCCTAAAACTAAATTTCCAAATGTAACTACTAGATTGTGATAAAATACACTATTGGGTGAAGTTTGGTTGACTTCTGCGCAGCGGTTTGGGAGTTAACATCAAAATTACATTTCTCGGCCATATCGCATAGATCTCACTGTGAAAAGGCTTAAATGACTTTTTTAATTAAGTTTGATGATTGCGTTCAAACAAAATGTCCTAGAACAAAATTTTCAAATGTAACTACTAGATTGTGATACAATACACTATTGGGTGAAGTTTGGTTGACTTCTGCGCAGCGGTTTGGGAGTTAACATCAAAATTACATTTCTCGGCCATATCGCATAGATCTCACTGTGAAAAGGCTTAAATGGCTTTTTTGACCTAAGTTTGAGGATTGCGCTCAAATCAAATGTCCTAGAACCAAATTTCCACATGTAACTACTAGATTGTGATACAATACACTATTGGGTGAAGTTTAGTTGACTTCTGCGCAGCGGTTTGGGAGTTAACATCAAAATTACATTTCTCGGCCATATCGCATAGATCTCACTGTGAAAAGGCTTAAATGGCTTTTTTGACCTAAGTTTGAGGATTGCGCTCAAATCAAATGTCCTAGAACCAAATTTCCACATGTAACTACTAGATTGTGATACAATACACTAATGGGTGAAGTTTGGTTGACTTCTGCGCAGCGGTTTGGGAGTTAACATCAAAATTACATTTCTCGGCCATATCGCATAGATCTCACTGTGAAAAGGCTTAAATGACTTTTTTAATTAAGTTTGATGATTGCGCTCAAACAAAATTTCCTAGAACAAAATTTTCAAATGTAACTACTAGATTGTGATACAATACACTATTGGGTGAAGTTTAGTTGACTTCTGCGCAGCGGTTTGGGAGTTAACATCAAAATTACATTTCTCGGCCATATCGCATAGATCTCACTGTGAAAAGGCTTAAATGGCTTTTTTGACCTAAGTTTGAGGATTGCGCTCAAATCAAATGTCCTAGAACCAAATTTCCACATGTAACTACTAGATTGTGATACAATACACTAATGGGTGAAGTTTGGTTGACTTCTGCGCAGCGGTTTGGGAGTTAACATCAAAATTACATTTCTCGGCCATATCGCATAGATCTCACTGTGAAAAGGCTTAAATGACTTTTTTAATTAAGTTTGATGATTGCGTTCAAACAAAATGTCCTAGAACAAAATTTTCAAATGTAACTACTAGATTGTGATACAATACACTATTGGGTGAAGTTTAGTTGACTTCTGCGCAGCGGTTTGGGAGTTAACATCAAAATTACATTTCTCGGCCATATCGCATAGATCTCACTGTGAAAAGGCTTAAATGGCTTTTTTGACCTAAGTTTGAGGATTGCGCTCAAATCAAATGTCCTAGAACCAAATTTCCACATGTAACTACTAGATTGTGATACAATACACTAATGGGTGAAGTTTGGTTGACTTCTGCGCAGCGGTTTGGGAGTTAACATCAAAATTACATTTCTCGGCCATATCGCATAGATCTCACTGTGAAAAGGCTTAAATGACTTTTTTAATTAAGTTTGATGATTGCGTTCAAACAAAATGTCCTAGAACAAAATTTTCAAATGTAACTACTAGATTGTGATACAATACACTATTGGGTGAAGTTTAGTTGACTTCTGCGCAGCGGTTTGGGAGTTAACATCAAAATTACATTTCTCGGCCATATCGCATAGATCTCACTGTGAAAAGGCTTAAATGGCTTTTTTGACCTAAGTTTGAGGATTGCGCTCAAATCAAATGTCCTAGAACCAAATTTTCACATGTAACTACTAGATTGTGATACAATACACTAATGGGTGAAGTTTGGTTTACTTCTGCGCAGCGGTTTGGGAGTTAACATCAAAATTACATTTCTCGGCCATATCGCATAGATCTCACTGTGAAAAGGCTTAAATGGCTTTTTTGACCTAAGTTTGAGGATTGCGCTCAAAGAAAATGTCCTAGAACAAAATTTTCAAATGTAACTACTAGATTGTGATACAATACACTATTGGGTGAAGTTTGGTTGACTTCTGCGCAGCGGTTTGGGAGTTAACATCAAAATTACATTTCTCGGCCATATCGCATAGATCTCACTGTGAAAAGGCTTAAATGACTTTTTTAATTAAGTTTGATGATTGCGTTCAAACCAAATGTCCTAGAACAAAATTTTCAAATGTAACTACTAGATTGTGATACAATACACTATTGGGTGAAGTTTGGTTGACTTCTGCGCAGCGGTTTGGGAGTTAACATCAAAATTACATTTCTCGGCCATATCGCATAGATCTCACTGTGAAAAGGCTTAAATGACTTTTTTAATTAAGTTTGATGATTGCGCTCAAACAAAATTTCCTAGAACAAAATTTTCAAATGTAACTACTAGATTGTGATACAATACACTATTGGGTGAAGTTTGGTTGACTTCTGCGCAGCGGTTTGGGAGTTAACATCAAAATTACATTTCTCGGCCATATCGCATAGATCTCACTGTGAAAAGGCTTAAATGACTTTTTTAATTAAGTTTGATGATTGCGTTCAAACAAAATGTCCTAGAACAAAATTTTTAAATGTAACTACTAGATTGTGATACAATACACTATTGGGTGAAGTTTAGTTGACTTCTGCGCAGCGGTTTGGGAGTTAACATCAAAATTACATTTCTCGGCCATATCGCATAGATCTCACTGTGAAAAGGCTTAAATGGCTTTTTTGACCTAAGTTTGAGGATTGCGCTCAAATCAAATGTCCTAGAACCAAATTTCCACATGTAACTACTAGATTGTGATACAATACACTATTGGGTGAAGTTTAGTTGACTTCTGCGCAGCGGTTTGGGAGTTAACATCAAAATTACATTTCTCGGCCATATCGCATAGATCTCACTGTGAAAAGGCTTAAATGGCTTTTTTGACCTAAGTTTGAGGATTGCGCTCAAATCAAATGTCCTAGAACCAAATTTCCACATGTAACTACTAGATTGTGATACAATACACTATTGGGTGAAGTTTAGTTGACTTCTGCGCAGCGGTTTGGGAGTTAACATCAAAATTACATTTCTCGGCCATATCGCATAGATCTCACTGTGAAAAGGCTTAAATGGCTTTTTTGACCTAAGTTTGAGGATTGCGCTCAAATCAAATGTCCTAGAACCAAATTTCCACATGTAACTACTAGATTGTGATACAATACACTAATGGGTGAAGTTTGGTTGACTTCTGCGCAGCGGTTTGGGAGTTAACATCAAAATTACATTTCTCGGCCATATCGCATAGATCTCACTGTGAAAAGGCTTAAATGACTTTTTTAATTAAGTTTGATGATTGCGCTCAAACAAAATTTCCTAGAACAAAATTTTCAAATGTAACTACTAGATTGTGATACAATACACTATTGGGTGAAGTTTAGTTGACTTCTGCGCAGCGGTTTGGGAGTTAACATCAAAATTACATTTCTCGGCCATATCGCATAGATCTCACTGTGAAAAGGCTTAAATGGCTTTTTTGACCTAAGTTTGAGGATTGCGCTCAAATCAAATGTCCTAGAACCAAATTTCCACATGTAACTACTAGATTGTGATACAATACACTAATGGGTGAAGTTTGGTTGACTTCTGCTCAGCGGTTTGGGAGTTAACATCAAAATTACATTTCTCGGCCATATCGCATAGATCTCACTGTGAAAAGGCTTAAATGACTTTTTTAATTAAGTTTGATGATTGCGTTCAAACAAAATGTCCTAGAACAAAATTTTCAAATGTAACTACTAGATTGTGATACAATACACTATTGGGTGAAGTTTAGTTGACTTCTGCGCAGCGGTTTGGGAGTTAACATCAAAATTACATTTCTCGGCCATATCGCATAGATCTCACTGTGAAAAGGCTTAAATTGCTTTTTTGACCTAAGTTTGAGGATTGCGCTCAAATCAAATGTCCTAGAACCAAATTTCCACATGTAACTACTAGATTGTGATACAATACACTAATGGGTGAAGTTTGGTTTACTTCTGCGCAGCGGTTTGGGAGTTAACATCAAAATTACATTTCTCGGCCATATCGCATAGATCTCACTGTGAAAAGGCTTAAATGGCTTTTTTGACCTAAGTTTGAGGATTGCGCTCAAAGAAAATGTCCTAGAACAAAATTTTCAAATGTAACTACTAGATTGTGATACAATACACTATTGGGTGAAGTTTGGTTGACTTCTGCGCAGCGGTTTGGGAGTTAACATCAAAATTACATTTCTCGGCCATATCGCATAGATCTCACTGTGAAAAGGCTTAAATGACTTTTTTAATTAAGTTTGATGATTGCGTTCAAACCAAATGTCCTAGAACAAAATTTTCAAATGTAACTACTAGATTGTGATACAATACACTATTGGGTGAAGTTTGGTTGACTTCTGCGCAGCGGTTTGGGAGTTAACTTCAAAATTACATTTCTCGGCCATATCGCATAGATCTCACTGTGAAAAGGCTTAAATGGCTTTTTGACCTAAGTTTGAGGATTGCGCTCAAATCAAATGTCCTAGAACCAAATTTCCACATGTAACTACTAGATTGTGATACAATACACTAATGGGTGAAGTTTGGTTGACTTCTGCGCAGCGGTTTGGGAGTTAACATCAAAATTACATTTCTCGGCCATATCGCATAGATCTCACTGTGAAAAGGCTTAAATGACTTTTTTAATTAAGTTTGATGATTGCGCTCAAACAAAATTTCCTAGAACAAAATTTTCAAATGTAACTACTAGATTGTGATACAATACACTATTGGGTGAAGTTTGGTTGACTTCTGCGCAGCGGTTTGGGAGTTAACATCAAAATTACATTTCTCGGCCATATCGCATAGATCTCACTGTGAAAAGGCTTAAATGACTTTTTTAATTAAGTTTGATGATTGCGTTCAAACAAAATGTCCTAGAACAAAATTTTTAAATGTAACTACTAGATTGTGATACAATACACTATTGGGTGAAGTTTAGTTGACTTCTGCGCAGCGGTTTGGGAGTTAACATCAAAATTACATTTCTCGGCCATATCGCATAGATCTCACTGTGAAAAGGCTTAAATGACTTTTTTAATTAAGTTTAATGATTGCGCTCAAACCAAATGTCCTAGAACGAAATTTTCAAATGTAACTACTAGAATGTGACACAATACACTATTGGGTGAAGTTTAGTTGACTTCTGCGCAGCGGTTTGGGATTTAACATCAAAATTACATTTCTCGGCCATATCGCATAGATCTCACTGTGAAAAGGCTTAAATGGCTTTTTTGACCTAAGTTTGAGGATTGCGCTCAAATCAAATGTCCTAGAACCAAATTTCCACATGTAACTACTAGATTGTGATACAATACACTAATGGGTGAAGTTTGGTTTACTTCTGCGCAGCGGTTTGGGAGTTAACATCAAAATTACATTTCTCGGCCATATCGCATAGATCTCACTGTGAAAAGGCTTAAATGGCTTTTTTGACCTAAGTTTGAGGATTGCGCTCAAACAAAATGTCCTAGAACAAAATTTTCAAATGTAACTACTAGATTGTGATACAATACACTATTGGGTGAAGTTTGGTTGACTTCTGCGCAGCGGTTTGGGAGTTAACATCAAAATTACATTTCTCGGCCATATCGCATAGATCTCACTGTGAAAAGGCTTAAATGACTTTTTTAATTAAGTTTGATGATTGCGTTCAAACAAAATGTCCTAGAACAAAATTTTCAAATGTAACTACTAGATTGTGATACAATACACTATTGGGTGAAGTTTGGTTGACTTCTGCGCAGCGGTTTGGGAGTTAACATCAAAATTACATTTCTCGGCCATATCGCATAGATCTCACTGTGAAAAGGCTTAAATGACTTTTTTAATTAAGTTTGATGATTGCGTTCAAACAAAATGTCCTAGAACAAAATTTTCAAATGTAACTACTAGATTGTGATACAATACACTATTGGGTGAAGTTTGGTTGACTTCTGCGCAGCGGTTTGGGAGTTAACGTCAAAATTACATTTCTCGGCCATATCGCATAGATCTCACTGTGAAAAGGCTTAAATGACTTTTTTAATTAAGTTTGATGATTGCGTTCAAACCAAATGTCCTAGAACGAAATTTTCAAATGTAACTACTAGAATGTGATACAATACACTATTGGGTGAAGTTTAGTTGACTTCTGCGCAGCGGTTTGGGATTTAACATCAAAATTACATTTCTCGGCCATATCGCATAGATCTCACTGTGAAAAGGCTTAAATGGCTTTTTTGACCTAAGTTTGAGGATTGCGCTCAAATCAAATGTCCTAGAACCAAATTTCCACATGTAACTACTAGATTGTGATACAATACACTAATGGGTGAAGTTTGGTTTACTTCTGCGCAGCGGTTTGGGAGTTAACATCAAAATTACATTTCTCGGCCATATCGCATAGATCTCACTGTGAAAAGGCTTAAATGGCTTTTTTGACCTAAGTTTGAGGATTGCGCTCAAACAAAATGTCCTAGAACAAAATTTTCAAATGTAACTACTAGATTGTGATACAATACACTATTGGGTGAAGTTTGGTTGACTTCTGCGCAGCGGTTTGGGAGTTAACATCAAAATTACATTTCTCGGCCATATCGCATAGATCTCACTGTGAAAAGGCTTAAATGACTTTTTTAATTAAGTTTGATGATTGCGTTCAAACAAAATGTCCTAGAACAAAATTTTCAAATGTAACTACTAGATTGTGATACAATACACTATTGGGTGAAGTTTAGTTGACTTCTGCGCAGCGGTTTGGGAGTTAACATCAAAATTACATTTCTCGGCCATATCGCATAGATCTCACTGTGAAAAGGCTTAAATGGCTTTTTTGACCTAAGTTTGAGGATTGCGCTCAAATCAAATGTCCTAGAACCAAATTTCCACATGTAACTACTAGATTGTGATACAATACACTAATGGGTGAAGTTTGGTTGACTTCTGCGCAGCGGTTTGGGAGTTAACATCAAAATTACATTTCTCGGCCATATCGCATAGATCTCACTGTGAAAAGGCTTAAATGACTTTTTTAATTAAGTTTGATGATTGCGTTCAAACAAAATGTCCTAGAACAAAATTTTCAAATGTAACTACTAGATTGTGATACAATACACTATTGGGTGAAGTTTAGTTGACTTCTGCGCAGCGGTTTGGGAGTTAACATCAAAATTACATTTCTCGGCCATATCGCATAGATCTCACTGTGAAAAGGCTTAAATGGCTTTTTTGACCTAAGTTTGAGGATTGCGCTCAAATCAAATGTCCTAGAACCAAATTTTCACATGTAACTACTAGATTGTGATACAATACACTAATGGGTGAAGTTTGGTTTACTTCTGCGCAGCGGTTTGGGAGTTAACATCAAAATTACATTTCTCGGCCATATCGCATAGATCTCACTGTGAAAAGGCTTAAATGGCTTTTTTGACCTAAGTTTGAGGATTGCGCTCAAAGAAAATGTCCTAGAACAAAATTTTCAAATGTAACTACTAGATTGTGATACAATACACTATTGGGTGAAGTTTGGTTGACTTCTGCGCAGCGGTTTGGGAGTTAACATCAAAATTACATTTCTCGGCCATATCGCATAGATCTCACTGTGAAAAGGCTTAAATGACTTTTTTAATTAAGTTTGATGATTGCGTTCAAACCAAATGTCCTAGAACAAAATTTTCAAATGTAACTACTAGATTGTGATACAATACACTATTGGGTGAAGTTTGGTTGACTTCTGCGCAGCGGTTTGGGAGTTAACATCAAAATTACATTTCTCGGCCATATCGCATAGATCTCACTGTGAAAAGGCTTAAATGACTTTTTTAATTAAGTTTGATGATTGCGCTCAAACAAAATTTCCTAGAACAAAATTTTCAAATGTAACTACTAGATTGTGATACAATACACTATTGGGTGAAGTTTGGTTGACTTCTGCGCAGCGGTTTGGGAGTTAACATCAAAATTACATTTCTCGGCCATATCGCATAGATCTCACTGTGAAAAGGCTTAAATGACTTTTTTAATTAAGTTTGATGATTGCGTTCAAACAAAATGTCCTAGAACAAAATTTTCAAATGTAACTACTAGATTGTGATACAATACACTATTGGGTGAAGTTTAGTTGACTTCTGCGCAGCGGTTTGGGAGTTAACATCAAAATTACATTTCTCGGCCATATCGCATAGATCTCACTGTGAAAAGGCTTAAATGGCTTTTTTGACCTAAGTTTGAGGATTGCGCTCAAATCAAATGTCCTAGAACCAAATTTTCACATGTAACTACTAGATTGTGATACAATACACTAATGGGTGAAGTTTGGTTTACTTCTGCGCAGCGGTTTGGGAGTTAACATCAAAATTACATTTCTCGGCCATATCGCATAGATCTCACTGTGAAAAGGCTTAAATGGCTTTTTTGACCTAAGTTTGAGGATTGCGCTCAAAGAAAATGTCCTAGAACAAAATTTTCAAATGTAACTACTAGATTGTGATACAATACACTATTGGGTGAAGTTTGGTTGACTTCTGCGCAGCGGTTTGGGAGTTAACATCAAAATTACATTTCTCGGCCATATCGCATAGATCTCACTGTGAAAAGGCTTAAATGACTTTTTTAATTAAGTTTGATGATTGCGTTCAAACCAAATGTCCTAGAACAAAATTTTCAAATGTAACTACTAGATTGTGATACAATACACTATTGGGTGAAGTTTGGTTGACTTCTGCGCAGCGGTTTGGGAGTTAACATCAAAATTACATTTCTCGGCCATATCGCATAGATCTCACTGTGAAAAGGCTTAAATGACTTTTTTAATTAAGTTTGATGATTGCGCTCAAACAAAATTTCCTAGAACAAAATTTTCAAATGTAACTACTAGATTGTGATACAATACACTATTGGGTGAAGTTTGGTTGACTTCTGCGCAGCGGTTTGGGAGTTAACATCAAAATTACATTTCTCGGCCATATCGCATAGATCTCACTGTGAAAAGGCTTAAATGACTTTTTTAATTAAGTTTGATGATTGCGTTCAAACAAAATGTCCTAGAACAAAATTTTTAAATGTAACTACTAGATTGTGATACAATACACTATTGGGTGAAGTTTAGTTGACTTCTGCGCAGCGGTTTGGGAGTTAACATCAAAATTACATTTCTCGGCCATATCGCATAGATCTCACTGTGAAAAGGCTTAAATGGCTTTTTTGACCTAAGTTTGAGGATTGCGCTCAAATCAAATGTCCTAGAACCAAATTTCCACATGTAACTACTAGATTGTGATACAATACACTATTGGGTGAAGTTTAGTTGACTTCTGCGCAGCGGTTTGGGAGTTAACATCAAAATTACATTTCTCGGCCATATCGCATAGATCTCACTGTGAAAAGGCTTAAATGGCTTTTTTGACCTAAGTTTGAGGATTGCGCTCAAATCAAATGTCCTAGAACCAAATTTCCACATGTAACTACTAGATTGTGATACAATACACTATTGGGTGAAGTTTAGTTGACTTCTGCGCAGCGGTTTGGGAGTTAACATCAAAATTACATTTCTCGGCCATATCGCATAGATCTCACTGTGAAAAGGCTTAAATGGCTTTTTTGACCTAAGTTTGAGGATTGCGCTCAAATCAAATGTCCTAGAACCAAATTTCCACATGTAACTACTAGATTGTGATACAATACACTAATGGGTGAAGTTTGGTTGACTTCTGCGCAGCGGTTTGGGAGTTAACATCAAAATTACATTTCTCGGCCATATCGCATAGATCTCACTGTGAAAAGGCTTAAATGACTTTTTTAATTAAGTTTGATGATTGCGCTCAAACAAAATTTCCTAGAACAAAATTTTCAAATGTAACTACTAGATTGTGATACAATACACTATTGGGTGAAGTTTAGTTGACTTCTGCGCAGCGGTTTGGGAGTTAACATCAAAATTACATTTCTCGGCCATATCGCATAGATCTCACTGTGAAAAGGCTTAAATGGCTTTTTTGACCTAAGTTTGAGGATTGCGCTCAAATCAAATGTCCTAGAACCAAATTTCCACATGTAACTACTAGATTGTGATACAATACACTAATGGGTGAAGTTTGGTTGACTTCTGCTCAGCGGTTTGGGAGTTAACATCAAAATTACATTTCTCGGCCATATCGCATAGATCTCACTGTGAAAAGGCTTAAATGACTTTTTTAATTAAGTTTGATGATTGCGTTCAAACAAAATGTCCTAGAACAAAATTTTCAAATGTAACTACTAGATTGTGATACAATACACTATTGGGTGAAGTTTAGTTGACTTCTGCGCAGCGGTTTGGGAGTTAACATCAAAATTACATTTCTCGGCCATATCGCATAGATCTCACTGTGAAAAGGCTTAAATGGCTTTTTTGACCTAAGTTTGAGGATTGCGCTCAAATCAAATGTCCTAGAACCAAATTTCCACATGTAACTACTAGATTGTGATACAATACACTAATGGGTGAAGTTTGGTTTACTTCTGCGCAGCGGTTTGGGAGTTAACATCAAAATTACATTTCTCGGCCATATCGCATAGATCTCACTGTGAAAAGGCTTAAATGGCTTTTTTGACCTAAGTTTGAGGATTGCGCTCAAAGAAAATGTCCTAGAACAAAATTTTCAAATGTAACTACTAGATTGTGATACAATACACTATTGGGTGAAGTTTGGTTGACTTCTGCGCAGCGGTTTGGGAGTTAACATCAAAATTACATTTCTCGGCCATATCGCATAGATCTCACTGTGAAAAGGCTTAAATGACTTTTTTAATTAAGTTTGATGATTGCGTTCAAACCAAATGTCCTAGAACAAAATTTTCAAATGTAACTACTAGATTGTGATACAATACACTATTGGGTGAAGTTTGGTTGACTTCTGCGCAGCGGTTTGGGAGTTAACTTCAAAATTACATTTCTCGGCCATATCGCATAGATCTCACTGTGAAAAGGCTTAAATGGCTTTTTGACCTAAGTTTGAGGATTGCGCTCAAATCAAATGTCCTAGAACCAAATTTCCACATGTAACTACTAGATTGTGATACAATACACTAATGGGTGAAGTTTGGTTGACTTCTGCGCAGCGGTTTGGGAGTTAACATCAAAATTACATTTCTCGGCCATATCGCATAGATCTCACTGTGAAAAGGCTTAAATGACTTTTTTAATTAAGTTTGATGATTGCGCTCAAACAAAATTTCCTAGAACAAAATTTTCAAATGTAACTACTAGATTGTGATACAATACACTATTGGGTGAAGTTTGGTTGACTTCTGCGCAGCGGTTTGGGAGTTAACATCAAAATTACATTTCTCGGCCATATCGCATAGATCTCACTGTGAAAAGGCTTAAATGACTTTTTTAATTAAGTTTGATGATTGCGTTCAAACAAAATGTCCTAGAACAAAATTTTTAAATGTAACTACTAGATTGTGATACAATACACTATTGGGTGAAGTTTAGTTGACTTCTGCGCAGCGGTTTGGGAGTTAACATCAAAATTACATTTCTCGGCCATATCGCATAGATCTCACTGTGAAAAGGCTTAAATGACTTTTTTAATTAAGTTTAATGATTGCGCTCAAACCAAATGTCCTAGAACGAAATTTTCAAATGTAACTACTAGAATGTGACACAATACACTATTGGGTGAAGTTTAGTTGACTTCTGCGCAGCGGTTTGGGATTTAACATCAAAATTACATTTCTCGGCCATATCGCATAGATCTCACTGTGAAAAGGCTTAAATGGCTTTTTTGACCTACGTTTGAGGATTGCGCTCAAATCAAATGTCCTAGAACCAAATTTCCACATGTAACTACTAGATTGTGATACAATACACTAATGGGTGAAGTTTGGTTTACTTCTGCGCAGCGGTTTGGGAGTTAACATCAAAATTACATTTCTCGGCCATATCGCATAGATCTCACTGTGAAAAGGCTTAAATGGCTTTTTTGACCTAAGTTTGAGGATTGCGCTCAAACAAAATGTCCTAGAACAAAATTTTCAAATGTAACTACTAGATTGTGATACAATACACTATTGGGTGAAGTTTGGTTGACTTCTGCGCAGCGGTTTGGGAGTTAACATCAAAATTACATTTCTCGGCCATATCGCATAGATCTCACTGTGAAAAGGCTTAAATGACTTTTTTAATTAAGTTTGATGATTGCGTTCAAACAAAATGTCCTAGAACAAAATTTTCAAATGTAACTACTAGATTGTGATACAATACACTATTGGGTGAAGTTTGGTTGACTTCTGCGCAGCGGTTTGGGAGTTAACATCAAAATTACATTTCTCGGCCATATCGCATAGATCTCACTGTGAAAAGGCTTAAATGACTTTTTTAATTAAGTTTGATGATTGCGTTCAAACAAAATGTCCTAGAACAAAATTTTCAAATGTAACTACTAGATTGTGATACAATACACTATTGGGTGAAGTTTGGTTGACTTCTGCGCAGCGGTTTGGGAGTTAACGTCAAAATTACATTTCTCGGCCATATCGCATAGATCTCACTGTGAAAAGGCTTAAATGACTTTTTTAATTAAGTTTGATGATTGCGTTCAAACCAAATGTCCTAGAACGAAATTTTCAAATGTAACTACTAGAATGTGATACAATACACTATTGGGTGAAGTTTAGTTGACTTCTGCGCAGCGGTTTGGGATTTAACATCAAAATTACATTTCTCGGCCATATCGCATAGATCTCACTGTGAAAAGGCTTAAATGGCTTTTTTGACCTAAGTTTGAGGATTGCGCTCAAATCAAATGTCCTAGAACCAAATTTCCACATGTAACTACTAGATTGTGATACAATACACTAATGGGTGAAGTTTGGTTTACTTCTGCGCAGCGGTTTGGGAGTTAACATCAAAATTACATTTCTCGGCCATATCGCATAGATCTCACTGTGAAAAGGCTTAAATGGCTTTTTTGACCTAAGTTTGAGGATTGCGCTCAAACAAAATGTCCTAGAACAAAATTTTCAAATGTAACTACTAGATTGTGATACAATACACTATTGGGTGAAGTTTGGTTGACTTCTGCGCAGCGGTTTGGGAGTTAACATCAAAATTACATTTCTCGGCCATATCGCATAGATCTCACTGTGAAAAGGCTTAAATGACTTTTTTAATTAAGTTTGATGATTGCGTTCAAACAAAATGTCCTAGAACAAAATTTTCAAATGTAACTACTAGATTGTGATACAATACACTATTGGGTGAAGTTTGGTTGACTTCTGCGCAGCGGTTTGGGAGTTAACATCAAAATTACATTTCTCGGCCATATCGCATAGATCTCACTGTGAAAAGGCTTAAATGACTTTTTTAATTAAGTTTGATGATTGCGTTCAAACAAAATGTCCTAGAACAAAATTTTCAAATGTAACTACTAGATTGTGATACAATACACTATTGGGTGAAGTTTGGTTGACTTCTGCGCAGCGGTTTGGGAGTTAACGTCAAAATTACATTTCTCGGCCATATCGCATAGATCTCACTGTGAAAAGGCTTAAATGGCTTTTTTGACCTAAGTTTGAGGATTGCGCTCAAATCAAATGTCCTAGAACCAAATTTCCACATGTAACTACTAGATTGTGATACAATACACTAATGGGTGAAGTTTGGTTTACTTCTGCGCAGCGGTTTGGGAGTTAACATCAAAATTACATTTCTCGGCCATATCGCATAGATCTCACTGTGAAAAGGCTTAAATGGCTTTTTTGACCTAAGTTTAATGATTGCGCTCAAACCAAATGTCCTAGAACGAAATTTTCAAATGTAACTACTAGAATGTGATACAATACACTATTGGGTGAAGTTTGGTTGACTTCTGCGCAGCGGTTTGGGAGTTAACATCAAAATTACATTTCTCGGCCATATCGCATAGATCTCACTGTGAAAAGGCTTAAATGGCTTTTTTGACCTAAGTTTGAGGATTGCGCTCAAACAAAATGTCCTAGAACAAAATTTTCAAATGTAACTACTAGATTGTGATACAATACACTATTGGGTGAAGTTTGGTTGACTTCTGCGCAGCGGTTTGGGAGTTAACATCAAAATTACATTTCTCGGCCATATCGCATAGATCTCACTGTGAAAAGGCTTAAATGACTTTTTTAATTAAGTTTGATGATTGCATTCAAACAAAATGTCCTAGAACAAAATTTTCAAATGTAACTACTAGATTGTGATACAATACACTATTGGGTGAAGTTTGGTTGACTTCTGCGCAGCGGTTTGGGAGTTAACGTCAAAATTACATTTCTCGGCCATATCGCATAGATCTCACTGTGAAAAGGCTTAAATGGCTTTTTTGACCTAAGTTTGAGGATTGCGCTCAAATCAAATGTCCTAGAACCAAATTTCCACATGTAACTACTAGATTGTGATACAATACACTAATGGGTGAAGTTTGGTTTACTTCTGCGCAGCGGTTTGGGAGTTAACATCAAAATTACATTTCTCGGCCATATCGCATAGATCTCACTGTGAAAAGGCTTAAATGGCTTTTTTGACCTAAGTTTAATGATTGCGCTCAAACCAAATGTCCTAGAACGAAATTTTCAAATGTAACTACTAGAATGTGATACAATACACTATTGGGTGAAGTTTGGTTGACTTCTGCGCAGCGGTTTGGGAGTTAACATCAAAATTACATTTCTCGGCCATATCGCATAGATCTCACTGTGAAAAGGCTTAAATGGCTTTTTTGACCTAAGTTTGAGGATTGCGCTCAAACAAAATGTCCTAGAACAAAATTTTCAAATGTAACTACTAGATTGTGATACAATACACTATTGGGTGAAGTTTGGTTGACTTCTGCGCAGCGGTTTGGGAGTTAACATCAAAATTACATTTCTCGGCCATATCGCATAGATCTCACTGTGAAAAGGCTTAAATGACTTTTTTAATTAAGTTTGATGATTGCGTTCAAACAAAATGTCCTCGAACAAAATTTTCAAATGTAACTACTAGATTGTGATACAATACACTATTGGGTGAAGTTTGGTTGACTTCTGCGCAGCGGTTTGGGAGTTAACATCAAAATTACATTTCTCGGCCATATCGCATAGATCTCACTGTGAAAAGGCTTAAATGGCTTTTTTGACCTAAGTTTGAGGATTGCGCTCAAATCAAATGTCCTAGAACCAAATTTCCACATGTAACTACTAGATTGTGATACAATACACTAATGGGTGAAGTTTGGTTTACTTCTGCGCAGCGGTTTGGGAGTTAACATCAAAATTACATTTCTCGGCCATATCGCATAGATCTCACTGTGAAAAGGCTTAAATGACTTTTTTAATTAAGTTTGATGATTGCGCTCAAACAAAATTTCTTAGAACAAAATTTTCAAATGTAACTACTAGATTGTGATACAATACACTATTGGGTGAAGTTTGGTTGACTTCTGCGCAGCGGTTTGGGAGTTAACATCAAAATTACATTTCTCGGCCATATCGCATAGATCTCACTGTGAAAAGGCTTAAATGACTTTTTTAATTAAGTTTGATGATTGCGTTCAAACAAAATGTCCTAGAACAAAATTTTCAAATGTAACTACTAGATTGTGATACAATACACTATTGGGTGAAGTTTAGTTGACTTCTGCGCAGCGGTTTGGGAGTTAACATCAAAATTACATTTCTCGGCCATATCGCATAGATCTCACTGTGAAAAGGCTTAAATGACTTTTTTAATTAAGTTTAATGATTGCGCTCAAACCAAATGTCCTAGAACGAAATTTTCAAATGTAACTACTAGAATGTGATACAATACACTATTGGGTGAAGTTTAGTTGACTTCTGCGCAGCGGTTTGGGATTTAACATCAAAATTACATTTCTCGGCCATATCGCATAGATCTCACTGTGAAAAGGCTTAAATGGCTTTTTTTAACAAAGTTTGAGGATTGCGCTCAAATCAAATGTTCTAGAACCAAATTTCCACATGTAACTACTAGATTGTGATACAATACACTAATGGGTGGTTTGGTTTACTTCTGCGCAGCGGTTTGGGAGTTAACATCAAAATTACATTTCTCGGCCATATCGCATAGATCTCACTGTGAAAAGGCTTAAATGGCTTTTTTGACCTAAGTTTAATAATTGCGCTCAAACCAAATGTCCTAGAACGAAATTTTCAAATGTAACTACTAGAATGTGATACAATACACTATTGGGTGAAGTTTGGTTGACTTCTGCGCAGCGGTTTGGGAGTTAACATCAAAATTACATTTCTCGGCCATATCGCATAGATCTCACTGTGAAAAGGCTTAAATGGCTTTTTTGACCTAAGTTTGAGGATTGCGCTCAAATCAAATGTCCTAGAACCAAATTTCCACATGTAACTACTAGATTGTGATACAATACACTAATGGGTGAAGTTTGGTTGACTTCTGCGCAGCGGTTTGGGAGTTAACATCAAAATTACATTTCTCGGCCATATCGCATAGATCTCACTGTGAAAAGGCTTAAATGGCTTTTTTGACCTAAGTTTAATAATTGCGCTCAAACCAAATGTCCTAAAACTAAATTTCCAAATGTAACTACTAGATTGTGATAAAATACACTATTGGGTGAAGTTTGGTTGACTTCTGCGCAGCGGTTTGGGAGTTAACATCAAAATTACATTTCTCGGCCATATCGCATAGATCTCACTGTGAAAAGGCTTAAATGACTTTTTTAATTAAGTTTGATGATTGCGTTCAAACAAAATGTCCTAGAACAAAATTTTCAAATGTAACTACTAGATTGTGATACAATACACTATTGGGTGAAGTTTGGTTGACTTCTGCGCAGCGGTTTGGGAGTTAACATCAAAATTACATTTCTCGGCCATATCGCATAGATCTCACTGTGAAAAGGCTTAAATGGCTTTTTTGACCTAAGTTTGAGGAATGCGCTCAAATCAAATGTCCTAGAACCAAATTTCCACATGTAACTACTAGATTGTGATACAATACACTATTGGGTGAAGTTTAGTTGACTTCTGCGCAGCGGTTTGGGAGTTAACATCAAAATTACATTTCTCGGCCATATCGCATAGATCTCACTGTGAAAAGGCTTAAATGGCTTTTTTGACCTAAGTTTGAGGATTGCGCTCAAATCAAATGTCCTAGAACCAAATTTCCACACGTAACTACTAGATTGTGATACAATACACTAATGGGTGAAGTTTGGTTGACTTCTGCGCAGCGGTTTGGGAGTTAACATCAAAATTACATTTCTCGGCCATATCGCATAGATCTCACTGTGAAAAGGCTTAAATGACTTTTTTAATTAAGTTTGATGATTGCGCTCAAACAAAATTTCCTAGAACAAAATTTTCAAATGTAACTACTAGATTGTGATACAATACACTATTGGGTGAAGTTTAGTTGACTTCTGCGCAGCGGTTTGGGAGTTAACATCAAAATTACATTTCTCGGCCATATCGCATAGATCTCACTGTGAAAAGGCTTAAATGGCTTTTTTGACCTAAGTTTGAGGATTGCGCTCAAATCAAATGTCCTAGAACCAAATTTCCACATGTAACTACTAGATTGTGATACAATACACTAATGGGTGAAGTTTGGTTGACTTCTGCGCAGCGGTTTGGGAGTTAACATCAAAATTACATTTCTCGGCCATATCGCATAGATCTCACTGTGAAAAGGCTTAAATGACTTTTTTAATTAAGTTTGATGATTGCGTTCAAACAAAATGTCCTAGAACAAAATTTTCAAATGTAACTACTAGATTGTGATACAATACACTATTGGGTGAAGTTTAGTTGACTTCTGCGCAGCGGTTTGGGAGTTAACATCAAAATTACATTTCTCGGCCATATCGCATAGATCTCACTGTGAAAAGGCTTAAATGGCTTTTTTGACCTAAGTTTGAGGATTGCGCTCAAATCAAATGTCCTAGAACCAAATTTCCACATGTAACTACTAGATTGTGATACAATACACTAATGGGTGAAGTTTGGTTGACTTCTGCGCAGCGGTTTGGGAGTTAACATCAAAATTACATTTCTCGGCCATATCGCATAGATCTCACTGTGAAAAGGCTTAAATGACTTTTTTAATTAAGTTTGATGATTGCGTTCAAACAAAATGTCCTAGAACAAAATTTTCAAATGTAACTACTAGATTGTGATACAATACACTATTGGGTGAAGTTTAGTTGACTTCTGCGCAGCGGTTTGGGAGTTAACATCAAAATTACATTTCTCGGCCATATCGCATAGATCTCACTGTGAAAAGGCTTAAATGACTTTTTAAATTAAGTTTAATGATTGCGCTCAAACCAAATGTCCTAGAACGAAATTTTCAAATGTAACTACTAGAATGTGATACAATACACTATTGGGTGAAGTTTAGTTGACTTCTGCGCAGCGGTTTGGGATTTAACATCAAAATTACATTTCTCGGCCATATCGCATAGATCTCACTGTGAAAAGGCTTAAATGGCTTTTTTTACCTAAGTTTGAGGATTGCGCTCAAATCAAATGTTCTAGAACCAAATTTCCACATGTAACTACTAGATTGTGATACAATACACTAATGGGTGGTTTGGTTTACTTCTGCGCAGCGGTTTGGGAGTTAACATCAAAATTACATTTCTCGGCCATATCGCATAGATCTCACTGTGAAAAGGCTTAAATGGCTTTTTTGACCTAAGTTTAATAATTGCGCTCAAACCAAATGTCCTAGAACGAAATTTTCAAATGTAACTACTAGAATGTGATACAATACACTATTGGGTGAAGTTTGGTTGACTTCTGCGCAGCGGTTTGGGAGTTAACATCAAAATTACATTTCTCGGCCATATCGCATAGATCTCACTGTGAAAAGGCTTAAATGGCTTTTTTGACCTAAGTTTGAGGATTGCGCTCAAATCAAATGTCCTAGAACCAAATTTCCACATGTAACTACTAGATTGTGATACAATACACTAATGGGTGAAGTTTGGTTGACTTCTGCGCAGCGGTTTGGGAGTTAACATCAAAATTACATTTCTCGGCCATATCGCATAGATCTCACTGTGAAAAGGCTTAAATGACTTTTTTAATTAAGTTTGATGATTGCGCTCAAACAAAATTTCTTAGAACAAAATTTTCAAATGTAACTACTAGATTGTGATACAATACACTATTGGGTGAAGTTTGGTTGACTTCTGCGCAGCGGTTTGGGAGTTAACATCAAAATTACATTTCTCGGCCATATCGCATAGATCTCACTGTGAAAAGGCTTAAATGACTTTTTTAATTAAGTTTGATGATTGCGTTCAAACAAAATGTCCTAGAACAAAATTTTCAAATGTAACTACTAGATTGTGATACAATACACTATTGGGTGAAGTTTAGTTGACTTCTGCGCAGCGGTTTGGGAGTTAACATCAAAATTACATTTCTCGGCCATATCGCATAGATCTCACTGTGAAAAGGCTTAAATGACTTTTTTAATTAAGTTTAATGATTGCGCTCAAACCAAATGTCCTAGAACGAAATTTTCAAATGTAACTACTAGAATGTGATACAATACACTATTGGGTGAAGTTTAGTTGACTTCTGCGCAGCGGTTTGGGATTTAACATCAAAATTACATTTCTCGGCCATATCGCATAGATCTCACTGTGAAAAGGCTTAAATGGCTTTTTTTAACAAAGTTTGAGGATTGCGCTCAAATCAAATGTTCTAGAACCAAATTTCCACATGTAACTACTAGATTGTGATACAATACACTAATGGGTGGTTTGGTTTACTTCTGCGCAGCGGTTTGGGAGTTAACATCAAAATTACATTTCTCGGCCATATCGCATAGATCTCACTGTGAAAAGGCTTAAATGGCTTTTTTGACCTAAGTTTAATAATTGCGCTCAAACCAAATGTCCTAGAACGAAATTTTCAAATGTAACTACTAGAATGTGATACAATACACTATTGGGTGAAGTTTGGTTGACTTCTGCGCAGCGGTTTGGGAGTTAACATCAAAATTACATTTCTCGGCCATATCGCATAGATCTCACTGTGAAAAGGCTTAAATGGCTTTTTTGACCTAAGTTTGAGGATTGCGCTCAAATCAAATGTCCTAGAATCAAATTTCCACATGTAACTACTAGATTGTGATACAATACACTAATGGGTGAAGTTTGGTTGACTTCTGCGCAGCGGTTTGGGAGTTAACATCAAAATTACATTTCTCGGCCATATCGCATAGATCTCACTGTGAAAAGGCTTAAATGGCTTTTTTGACCTAAGTTTAATAATTGCGCTCAAACCAAATGTCCTAAAACTAAATTTCCAAATGTAACTACTAGATTGTGATAAAATACACTATTGGGTGAAGTTTGGTTGACTTCTGCGCAGCGGTTTGGGAGTTAACATCAAATTTACATTTCTCGGCCATATCGCATAGATCTCACTGTGAAAAGGCTTAAATGACTTTTTTAATTAAGTTTGATGATTGCGTTCAAACAAAATGTCCTAGAACAAAATTTTCAAATGTAACTACTAGATTGTGATACAATACACTATTGGGTGAAGTTTGGTTGACTTCTGCGCAGCGGTTTGGGAGTTAACATCAAAATTACATTTCTCGGCCATATCGCATAGATCTCACTGTGAAAAGGCTTAAATGGCTTTTTTGACCTAAGTTTGAGGATTGCGCTCAAATCAAATGTCCTAGAACCAAATTTCCACATGTAACTACTAGATTGTGATACAATACACTATTGGGTGAAGTTTAGTTGACTTCTGCGCAGCGGTTTGGGAGTTAACATCAAAATTACATTTCTCGGCCATATCGCATAGATCTCACTGTGAAAAGGCTTAAATGACTTTTTTAATTAAGTTTGATGATTGCGCTCAAACAAAATTTCCTAGAACAAAATTTTCAAATGTAACTACTAGATTGTGATACAATACACTATTGGGTGAAGTTTAGTTGACTTCTGCGCAGCGGTTTGGGAGTTAACATCAAAATTACATTTCTCGGCCATATCGCATAGATCTCACTGTGAAAAGGCTTAAATGGCTTTTTTGACCTAAGTTTGAGGATTGCGCTCAAATCAAATGTCCTAGAACCAAATTTCCACATGTAACTACTAGATTGTGATACAATACACTAATGGGTGAAGTTTGGTTGACTTCTGCGCAGCGGTTTGAGAGTTAACATCAAAATTACATTTCTCGGCCATATCGCATAGATCTCACTGTGAAAAGGCTTAAATGACTTTTTTAATTAAGTTTGATGATTGCGTTCAAACAAAATGTCCTAGAACAAAATTTTCAAATGTAACTACTAGATTGTGATACAATACACTATTGGGTGAAGTTTAGTTGACTTCTGCGCAGCGGTTTGGGAGTTAACATCAAAATTACATTTCTCGGCCATATCGCATAGATCTCACTGTGAAAAGGCTTAAATGACTTTTTTAATTAAGTTTAATGATTGCGCTCAAACCAAATGTCCTAGAACGAAATTTTCAAATGTAACTACTAGAATGTGATACAATACACTATTGGGTGAAGTTTAGTTGACTTCTGCGCAGCGGTTTGGGATTTAACATCAAAATTACATTTCTCGGCCATATCGCATAGATCTCACTGTGAAAAGGCTTAAATGACTTTTTTAATTAAGTTTGATGATTGCGCTCAAACAAAATTTCTTAGAACAAAATTTTCAAATGTAACTACTAGATTGTGATACAATACACTATTGGGTGAAGTTTGGTTGACTTCTGCGCAGCGGTTTGGGAGTTAACATCAAAATTACATTTCTCGGCCATATCGCATAGATCTCACTGTGAAAAGGCTTAAATGACTTTTTTAATTAAGTTTGATGATTGCGTTCAAACAAAATGTCCTAGAACAAAATTTTCAAATGTAACTACTAGATTGTGATACAATACACTATTGGGTGAAGTTTAGTTGACTTCTGCGCAGCGGTTTGGGAGTTAACATCAAAATTACATTTCTCGGCCATATCGCATAGATCTCACTGTGAAAAGGCTTAAATGACTTTTTTAATTAAGTTTAATGATTGCGCTCAAACCAAATGTCCTAGAACGAAATTTTCAAATGTAACTACTAGAATGTGATACAATACACTATTGGGTGAAGTTTAGTTGACTTCTGCGCAGCGGTTTGGGATTTAACATCAAAATTACATTTCTCGGCCATATCGCATAGATCTCACTGTGAAAAGGCTTAAATGGCTTTTTTTAACAAAGTTTGAGGATTGCGCTCAAATCAAATGTTCTAGAACCAAATTTCCACATGTAACTACTAGATTGTGATACAATACACTAATGGGTGGTTTGGTTTACTTCTGCGCAGCGGTTTGGGAGTTAACATCAAAATTACATTTCTCGGCCATATCGCATAGATCTCACTGTGAAAAGGCTTAAATGGCTTTTTTGACCTAAGTTTAATAATTGCGCTCAAACCAAATGTCCTAGAACGAAATTTTCAAATGTAACTACTAGAATGTGATACAATACACTATTGGGTGAAGTTTGGTTGACTTCTGCGCAGCGGTTTGGGAGTTAACATCAAAATTACATTTCTCGGCCATATCGCATAGATCTCACTGTGAAAAGGCTTAAATGGCTTTTTTGACCTAAGTTTGAGGATTGCGCTCAAATCAAATGTCCTAGAACCAAATTTCCACATGTAACTACTAGATTGTGATACAATACACTAATGGGTGAAGTTTGGTTGACTTCTGCGCAGCGGTTTGGGAGTTAACATCAAAATTACATTTCTCGGCCATATCGCATAGATCTCACTGTGAAAAGGCTTAAATGGCTTTTTTGACCTAAGTTTAATAATTGCGCTCAAACCAAATGTCCTAAAACTAAATTTCCAAATGTAACTACTAGATTGTGATAAAATACACTATTGGGTGAAGTTTGGTTGACTTCTGCGCAGCGGTTTGGGAGTTAACATCAAAATTACATTTCTCGGCCATATCGCATAGATCTCACTGTGAAAAGGCTTAAATGACTTTTTTAATTAAGTTTGATGATTGCGTTCAAACAAAATGTCCTAGAACAAAAGTTTCAAATGTAACTACTAGATTGTGATACAATACACTATTGGGTGAAGTTTGGTTGACTTCTGCGCAGCGGTTTGGGAGTTAACATCAAAATTACATTTCTCGGCCATATCGCATAGATCTCACTGTGAAAAGGCTTAAATGGCTTTTTTGACCTAAGTTTGAGGATTGCGCTCAAATCAAATGTCCTAGAACCAAATTTCCACATGTAACTACTAGATTGTGATACAATACACTATTGGGTGAAGTTTAGTTGACTTCTGCGCAGCGGTTTGGGAGTTAACATCAAAATTACATTTCTCGGCCATATCGCATAGATCTCACTGTGAAAAGGCTTAAATGGCTTTTTTGACCTAAGTTTGAGGATTGCGCTCAAATCAAATGTCCTAGAACCAAATTTCCACATGTAACTACTAGATTGTGATACAATACACTAATGGGTGAAGTTTGGTTGACTTCTGCGCAGCGGTTTGGGAGTTAACATCAAAATTACATTTCTCGGCCATATCGCATAGATCTCACTGTGAAAAGGCTTAAATGGCTTTTTTGACCTAAGTTTAATAATTGCGCTCAAACCAAATGTCCTAAAACTAAATTTCCAAATGTAACTACTAGATTGTGATAAAATACACTATTGGGTGAAGTTTGGTTGACTTCTGCGCAGCGGTTTGGGAGTTAATATCAAAATTACATTTCTCGGCCATATCGCATAGATCTCACTGTGAAAAGGCTTAAATGGCTTTTTTGACCTAAGTTTGAGGATTGCGCTCAAATCAAATGTCCTAGAACCAAATTTCCACATGTAACTACTAGATTGTGATACAATACACTAATGGGTGAAGTTTGGTTGACTTCTGCGCAGCGGTTTGGGAGTTAACATCAAAATTACATTTCTCGGCCATATCGCATAGATCTCACTGTGAAAAGGCTTAAATGACTTTTTTAATTAAGTTTGATGTTTGCGCTCAAACAAAATTTCCTAGAACAAAATTTTCAAATGTAACTACTAGATTGTGATACAATACACTATTGGGTGAAGTTTAGTTGACTTCTGCGCAGCGGTTTGGGAGTTAACATCAAAATTACATTTCTCGGCCATATCGCATAGATCTCACTGTGAAAAGGCTTAAATGGCTTTTTTGACCTAAGTTTGAGGATTGCGCTCAAATCAAATGTCCTAGAACCAAATTTCCACATGTAACTACTAGATTGTGATACAATACACTAATGGGTGAAGTTTGGTTTACTTCTGCGCAGCGGTTTGGGAGTTAACATCAAAATTACATTTCTCGGCCATATCGCATAGATCTCACTGTGAAAAGGCTTAAATGGCTTTTTTGACCTAAGTTTGAGGATTGCGCTCAAAGAAAATGTCCTAGAACAAAATTTTCAAATGTAACTACTAGATTGTGATACAATACACTATTGGGTGAAGTTTGGTTGACTTCTGCGCAGCGGTTTGGGAGTTAACATCAAAATTACATTTCTCGGCCATATCGCATAGATCTCACTGTGAAAAGGCTTAAATGACTTTTTTAATTAAGTTTGATGATTGCGCTCAAACAAAATTTCCTAGAACAAAATTTTCAAATGTAACTACTAGATTGTGATACAATACACTATTGGGTGAAGTTTGGTTGACTTCTGCGCAGCGGTTTGGGAGTTAACATCAAAATTACATTTCTCGGCCATATCGCATAGATCTCACTGTGAAAAGGCTTAAATGGCTTTTTTGACCTAAGTTTGATGATTGCGCTCAAACCAAATGTCCTAGAACGAAATTTTCAAATGTAACTACTAGAATGTGATACAATACACTATTGGGTGAAGTTTGGTTGACTTCTGCGCAGCGGTTTGGGAGTTAACATCAAAATTACATTTCTCGGCCATATCGCATAGATCTCTCTGTGAAAAGGCTTAAATGACTTTTTTAATTAAGTTTGATGATTGCGTTCAAACAAAATGTCCTAAAACAAAATTTTCAAATGTAACTACTAGATTGTGATACAATACACTATTGGGTGAAGTTTGGTTGACTTCTGCGCAGCGGTTTGGGAGTTAACGTCAAAATCACATTTCTCGGCCATATCGCATAGATCTCACTGTGAAAAGGCTTAAATGGCTTTTTTGACCTAAGTTTGAGGATTGCGCTCAAATCAAATGTCCTAGAACCAAATTTCCACATGTAACTACTAGATTGTGATACAATACACTAATGGGTGAAGTTTGGTTTACTTCTGCGCAGCGGTTTGGGAGTTAACATCAAAATTACATTTCTCGGCCATATCGCATAGATCTCACTGTGAAAAGGCTTAAATGGCTTTTTTGACCTAAGTTTAATGATTGCGCTCAAACCAAATGTCCTAGAACGAAATTTTCAAATGTAACTACTAGAATGTGATACAATACACTATTGGGTGAAGTTTGGTTGACTTCTGCGCAGCGGTTTGGGAGTTAACATCAAAATTACATTTCTCGGCCATATCGCATAGATCTCACTGTGAAAAGGCTTAAATGGCTTTTTTGACCTAAGTTTGAGGATTGCGCTCAAACAAAATGTCCTAGAACAAAATTTTCAAATGTAACTACTAGATTGTGATACAATACACTATTGGGTGAAGTTTGGTTGACTTCTGCGCAGCGGTTTGGGAGTTAACATCAAAATTACATTTCTCGGCCATATCGCATAGATCTCACTGTGAAAAGGCTTAAATGACTTTTTTAATTAAGTTTGATGATTGCGTTCAAACAAAATGTCCTAGAACAAAATTTTCAAATGTAACTACTAGATTGTGATACAATACACTATTGGGTGAAGTTTGGTTGACTTCTGCGCAGCGGTTTGGGAGTTAACATCAAAATTACATTTCTCGGCCATATCGCATAGATCTCACTGTGAAAAGGCTTAAATGACTTTTTTAGTTAAGTTTGATGATTGCGTTCAAACAAAATGTCCTAGAACAAAATTTTCAAATGTAACTACTAGATTGTGATACAATACACTATTGGGTGAAGTTTAGTTGACTTCTGCGCAGCGGTTTGGGAGTTAACATCAAAATTACATTTCTCGGCCATATCGCATAGATCTCACTGTGAAAAGGCTTAAATGACTTTTTTAATTAAGTTTAATGATTGCGCTCAAACCAAATGTCCTAGAACGAAATTTTCAAATGTAACTACTAGAATGTGATACAATACACTATTGGGTGAAGTTTAGTTGACTTCTGCGCAGCGGTTTGGGATTTAACATCAAAATTACATTTCTCGGCCATATCGCATAGATCTCACTGTGAAAAGGCTTAAATGGCTTTTTTGACCTAAGTTTGAGGATTGCGCTAAAATCAAATGTCCTAGAACCAAATTTCCACATGTAACTACTAGATTGTGATACAATACACTAATGGGTGAAGTTTGGTTGACCTCTGCGCAGCGGTTTGGGAGTTAACATCAAAATTACATTTCTCGGCCAAATCGCATAGATCTCACTGTGAAAAGGCTTAAATGACTTTTTTAATTAAGTTTGATGATTGCGCTCAAACAAAATTTCCTAGAACAAAATTTTCAAATGTAACTACTAGATTGTGATACAATACACTATTGGGTGAAGTTTGGTTGACTTCTGCGCAGCGGTTTGGGAGTTAACATCAAAATTACATTTCTCGGCCATATCGCATAGATCTCACTGTGAAAAGGCTTAAATGGCTTTTTTGACCTAAGTTTAATAATTGCGCTCAAACCAAATGTCCTAGAACCAAATTTCCACATGTAACTACTAGATTGTGATACAATACACTATTGGGTGAAGTTTAGTTGACTTCTGCGCAGCGGTTTGGGAGTTAACATCAAAATTACATTTCTCGGCCATATCGCATAGATCTCACTGTGAAAAGGCTTAAATGACTTTTTTAATTAAGTTTGATGATTGCGCTCAAACAAAATTTCCTAGAACAAAATTTTCAAATGTAACTACTAGATTGTGATACAATACACTATTGGGTGAAGTTTGGTTGACTTCTGCGCAGCGGTTTGGGAGTTAACATCAAAATTACATTTCTCGGCCATATCGCATAGATCTCACTGTGAAAAGGCTTAAATGACTTTTTTAATTAAGTTTGATGATTGCGTTCAAACAAAATGTCCTAGAACAAAATTTTCAAATGTAACTACTAGATTGTGATACAATACACTATTGGGTGAAGTTTAGTTGACTTCTGCGCAGCGGTTTGGGAGTTAACATCAAAATTACATTTCTCGGCCATATCGCATAGATCTCACTGTGAAAAGGCTTAAATGACTTTTTTAATTAAGTTTAATGATTGCGCTCAAACCAAATGTCCTAGAACGAAATTTTCAAATGTAACTACTAGAATGTGATACAATACACTATTGGGTGAAGTTTAGTTGACTTCTGCGCAGCGGTTTGGGATTTAACATCAAAATTACATTTCTCGGCCATATCGCATAGATCTCACTGTGAAAAGGCTTAAATGGCTTTTTTTAACAAAGTTTGAGGATTGCGCTCAAATCAAATGTTCTAGAACCAAATTTCCACATGTAACTACTAGATTGTGATACAATACACTAATGGGTGGTTTGGTTTACTTCTGCGCAGCGGTTTGGGAGTTAACATCAAAATTACATTTCTCGGCCATATCGCATAGATCTCACTGTGAAAAGGCTTAAATGGCTTTTTTGACCTAAGTTTAATAATTGCGCTCAAACCAAATGTCCTAGAACGAAATTTTCAAATGTAACTACTAGAATGTGATACAATACACTATTGGGTGAAGTTTGGTTGACTTCTGCGCAGCGGTTTGGGAGTTAACATCAAAATTACATTTCTCGGCCATATCGCATAGATCTCACTGTGAAAAGGCTTAAATGGCTTTTTTGACCTAAGTTTGAGGATTGCGCTCAAATCAAATGTCCTAGAATCAAATTTCCACATGTAACTACTAGATTGTGATACAATACACTAATGGGTGAAGTTTGGTTGACTTCTGCGCAGCGGTTTGGGAGTTAACATCAAAATTACATTTCTCGGCCATATCGCATAGATCTCACTGTGAAAAGGCTTAAATGGCTTTTTTGACCTAAGTTTAATAATTGCGCTCAAACCAAATGTCCTAAAACTAAATTTCCAAATGTAACTACTAGATTGTGATAAAATACACTATTGGGTGAAGTTTGGTTGACTTCTGCGCAGCGGTTTGGGAGTTAACATCAAATTTACATTTCTCGGCCATATCGCATAGATCTCACTGTGAAAAGGCTTAAATGACTTTTTTAATTAAGTTTGATGATTGCGTTCAAACAAAATGTCCTAGAACAAAATTTTCAAATGTAACTACTAGATTGTGATACAATACACTATTGGGTGAAGTTTGGTTGACTTCTGCGCAGCGGTTTGGGAGTTAACATCAAAATTACATTTCTCGGCCATATCGCATAGATCTCACTGTGAAAAGGCTTAAATGGCTTTTTTGACCTAAGTTTGAGGATTGCGCTCAAATCAAATGTCCTAGAACCAAATTTCCACATGTAACTACTAGATTGTGATACAATACACTATTGGGTGAAGTTTAGTTGACTTCTGCGCAGCGGTTTGGGAGTTAACATCAAAATTACATTTCTCGGCCATATCGCATAGATCTCACTGTGAAAAGGCTTAAATGACTTTTTTAATTAAGTTTGATGATTGCGCTCAAACAAAATTTCCTAGAACAAAATTTTCAAATGTAACTACTAGATTGTGATACAATACACTATTGGGTGAAGTTTAGTTGACTTCTGCGCAGCGGTTTGGGAGTTAACATCAAAATTACATTTCTCGGCCATATCGCATAGATCTCACTGTGAAAAGGCTTAAATGGCTTTTTTGACCTAAGTTTGAGGATTGCGCTCAAATCAAATGTCCTAGAACCAAATTTCCACATGTAACTACTAGATTGTGATACAATACACTAATGGGTGAAGTTTGGTTGACTTCTGCGCAGCGGTTTGAGAGTTAACATCAAAATTACATTTCTCGGCCATATCGCATAGATCTCACTGTGAAAAGGCTTAAATGACTTTTTTAATTAAGTTTGATGATTGCGTTCAAACAAAATGTCCTAGAACAAAATTTTCAAATGTAACTACTAGATTGTGATACAATACACTATTGGGTGAAGTTTAGTTGACTTCTGCGCAGCGGTTTGGGAGTTAACATCAAAATTACATTTCTCGGCCATATCGCATAGATCTCACTGTGAAAAGGCTTAAATGACTTTTTTAATTAAGTTTAATGATTGCGCTCAAACCAAATGTCCTAGAACGAAATTTTCAAATGTAACTACTAGAATGTGATACAATACACTATTGGGTGAAGTTTAGTTGACTTCTGCGCAGCGGTTTGGGATTTAACATCAAAATTACATTTCTCGGCCATATCGCATAGATCTCACTGTGAAAAGGCTTAAATGACTTTTTTAATTAAGTTTGATGATTGCGCTCAAACAAAATTTCTTAGAACAAAATTTTCAAATGTAACTACTAGATTGTGATACAATACACTATTGGGTGAAGTTTGGTTGACTTCTGCGCAGCGGTTTGGGAGTTAACATCAAAATTACATTTCTCGGCCATATCGCATAGATCTCACTGTGAAAAGGCTTAAATGACTTTTTTAATTAAGTTTGATGATTGCGTTCAAACAAAATGTCCTAGAACAAAATTTTCAAATGTAACTACTAGATTGTGATACAATACACTATTGGGTGAAGTTTAGTTGACTTCTGCGCAGCGGTTTGGGAGTTAACATCAAAATTACATTTCTCGGCCATATCGCATAGATCTCACTGTGAAAAGGCTTAAATGACTTTTTTAATTAAGTTTAATGATTGCGCTCAAACCAAATGTCCTAGAACGAAATTTTCAAATGTAACTACTAGAATGTGATACAATACACTATTGGGTGAAGTTTAGTTGACTTCTGCGCAGCGGTTTGGGATTTAACATCAAAATTACATTTCTCGGCCATATCGCATAGATCTCACTGTGAAAAGGCTTAAATGGCTTTTTTTAACAAAGTTTGAGGATTGCGCTCAAATCAAATGTTCTAGAACCAAATTTCCACATGTAACTACTAGATTGTGATACAATACACTAATGGGTGGTTTGGTTTACTTCTGCGCAGCGGTTTGGGAGTTAACATCAAAATTACATTTCTCGGCCATATCGCATAGATCTCACTGTGAAAAGGCTTAAATGGCTTTTTTGACCTAAGTTTAATAATTGCGCTCAAACCAAATGTCCTAGAACGAAATTTTCAAATGTAACTACTAGAATGTGATACAATACACTATTGGGTGAAGTTTGGTTGACTTCTGCGCAGCGGTTTGGGAGTTAACATCAAAATTACATTTCTCGGCCATATCGCATAGATCTCACTGTGAAAAGGCTTAAATGGCTTTTTTGACCTAAGTTTGAGGATTGCGCTCAAATCAAATGTCCTAGAACCAAATTTCCACATGTAACTACTAGATTGTGATACAATACACTAATGGGTGAAGTTTGGTTGACTTCTGCGCAGCGGTTTGGGAGTTAACATCAAAATTACATTTCTCGGCCATATCGCATAGATCTCACTGTGAAAAGGCTTAAATGGCTTTTTTGACCTAAGTTTAATAATTGCGCTCAAACCAAATGTCCTAAAACTAAATTTCCAAATGTAACTACTAGATTGTGATAAAATACACTATTGGGTGAAGTTTGGTTGACTTCTGCGCAGCGGTTTGGGAGTTAACATCAAAATTACATTTCTCGGCCATATCGCATAGATCTCACTGTGAAAAGGCTTAAATGACTTTTTTAATTAAGTTTGATGATTGCGTTCAAACAAAATGTCCTAGAACAAAAGTTTCAAATGTAACTACTAGATTGTGATACAATACACTATTGGGTGAAGTTTGGTTGACTTCTGCGCAGCGGTTTGGGAGTTAACATCAAAATTACATTTCTCGGCCATATCGCATAGATCTCACTGTGAAAAGGCTTAAATGGCTTTTTTGACCTAAGTTTGAGGATTGCGCTCAAATCAAATGTCCTAGAACCAAATTTCCACATGTAACTACTAGATTGTGATACAATACACTATTGGGTGAAGTTTAGTTGACTTCTGCGCAGCGGTTTGGGAGTTAACATCAAAATTACATTTCTCGGCCATATCGCATAGATCTCACTGTGAAAAGGCTTAAATGGCTTTTTTGACCTAAGTTTGAGGATTGCGCTCAAATCAAATGTCCTAGAACCAAATTTCCACATGTAACTACTAGATTGTGATACAATACACTAATGGGTGAAGTTTGGTTGACTTCTGCGCAGCGGTTTGGGAGTTAACATCAAAATTACATTTCTCGGCCATATCGCATAGATCTCACTGTGAAAAGGCTTAAATGGCTTTTTTGACCTAAGTTTAATAATTGCGCTCAAACCAAATGTCCTAAAACTAAATTTCCAAATGTAACTACTAGATTGTGATAAAATACACTATTGGGTGAAGTTTGGTTGACTTCTGCGCAGCGGTTTGGGAGTTAATATCAAAATTACATTTCTCGGCCATATCGCATAGATCTCACTGTGAAAAGGCTTAAATGGCTTTTTTGACCTAAGTTTGAGGATTGCGCTCAAATCAAATGTCCTAGAACCAAATTTCCACATGTAACTACTAGATTGTGATACAATACACTAATGGGTGAAGTTTGGTTGACTTCTGCGCAGCGGTTTGGGAGTTAACATCAAAATTACATTTCTCGGCCATATCGCATAGATCTCACTGTGAAAAGGCTTAAATGACTTTTTTAATTAAGTTTGATGTTTGCGCTCAAACAAAATTTCCTAGAACAAAATTTTCAAATGTAACTACTAGATTGTGATACAATACACTATTGGGTGAAGTTTAGTTGACTTCTGCGCAGCGGTTTGGGAGTTAACATCAAAATTACATTTCTCGGCCATATCGCATAGATCTCACTGTGAAAAGGCTTAAATGGCTTTTTTGACCTAAGTTTGAGGATTGCGCTCAAATCAAATGTCCTAGAACCAAATTTCCACATGTAACTACTAGATTGTGATACAATACACTAATGGGTGAAGTTTGGTTTACTTCTGCGCAGCGGTTTGGGAGTTAACATCAAAATTACATTTCTCGGCCATATCGCATAGATCTCACTGTGAAAAGGCTTAAATGGCTTTTTTGACCTAAGTTTGAGGATTGCGCTCAAAGAAAATGTCCTAGAACAAAATTTTCAAATGTAACTACTAGATTGTGATACAATACACTATTGGGTGAAGTTTGGTTGACTTCTGCGCAGCGGTTTGGGAGTTAACATCAAAATTACATTTCTCGGCCATATCGCATAGATCTCACTGTGAAAAGGCTTAAATGACTTTTTTAATTAAGTTTGATGATTGCGCTCAAACAAAATTTCCTAGAACAAAATTTTCAAATGTAACTACTAGATTGTGATACAATACACTATTGGGTGAAGTTTGGTTGACTTCTGCGCAGCGGTTTGGGAGTTAACATCAAAATTACATTTCTCGGCCATATCGCATAGATCTCACTGTGAAAAGGCTTAAATGGCTTTTTTGACCTAAGTTTGATGATTGCGCTCAAACCAAATGTCCTAGAACGAAATTTTCAAATGTAACTACTAGAATGTGATACAATACACTATTGGGTGAAGTTTGGTTGACTTCTGCGCAGCGGTTTGGGAGTTAACATCAAAATTACATTTCTCGGCCATATCGCATAGATCTCTCTGTGAAAAGGCTTAAATGACTTTTTTAATTAAGTTTGATGATTGCGTTCAAACAAAATGTCCTAAAACAAAATTTTCAAATGTAACTACTAGATTGTGATACAATACACTATTGGGTGAAGTTTGGTTGACTTCTGCGCAGCGGTTTGGGAGTTAACGTCAAAATCACATTTCTCGGCCATATCGCATAGATCTCACTGTGAAAAGGCTTAAATGGCTTTTTTGACCTAAGTTTGAGGATTGCGCTCAAATCAAATGTCCTAGAACCAAATTTCCACATGTAACTACTAGATTGTGATACAATACACTAATGGGTGAAGTTTGGTTTACTTCTGCGCAGCGGTTTGGGAGTTAACATCAAAATTACATTTCTCGGCCATATCGCATAGATCTCACTGTGAAAAGGCTTAAATGGCTTTTTTGACCTAAGTTTAATGATTGCGCTCAAACCAAATGTCCTAGAACGAAATTTTCAAATGTAACTACTAGAATGTGATACAATACACTATTGGGTGAAGTTTGGTTGACTTCTGCGCAGCGGTTTGGGAGTTAACATCAAAATTACATTTCTCGGCCATATCGCATAGATCTCACTGTGAAAAGGCTTAAATGGCTTTTTTGACCTAAGTTTGAGGATTGCGCTCAAACAAAATGTCCTAGAACAAAATTTTCAAATGTAACTACTAGATTGTGATACAATACACTATTGGGTGAAGTTTGGTTGACTTCTGCGCAGCGGTTTGGGAGTTAACATCAAAATTACATTTCTCGGCCATATCGCATAGATCTCACTGTGAAAAGGCTTAAATGACTTTTTTAATTAAGTTTGATGATTGCGTTCAAACAAAATGTCCTAGAACAAAATTTTCAAATGTAACTACTAGATTGTGATACAATACACTATTGGGTGAAGTTTGGTTGACTTCTGCGCAGCGGTTTGGGAGTTAACATCAAAATTACATTTCTCGGCCATATCGCATAGATCTCACTGTGAAAAGGCTTAAATGACTTTTTTAGTTAAGTTTGATGATTGCGTTCAAACAAAATGTCCTAGAACAAAATTTTCAAATGTAACTACTAGATTGTGATACAATACACTATTGGGTGAAGTTTAGTTGACTTCTGCGCAGCGGTTTGGGAGTTAACATCAAAATTACATTTCTCGGCCATATCGCATAGATCTCACTGTGAAAAGGCTTAAATGACTTTTTTAATTAAGTTTAATGATTGCGCTCAAACCAAATGTCCTAGAACGAAATTTTCAAATGTAACTACTAGAATGTGATACAATACACTATTGGGTGAAGTTTAGTTGACTTCTGCGCAGCGGTTTGGGATTTAACATCAAAATTACATTTCTCGGCCATATCGCATAGATCTCACTGTGAAAAGGCTTAAATGGCTTTTTTGACCTAAGTTTGAGGATTGCGCTAAAATCAAATGTCCTAGAACCAAATTTCCACATGTAACTACTAGATTGTGATACAATACACTAATGGGTGAAGTTTGGTTGACCTCTGCGCAGCGGTTTGGGAGTTAACATCAAAATTACATTTCTCGGCCAAATCGCATAGATCTCACTGTGAAAAGGCTTAAATGACTTTTTTAATTAAGTTTGATGATTGCGCTCAAACAAAATTTCCTAGAACAAAATTTTCAAATGTAACTACTAGATTGTGATACAATACACTATTGGGTGAAGTTTGGTTGACTTCTGCGCAGCGGTTTGGGAGTTAACATCAAAATTACATTTCTCGGCCATATCGCATAGATCTCACTGTGAAAAGGCTTAAATGGCTTTTTTGACCTAAGTTTAATAATTGCGCTCAAACCAAATGTCCTAAAACTAAATTTCCAAATGTAACTACTAGATTGTGATAAAATACACTATTGGGTGAAGTTTGGTTGACTTCTGCGCAGCGGTTTGGGAGTTAACATCAAAATTACATTTCTCGGCCATATCGCATAGATCTCACTGTGAAAAGGCTTAAATGGCTTTTTTGACCTAAGTTTGATGATTGCGCTCAAACCAAATGTCCTAGAACGAAATTTTCAAATGTAACTACTAGAATGTAATACAATACACTATTGGGTGAAGTTTGGTTGACTTCTGCGCAGCGGTTTGGGAGTTAACATCAAAATTACATTTCTCGGCCATATCGCATAGATCTCTCTGTGAAAAGGCTTAAATGACTTTTTTAATTAAGTTTGATGATTGCGTTCAAACAAAATGTCCTAAAACAAAATTTTCAAATGTAACTACTAGATTGTGATACAATACACTATTGGGTGAAGTTTGGTTGACTTCTGCGCAGCGGTTTGGGAGTTAACGTCAAAATTACATTTCTCGGCCATATCGCATAGATCTCACTGTGAAAAGGCTTAAATGGCTTTTTTGACCTAAGTTTGAGGATTGCGCTCAAATCAAATGTCCTAGAACCAAATTTCCACATGTAACTACTAGATTGTGATACAATACACTAATGGGTGAAGTTTGGTTTACTTCTGCGCAGCGGTTTGGGAGTTAACATCAAAATTACATTTCTCGGCCATATCGCATAGATCTCACTGTGAAAAGGCTTAAATGGCTTTTTTGACCTAAGTTTAATGATTGCGCTCAAACCAAATGTCCTAGAACGAAATTTTCAAATGTAACTACTAGAATGTGATACAATACACTATTGGGTGAAGTTTGGTTGACTTCTGCGCAGCGGTTTGGGAGTTAACATCAAAATTACATTTCTCGGCCATATCGCATAGATCTCACTGTGAAAAGGCTTAAATGGCTTTTTTGACCTAAGTTTGAGGATTGCGCTCAAACAAAATGTCCTAGAACAAAATTTTCAAATGTAACTACTAGATTGTGATACAATACACTATTGGGTGAAGTTTGGTTGACTTCTGCGCAGCGGTTTGGGAGTTAACATCAAAATTACATTTCTCGGCCATATCGCATAGATCTCACTGTGAAAAGGCTTAAATGACTTTTTTAATTAAGTTTGATGATTGCGTTCAAACAAAATGTCCTAGAACAAAATTTTCAAATGTAACTACTAGATTGTGATACAATACACTATTGGGTGAAGTTTGGTTGACTTCTGCGCAGCGGTTTGGGAGTTAACATCAAAATTACATTTCTCGGCCATATCGCATAGATCTCACTGTGAAAAGGCTTAAATGACTTTTTTAGTTAAGTTTGATGATTGCGTTCAAACAAAATGTCCTAGAACAAAATTTTCAAATGTAACTACTAGATTGTGATACAATACACTATTGGGTGAAGTTTAGTTGACTTCTGCGCAGCGGTTTGGGAGTTAACATCAAAATTACATTTCTCGGCCATATCGCATAGATCTCACTGTGAAAAGGCTTAAATGACTTTTTTAATTAAGTTTAATGATTGCGCTCAAACCAAATGTCCTAGAACGAAATTTTCAAATGTAACTACTAGAATGTGATACAATACACTATTGGGTGAAGTTTAGTTGACTTCTGCGCAGCGGTTTGGGATTTAACATAAAAATTACATTTCTCGGCCATATCGCATAGATCTCACTGTGAAAAGGCTTAAATGGCTTTTTTGACCTAAGTTTGAGGATTGCGCTCAAATCAAATGTCCTAGAACCAAATTTCCACATGTAACTACTAGATTGTGATACAATACACTAATGGGTGAAGTTTGGTTGACCTCTGCGCAGCGGTTTGGGAGTTAACATCAAAATTACATTTCTCGGCCAAATCGCATAGATCTCACTGTGAAAAGGCTTAAATGACTTTTTTAATTAAGTTTGATGATTGCGCTCAAACAAAATTTCCTAGAACAAAATTTTCAAATGTAACTACTAGATTGTGATACAATACACTATTGGGTGAAGTTTGGTTGACTTCTGCGCAGCGGTTTGGGAGTTAACATCAAAATTACATTTCTCGGCCATATCGCATAGATCTCACTGTGAAAAGGCTTAAATGGCTTTTTTGACCTAAGTTTAATAATTGCGCTCAAACCAAATGTCCTAAAACTAAATTTCCAAATGTAACTACTAGATTGTGATAAAATACACTATTGGGTGAAGTTTGGTTGACTTCTGCGCAGCGGTTTGGGAGTTAACATCAAAATTACATTTCTCGGCCATATCGCATAGATCTCACTGTGAAAAGGCTTAAATGGCTTTTTTGACCTAAGTTTGAGGATTGCGCTCAAATCAAATGTCCTAGAACCAAATTTCCACATGTAACTACTAGATTGTGATACAATACACTAATGGGTGAAGTTTGGTTGACCTCTGCGCAGCGGTTTGGGAGTTAACATCAAAATTACATTTCTCGGCCAAATCGCATAGATCTCACTGTGAAAAGGCTTAAATGACTTTTTTAATTAAGTTTGATGATTGCGCTCAAACAAAATTTCCTAGAACAAAATTTTCAAATGTAACTACTAGATTGTGATACAATACACTATTGGGTGAAGTTTGGTTGACTTCTGCGCAGCGGTTTGGGAGTTAACATCAAAATTACATTTCTCGGCCATATCGCATAGATCTCACTGTGAAAAGGCTTAAATGACTTTTTTAATTAAGTTTGATGATTGCGTTCAAACAAAATGTCCTAGAACAAAATTTTCAAATGTAACTACTAGATTGTGATACAATACACTATTGGGTGAAGTTTAGTTGACTTCTGCGCAGCGGTTTGGGAGTTAACATCAAAATTACATTTCTCGGCCATATCGCATAGATCTCACTGTGAAAAGGCTTAAATGACTTTTTTAATTAAGTTTAATGATTGCGCTCAAACCAAATGTCCTAGAACGAAATTTTCAAATGTAACTACTAGATTGTGATACAATACACTATTGGGTGACGTTTGGTTGACTTCTGCGCAGCGGTTTGGGAGTTAACGTCAAAATTACATTTCTCGGCCATATCGCATAGATCTCACTGTGAAAAGGCTTAAATGGCTTTTTTGACCTAAGTTTGAGGATTGCGCTCAAATCAAATGTCCTAGAACCAAATTTCCACATGTAACTACTAGATTGTGATACAATACACTAATGGGTGAAGTTTGGTTTACTTCTGCGCAGCGGTTTGGGAGTTAACATCAAAATTACATTTCTCGGCCATATCGCATAGATCTCACTGTGAAAAGGCTTAAATGGCTTTTTTGACCTAAGTTTAATGAATGCGCTCAAACCAAATGTCCTAGAACGAAATTTTCAAATGTAACTACTAGAATGTGATACAATACACTATTGGGTGAAGTTTGGTTGACTTCTGCGCAGCGGTTTGGGAGTTAACATCAAAATTACATTTCTCGGCCATATCGCATAGATCTCACTGTGAAAAGGCTTAAATGGCTTTTTTGACCTAGGTTTGAGGATTGCGCTCAAACAAAATGTCCTAGAACAAAATTTTCAAATGTAACTACTAGATTGTGATACAATACACTATTGGGTGAAGTTTGGTTGACTTCTGCGCAGCGGTTTGGGAGTTAACATCAAAATTACATTTCTCGGCCATATCGCATAGATCTCACTGTGAAAAGGCTTAAATGACTTTTTTAATTAAGTTTGATGATTGCGTTCAAACAAAATGTCCTAGAACAAAATTTTCAAATGTAACTACTAGATTGTGATAAAATACACTATTGGGTGAAGTTTGGTTGACTTCTGCGCAGCGGTTTGGGAGTTAACATCAAAATTACATTTCTCGGCCATATCGCATAGATCTCACTGTGAAAAGGCTTAAATGGCTTTTTTGACCTAAGTTTGAGGATTGCGCTCAAATCAAATGTCCTAGAACCAAATTGCCACATGTAACTACAAGATTGTGATACAATACACTAATGGGTGAAGTTTGGTTGACTTCTGCGCAGCGGTTTGGGAGTTAACATCAAAATTACATTTCTCGGCCATATCGCATAGATCTCACTGTGAAAAGGCTTAAATGACTTTTTTAATTAAGTTTGATGATTGCGCTCAAACAAAATTTCCTAGAACAAAATTTTCAAATGTAACTACTAGATTGTGATACAATACACTATTGGGTGAAGTTTGGTTGACTTCTGCGCAGCGGTTTGGGAGTTAACATCAAAATTACATTTCTCGGCCATATCGCATAGATCTCACTGTGAAAAGGCTTAAATGACTTTTTTAATTAAGTTTGATGATTGCGTTCAAACAAAATGTCCTAGAACAAAATTTTCAAATGTAACTACTAGATTGTGATACAATACACTATTGGGTGAAGTTTAGTTGACTTCTGCGCAGCGGTTTGGGAGTTAACATCAAAATTACATTTCTCGGCCATATCGCATAGATCTCACTGTGAAAAGGCTTAAATGACTTTTTTAATTAAGTTTAATGATTGCGCTCAAACCAAATGTCCTAGAACGAAATTTTCAAATGTAACTACTAGAATGTGATACAATACACTATTGGGTGAAGTTTAGTTGACTTCTGCGCAGCGGTTTGGGATTTAACATCAAAATTACATTTCTCGGCCATATCGCATAGATCTCACTGTGAAAAGGCTTAAATGGCTTTTTTGACCTAAGTTTGAGGATTGCGCTCAAATCAAATGTCCTAGAACCAAATTTCCACATGTAACTACTAGATTGTGATACAATACACTAATGGGTGAAGTTTGGTTTACTTCTGCGCAGCGTTTTGGGAGTTAACATCAAAATTACATTTCTCGGCCATATCGCATAGATCTCACTGTGAAAAGGCTTAAATGGCTTTTTTGACCTAAGTTTAATAATTGCGCTCAAACCAAATGTCCTAGAACTAAATTTTCAAATGTAACTACTAGATTGTGATACAATACACTATTGGGTGAAGTTTGGTTGACTTCTGCGCAGCGGTTTGGGAGTTAACATCAAAATTACATTTCTCGGCCATATCGCATAGATCTCACTGTGAAAAGGCTTAAATGGCTTTTTTGACCTAAGTTTAATGATTGCGCTCAAACCAAATGTCCTAGAACGAAATTTTCAAATGTAACTACTAGAATGTGATACAATACACTATTGGGTGAAGTTTGGTTGACTTCTGCGCAGCGGTTTGGGAGTTAACATCAAAATTACATTTCTCGGCCATATCGCATAGATCTCACTGTGAAAAGGCTTAAATGGCTTTTTTGACCTAAGTTTGAGAATTGCGCTTAAATCAAATGTCCTATAACCAAATTTCCACATGTAACTACTAGATTGTGATACAATACACTAATGGGTGAAGTTTGGTTGACTTCTGCGCAGCGGTTTGGGAGTTAACATCAAAATTACATTTCTCGGCCATATCGCATAGATCTCACTGTGAAAAGGCTTAAATGACTTTTTTAATTAAGTTTGATGATTGCGCTCAAACAAAATTTCCTAGAACAAAATTTTCAAATGTAACTACTAGATTGTGATACAATACACTATTGGGTGAAGTTTGGTTGACTTCTGCGCAGCGGTTTGGGAGTTAACATCAAAATTACATTTCTCGGCCATATCGCATAGATCTCACTGTGAAAAGGCTTAAATGGCTTTTTTGACCTAAGTTTAATGATTGCGCTCAAACCAAATGTCCTAGAACGAAATTTTCAAATGTAACTACTAGAATGTGATACAATACACTATTGGGTGAAGTTTGGTTGACTTCCGCGCAGCGGTTTGGGAGTTAACATCAAAATTACATTTCTCGGCCATATCGCATAGATCTCACTGTGAAAAGGCTTAAATGACTTTTTTAATTAAGTTTGATGATTGCGTTCAAACAAAATGTCCTAAAACAAAATTTTCAAATGTAACTACTAGATTGTGATACAATACACTATTGGGTGAAGTTTGGTTGACTTCTGCGCAGCGGTTTGGGAGTTAACATCAAAATTACATTTCTCGGCCATATCGCATAGATCTCACTGTGAAAAGGCTTAAATGGCTTTTTTGACCTAAGTTTGAGGATTGCGCTCAAATCAAATGTCCTAGAACCAAATTTCCACATGTAACTACTAGATTGTGATACAATACACTAATGGGTGAAGTTTGGTTTACTTCTGCGCAGCGGTTTGGGAGTTAACATCAAAATTACATTTCTCGGCCATATCGCATAGATCTCACTGTGAAAAGGCTTAAATGGCTTTTTTGACCTAAGTTTGAGGATTGCGCTCAAATCAAATGTCCTAGAACCAAATTTCCACATGTAATTACTAGATTGTGATACAATACACTAATGGGTGAAGTTTGGTTTACTTCTGCGCAGCGGTTTGGGAGTTAACATCAAAATTACATTTCTCGGCCATATCGCATAGATCTCACTGTGAAAAGGCTTAAATGGCTTTTTTGACCTAAGTTTAATGATTGCGCTCAAACCAAATGTCCTAGAACGAAATTTTCAAATGTAACTACTAGAATGTGATACAATACACTATTGGGTGAAGTTTGGTTGACTTCTGCGCAGCGGTTTGGGAGTTAACATCAAAATTACATTTCTCGGCCATATCGCATAGATCTCACTGTGAAAAGGCTTAAATGGCTTTTTTGACCTAGGTTTGAGGATTGCGCTCAAACAAAATGTCCTAGAACAAAATTTTCAAATGTAACTACTAGATTGTGATACAATACACTATTGGGTGAAGATTTGGTTGACTTCTGCGCAGCGGTTTGGGAGTTAACATCAAAATTACATTTCTCGGCCATATCGCATAGATCTCACTGTGAAAAGGCTTAAATGACTTTTTTAATTAAGTTTGATGATTGCGTTCAAACAAAATGTCCTAGAACAAAATTTTCAAATGTAACTACTAGATTGTGATACAATACACTATTGGGTGAAGTTTGGTTGACTTCTGCGCAGCGGTTTGGGAGTTAACATCAAAATTACATTTCTCGGCCATATCGCATAGATCTCACTGTGAAAAGGCTTAAATGGCTTTTTTGACCTAAGTTTGAGGATTGCGCTCAAATCAAATGTCCTAGAACCAAATTTCCACATGTAACTACTAGATTGTGATACAATACACTAATGGGTGAAGTTTGGTTTATTTCTGCGCAGAGGTTTGGGAGTTAACATCAAAATTACATTTCTCGGCCATATCGCATAGATCTCACTGTGAAAAGGCTTAAATGGCTTTTTTGACCTAAGTTTAATAATTGCGCTCAAACCAAATGTCCTAAAACTAAATTTCCAAATGTAACTACTAGATTGTGATAAAATAAACTATTGGGTGAAGTTTGGTTGACTTCTGCGCAGCGGTTTGGGAGTTAACATCAAAATTACATTTCTCGGCCATATCGCATAGATCTCACTGTGAAAAGGCTTAAATGGCTTTTTTGACCTAAGTTTGATGATTGCGCTCAAACCAAATGTCATAGAACGAAATTTTCAAATGTAACTACTAGAATGTGATACAATACACTATTGGGTGAAGTTTGGTTGACTTCTGCGCAGCGGTTTGGGAGTTAACATCAAAATTACATTTCTCGGCCATATCGCATAGATCTCACTGTGAAAAGGCTTAAATGACTTTTTTAATTAAGTTTGATGATTGCGCTCAAACAAAATTTCCTAGAACAAAATTTTCAAATGTAACTACTAGATTGTGATACAATACACTATTGGGTGAAGTTTGGTTGACTTCTGCGCAGCGGTTTGGGAGTTAACATCAAAATTACATTTCTCGGCCATATCGCATAGATCTCACTGTGAAAAGGCTTAAATGACTTTTTTAATTAAGTTTGATGATTGCGTTCAAACAAAATGTCCTAGAACAAAATTTTCAAATGTAACTACTAGATTGTGATACAATACACTATTGGGTGAAGTTTAGTTGACTTCTGCGCAGCGGTTTGGGAGTTAACATCAAAATTACATTTCTCGGCCATATCGCATAGATCTCACTGTGAAAAGGCTTAAATGACTTTTTTAATTAAGTTTAATGATTGCGCTCAAACCAAATGTCCTAGAACGAAATTTTCAAATGTAACTACTAGAATGTGATACAATACACTATTGGGTGAAGTTTAGTTGACTTCTGCGCAGCGGTTTGGGATTTAACATCAAAATTACATTTCTCGGCCATATCGCATAGATCTCACTGTGAAAAGGCTTAAATGGCTTTTTTGACCTAAGTTTGAGGATTGCGCTCAAATCAAATGTCCTAGAACCAAATTTCCACATGTAACTACTAGATTGTGATACAATACACTAATGGGTGAAGTTTGGTTTACTTCTGCGCAGCGTTTTGGGAGTTAACATCAAAATTACATTTCTCGGCCATATCGCATAGATCTCACTGTGAAAAGGCTTAAATGGCTTTTTTGACCTAAGTTTAATAATTGCGCTCAAACCAAATGTCCTAGAACTAAATTTTCAAATGTAACTACTAGATTGTGATACAATACACTATTGGGTGAAGTTTGGTTGACTTCTGCGCAGCGGTTTGGGAGTTAACATCAAAATTACATTTCTCGGCCATATCGCATAGATCTCACTGTGAAAAGGCTTAAATGGCTTTTTTGACCTAAGTTTAATGATTGCGCTCAAACCAAATGTCCTAGAACGAAATTTTCAAATGTAACTACTAGAATGTGATACAATACACTATTGGGTGAAGTTTGGTTGACTTCTGCGCAGCGGTTTGGGAGTTAACATCAAAATTACATTTCTCGGCCATATCGCATAGATCTCACTGTGAAAAGGCTTAAATGGCTTTTTTGACCTAAGTTTGAGAATTGCGCTTAAATCAAATGTCCTATAACCAAATTTCCACATGTAACTACTAGATTGTGATACAATACACTAATGGGTGAAGTTTGGTTGACTTCTGCGCAGCGGTTTGGGAGTTAACATCAAAATTACATTTCTCGGCCATATCGCATAGATCTCACTGTGAAAAGGCTTAAATGACTTTTTTAATTAAGTTTGATGATTGCGCTCAAACAAAATTTCCTAGAACAAAATTTTCAAATGTAACTACTAGATTGTGATACAATACACTATTGGGTGAAGTTTGGTTGACTTCTGCGCAGCGGTTTGGGAGTTAACATCAAAATTACATTTCTCGGCCATATCGCATAGATCTCACTGTGAAAAGGCTTAAATGGCTTTTTTGACCTAAGTTTAATGATTGCGCTCAAACCAAATGTCCTAGAACGAAATTTTCAAATGTAACTACTAGAATGTGATACAATACACTATTGGGTGAAGTTTGGTTGACTTCCGCGCAGCGGTTTGGGAGTTAACATCAAAATTACATTTCTCGGCCATATCGCATAGATCTCACTGTGAAAAGGCTTAAATGACTTTTTTAATTAAGTTTGATGATTGCGTTCAAACAAAATGTCCTAAAACAAAATTTTCAAATGTAACTACTAGATTGTGATACAATACACTATTGGGTGAAGTTTGGTTGACTTCTGCGCAGCGGTTTGGGAGTTAACATCAAAATTACATTTCTCGGCCATATCGCATAGATCTCACTGTGAAAAGGCTTAAATGGCTTTTTTGACCTAAGTTTGAGGATTGCGCTCAAATCAAATGTCCTAGAACCAAATTTCCACATGTAACTACTAGATTGTGATACAATACACTAATGGGTGAAGTTTGGTTTACTTCTGCGCAGCGGTTTGGGAGTTAACATCAAAATTACATTTCTCGGCCATATCGCATAGATCTCACTGTGAAAAGGCTTAAATGGCTTTTTTGACCTAAGTTTGAGGATTGCGCTCAAATCAAATGTCCTAGAACCAAATTTCCACATGTAATTACTAGATTGTGATACAATACACTAATGGGTGAAGTTTGGTTTACTTCTGCGCAGCGGTTTGGGAGTTAACATCAAAATTACATTTCTCGGCCATATCGCATAGATCTCACTGTGAAAAGGCTTAAATGGCTTTTTTGACCTAAGTTTAATGATTGCGCTCAAACCAAATGTCCTAGAACGAAATTTTCAAATGTAACTACTAGAATGTGATACAATACACTATTGGGTGAAGTTTGGTTGACTTCTGCGCAGCGGTTTGGGAGTTAACATCAAAATTACATTTCTCGGCCATATCGCATAGATCTCACTGTGAAAAGGCTTAAATGGCTTTTTTGACCTAGGTTTGAGGATTGCGCTCAAACAAAATGTCCTAGAACAAAATTTTCAAATGTAACTACTAGATTGTGATACAATACACTATTGGGTGAAGATTTGGTTGACTTCTGCGCAGCGGTTTGGGAGTTAACATCAAAATTACATTTCTCGGCCATATCGCATAGATCTCACTGTGAAAAGGCTTAAATGACTTTTTTAATTAAGTTTGATGATTGCGTTCAAACAAAATGTCCTAGAACAAAATTTTCAAATGTAACTACTAGATTGTGATACAATACACTATTGGGTGAAGTTTGGTTGACTTCTGCGCAGCGGTTTGGGAGTTAACATCAAAATTACATTTCTCGGCCATATCGCATAGATCTCACTGTGAAAAGGCTTAAATGGCTTTTTTGACCTAAGTTTGAGGATTGCGCTCAAATCAAATGTCCTAGAACCAAATTTCCACATGTAACTACTAGATTGTGATACAATACACTAATGGGTGAAGTTTGGTTTATTTCTGCGCAGAGGTTTGGGAGTTAACATCAAAATTACATTTCTCGGCCATATCGCATAGATCTCACTGTGAAAAGGCTTAAATGGCTTTTTTGACCTAAGTTTAATAATTGCGCTCAAACCAAATGTCCTAAAACTAAATTTCCAAATGTAACTACTAGATTGTGATAAAATAAACTATTGGGTGAAGTTTGGTTGACTTCTGCGCAGCGGTTTGGGAGTTAACATCAAAATTACATTTCTCGGCCATATCGCATAGATCTCACTGTGAAAAGGCTTAAATGGCTTTTTTGACCTAAGTTTGATGATTGCGCTCAAACCAAATGTCATAGAACGAAATTTTCAAATGTAACTACTAGAATGTGATACAATACACTATTGGGTGAAGTTTGGTTGACTTCTGCGCAGCGGTTTGGGAGTTAACATCAAAATTACATTTCTCGGCCATATCGCATAGATCTCTCTGTGAAAAGGCTTAAATGACTTTTTTAATTAAGTTTGATGATTGCGTTCAAACAAAATGTCCTAAAACAAAATTTTCAAATGTAACTACTAGATTGTGATACAATACACTATTGGGTGAAGTTTGGTTGACTTCTGCGCAGCGGTTTGGGAGTTAACGTCAAAATTACATTTCTCGGCCATATCGCATAGATCTCACTGTGAAAAGGCTTAAATGGCTTTTTTGACCTAAGTTTGAGGATTGCGCTCAAATCAAATGTCCTAGAACCAAATTTCCACATGTAATTACTAGATTGTGATACAATACACTAATGGGTGAAGTTTGGTTTACTTCTGCGCAGCGGTTTGGGAGTTAACATCAAAATTACATTTCTCGGCCATATCGCATAGATCTCACTGTGAAAAGGCTTAAATGGCTTTTTTGACCTAAGTTTAATGATTGCGCTCAAACCAAATGTCCTAGAACGAAATTTTCAAATGTAACTACTAGAATGTGATACAATACACTATTGGGTGAAGTTTGGTTGACTTCTGCGCAGCGGTTTGGGAGTTAACATCAAAATTACATTTCTCGGCCATATCGCATAGATCTCACTGTGAAAAGGCTTAAATGGCTTTTTTGACCTAGGTTTGAGGATTGCGCTCAAACAAAATGTCCTAGAACAAAATTTTCAAATGTAACTACTAGATTGTGATACAATACACTATTGGGTGAAGATTTGGTTGACTTCTGCGCAGCGGTTTGGGAGTTAACATCAAAATTACATTTCTCGGCCATATCGCATAGATCTCACTGTGAAAAGGCTTAAATGACTTTTTTAATTAAGTTTGATGATTGCGTTCAAACAAAATGTCCTAGAACAAAATTTTCAAATGTAACTACTAGATTGTGATACAATACACTATTGGGTGAAGTTTGGTTGACTTCTGCGCAGCGGTTTGGGAGTTAACATCAAAATTACATTTCTCGGCCATATCGCATAGATCTCACTGTGAAAAGGCTTAAATGGCTTTTTTGACCTAAGTTTGAGGATTGCGCTCAAATCAAATGTCCTAGAACCAAATTTCCACATGTAACTACTAGATTGTGATACAATACACTAATGGGTGAAGTTTGGTTTATTTCTGCGCAGAGGTTTGGGAGTTAACATCAAAATTACATTTCTCGGCCATATCGCATAGATCTCACTGTGAAAAGGCTTAAATGGCTTTTTTGACCTAAGTTTAATAATTGCGCTCAAACCAAATGTCCTAAAACTAAATTTCCAAATGTAACTACTAGATTGTGATAAAATAAACTATTGGGTGAAGTTTGGTTGACTTCTGCGCAGCGGTTTGGGAGTTAACATCAAAATTACATTTCTCGGCCATATCGCATAGATCTCACTGTGAAAAGGCTTAAATGGCTTTTTTGACCTAAGTTTGATGATTGCGCTCAAACCAAATGTCATAGAACGAAATTTTCAAATGTAACTACTAGAATGTGATACAATACACTATTGGGTGAAGTTTGGTTGACTTCTGCGCAGCGGTTTGGGAGTTAACATCAAAATTACATTTCTCGGCCATATCGCATAGATCTCTCTGTGAAAAGGCTTAAATGACTTTTTTAATTAAGTTTGATGATTGCGTTCAAACAAAATGTCCTAAAACAAAATTTTCAAATGTAACTACTAGATTGTGATACAATACACTATTGGGTGAAGTTTGGTTGACTTCTGCGCAGCGGTTTGGGAGTTAACGTCAAAATTACATTTCTCGGCCATATCGCATAGATCTCACTGTGAAAAGGCTTAAATGGCTTTTTTGACCTAAGTTTGAGGATTGCGCTCAAATCAAATGTCCTAGAACCAAATTTCCACATGTAACTACTAGATTGTGATACAATACACTAATGGGTGAAGTTTGGTTTACTTCTGCGCAGCGGTTTGGGAGTTAACATCAAAATTACATTTCTCGGCCATATCGCATAGATCTCACTGTGAAAAGGCTTAAATGGCTTTTTTGACCTAAGTTTAATGATTGCGCTCAAACCAAATGTCCTAGAACGAAATTTTCAAATGTAACTACTAGAATGTGATACAATACACTATTGGGTGAAGTTTGGTTGACTTCTGCGCAGCGGTTTGGGAGTTAACATCAAAATTACATTTCTCGGCCATATCGCATAGATCTCACTGTGAAAAGGCTTAAATGGCTTTTTTGACCTAAGTTTGAGGATTGCGCTCAAACAAAATGTCCTAGAACAAAATTTTCAAATGTAACTACTAGATTGTGATACAATACACTATTGGGTGAAGTTTGGTTGACTTCTGCGCAGCGGTTTGGGAGTTAACATCAAAATTACATTTCTCGGCCATATCGCATAGATCTCACTGTGAAAAGGCTTAAATGACTTTTTTAATTAAGTTTGATGATTGCGTTCAAACAAAATGTCCTAGAACAAAATTTTCAAATGTAACTACTAGATTGTGATACAATACACTATTGGGTGAAGTTTGGTTGACTTCTGCGCAGCGGTTTGGGAGTTAACATCAAAATTACATTTCTCGGCCATATCGCATAGATCTCACTGTGAAAAGGCTTAAATGACTTTTTTAGTTAAGTTTGATGATTGCGTTCAAACAAAATGTCCTAGAACAAAATTTTCAAATGTAACTACTAGATTGTGATACAATACACTATTGGGTGAAGTTTAGTTGACTTCTGCGCAGCGGTTTGGGAGTTAACATCAAAATTACATTTCTCGGCCATATCGCATAGATCTCACTGTGAAAAGGCTTAAATGACTTTTTTAATTAAGTTTAATGATTGCGCTCAAACCAAATGTCCTAGAACGAAATTTTCAAATGTAACTACTAGAATGTGATACAATACACTATTGGGTGAAGTTTAGTTGACTTCTGCGCAGCGGTTTGGGATTTAACATCAAAATTACATTTCTCGGCCATATCGCATAGATCTCACTGTGAAAAGGCTTAAATGGCTTTTTTGACCTAAGTTTGAGGATTGCGCTCAAATCAAATGTCCTAGAACCAAATTTCCACATGTAACTACTAGATTGTGATACAATACACTAATGGGTGAAGTTTGGTTGACCTCTGCGCAGCGGTTTGGGAGTTAACATCAAAATTACATTTCTCGGCCAAATCGCATAGATCTCACTGTGAAAAGGCTTAAATGACTTTTTTAATTAAGTTTGATGATTGCGCTCAAACAAAATTTCCTAGAACAAAATTTTCAAATGTAACTACTAGATTGTGATACAATACACTATTGGGTGAAGTTTGGTTGACTTCTGCGCAGCGGTTTGGGAGTTAACATCAAAATTACATTTCTCGGCCATATCGCATAGATCTCACTGTGAAAAGGCTTAAATGGCTTTTTTGACCTAAGTTTAATAATTGCGCTCAAACCAAATGTCCTAAAACTAAATTTCCAAATGTAACTACTAGATTGTGATAAAATACACTATTGGGTGAAGTTTGGTTGACTTCTGCGCAGCGGTTTGGGAGTTAACATCAAAATTACATTTCTCGGCCATATCGCATAGATCTCACTGTGAAAAGGCTTAAATGGCTTTTTTGACCTAAGTTAGAGGATTGCGCTCAAATCAAATGTCCTAGAACCAAATTTCCACATGTAACTACTAGATTGTGATACAATACACTAATGGGTGAAGTTTGGTTGACCTCTGCGCAGCGGTTTGGGAGTTAACATCAAAATTACATTTCTCGGCCAAATCGCATAGATCTCACTGTGAAAAGGCTTAAATGACTTTTTTAATTAAGTTTGATGATTGCGCTCAAACAAAATTTCCTAGAACAAAATTTTCAAATGTAACTACTAGATTGTGATACAATACACTATTGGGTGAAGTTTGGTTGACTTCTGCGCAGCGGTTTGGGAGTTAACATCAAAATTACATTTCTCGGCCATATCGCATAGATCTCACTGTGAAAAGGCTTAAATGACTTTTTTAATTAAGTTTGATGATTGCGTTCAAACAAAATGTCCTAGAACAAAATTTTCAAATGTAACTACTAGATTGTGATACAATACACTATTGGGTGAAGTTTAGTTGACTTCTGCGCAGCGGTTTGGGAGTTAACATCAAAATTACATTTCTCGGCCATATCGCATAGATCTCACTGTGAAAAGGCTTAAATGACTTTTTTAATTAAGTTTAATGACTGCGCTCAAACCAAATGTCCTAGAACGAAATTTTCAAATGTAACTACTAGATTGTGATACAATACACTATTGGGTGACGTTTGGTTGACTTCTGCGCAGCGGTTTGGGAGTTAACGTCAAAATTACATTTCTCGGCCATATCGCATAGATCTCACTGTGAAAAGGCTTAAATGGCTTTTTTGACCTAAGTTTGAGGATTGCGCTCAAATCAAATGTCCTAGAACCAAATTTCCACATGTAACTACTAGATTGTGATACAATACACTAATGGGTGAAGTTTGGTTTACTTCTGCGCAGCGGTTTGGGAGTTAACATCAAAATTACATTTCTCGGCCATATCGCATAGATCTCACTGTGAAAAGGCTTAAATGGCTTTTTTGACCTAAGTTTAATGAATGCGCTCAAACCAAATGTCCTAGAACGAAATTTTCAAATGTAACTACTAGAATGTGATACAATACACTATTGGGTGAAGTTTGGTTGACTTCTGCGCAGCGGTTTGGGAGTTAACATCAAAATTACATTTCTCGGCCATATCGCATAGATCTCACTGTGAAAAGGCTTAAATGGCTTTTTTGACCTAGGTTTGAGGATTGCGCTCAAACAAAATGTCCTAGAACAAAATTTTCAAATGTAACTACTAGATTGTGATACAATACACTATTGGGTGAAGTTTGGTTGACTTCTGCGCAGCGGTTTGGGAGTTAACATCAAAATTACATTTCTCGGCCATATCGCATAGATCTCACTGTGAAAAGGCTTAAATGACTTTTTTAATTAAGTTTGATGATTGCGTTCAAACAAAATGTCCTAGAACAAAATTTTCAAATGTAACTACTAGATTGTGATAAAATACACTATTGGGTGAAGTTTGGTTGACTTCTGCGCAGCGGTTTGGGAGTTAACATCAAAATTACATTTCTCGGCCATATCGCATAGATCTCACTGTGAAAAGGCTTAAATGGCTTTTTTGACCTAAGTTTGAGGATTGCGCTCAAATCAAATGTCCTAGAACCAAATTGCCACATGTAACTACAAGATTGTGATACAATACACTAATGGGTGAAGTTTGGTTGACTTCTGCGCAGCGGTTTGGGAGTTAACATCAAAATTACATTTCTCGGCCATATCGCATAGATCTCACTGTGAAAAGGCTTAAATGACTTTTTTAATTAAGTTTGATGATTGCGCTCAAACAAAATTTCCTAGAACAAAATTTTCAAATGTAACTACTAGATTGTGATACAATACACTATTGGGTGAAGTTTGGTTGACTTCTGCGCAGCGGTTTGGGAGTTAACATCAAAATTACATTTCTCGGCCATATCGCATAGATCTCACTGTGAAAAGGCTTAAATGACTTTTTTAATTAAGTTTGATGATTGCGTTCAAACAAAATGTCCTAGAACAAAATTTTCAAATGTAACTACTAGATTGTGATACAATACACTATTGGGTGAAGTTTAGTTGACTTCTGCGCAGCGGTTTGGGAGTTAACATCAAAATTACATTTCTCGGCCATATCGCATAGATCTCACTGTGAAAAGGCTTAAATGACTTTTTTAATTAAGTTTAATGATTGCGCTCAAACCAAATGTCCTAGAACGAAATTTTCAAATGTAACTACTAGAATGTGATACAATACACTATTGGGTGAAGTTTAGTTGACTTCTGCGCAGCGGTTTGGGATTTAACATCAAAATTACATTTCTCGGCCATATCGCATAGATCTCACTGTGAAAAGGCTTAAATGGCTTTTTTGACCTAAGTTTGAGGATTGCGCTCAAATCAAATGTCCTAGAACCAAATTTCCACATGTAACTACTAGATTGTGATACAATACACTAATGGGTGAAGTTTGGTTTACTTCTGCGCAGCGTTTTGGGAGTTAACATCAAAATTACATTTCTCGGCCATATCGCATAGATCTCACTGTGAAAAGGCTTAAATGGCTTTTTTGACCTAAGTTTAATAATTGCGCTCAAACCAAATGTCCTAGAACTAAATTTTCAAATGTAACTACTAGATTGTGATACAATACACTATTGGGTGAAGTTTGGTTGACTTCTGCGCAGCGGTTTGGGAGTTAACATCAAAATTACATTTCTCGGCCATATCGCATAGATCTCACTGTGAAAAGGCTTAAATGGCTTTTTTTGACCTAAGTTTAATGATTGCGCTCAAACCAAATGTCCTAGAACGAAATTTTTAAATGTAACTACTAGAATGTGATACAATACACTATTGGGTGAAGTTTGGTTGACTTCTGCGCAGCGGTTTGGGAGTTAACATCAAAATTACATTTCTCGGCCATATCGCATAGATCTCACTGTGAAAAGGCTTAAATGGCTTTTTTGACCTAAGTTTGAGAATTGCGCTTAAATCAAATGTCCTATAACCAAATTTCCACATGTAACTACTAGATTGTGATACAATACACTAATGGGTGAAGTTTGGTTGACTTCTGCGCAGCGGTTTGGGAGTTAACATCAAAATTACATTTCTCGGCCATATCGCATAGATCTCACTGTGAAAAGGCTTAAATGACTTTTTTAATTAAGTTTGATGATTGCGCTCAAACAAAATTTCCTAGAACAAAATTTTCAAATGTAACTACTAGATTGTGATACAATACACTATTGGGTGAAGTTTGGTTGACTTCTGCGCAGCGGTTTGGGAGTTAACATCAAAATTACATTTCTCGGCCATATCGCATAGATCTCACTGTGAAAAGGCTTAAATGACTTTTTTAATTAAGTTTGATGATTGCGTTCAAACAAAATGTCCTAGAACAAAATTTTCAAATGTAACTACTAGATTGTGATACAATACACTATTGGGTGAAGTTTGGTTGACTTCTGCGCAGCGGTTTGGGAGTTAACATCAAAATTACATTTCTCGGCCATATCGCATAGATCTCACTGTGAAAAGGCTTAAATGGCTTTTTTGACCTAAGTTTGAGGATTGCGCTCAAATCAAATGTCCTAGAACCAAATTTCCACATGTAACTACTAGATTGTGATACAATACACTAATGGGTGAAGTTTGGTTTATTTCTGCGCAGAGGTTTGGGAGTTAACATCAAAATTACATTTCTCGGCCATATCGCATAGATCTCACTGTGAAAAGGCTTCAATGGCTTTTTTGACCTAAGTTTAATAATTGCGCTCAAACCAAATGTCCTAAAACTAAATTTCCAAATGTAACTACTAGATTGTGATAAAATAAACTATTGGGTGAAGTTTGGTTGACTTCTGCGCAGCGGTTTGGGAGTTAACATCAAAATTACATTTCTCGGCCATATCGCATAGATCTCACTGTGAAAAGGCTTAAATGGCTTTTTTGACCTAAGTTTGATGATTGCGCTCAAACCAAATGTCATAGAACGAAATTTTCAAATGTAACTACTAGAATGTGATACAATACACTATTGGGTGAAGTTTGGTTGACTTCTGCGCAGCGGTTTGGGAGTTAACATCAAAATTACATTTCTCGGCCATATCGCATAGATCTCTCTGTGAAAAGGCTTAAATGACTTTTTTAATTAAGTTTGATGATTGCGTTCAAACAAAATGTCCTAAAACAAAATTTTCAAATGTAACTACTAGATTGTGATACAATACACTATTGGGTGAAGATTTGGTTGACTTCTGCGCAGCGGTTTGGGAGTTAACATCAAAATTACATTTCTCGGCCATATCGCATAGATCTCACTGTGAAAAGGCTTAAATGACTTTTTTAATTAAGTTTGATGATTGCGTTCAAACAAAATGTCCTAGAACCAAATTTCCACATGTAACTACTAGATTGTGATACAATACACTAATGGGTGAAGTTTGGTTTACTTCTGCGCAGCGGTTTGGGAGTTAACATCAAAATTACATTTCTCGGCCATATCGCATAGATCTCACTGTGAAAAGGCTTAAATGGCTTTTTTGACCTAAGTTTAATGAATGCGCTCAAACCAAATGTCCTAGAACGAAATTTTCAAATGTAACTACTAGATTGTGATACAATACACTAATGGGTGAAGTTTGGTTTACTTCTGCGCAGCGGTTTGGGAGTTAACATCAAAATTACATTTCTCGGCCATATCGCATAGATCTCACTGTGAAAAGGCTTAAATGGCTTTTTTGACCTAGGTTTGAGGATTGCGCTCAAACAAAATGTCCTAGAACAAAATTTTCAAATGTAACTACTAGATTGTGATACAATACACTATTGGGTGAAGTTTGGTTGACTTCTGCGCAGCGGTTTGGGAGTTAACATCAAAATTACATTTCTCGGCCATATCGCATAGATCTCACTGTGAAAAGGCTTAAATGGCTTTTTTTGACCTAAGTTTAATGATTGCGCTCAAACCAAATGTCCTAGAACGAAATTTTTAAATGTAACTACTAGAATGTGATACAATACACTATTGGGTGAAGTTTGGTTGACTTCTGCGCAGCGGTTTGGGAGTTAACATCAAAATTACATTTCTCGGCCATATCGCATAGATCTCACTGTGAAAAGGCTTAAATGGCTTTTTTGACCTAAGTTTGAGAATTGCGCTTAAATCAAATGTCCTATAACCAAATTTCCACATGTAACTACTAGATTGTGATACAATACACTAATGGGTGAAGTTTGGTTGACTTCTGCGCAGCGGTTTGGGAGTTAACATCAAAATTACATTTCTCGGCCATATCGCATAGATCTCACTGTGAAAAGGCTTAAATGACTTTTTTAATTAAGTTTGATGATTGCGCTCAAACAAAATTTCCTAGAACAAAATTTTCAAATGTAACTACTAGATTGTGATACAATACACTATTGGGTGAAGTTTGGTTGACTTCTGCGCAGCGGTTTGGGAGTTAACATCAAAATTACATTTCTCGGCCATATCGCATAGATCTCACTGTGAAAAGGCTTAAATGACTTTTTTAATTAAGTTTGATGATTGCGTTCAAACAAAATGTCCTAGAACAAAATTTTCAAATGTAACTACTAGATTGTGATACAATACACTATTGGGTGAAGTTTGGTTGACTTCTGCGCAGCGGTTTGGGAGTTAACATCAAAATTACATTTCTCGGCCATATCGCATAGATCTCACTGTGAAAAGGCTTAAATGGCTTTTTTGACCTAAGTTTGAGGATTGCGCTCAAATCAAATGTCCTAGAACCAAATTTCCACATGTAACTACTAGATTGTGATACAATACACTAATGGGTGAAGTTTGGTTTATTTCTGCGCAGAGGTTTGGGAGTTAACATCAAAATTACATTTCTCGGCCATATCGCATAGATCTCACTGTGAAAAGGCTTAAATGGCTTTTTTGACCTAAGTTTAATAATTGCGCTCAAACCAAATGTCCTAAAACTAAATTTCCAAATGTAACTACTAGATTGTGATAAAATAAACTATTGGGTGAAGTTTGGTTGACTTCTGCGCAGCGGTTTGGGAGTTAACATCAAAATTACATTTCTCGGCCATATCGCATAGATCTCACTGTGAAAAGGCTTAAATGGCTTTTTTGACCTAAGTTTGATGATTGCGCTCAAACCAAATGTCATAGAACGAAATTTTCAAATGTAACTACTAGAATGTGATACAATACACTATTGGGTGAAGTTTGGTTGACTTCTGCGCAGCGGTTTGGGAGTTAACATCAAAATTACATTTCTCGGCCATATCGCATAGATCTCTCTGTGAAAAGGCTTAAATGACTTTTTTAATTAAGTTTGATGATTGCGTTCAAACAAAATGTCCTAAAACAAAATTTTCAAATGTAACTACTAGATTGTGATACAATACACTATTGGGTGAAGTTTGGTTGACTTCTGCGCAGCGGTTTGGGAGTTAACGTCAAAATTACATTTCTCGGCCATATCGCATAGATCTCACTGTGAAAAGGCTTAAATGGCTTTTTTGACGTAAGTTTGAGGATTGCGCTCAAATCAAATGTCCTAGAACCAAATTTCCACATGTAATTACTAGATTGTGATACAATACACTAATGGGTGAAGTTTGGTTTACTTCTGCGCAGCGGTTTGGGAGTTAACATCAAAATTACATTTCTCGGCCATATCGCATAGATCTCACTGTGAAAAGGCTTAAATGGCTTTTTTGACCTAAGTTTAATGATTGCGCTCAAACCAAATGTCCTAGAACGAAATTTTCAAATGTAACTACTAGAATGTGATACAATACACTATTGGGTGAAGTTTGGTTGACTTCTGCGCAGCGGTTTGGGAGTTAACATCAAAATTACATTTCTCGGCCATATCGCATAGATCTCACTGTGAAAAGGCTTAAATGGCTTTTTTGACCTAGGTTTGAGGATTGCGCTCAAACAAAATGTCCTAGAACAAAATTTTCAAATGTAACTACTAGATTGTGATACAATACACTATTGGGTGAAGATTTGGTTGACTTCTGCGCAGCGGTTTGGGAGTTAACATCAAAATTACATTTCTCGGCCATATCGCATAGATCTCACTGTGAAAAGGCTTAAATGACTTTTTTAATTAAGTTTGATGATTGCGTTCAAACAAAATGTCCTAGAACAAAATTTTCAAATGTAACTACTAGATTGTGATACAATACACTATTGGGTGAAGTTTGGTTGACTTCTGCGCAGCGGTTTGGGAGTTAACATCAAAATTACATTTCTCGGCCATATCGCATAGATCTCACTGTGAAAAGGCTTAAATGGCTTTTTTGACCTAAGTTTGAGGATTGCGCTCAAATCAAATGTCCTAGAACCAAATTTCCACATGTAACTACTAGATTGTGATACAATACACTAATGGGTGAAGTTTGGTTTATTTCTGCGCAGAGGTTTGGGAGTTAACATCAAAATTACATTTCTCGGCCATATCGCATAGATCTCACTGTGAAAAGGCTTAAATGGCTTTTTTGACCTAAGTTTAATAATTGCGCTCAAACCAAATGTCCTAAAACTAAATTTCCAAATGTAACTACTAGATTCTGATAAAATAAACTATTGGGTGAAGTTTGGTTGACTTCTGCGCAGCGGTTTGGGAGTTAACATCAAAATTACATTTCTCGGCCATATCGCATAGATCTCACTGTGAAAAGGCTTAAATGGCTTTTTTGACCTAAGTTTGATGATTGCGCTCAAACCAAATGTCATAGAACGAAATTTTCAAATGTAACTACTAGAATGTGATACAATACACTATTGGGTGAAGTTTGGTTGACTTCTGCGCAGCGGTTTGGGAGTTAACATCAAAATTACATTTCTCGGCCATATCGCATAGATCTCTCTGTGAAAAGGCTTAAATGACTTTTTTAATTAAGTTTGATGATTGCGTTCAAACAAAATGTCCTAAAACAAAATTTTCAAATGTAACTACTAGATTGTGATACAATACACTATTGGGTGAAGTTTGGTTGACTTCTGCGCAGCGGTTTGGGAGTTAACGTCAAAATTACATTTCTCGGCCATATCGCATAGATCTCACTGTGAAAAGGCTTAAATGGCTTTTTTGACCTAAGTTTGAGGATTGCGCTCAAATCAAATGTCCTAGAACCAAATTTCCACATGTAACTACTAGATTGTGATACAATACACTAATGGGTGAAGTTTGGTTTACTTCTGCGCAGCGGTTTGGGAGTTAACATCAAAATTACATTTCTCGGCCATATCGCATAGATCTCACTGTGAAAAGGCTTAAATGGCTTTTTTGACCTAAGTTTAATGATTGCGCTCAAACCAAATGTCCTAGAACGAAATTTTCAAATGTAACTACTAGAATGTGATACAATACACTATTGGGTGAAGTTTGGTTGACTTCTGCGCAGCGGTTTGGGAGTTAACATCAAAATTACATTTCTCGGCCATATCGCATAGATCTCACTGTGAAAAGGCTTAAATGGCTTTTTTGACCTAAGTTTGAGGATTGCGCTCAAACAAAATGTCCTAGAACAAAATTTTCAAATGTAACTACTAGATTGTGATACAATACACTATTGGGTGAAGTTTGGTTGACTTCTGCGCAGCGGTTTGGGAGTTAACATCAAAATTACATTTCTCGGCCATATCGCATACATCTCACTGTGAAAAGGCTTAAATGACTTTTTTAATTAAGTTTGATGATTGCGTTCAAACCAAATGTCCTAGAACAAAATTTTCAAATGTAACTACTAGATTGTGATACAATACACTATTGGGTGAAGTTTGGTTGACTTCTGCGCAGCGGTTTGGGAGTTAACATCAAAATTACATTTCTCGGCCATATCGCATAGATCTCACTGTGAAAAGGCTTAAATGACTTTTTTAGTTAAGTTTGATGATTGCGTTCAAACAAAATGTCCTAGAACAAAATTTTCAAATGTAACTACTAGATTGTGATACAATACACTATTGGGTGAAGTTTAGTTGACTTCTGCGCAGCGGTTTGGGAGTTAACATCAAAATTACATTTCTCGGCCATATCGCATAGATCTCACTGTGAAAAGGCTTAAATGACTTTTTTAATTAAGTTTAATGATTGCGCTCAAACCAAATGTCCTAGAACGAAATTTTCAAATGTAACTACTAGAATGTGATACAATACACTATTGGGTGAAGTTTAGTTGACTTCTGCGCAGCGGTTTGGGATTTAACATCAAAATTACATTTCTCGGCCATATCGCATAGATCTCACTGTGAAAAGGCTTAAATGGCTTTTTTGACCTAAGTTTGAGGATTGCGCTCAAATCAAATGTCCTAGAACCAAATTTCCACATGTAACTACTAGATTGTGATACAATACACTAATGGGTGAAGTTTAGTTGACTTCTGCGCAGCGGTTTGGGAGTTAACATCAAAATTACATTTCTCGGCCATATCGCATAGATCTCACTGTGAAAAGGCTTAAATGACTTTTTTAATTAAGTTTAATGATTGCGCTCAAACCAAATGTCCTAGAACGAAATTTTCAAATGTAACTACTAGAATGTGATACAATACACTATTGGGTGAAGTTTAGTTGACTTCTGCGCAGCGGTTTGGGATTTAACATCAAAATTACATTTCTCGGCCATATCGCATAGATCTCACTGTGAAAAGGCTTAAATGGCTTTTTTGACCTAAGTTTGAGGATTGCGCTCAAATCAAATGTCCTAGAACCAAATTTCCACATGTAACTACTAGATTGTGATACAATACACTAATGGGTGAAGTTTGGTTTACTTCTGCGCAGCGTTTTGGGAGTTAACATCAAAATTACATTTCTCGGCCATATCGCATAGATCTCACTGTGAAAAGGCTTAAATGGCTTTTTTGACCTAAGTTTAATAATTGCGCTCAAACCAAATGTCCTAGAACTAAATTTTCAAATGTAACTACTAGATTGTGATACAATACACTATTGGGTGAAGTTTGGTTGACTTCTGCGCAGCGGTTTGGGAGTTAACATCAAAATTACATTTCTCGGCCATATCGCATAGATCTCACTGTGAAAAGGCTTAAATGGCTTTTTTGACCTAAGTTTAATGATTGCGCTCAAACCAAATGTCCTAGAACGAAATTTTTAAATGTAACTACTAGAATGTGATACAATACACTATTGGGTGAAGTTTGGTTGACTTCTGCGCAGCGGTTTGGGAGTTAACATCAAAATTACATTTCTCGGCCATATCGCATAGATCTCACTGTGAAAAGGCTTAAATGGCTTTTTTGACCTAAGTTTGAGAATTGCGCTTAAATCAAATGTCCTATAACCAAATTTCCACATGTAACTACTAGATTGTGATACAATACACTAATGGGTGAAGTTTGGTTGACTTCTGCGCAGCGGTTTGGGAGTTAACATCAAAATTACATTTCTCGGCCATATCGCATAGATCTCACTGTGAAAAGGCTTAAATGACTTTTTTAATTAAGTTTGATGATTGCGCTCAAACAAAATTTCCTAGAACAAAATTTTCAAAAGTAACTACTAGATTGTGATACAATACACTATTGGGTGAAGTTTGGTTGACTTCTGCGCAGCGGTTTGGGAGTTAACATCAAAATTACATTTCTCGGCCATATCGCATAGATCTCACTGTGAAAAGGCTTAAATGGCTTTTTTGACCTAAGTTTAATGATTGCGCTCAAACCAAATGTCCTAGAACGAAATTTTCAAATGTAACTACTAGAATGTGATACAATACACTATTGGGTGAAGTTTGGTTGACTTCCGCGCAGCGGTTTGGGAGTTAACATCAAAATTACATTTCTCGGCCATATCGCATAGATCTCACTGTGAAAAGGCTTAAATGACTTTTTTAATTAAGTTTGATGATTGCGTTCAAACAAAATGTCCTAAAACAAAATTTTCAAATGTAACTACTAGATTGTGATACAATACACTATTGGGTGAAGTTTGGTTGACTTCTGCGCAGCGGTTTGGGAGTTAACATCAAAATTACATTTCTCGGCCATATCGCATAGATCTCACTGTGAAAAGGCTTAAATGGCTTTTTTGACCTAAGTTTGAGGATTGCGCTCAAATCAAATGTCCTAGAACCAAATTTCCACATGTAACTACTAGATTGTGATACAATACACTAATGGGTGAAGTTTGGTTTACTTCTGCGCAGCGGTTTGGGAGTTAACATCAAAATTACATTTCTCGGCCATATCGCATAGATCTCACTGTGAAAAGGCTTAAATGGCTTTTTTGACCTAAGTTTGAGGATTGCGCTCAAATCAAATGTCCTAGAACCAAATTTCCACATGTAATTACTAGATTGTGATACAATACACTAATGGGTGAAGTTTGGTTTACTTCTGCGCAGCGGTTTGGGAGTTAACATCAAAATTACATTTCTCGGCCATATCGCATAGATCTCACTGTGAAAAGGCTTAAATGGCTTTTTTGACCTAAGTTTAATGATTGCGCTCAAACCAAATGTCCTAGAACGAAATTTTCAAATGTAACTACTAGAATGTGATACAATACACTATTGGGTGAAGTTTGGTTGACTTCTGCGCAGCGGTTTGGGAGTTAACATCAAAATTACATTTCTCGGCCATATCGCATAGATCTCACTGTGAAAAGGCTTAAATGGCTTTTTTGACCTAGGTTTGAGGATTGCGCTCAAACAAAATGTCCTAGAACAAAATTTTCAAATGTAACTACTAGATTGTGATACAATACACTATTGGGTGAAGTTTGGTTGACTTCTGCGCAGCGGTTTGGGAGTTAACATCAAAATTACATTTCTCGGCCATATCGCATAGATCTCACTGTGAAAAGGCTTAAATGACTTTTTTAATTAAGTTTGATGATTGCGTTCAAACAAAATGTCCTAGAACAAAATTTTCAAATGTAACTACTAGATTGTGATACAATACACTATTGGGTGAAGTTTGGTTGACTTCTGCGCAGCGGTTTGGGAGTTAACATCAAAATTACATTTCTCGGCCATATCGCATAGATCTCACTGTGAAAAGGCTTAAATGGCTTTTTTGACCTAAGTTTAATGATTGCGCTCAAACCAAATGTCCTAGAACGAAATTTTCAAATGTAACTACTAGAATGTGATACAATACACTATTGGGTGAAGTTTGGTTGACTTCCGCGCAGCGGTTTGGGAGTTAACATCAAAATTACATTTCTCGGCCATATCGCATAGATCTCACTGTGAAAAGGCTTAAATGACTTTTTTTAATTAAGTTTGATGATTGCGTTCAAACAAAATGTCCTAAAACAAAATTTTCAAATGTAACTACTAGATTGTGATACAATACACTATTGGGTGAAGTTTGGTTGACTTCTGCGCAGCGGTTTGGGAGTTAACATCAAAATTACATTTCTCGGCCATATCGCATAGATCTCACTGTGAAAAGTCTTAAATGGCTTTTTTGACCTAAGTTTGAGGATTGCGCTCAAATCAAATGTCCTAGAACCAAATTTCCACATGTAACTACTAGATTGTGATACAATACACTAATGGGTGAAGTTTGGTTTACTTCTGCGCAGCGGTTTGGGAGTTAACATCAAAATTACATTTCTCGGCCATATCGCATAGATCTCACTGTGAAAAGGCTTAAATGGCTTTTTTGACCTAAGTTTGAGGATTGCGCTCAAATCAAATGTCCTAGAACCAAATTTCCACATGTAATTACTAGATTGTGATACAATACACTAATGGGTGAAGTTTGGTTTACTTCTGCGCAGCGGTTTGGGAGTTAACATCAAAATTACATTTCTCGGCCATATCGCATAGATCTCACTGTGAAAAGGCTTAAATGGCTTTTTTGACCTAAGTTTAATGATTGCGCTCAAACCAAATGTCCTAGAACGAAATTTTCAAATGTAACTACTAGAATGTGATACAATACACTATTGGGTGAAGTTTGGTTGACTTCTGCGCAGCGGTTTGGGAGTTAACATCAAAATTACATTTCTCGGCCATATCGCATAGATCTCACTGTGAAAAGGCTTAAATGGCTTTTTTGACCTAGGTTTGAGGATTGCGCTCAAACAAAATGTCCTAGAACAAAATTTTCAAATGTAACTACTAGATTGTGATACAATACACTATTGGGTGAAGTTTGGTTGACTTCTGCGCAGCGGTTTGGGAGTTAACATCAAAATTACATTTCTCGGCCATATCGCATAGATCTCACTGTGAAAAGGCTTAAATGACTTTTTTAGTTAAGTTTGATGATTGCGTTCAAACAAAATGTCCTAGAACAAAATTTTCAAATGTAACTACTAGATTGTGATACAATACACTATTGGGTGAAGTTTAGTTGACTTCTGCGCAGCGGTTTGGGAGTTAACATCAAAATTACATTTCTCGGCCATATCGCATAGATCTCACTGTGAAAAGGCTTAAATGACTTTTTTAATTAAGTTTAATGATTGCGCTCAAACCAAATGTCCTAGAACGAAATTTTCAAATGTAACTACTAGAATGTGATACAATACACTATTGGGTGAAGTTTAGTTGACTTCTGCGCAGCGGTTTGGGATTTAACATCAAAATTACATTTCTCGGCCATATCGCATAGATCTCACTGTGAAAAGGCTTAAATGGCTTTTTTGACCTAAGTTTGAGGATTGCGATCAAATCAAATGTCCTAGAACCAAATTTCCACATGTACCTACTAGATTGTGATACAATACACTAATGGGTGAAGTTTGGTTGACCTCTGCGCAGCGGTTTGGGAGTTAACATCAAAATTACATTTCTCGGCCAAATCGCATAGATCTCACTGTGAAAAGGCTTAAATGACTTTTTTAATTAAGTTTGATGATTGCGCTCAAACAAAATTTCCTAGAACAAAATTTTCAAATGTAACTACTAGATTGTGATACAATACACTATTGGGTGAAGTTTGGTTGACTTCTGCGCAACGGTTTGGGAGTTAACATCAAAATTACATTTCTCGGCCATATCGCATAGATCTCACTGTGAAAAGGCTTAAATGGCTTTTTTGACCTAAGTTTAATAATTGCGCTCAAACCAAATGTCCTAAAACTAAATTTCCAAATGTAACTACTAGAATGTGATACAATACACTATTGGGTGAAGTTTGGTTGACTTCTGCGCAGCGGTTTGGGAGTTAACATCAAAATTACATTTCTCGGCCATATCGCATAGATCTCACTGTGAAAAGGCTTAAATGGCTTTTTTGACCTAGGTTTGAGGATTGCGCTCAAACAAAATGTCCTAGAACAAAATTTTCAAATGTAACTACTAGATTGTGATACAATACACTATTGGGTGAAGTTTGGTTGACTTCTGCGCAGCGGTTTGGGAGTTAACATCAAAATTACATTTCTCGGCCATATCGCATAGATCTCACTGTGAAAAGGCTTAAATGACTTTTTTAGTTAAGTTTGATGATTGCGTTCAAACAAAATGTCCTAGAACAAAATTTTCAAATGTAACTACTAGATTGTGATACAATACACTATTGGGTGAAGTTTAGTTGACTTCTGCGCAGCGGTTTGGGAGTTAACATCAAAATTACATTTCTCGGCCATATCGCATAGATCTCACTGTGAAAAGGCTTAAATGACTTTTTTAATTAAGTTTAATGATTGCGCTCAAACCAAATGTCCTAGAACGAAATTTTCAAATGTAACTACTAGAATGTGATACAATACACTATTGGGTGAAGTTTAGTTGACTTCTGCGCAGCGGTTTGGGATTTAACATCAAAATTACATTTCTCGGCCATATCGCATAGATCTCACTGTGAAAAGGCTTAAATGGCTTTTTTGACCTAAGTTTGAGGATTGCGATCAAATCAAATGTCCTAGAACCAAATTTCCACATGTACCTACTAGATTGTGATACAATACACTAATGGGTGAAGTTTGGTTGACCTCTGCGCAGCGGTTTGGGAGTTAACATCAAAATTACATTTCTCGGCCAAATCGCATAGATCTCACTGTGAAAAGGCTTAAATGACTTTTTTAATTAAGTTTGATGATTGCGCTCAAACAAAATTTCCTAGAACAAAATTTTCAAATGTAACTACTAGATTGTGATACAATACACTATTGGGTGAAGTTTGGTTGACTTCTGCGCAACGGTTTGGGAGTTAACATCAAAATTACATTTCTCGGCCATATCGCATAGATCTCACTGTGAAAAGGCTTAAATGGCTTTTTTGACCTAAGTTTAATAATTGCGCTCAAACCAAATGTCCTAAAACTAAATTTCCAAATGTAACTACTAGATTGTGATAAAATACACTATTGGGTGAAGTTTGGTTGACTTCTGCGCAGCGGTTTGGGAGTTAACATCAAAATTACATTTCTCGGCCATATCGCATAGATCTCACTGTGAAAAGGCTTAAATGGCTTTTTTGACCTAAGTTTGAGGATTGCGCTCAAATCAAATGTCCTAGAACCAAATTTCCACATGTAACTACTAGATTGTGATACAATACACTAATGGGTGAAGTTTGGTTGACCTCTGCGCAGCGGTTTGGGAGTTAACATCAAAATTACATTTCTCGGCCATATCGCATAGATCTCACTGTGAAAAGGCTTAAATGACTTTTTTAATTAAGTTTGATGATTGCGCTCAAACAAAATTTCCTAGAACAAAATTTTCAAATGTAACTACTAGATTGTGATACAATACACTATTGGGTGAAGTTTGGTTGACTTCTGCGCAGCGGTTTGGGAGTTAACATCAAAATTACAATTCTCGGCCATATCGAATAGATCTCACTGTGAAAAGGCTTAAATGGCTTTTTTGACCTAAGTTTAATGATTGCGCTCAAACCAAATGTCCTAGAACGAAATTTTCAAATGTAACTACTAGAATGTGATACAATACACTATTGGGTGAAGTTTGGTTGACTTCTGCGCAGCGGTTTGGGAGTTAACATCAAAATTACATTTCTCGGCCATATCGCATAGATCTCACTGTGAAAAGGCTTAAATGACTTTTTTAATTAAGTTTGATGATTGCGTTCAAACAAAATGTCCTAAAACAAAATTTTCAAATGTAACTACTAGATTGTGATACAATACACTATTGGGTGAAGTTTGGTTGACTTCTGCGCAGCGGTTTGGGAGTTAACATCAAAATTACATTTCTCGGCCATATCGCATAGATCTCACTGTGAAAAGGCTTAAATGGCTTTTTTGACCTAAGTTTGAGGATTGCGCTCAAATCAAATGTCCTAGAACCAAATTTCCACATGTAACTACTAGATTGTGATACAATACACTAATGGGTGAAGTTTGGTTTACTTCTGCGCAGCGGTTTGGGAGTTAACATCAAAATTACATTTCTCGGCCATATCGCATAGATCTCACTGTGAAAAGGCTTAAATGGCTTTTTTGACCTAAGTTTAATGATTGCGCTCAAACCAAATGTCCTAGAACGAAATTTTCAAATGTAACTACTAGAATGTGATACAATACACTATTGGGTGAAGTTTGGTTGACTTCTGCGCAGCGGTTTGGGAGTTAACATCAAAATTACATTTCTCGGCCATATCGCATAGATCTCACTGTGAAAAGGCTTAAATGGCTTTTTTGACCTAGGTTTGAGGATTGCGCTCAAACAAAATGTCCTAGAACAAAATTTTCAAATGTAACTACTAGATTGTGATACAATACACTATTGGGTGAAGTTTGGTTGACTTCTGCGCAGCGGTTTGGGAGTTAACATCAAAATTACATTTCTCGGCCATATCGCATAGATCTCACTGTGAAAAGGCTTAAATGACTTTTTTAGTTATGTTTGATGATTGCGTTCAAACAAAATGTCCTAGAACAAAATTTTCAAATGTAACTACTAGATTGTGATACAATACACTATTGGGTGAAGTTTAGTTGACTTCTGCGCAGCGGTTTGGGAGTTAACATCAAAATTACATTTCTCGGCCATATCGCATAGATCTCACTGTGAAAAGGCTTAAATGACTTTTTTAATTAAGTTTAATGATTGCGCTCAAACCAAATGTCCTAGAACGAAATTTTCAAATGTAACTACTAGAATGTGATACAATACACTATTGGGTGAAGTTTAGTTGACTTCTGCGCAGCGGTTTGGGAGTTAACATCAAAATTACATTTCTCGGCCATATCGCATAGATCTCACTGTGAAAAGGCTTAAATGGCTTTTTTGACCTAAGTTTGAGGATTGCGCTCAAATCAAATGTCCTAGAACCAAATTTCCACATGTAATTACTAGATTGTGATACAATACACTAATGGGTGAAGTTTGGTTTACTTCTGCGCAGCGGTTTGGGAGTTAACATCAAAATTACATTTCTCGGCCATATCGCATAGATCTCACTGTGAAAAGGCTTAAATGGCTTTTTTGACCTAAGTTTAATGATTGCGCTCAAACCAAATGTCCTAGAACGAAATTTTCAAATGTAACTACTAGAATGTGATACAATACACTATTGGGTGAAGTTTGGTTGACTTCTGCGCAGCGGTTTGGGAGTTAACATCAAAATTACATTTCTCGGCCATATCGCATAGATCTCACTGTGAAAAGGCTTAAATGGCTTTTTTGACCTAAGTTTGAGGATTGCGCTCAAATCAAATGTCCTAGAACCAAATTTCCACATGTAACTACTAGATTGTGATACAATACACTAATGGGTGAAGTTTGGTTGACTTCTGCGCATCGGTTTGGGAGTTAACATCAAAATTACATTTCTCGGCCATATCGCATAGATCTCACTGTGAAAAGGCTTAAATGACTTTTTTAATTAAGTTTGATGATTGCGCTCAAACAAAATTTCTTAGAACAAAATTTTCAAATGTAACTACTAGATTGTGATACAATACACTATTGGGTGAAGTTTGGTTGACTTCTGCGCAGCGGTTTGGGAGTTAACATCAAAATTACATTTCTCGGCCATATCGCATAGATCTCACTGTGAAAAGGCTTAAATGACTTTTTTAATTAAGTTTTATGATTGCGTTCAAACAAAATGTCCTAGAACAAAATTTTCAAATGTAACTACTAGATTGTGATACAATACACTATTGGGTGAAGTTTAGTTGACTTCTGCGCAGCGGTTTGGGAGTTAACATCAAAATTACATTTCTCGGCCATATCGCATAGATCTCACTGTGAAAAGGCTTAAATGACTTTTTTAATTAAGTTTAATGATTGCGCTCAAACCAAATGTCCTAGAACGAAATTTTCAAATGTAACTACTAGAATGTGATACAATACACTATTGGGTGAAGTTTAGTTGACTTCTGCGCAGCGGTTTGGGATTTAACATCAAAATTACATTTCTCGGCCATATCGCATAGATCTCACTGTGAAAAGGCTTAAATGGCTTTTTTTAACAAAGTTTGAGGATTGCGCTCAAATCAAATGTTCTAGAACCAAATTTCCACATGTAACTACTAGATTGTGATACAATACACTAATGGGTGGTTTGGTTTACTTCTGCGCAGCGGTTTGGGAGTTAACATCAAAATTACATTTCTCGGCCATATCGCATAGATCTCACTGTGAAAAGGCTTAAATGGCTTTTTTGACCTAAGTTTAATAATTGCGCTCAAACCAAATGTCCTAGAACGAAATTTTCAAATGTAACTACTAGAATGTGATACAATACACTATTGGGTGAAGTTTGGTTGACTTCTGCGCAGCGGTTTGGGAGTTAACATCAAAATTACATTTCTCGGCCATATCGCATAGATCTCACTGTGAAAAGGCTTAAATGGCTTTTTTGACCTAAGTTTGAGGATTGCGCTCAAATCAAATGTCCTAGAACAAAATTTTCAAATATAACTACTAGATTGTGATACAATACACTATTGGGTGAAGTTTGGTTGACTTCTGCGCAGCGGTTTGGGAGTTAACATCAAAATTACATTTCTCGGCCATATCGCATAGATCTCACTGTGAAAAGGCTTAAATGGCTTTTTTGACCTAAGTTTAATGATTGCGCTCAAACCAAATGTCCTAGAACGAAATTTTCAAATGTAACTACTAGAATGTGATACAATACACTATTGGGTGAAGTTTAGTTGACTTCTGCGCAGCGGTTTGGGAGTTAACATCAAAATTACATTTCTCGGCCATATCGCATAGATCTCACTGTGAAAAGGCTTAAATGGCTTTTTTGATCTAAGTTTGAGGATTGCGCTCAAATCAAATGTCCTAGAACCAAATTTCCACATGTAACTACTAGATTGTGATACAATACACTAATGGGTGAAGTTTGGTTTACTTCTGCGCAGCGGTTTGGGAGTTAACATCAAAATTACATTTCTCGGCCATATCGCATAGATCTCACTGTGAAAAGGCTTAATGGCTTTTTTGACCTAAGTTTAATAATTGCGCTCAAACCAAATGTCCTAGAACGAAATTTTCAAATGTAACTACTAGAATGTGATACAATACACTATTGGGTGAAGTTTGGTTGACTTCTGCGCAGCGGTTTGGGAGTTAACATCAAAATTACATTTCTCGGCCATATCGCATAGATCTCACTGTGAAAAGGCTTAAATGGCTTTTTTGACCTAAGTTTGAGGATTGCGCTCAAATCAAATGTCCTAGAAACAAATTTTCACATGTAACTACTAGATTGTGATACAATACACTAATGGGTGAAGTTTGGTTGACTTCTGCGCAGCGGTTTGGGAGTTAACATCAAAATTACATTTCTCGGCCATATCGCATAGATCTCACTGTGAAAAGGCTTAAATGACTTTTTTAATTAAGTTTGATGATTGCGCTCAAACAAAATTTCCTAGAACAAAATTTTCAAATGTAACTACTAGATTGTGATACAATACACTATTGGGTGAAGTTTGGTTGACTTCTGCGCAGCGGTTTGGGAGTTAACATCAAAATTACATTTCTCGGCCATATCGCATAGATCTCACTGTGAAAAGGCTTAAATGGCTTTTTTGACCTAAGTTTGATGATTGCGCTCAAACCAAATGTCCTAGAACGAAATTTTCAAATGTAACTACTAGAATGTGATACAATACACTATTGGGTGAAGTTTGGTTGACTTCTGCGCAGCGGTTTGGGAGTTAACATCAAAATTACATTTCTCGGCCATATCGCATAGATCTCTCTGTGAAAAGGCTTAAATGACTTTTTTAATTAAGTTTGATGATTGCGTTCAAACAAAATGTCCTAAAACAAAATTTTCAAATGTAACTACTAGATTGTGATACAATACACTATTGGGTGAAGTTTGGTTGACTTCTGCGCAGCGGTTTGGGAGTTAACGTCAAAATCACATTTCTCGGCCATATCGCATAGATCTCACTGTGAAAAGGCTTAAATGGCTTTTTTGACCTAAGTTTGAGGATTGCGCTCAAATCAAATGTCCTAGAACCAAATTTCCACATGTAACTACTAGATTGTGATACAATACACTAATGGGTGAAGTTTGGTTTACTTCTGCGCAGCGGTTTGGGAGTTAACATCAAAATTACATTTCTCGGCCATATCGCATAGATCTCACTGTGAAAAGGCTTAAATGGCTTTTTTGACCTAAGTTTAATGATTGCGCTCAAACCAAATGTCCTAGAACGAAATTTTCAAATGTAACTACTAGAATGTGATACAATACACTATTGGGTGAAGTTTGGTTGACTTCTGCGCAGCGGTTTGGGAGTTAACATCAAAATTACATTTCTCGGCCATATCGCATAGATCTCACTGTGAAAAGGCTTAAATGGCTTTTTTGACCTAAGTTTGAGGATTGCGCTCAAACAAAATGTCCTAGAACAAAATTTTCAAATGTAACTACTAGATTGTGATACAATACACTATTGGGTGAAGTTTGGTTGACTTCTGCGCAGCGGTTTGGGAGTTAACATCAAAATTACATTTCTCGGCCATATCGCATAGATCTCACTGTGAAAAGGCTTAAATGACTTTTTTAATTAAGTTTGATGATTGCGTTCAAACAAAATGTCCTAGAACAAAATTTTCAAATGTAACTACTAGATTGTGATACAATACACTATTGGGTGAAGTTTGGTTGACTTCTGCGCAGCGGTTTGGGAGTTAACATCAAAATTACATTTCTCGGCCATATCGCATAGATCTCACTGTGAAAAGGCTTAAATGACTTTTTTAGTTAAGTTTGATGATTGCGTTCAAACAAAATGTCCTAGAACAAAATTTTCAAATGTAACTACTAGATTGTGATACAATACACTATTGGGTGAAGTTTAGTTGACTTCTGCGCAGCGGTTTGGGAGTTAACATCAAAATTACATTTCTCGGCCATATCGCATAGATCTCACTGTGAAAAGGCTTAAATGACTTTTTTAATTAAGTTTAATGATTGCGCTCAAACCAAATGTCCTAGAACGAAATTTTCAAATGTAACTACTAGAATGTGATACAATACACTATTGGGTGAAGTTTAGTTGACTTCTGCGCAGCGGTTTGGGATTTAACATCAAAATTACATTTCTCGGCCATATCGCATAGATCTCACTGTGAAAAGGCTTAAATGGCTTTTTTGACCTAAGTTTGAGGATTGCGCTAAAATCAAATGTCCTAGAACCAAATTTCCACATGTAACTACTAGATTGTGATACAATACACTAATGGGTGAAGTTTGGTTGACCTCTGCGCAGCGGTTTGGGAGTTAACATCAAAATTACATTTCTCGGCCAAATCGCATAGATCTCACTGTGAAAAGGCTTAAATGACTTTTTTAATTAAGTTTGATGATTGCGCTCAAACAAAATTTCCTAGAACAAAATTTTCAAATGTAACTACTAGATTGTGATACAATACACTATTGGGTGAAGTTTGGTTGACTTCTGCGCAGCGGTTTGGGAGTTAACATCAAAATTACATTTCTCGGCCATATCGCATAGATCTCACTGTGAAAAGGCTTAAATGGCTTTTTTGACCTAAGTTTAATAATTGCGCTCAAACCAAATGTCCTAAAACTAAATTTCCAAATGTAACTACTAGATTGTGATAAAATACACTATTGGGTGAAGTTTGGTTGACTTCTGCGCAGCGGTTTGGGAGTTAACATCAAAATTACATTTCTCGGCCATATCGCATAGATCTCACTGTGAAAAGGCTTAAATGGCTTTTTTGACCTAAGTTTGATGATTGCGCTCAAACCAAATGTCCTAGAACGAAATTTTCAAATGTAACTACTAGAATGTAATACAATACACTATTGGGTGAAGTTTGGTTGACTTCTGCGCAGCGGTTTGGGAGTTAACATCAAAATTACATTTCTCGGCCATATCGCATAGATCTCTCTGTGAAAAGGCTTAAATGACTTTTTTAATTAAGTTTGATGATTGCGTTCAAACAAAATGTCCTAAAACAAAATTTTCAAATGTAACTACTAGATTGTGATACAATACACTATTGGGTGAAGTTTGGTTGACTTCTGCGCAGCGGTTTGGGAGTTAACGTCAAAATTACATTTCTCGGCCATATCGCATAGATCTCACTGTGAAAAGGCTTAAATGGCTTTTTTGACCTAAGTTTGAGGATTGCGCTCAAATCAAATGTCCTAGAACCAAATTTCCACATGTAACTACTAGATTGTGATACAATACACTAATGGGTGAAGTTTGGTTTACTTCTGCGCAGCGGTTTGGGAGTTAACATCAAAATTACATTTCTCGGCCATATCGCATAGATCTCACTGTGAAAAGGCTTAAATGGCTTTTTTGACCTAAGTTTAATGATTGCGCTCAAACCAAATGTCCTAGAACGAAATTTTCAAATGTAACTACTAGAATGTGATACAATACACTATTGGGTGAAGTTTGTTTGACTTCTGCGCAGCGGTTTGGGAGTTAACATCAAAATTACATTTCTCGGCCATATCGCATAGATCTCACTGTGAAAAGGCTTAAATGGCTTTTTTGACCTAAGTTTGAGGATTGCGCTCAAACAAAATGTCCTAGAACAAAATTTTCAAATGTAACTACTAGATTGTGATACAATACACTATTGGGTGAAGTTTGGTTGACTTCTGCGCAGCGGTTTGGGAGTTAACATCAAAATTACATTTCTCGGCCATATCGCATAGATCTCACTGTGAAAAGGCTTAAATGACTTTTTTAATTAAGTTTGATGATTGCGTTCAAACAAAATGTCCTAGAACAAAATTTTCAAATGTAACTACTAGATTGTGATACAATACACTATTGGGTGAAGTTTGGTTGACTTCTGCGCAGCGGTTTGGGAGTTAACATCAAAATTACATTTCTCGGCCATATCGCATAGATCTCACTGTGAAAAGGCTTAAATGACTTTTTTAGTTAAGTTTGATGATTGCGTTCAAACAAAATGTCCTAGAACAAAATTTTCAAATGTAACTACTAGATTGTGATACAATACACTATTGGGTGAAGTTTAGTTGACTTCTGCGCAGCGGTTTGGGAGTTAACATCAAAATTACATTTCTCGGCCATATCGCATAGATCTCACTGTGAAAAGGCTTAAATGACTTTTTTAATTAAGTTTAATGATTGCGCTCAAACCAAATGTCCTAGAACGAAATTTTCAAATGTAACTACTAGAATGTGATACAATACACTATTGGGTGAAGTTTAGTTGACTTCTGCGCAGCGGTTTGGGATTTAACATCAAAATTACATTTCTCGGCCATATCGCATAGATCTCACTGTGAAAAGGCTTAAATGGCTTTTTTGACCTAAGTTTGAGGATTGCGCTCAAATCAAATGTCCTAGAACCAAATTTCCACATGTAACTACTAGATTGTGATACAATACACTAATGGGTGAAGTTTGGTTGACCTCTGCGCAGCGGTTTGGGAGTTAACATCAAAATTACATTTCTCGGCCAAATCGCATAGATCTCACTGTGAAAAGGCTTAAATGACTTTTTTAATTAAGTTTGATGATTGCGCTCAAACAAAATTTCCTAGAACAAAATTTTCAAATGTAACTACTAGATTGTGATACAATACACTATTGGGTGAAGTTTGGTTGACTTCTGCGCAGCGGTTTGGGAGTTAACATCAAAATTACATTTCTCGGCCATATCGCATAGATCTCACTGTGAAAAGGCTTAAATGGCTTTTTTGACCTAAGTTTAATAATTGCGCTCAAACCAAATGTCCTAAAACTAAATTTCCAAATGTAACTACTAGATTGTGATAAAATACACTATTGGGTGAAGTTTGGTTGACTTCTGCGCAGCGGTTTGGGAGTTAACATCAAAATTACATTTCTCGGCCATATCGCATAGATCTCACTGTGAAAAGGCTTAAATGGCTTTTTTGACCTAAGTTTGAGGATTGCGCTCAAATCAAATGTCCTAGAACCAAATTTCCACATGTAACTACTAGATTGTGATACAATACACTAATGGGTGAAGTTTGGTTGACCTCTGCGCAGCGGTTTGGGAGTTAACATCAAAATTACATTTCTCGGCCAAATCGCATAGATCTCACTGTGAAAAGGCTTAAATGACTTTTTTAATTAAGTTTGATGATTGCGCTCAAACAAAATTTCCTAGAACAAAATTTTCAAATGTAACTACTAGATTGTGATACAATACACTATTGGGTGAAGTTTGGTTGACTTCTGCGCAGCGGTTTGGGAGTTAACATCAAAATTACATTTCTCGGCCATATCGCATAGATCTCACTGTGAAAAGGCTTAAATGACTTTTTTAATTAAGTTTGATGATTGCGTTCAAACAAAATGTCCTAGAACAAAATTTTCAAATGTAACTACTAGATTGTGATACAATACACTATTGGGTGAAGTTTAGTTGACTTCTGCGCAGCGGTTTGGGAGTTAACATCAAAATTACATTTCTCGGCCATATCGCATAGATCTCACTGTGAAAAGGCTTAAATGACTTTTTTAATTAAGTTTAATGATTGCGCTCAAACCAAATGTCCTAGAACGAAATTTTCAAATGTAACTACTAGATTGTGATACAATACACTAATGGGTGAAGTTTGGTTTACTTCTGCGCAGCGGTTTGGGAGTTAACATCAAAATTACATTTCTCGGCCATATCGCATAGATCTCACTGTGAAAAGGCTTAAATGGCTTTTTTGACCTAAGTTTGAGGATTGCGCTCAAATCAAATGTCCTAGAACCAAATTTCCACATGTAACTACTAGATTGTGATACAATACACTAATGGGTGAAGTTTGGTTTACTTCTGCGCAGCGGTTTGGGAGTTAACATCAAAATTACATTTCTCGGCCATATCGCATAGATCTCACTGTGAAAAGGCTTAAATGGCTTTTTTGACCTAAGTTTAATGAATGCGCTCAAACCAAATGTCCTAGAACGAAATTTTCAAATGTAACTACTAGAATGTGATACAATACACTATTGGGTGAAGTTTGGTTGACTTCTGCGCAGCGGTTTGGGAGTTAACATCAAAATTACATTTCTCGGCCATATCGCATAGATCTCACTGTGAAAAGGCTTAAATGGCTTTTTTGACCTAGGTTTGAGGATTGCGCTCAAACAAAATGTCCTAGAACAAAATTTTCAAATGTAACTACTAGATTGTGATACAATACACTATTGGGTGAAGTTTGGTTGACTTCTGCGCAGCGGTTTGGGAGTTAACATCAAAATTACATTTCTCGGCCATATCGCATAGATCTCACTGTGAAAAGGCTTAAATGACTTTTTTAATTAAGTTTGATGATTGCGTTCAAACAAAATGTCCTAGAACAAAATTTTCAAATGTAACTACTAGATTGTGATAAAATACACTATTGGGTGAAGTTTGGTTGACTTCTGCGCAGCGGTTTGGGAGTTAACATCAAAATTACATTTCTCGGCCATATCGCATAGATCTCACTGTGAAAAGGCTTAAATGGCTTTTTTGACCTAAGTTTGAGGATTGCGCTCAAATCAAATGTCCTAGAACCAAATTGCCACATGTAACTACAAGATTGTGATACAATACACTAATGGGTGAAGTTTGGTTGACTTCTGCGCAGCGGTTTGGGAGTTAACATCAAAATTACATTTCTCGGCCATATCGCATAGATCTCACTGTGAAAAGGCTTAAATGACTTTTTTAATTAAGTTTGATGATTGCGCTCAAACAAAATTTCCTAGAACAAAATTTTCAAATGTAACTACTAGATTGTGATACAATACACTATTGGGTGAAGTTTGGTTGACTTCTGCGCAGCGGTTTGGGAGTTAACATCAAAATTACATTTCTCGGCCATATCGCATAGATCTCACTGTGAAAAGGCTTAAATGACTTTTTTAATTAAGTTTGATGATTGCGTTCAAACAAAATGTCCTAGAACAAAATTTTCAAATGTAACTACTAGATTGTGATACAATACACTATTGGGTGAAGTTTAGTTGACTTCTGCGCAGCGGTTTGGGAGTTAACATCAAAATTACATTTCTCGGCCATATCGCATAGATCTCACTGTGAAAAGGCTTAAATGACTTTTTTAATTAAGTTTAATGATTGCGCTCAAACCAAATGTCCTAGAACGAAATTTTCAAATGTAACTACTAGAATGTGATACAATACACTATTGGGTGAAGTTTAGTTGACTTCTGCGCAGCGGTTTGGGATTTAACATCAAAATTACATTTCTCGGCCATATCGCATAGATCTCACTGTGAAAAGGCTTAAATGGCTTTTTTGACCTAAGTTTGAGGATTGCGCTCAAATCAAATGTCCTAGAACCAAATTTCCACATGTAACTACTAGATTGTGATACAATACACTAATGGGTGAAGTTTGGTTTACTTCTGCGCAGCGTTTTGGGAGTTAACATCAAAATTACATTTCTCGGCCATATCGCATAGATCTCACTGTGAAAAGGCTTAAATGGCTTTTTTGACCTAAGTTTAATAATTGCGCTCAAACCAAATGTCCTAGAACTAAATTTTCAAATGTAACTACTAGATTGTGATACAATACACTATTGGGTGAAGTTTGGTTGACTTCTGCGCAGCGGTTTGGGAGTTAACATCAAAATTACATTTCTCGGCCATATCGCATAGATCTCACTGTGAAAAGGCTTAAATGGCTTTTTTGACCTAAGTTTAATGATTGCGCTCAAACCAAATGTCCTAGAACGAAATTTTCAAATGTAACTACTAGAATGTGATACAATACACTATTGGGTGAAGTTTGGTTGACTTCTGCGCAGCGGTTTGGGAGTTAACATCAAAATTACATTTCTCGGCCATATCGCATAGATCTCACTGTGAAAAGGCTTAAATGGCTTTTTTGACCTAAGTTTGAGAATTGCGCTTAAATCAAATGTCCTATAACCAAATTTCCACATGTAACTACTAGATTGTGATACAATACACTAATGGGTGAAGTTTGGTTGACTTCTGCGCAGCGGTTTGGGAGTTAACATCAAAATTACATTTCTCGGCCATATCGCATAGATCTCACTGTGAAAAGGCTTAAATGACTTTTTTAATTAAGTTTGATGATTGCGCTCAAACAAAATTTCCTAGAACAAAATTTTCAAATGTAACTACTAGATTGTGATACAATACACTATTGGGTGAAGTTTGGTTGACTTCTGCGCAGCGGTTTGGGAGTTAACATCAAAATTACATTTCTCGGCCATATCGCATAGATCTCACTGTGAAAAGGCTTAAATGGCTTTTTTGACCTAAGTTTAATGATTGCGCTCAAACCAAATGTCCTAGAACGAAATTTTCAAATGTAACTACTAGAATGTGATACAATACACTATTGGGTGAAGTTTGGTTGACTTCCGCGCAGCGGTTTGGGAGTTAACATCAAAATTACATTTCTCGGCCATATCGCATAGATCTCACTGTGAAAAGGCTTAAATGACTTTTTTAATTAAGTTTGATGATTGCGTTCAAACAAAATGTCCTAAAACAAAATTTTCAAATGTAACTACTAGATTGTGATACAATACACTATTGGGTGAAGTTTGGTTGACTTCTGCGCAGCGGTTTGGGAGTTAACATCAAAATTACATTTCTCGGCCATATCGCATAGATCTCACTGTGAAAAGGCTTAAATGGCTTTTTTGACCTAAGTTTGAGGATTGCGCTCAAATCAAATGTCCTAGAACCAAATTTCCACATGTAACTACTAGATTGTGATACAATACACTAATGGGTGAAGTTTGGTTTACTTCTGCGCAGCGGTTTGGGAGTTAACATCAAAATTACATTTCTCGGCCATATCGCATAGATCTCACTGTGAAAAGGCTTAAATGGCTTTTTTGACCTAAGTTTGAGGATTGCGCTCAAATCAAATGTCCTAGAACCAAATTTCCACATGTAATTACTAGATTGTGATACAATACACTAATGGGTGAAGTTTGGTTTACTTCTGCGCAGCGGTTTGGGAGTTAACATCAAAATTACATTTCTCGGCCATATCGCATAGATCTCACTGTGAAAAGGCTTAAATGGCTTTTTTGACCTAAGTTTAATGATTGCGCTCAAACCAAATGTCCTAGAACGAAATTTTCAAATGTAACTACTAGAATGTGATACAATACACTATTGGGTGAAGTTTGGTTGACTTCTGCGCAGCGGTTTGGGAGTTAACATCAAAATTACATTTCTCGGCCATATCGCATAGATCTCACTGTGAAAAGGCTTAAATGGCTTTTTTGACCTAGGTTTGAGGATTGCGCTCAAACAAAATGTCCTAGAACAAAATTTTCAAATGTAACTACTAGATTGTGATACAATACACTATTGGGTGAAGATTTGGTTGACTTCTGCGCAGCGGTTTGGGAGTTAACATCAAAATTACATTTCTCGGCCATATCGCATAGATCTCACTGTGAAAAGGCTTAAATGACTTTTTTAATTAAGTTTGATGATTGCGTTCAAACAAAATGTCCTAGAACAAAATTTTCAAATGTAACTACTAGATTGTGATACAATACACTATTGGGTGAAGTTTGGTTGACTTCTGCGCAGCGGTTTGGGAGTTAACATCAAAATTACATTTCTCGGCCATATCGCATAGATCTCACTGTGAAAAGGCTTAAATGGCTTTTTTGACCTAAGTTTGAGGATTGCGCTCAAATCAAATGTCCTAGAACCAAATTTCCACATGTAACTACTAGATTGTGATACAATACACTAATGGGTGAAGTTTGGTTTATTTCTGCGCAGAGGTTTGGGAGTTAACATCAAAATTACATTTCTCGGCCATATCGCATAGATCTCACTGTGAAAAGGCTTAAATGGCTTTTTTGACCTAAGTTTAATAATTGCGCTCAAACCAAATGTCCTAAAACTAAATTTCCAAATGTAACTACTAGATTGTGATAAAATAAACTATTGGGTGAAGTTTGGTTGACTTCTGCGCAGCGGTTTGGGAGTTAACATCAAAATTACATTTCTCGGCCATATCGCATAGATCTCACTGTGAAAAGGCTTAAATGGCTTTTTTGACCTAAGTTTGATGATTGCGCTCAAACCAAATGTCATAGAACGAAATTTTCAAATGTAACTACTAGAATGTGATACAATACACTATTGGGTGAAGTTTGGTTGACTTCTGCGCAGCGGTTTGGGAGTTAACATCAAAATTACATTTCTCGGCCATATCGCATAGATCTCTCTGTGAAAAGGCTTAAATGACTTTTTTAATTAAGTTTGATGATTGCGTTCAAACAAAATGTCCTAAAACAAAATTTTCAAATGTAACTACTAGATTGTGATACAATACACTATTGGGTGAAGTTTGGTTGACTTCTGCGCAGCGGTTTGGGAGTTAACGTCAAAATTACATTTCTCGGCCATATCGCATAGATCTCACTGTGAAAAGGCTTAAATGGCTTTTTTGACCTAAGTTTGAGGATTGCGCTCAAATCAAATGTCCTAGAACCAAATTTCCACATGTAACTACTAGATTGTGATACAATACACTAATGGGTGAAGTTTGGTTTACTTCTGCGCAGCGGTTTGGGAGTTAACATCAAAATTACATTTCTCGGCCATATCGCATAGATCTCACTGTGAAAAGGCTTAAATGGCTTTTTTGACCTAAGTTTAATGATTGCGCTCAAACCAAATGTCCTAGAACGAAATTTTCAAATGTAACTACTAGAATGTGATACAATACACTATTGGGTGAAGTTTGGTTGACTTCTGCGCAGCGGTTTGGGAGTTAACATCAAAATTACATTTCTCGGCCATATCGCATAGATCTCACTGTGAAAAGGCTTAAATGGCTTTTTTGACCTAAGTTTGAGGATTGCGCTCAAACAAAATGTCCTAGAACAAAATTTTCAAATGTAACTACTAGATTGTGATACAATACACTATTGGGTGAAGTTTGGTTGACTTCTGCGCAGCGGTTTGGGAGTTAACATCAAAATTACATTTCTCGGCCATATCGCATAGATCTCACTGTGAAAAGGCTTAAATGACTTTTTTAATTAAGTTTGATGATTGCGTTCAAACAAAATGTCCTAGAACAAAATTTTCAAATGTAACTACTAGATTGTGATACAATACACTATTGGGTGAAGTTTGGTTGACTTCTGCGCAGCGGTTTGGGAGTTAACATCAAAATTACATTTCTCGGCCATATCGCATAGATCTCACTGTGAAAAGGCTTAAATGACTTTTTTAGTTAAGTTTGATGATTGCGTTCAAACAAAATGTCCTAGAACAAAATTTTCAAATGTAACTACTAGATTGTGATACAATACACTATTGGGTGAAGTTTAGTTGACTTCTGCGCAGCGGTTTGGGAGTTAACATCAAAATTACATTTCTCGGCCATATCGCATAGATCTCACTGTGAAAAGGCTTAAATGACTTTTTTAATTAAGTTTAATGATTGCGCTCAAACCAAATGTCCTAGAACGAAATTTTCAAATGTAACTACTAGAATGTGATACAATACACTATTGGGTGAAGTTTAGTTGACTTCTGCGCAGCGGTTTGGGATTTAACATCAAAATTACATTTCTCGGCCATATCGCATAGATCTCACTGTGAAAAGGCTTAAATGGCTTTTTTGACCTAAGTTTGAGGATTGCGCTCAAATCAAATGTCCTAGAACCAAATTTCCACATGTAACTACTAGATTGTGATACAATACACTAATGGGTGAAGTTTGGTTGACCTCTGCGCAGCGGTTTGGGAGTTAACATCAAAATTACATTTCTCGGCCAAATCGCATAGATCTCACTGTGAAAAGGCTTAAATGACTTTTTTAATTAAGTTTGATGATTGCGCTCAAACAAAATTTCCTAGAACAAAATTTTCAAATGTAACTACTAGATTGTGATACAATACACTATTGGGTGAAGTTTGGTTGACTTCTGCGCAGCGGTTTGGGAGTTAACATCAAAATTACATTTCTCGGCCATATCGCATAGATCTCACTGTGAAAAGGCTTAAATGGCTTTTTTGACCTAAGTTTAATAATTGCGCTCAAACCAAATGTCCTAAAACTAAATTTCCAAATGTAACTACTAGATTGTGATAAAATACACTATTGGGTGAAGTTTGGTTGACTTCTGCGCAGCGGTTTGGGAGTTAACATCAAAATTACATTTCTCGGCCATATCGCATAGATCTCACTGTGAAAAGGCTTAAATGGCTTTTTTGACCTAAGTTTGAGGATTGCGCTCAAATCAAATGTCCTAGAACCAAATTTCCACATGTAACTACTAGATTGTGATACAATACACTAATGGGTGAAGTTTGGTTGACCTCTGCGCAGCGGTTTGGGAGTTAACATCAAAATTACATTTCTCGGCCAAATCGCATAGATCTCACTGTGAAAAGGCTTAAATGACTTTTTTAATTAAGTTTGATGATTGCGCTCAAACAAAATTTCCTAGAACAAAATTTTCAAATGTAACTACTAGATTGTGATACAATACACTATTGGGTGAAGTTTGGTTGACTTCTGCGCAGCGGTTTGGGAGTTAACATCAAAATTACATTTCTCGGCCATATCGCATAGATCTCACTGTGAAAAGGCTTAAATGACTTTTTTAATTAAGTTTGATGATTGCGTTCAAACAAAATGTCCTAGAACAAAATTTTCAAATGTAACTACTAGATTGTGATACAATACACTATTGGGTGAAGTTTAGTTGACTTCTGCGCAGCGGTTTGGGAGTTAACATCAAAATTACATTTCTCGGCCATATCGCATAGATCTCACTGTGAAAAGGCTTAAATGACTTTTTTAATTAAGTTTAATGATTGCGCTCAAACCAAATGTCCTAGAACGAAATTTTCAAATGTAACTACTAGATTGTGATACAATACACTATTGGGTGACGTTTGGTTGACTTCTGCGCAGCGGTTTGGGAGTTAACGTCAAAATTACATTTCTCGGCCATATCGCATAGATCTCACTGTGAAAAGGCTTAAATGGCTTTTTTGACCTAAGTTTGAGGATTGCGCTCAAATCAAATGTCCTAGAACCAAATTTCCACATGTAACTACTAGATTGTGATACAATACACTAATGGGTGAAGTTTGGTTTACTTCTGCGCAGCGGTTTGGGAGTTAACATCAAAATTACATTTCTCGGCCATATCGCATAGATCTCACTGTGAAAAGGCTTAAATGGCTTTTTTGACCTAAGTTTAATGAATGCGCTCAAACCAAATGTCCTAGAACGAAATTTTCAAATGTAACTACTAGAATGTGATACAATACACTATTGGGTGAAGTTTGGTTGACTTCTGCGCAGCGGTTTGGGAGTTAACATCAAAATTACATTTCTCGGCCATATCGCATAGATCTCACTGTGAAAAGGCTTAAATGGCTTTTTTGACCTAGGTTTGAGGATTGCGCTCAAACAAAATGTCCTAGAACAAAATTTTCAAATGTAACTACTAGATTGTGATACAATACACTATTGGGTGAAGTTTGGTTGACTTCTGCGCAGCGGTTTGGGAGTTAACATCAAAATTACATTTCTCGGCCATATCGCATAGATCTCACTGTGAAAAGGCTTAAATGACTTTTTTAATTAAGTTTGATGATTGCGTTCAAACAAAATGTCCTAGAACAAAATTTTCAAATGTAACTACTAGATTGTGATAAAATACACTATTGGGTGAAGTTTGGTTGACTTCTGCGCAGCGGTTTGGGAGTTAACATCAAAATTACATTTCTCGGCCATATCGCATAGATCTCACTGTGAAAAGGCTTAAATGGCTTTTTTGACCTAAGTTTGAGGATTGCGCTCAAATCAAATGTCCTAGAACCAAATTGCCACATGTAACTACAAGATTGTGATACAATACACTAATGGGTGAAGTTTGGTTGACTTCTGCGCAGCGGTTTGGGAGTTAACATCAAAATTACATTTCTCGGCCATATCGCATAGATCTCACTGTGAAAAGGCTTAAATGACTTTTTTAATTAAGTTTGATGATTGCGCTCAAACAAAATTTCCTAGAACAAAATTTTCAAATGTAACTACTAGATTGTGATACAATACACTATTGGGTGAAGTTTGGTTGACTTCTGCGCAGCGGTTTGGGAGTTAACATCAAAATTACATTTCTTGGCCATATCGCATAGATCTCACTGTGAAAAGGCTTAAATGACTTTTTTAATTAAGTTTGATGATTGCGTTCAAACAAAATGTCCTAGAACAAAATTTTCAAATGTAACTACTAGATTGTGATACAATACACTATTGGGTGAAGTTTAGTTGACTTCTGCGCAGCGGTTTGGGAGTTAACATCAAAATTACATTTCTCGGCCATATCGCATAGATCTCACTGTGAAAAGGCTTAAATGACTTTTTTAATTAAGTTTAATGATTGCGCTCAAACCAAATGTCCTAGAACGAAATTTTCAAATGTAACTACTAGAATGTGATACAATACACTATTGGGTGAAGTTTAGTTGACTTCTGCGCAGCGGTTTGGGATTTAACATCAAAATTACATTTCTCGGCCATATCGCATAGATCTCACTGTGAAAAGGCTTAAATGGCTTTTTTGACCTAAGTTTGAGGATTGCGCTCAAATCAAATGTCCTAGAACCAAATTTCCACATGTAACTACTAGATTGTGATACAATACACTAATGGGTGAAGTTTGGTTTACTTCTGCGCAGCGTTTTGGGAGTTAACATCAAAATTACATTTCTCGGCCATATCGCATAGATCTCACTGTGAAAAGGCTTAAATGGCTTTTTTGACCTAAGTTTAATAATTGCGCTCAAACCAAATGTCCTAGAACTAAATTTTCAAATGTAACTACTAGATTGTGATACAATACACTATTGGGTGAAGTTTGGTTGACTTCTGCGCAGCGGTTTGGGAGTTAACATCAAAATTACATTTCTCGGCCATATCGCATAGATCTCACTGTGAAAAGGCTTAAATGGCTTTTTTGACCTAAGTTTAATGATTGCGCTCAAACCAAATGTCCTAGAACGAAATTTTTAAATGTAACTACTAGAATGTGATACAATACACTATTGGGTGAAGTTTGGTTGACTTCTGCGCAGCGGTTTGGGAGTTAACATCAAAATTACATTTCTCGGCCATATCGCATAGATCTCACTGTGAAAAGGCTTAAATGGCTTTTTTGACCTAAGTTTGAGAATTGCGCTTAAATCAAATGTCCTATAACCAAATTTCCACATGTAACTACTAGATTGTGATACAATACACTAATGGGTGAAGTTTGGTTGACTTCTGCGCAGCGGTTTGGGAGTTAACATCAAAATTACATTTCTCGGCCATATCGCATAGATCTCACTGTGAAAAGGCTTAAATGACTTTTTTAATTAAGTTTGATGATTGCGCTCAAACAAAATTTCCTAGAACAAAATTTTCAAATGTAACTACTAGATTGTGATACAATACACTATTGGGTGAAGTTTGGTTGACTTCTGCGCAGCGGTTTGGGAGTTAACATCAAAATTACATTTCTCGGCCATATCGCATAGATCTCACTGTGAAAAGGCTTAAATGGCTTTTTTGACCTAAGTTTAATGATTGCGCTCAAACCAAATGTCCTAGAACGAAATTTTCAAATGTAACTACTAGAATGTGATACAATACACTATTGGGTGAAGTTTGGTTGACTTCCGCGCAGCGGTTTGGGAGTTAACATCAAAATTACATTTCTCGGCCATATCGCATAGATCTCACTGTGAAAAGGCTTAAATGACTTTTTTAATTAAGTTTGATGATTGCGTTCAAACAAAATGTCCTAAAACAAAATTTTCAAATGTAACTACTAGATTGTGATACAATACACTATTGGGTGAAGTTTGGTTGACTTCTGCGCAGCGGTTTGGGAGTTAACATCAAAATTACATTTCTCGGCCATATCGCATAGATCTCACTGTGAAAAGGCTTAAATGGCTTTTTTGACCTAAGTTTGAGGATTGCGCTCAAATCAAATGTCCTAGAACCAAATTTCCACATGTAACTACTAGATTGTGATACAATACACTAATGGGTGAAGTTTGGTTTACTTCTGCGCAGCGGTTTGGGAGTTAACATCAAAATTACATTTCTCGGCCATATCGCATAGATCTCACTGTGAAAAGGCTTAAATGGCTTTTTTGACCTAAGTTTGAGGATTGCGCTCAAATCAAATGTCCTAGAACCAAATTTCCACATGTAATTACTAGATTGTGATACAATACACTAATGGGTGAAGTTTGGTTTACTTCTGCGCAGCGGTTTGGGAGTTAACATCAAAATTACATTTCTCGGCCATATCGCATAGATCTCACTGTGAAAAGGCTTAAATGGCTTTTTTGACCTAAGTTTAATGATTGCGCTCAAACCAAATGTCCTAGAACGAAATTTTCAAATGTAACTACTAGAATGTGATACAATACACTATTGGGTGAAGTTTGGTTGACTTCTGCGCAGCGGTTTGGGAGTTAACATCAAAATTACATTTCTCGGCCATATCGCATAGATCTCACTGTGAAAAGGCTTAAATGGCTTTTTTGACCTAGGTTTGAGGATTGCGCTCAAACAAAATGTCTTAGAACAAAATTTTCAAATGTAACTACTAGATTGTGATACAATACACTATTGGGTGAAGTTTGGTTGACTTCTGCGCAGCGGTTTGGGAGTTAACATCAAAATTACATTTCTCGGCCATATCGCATAGATCTCACTGTGAAAAGGCTTAAATGACTTTTTTAATTAAGTTTGATGATTGCGTTCAAACAAAATGTCCTAGAACAAAATTTTCAAATGTAACTACTAGATTGTGATACAATACACTATTGGGTGAAGTTTGGTTGACTTCTGCGCAGCGGTTTGGGAGTTAACATCAAAATTACATTTCTCGGCCATATCGCATAGATCTCACTGTGAAAAGGCTTAAATGGCTTTTTTGACCTAAGTTTAATGATTGCGCTCAAACCAAATGTCCTAAAACGAAATTTTCAAATGTAACTACTAGAATGTGATACAATACACTATTGGGTGAAGTTTGGTTGACTTCCGCGCAGCGGTTTGGGAGTTAACATCAAAATTACATTTCTCGGCCATATCGCATAGATCTCACTGTGAAAAGGCTTAAATGACTTTTTTTAATTAAGTTTGATGATTGCGTTCAAACAAAATGTCCTAAAACAAAATTTTCAAATGTAACTACTAGATTGTGATACAATACACTATTGGGTGAAGTTTGGTTGACTTCTGCGCAGCGGTTTGGGAGTTAACATCAAAATTACATTTCTCGGCCATATCGCATAGATCTCACTGTGAAAAGTCTTAAATGGCTTTTTTGACCTAAGTTTGAGGATTGCGCTCAAATCAAATGTCCTAGAACCAAATTTCCACATGTAACTACTAGATTGTGATACAATACACTAATGGGTGAAGTTTGGTTTACTTCTGCGCAGCGGTTTGGGAGTTAACATCAAAATTACATTTCTCGGCCATATCGCATAGATCTCACTGTGAAAAGGCTTAAATGGCTTTTTTGACCTAAGTTTGAGGATTGCGCTCAAATCAAATGTCCTAGAACCAAATTTCCACATGTAATTACTAGATTGTGATACAATACACTAATGGGTGAAGTTTGGTTTACTTCTGCGCAGCGGTTTGGGAGTTAACATCAAAATTACATTTCTCGGCCATATCGCATAGATCTCACTGTGAAAAGGCTTAAATGGCTTTTTTGACCTAAGTTTAATGATTGCGCTCAAACCAAATGTCCTAGAACGAAATTTTCAAATGTAACTACTAGAATGTGATACAATACACTATTGGGTGAAGTTTGGTTGACTTCTGCGCAGCGGTTTGGGAGTTAACATCAAAATTACATTTCTCGGCCATATCGCATAGATCTCACTGTGAAAAGGCTTAAATGGCTTTTTTGACCTAGGTTTGAGGATTGCGCTCAAACAAAATGTCCTAGAACAAAATTTTCAAATGTAACTACTAGATTGTGATACAATACACTATTGGGTGAAGTTTGGTTGACTTCTGCGCAGCGGTTTGGGAGTTAACATCAAAATTACATTTCTCGGCCATATCGCATAGATCTCACTGTGAAAAGGCTTAAATGACTTTTTTAGTTAAGTTTGATGATTGCGTTCAAACAAAATGTCCTAGAACAAAATTTTCAAATGTAACTACTAGATTGTGATACAATACACTATTGGGTGAAGTTTAGTTGACTTCTGCGCAGCGGTTTGGGAGTTAACATCAAAATTACATTTCTCGGCCATATCGCATAGATCTCACTGTGAAAAGGCTTAAATGACTTTTTTAATTAAGTTTAATGATTGCGCTCAAACCAAATGTCCTAGAACGAAATTTTCAAATGTAACTACTAGAATGTGATACAATACACTATTGGGTGAAGTTTAGTTGACTTCTGCGCAGCGGTTTGGGATTTAACATCAAAATTACATTTCTCGGCCATATCGCATAGATCTCACTGTGAAAAGGCTTAAATGGCTTTTTTGACCTAAGTTTGAGGATTGCGATCAAATCAAATGTCCTAGAACCAAATTTCCACATGTACCTACTAGATTGTGATACAATACACTAATGGGTGAAGTTTGGTTGACCTCTGCGCAGCGGTTTGGGAGTTAACATCAAAATTACATTTCTCGGCCAAATCGCATAGATCTCACTGTGAAAAGGCTTAAATGACTTTTTTAATTAAGTTTGATGATTGCGCTCAAACAAAATTTCCTAGAACAAAATTTTCAAATGTAACTACTAGATTGTGATACAATACACTATTGGGTGAAGTTTGGTTGACTTCTGCGCAACGGTTTGGGAGTTAACATCAAAATTACATTTCTCGGCCATATCGCATAGATCTCACTGTGAAAAGGCTTAAATGGCTTTTTTGACCTAAGTTTAATAATTGCGCTCAAACCAAATGTCCTAAAACTAAATTTCCAAATGTAACTACTAGATTGTGATAAAATACACTATTGGGTGAAGTTTGGTTGACTTCTGCGCAGCGGTTTGGGAGTTAACATCAAAATTACATTTCTCGGCCATATCGCATAGATCTCACTGTGAAAAGGCTTAAATGGCTTTTTTGACCTAAGTTTGAGGATTGCGCTCAAATCAAATGTCCTAGAACCAAATTTCCACATGTAACTACTAGATTGTGATACAATACACTAATGGGTGAAGTTTGGTTGACCTCTGCGCAGCGGTTTGGGAGTTAACATCAAAATTACATTTCTCGGCCATATCGCATAGATCTCACTGTGAAAAGGCTTAAATGACTTTTTTAATTAAGTTTGATGATTGCGCTCAAACAAAATTTCCTAGAACAAAATTTTCAAATGTAACTACTAGATTGTGATACAATACACTATTGGGTGAAGTTTGGTTGACTTCTGCGCAGCGGTTTGGGAGTTAACATCAAAATTACATTTCTCGGCCATATCGAATAGATCTCACTGTGAAAAGGCTTAAATGGCTTTTTTGACCTAAGTTTAATGATTGCGCTCAAACCAAATGTCCTAGAACGAAATTTTCAAATGTAACTACTAGAATGTGATACAATACACTATTGGGTGAAGTTTGGTTGACTTCTGCGCAGCGGTTTGGGAGTTAACATCAAAATTACATTTCTCGGCCATATCGCATAGATCTCACTGTGAAAAGGCTTAAATGACTTTTTTAATTAAGTTTGATGATTGCGTTCAAACAAAATGTCCTAAAACAAAATTTTCAAATGTAACTACTAGATTGTGATACAATACACTATTGGGTGAAGTTTGGTTGACTTCTGCGCAGCGGTTTGGGAGTTAACATCAAAATTACATTTCTCGGCCATATCGCATAGATCTCACTGTGAAAAGGCTTAAATGGCTTTTTTGACCTAAGTTTGAGGATTGCGCTCAAATCAAATGTCCTAGAACCAAATTTCCACATGTAACTACTAGATTGTGATACAATACACTAATGGGTGAAGTTTGGTTTACTTCTGCGCAGCGGTTTGGGAGTTAACATCAAAATTACATTTCTCGGCCATATCGCATAGATCTCACTGTGAAAAGGCTTAAATGGCTTTTTTGACCTAAGTTTAATGATTGCGCTCAAACCAAATGTCCTAGAACGAAATTTTCAAATGTAACTACTAGAATGTGATACAATACACTATTGGGTGAAGTTTGGTTGACTTCTGCGCAGCGGTTTGGGAGTTAACATCAAAATTACATTTCTCGGCCATATCGCATAGATCTCACTGTGAAAAGGCTTAAATGGCTTTTTTGACCTAGGTTTGAGGATTGCGCTCAAACAAAATGTCCTAGAACAAAATTTTCAAATGTAACTACTAGATTGTGATACAATACACTATTGGGTGAAGTTTGGTTGACTTCTGCGCAGCGGTTTGGGAGTTAACATCAAAATTACATTTCTCGGCCATATCGCATAGATCTCACTGTGAAAAGGCTTAAATGACTTTTTTAGTTAAGTTTGATGATTGCGTTCAAACAAAATGTCCTAGAACAAAATTTTCAAATGTAACTACTAGATTGTGATACAATACACTATTGGGTGAAGTTTAGTTGACTTCTGCGCAGCGGTTTGGGAGTTAACATCAAAATTACATTTCTCGGCCATATCGCATAGATCTCACTGTGAAAAGGCTTAAATGACTTTTTTAATTAAGTTTAATGATTGCGCTCAAACCAAATGTCCTAGAACGAAATTTTCAAATGTAACTACTAGAATGTGATACAATACACTATTGGGTGAAGTTTAGTTGACTTCTGCGCAGCGGTTTGGGAGTTAACATCAAAATTACATTTCTCGGCCATATCGCATAGATCTCACTGTGAAAAGGCTTAAATGGCTTTTTTGACCTAAGTTTGAGGATTGCGCTCAAATCAAATGTCCTAGAACCAAATTTCCACATGTAATTACTAGATTGTGATACAATACACTAATGGGTGAAGTTTGGTTTACTTCTGCGCAGCGGTTTGGGAGTTAACATCAAAATTACATTTCTCGGCCATATCGCATAGATCTCACTGTGAAAAGGCTTAAATGGCTTTTTTGACCTAAGTTTAATGATTGCGCTCAAACCAAATGTCCTAGAACGAAATTTTCAAATGTAACTACTAGAATGTGATACAATACACTATTGGGTGAAGTTTGGTTGACTTCTGCGCAGCGGTTTGGGAGTTAACATCAAAATTACATTTCTCGGCCATATCGCATAGATCTCACTGTGAAAAGGCTTAAATGGCTTTTTTGACCTAGGTTTGAGGATTGCGCTCAAACAAAATGTCCTAGAACAAAATTTTCAAATGTAACTACTAGATTGTGATACAATACACTATTGGGGAAAGTTTGGTTGACTTCTGCGCAGCGGTTTGGGAGTTAACATCAAAATTACATTTCTCGGCCATATCGCATAGATCTCACTGTGAAAAGGCTTAAATGACTTTTTTAGTTAAGTTTGATGATTGCGTTCAAACAAAATGTCCTAGAACAAAATTTTCAAATGTAACTACTAGATTGTGATACAATACACTATTGGGTGAAGTTTAGTTGACTTCTGCGCAGCGGTTTGGGAGTTAACATCAAAATTACATTTCTCGGCCATATCGCATAGATCTCACTGTGAAAAGGCTTAAATGACTTTTTTAATTAAGTTTAATGATTGCGCTCAAACCAAATGTCCTAGAACGAAATTTTCAAATGTAACTACTAGAATGTGATACAATACACTATTGGGTGAAGTTTAGTTGACTTCTGCGCAGCGGTTTGGGATTTAACATCAAAATTACATTTCTCGGCCATATCGCATAGATCTCACTGTGAAAAGGCTTAAATGGCTTTTTTGACCTAAGTTTGAGGATTGCGATCAAATCAAATGTCCTAGAACCAAATTTCCACATGTACCTACTAGATTGTGATACAATACACTAATGGGTGAAGTTTGGTTGACCTCTGCGCAGCGGTTTGGGAGTTAACATCAAAATTACATTTCTCGGCCAAATCGCATAGATCTCACTGTGAAAAGGCTTAAATGACTTTTTTAATTAAGTTTGATGATTGCGCTCAAACAAAATTTCCTAGAACAAAATTTTCAAATGTAACTACTAGATTGTGATACAATACACTATTGGGTGAAGTTTGGTTGACTTCTGCGCAACGGTTTGGGAGTTAACATCAAAATTACATTTCTCGGCCATATCGCATAGATCTCACTGTGAAAAGGCTTAAATGGCTTTTTTGACCTAAGTTTAATAATTGCGCTCAAACCAAATGTCCTAAAACTAAATTTCCAAATGTAACTACTAGATTGTGATAAAATACACTATTGGGTGAAGTTTGGTTGACTTCTGCGCAGCGGTTTGGGAGTTAACATCAAAATTACATTTCTCGGCCATATCGCATAGATCTCACTGTGAAAAGGCTTAAATGGCTTTTTTGACCTAAGTTTGAGGATTGCGCTCAAATCAAATGTCCTAGAACCAAATTTCCACATGTAACTACTAGATTGTGATACAATACACTAATGGGTGAAGTTTGGTTGACCTCTGAGCAGCGGTTTGGGAGTTAACATCAAAATTACATTTCTCGGCCATATCGCATAGATCTCACTGTGAAAAGGCTTAAATGGCTTTTTTAATTAAGTTTAATGATTGCGCTCAAACAAAATTTCCTAGAACAAAATTTTCAAATGTAACTACTAGAATGTGATACAATACACTATTGGGTGAAGTTTGGTTGACTTCTGCGCAGCGGTTTGGGAGTTAACATCAAAATTACATTTCTCGGCCATATCGCATAGATCTCACTGTGAAAAGGCTTAAATGGCTTTTTTGACCTAGGTTTGAGGATTGCGCTCAAACAAAATGTCCTAGAACAAAATTTTCAAATGTAACTACTAGATTGTGATACAATACACTATTGGGTGAAGTTTGGTTGACTTCTGCGCAGCGGTTTGGGAGTTAACATCAAAATTACATTTCTCGGCCATATCGCATAGATCTCACTGTGAAAAGGCTTAAATGACTTTTTTAGTTAAGTTTGATGATTGCGTTCAAACAAAATGTCCTAGAACAAAATTTTCAAATGTAACTACTAGATTGTGATACAATACACTATTGGGTGAAGTTTAGTTGACTTCTGCGCAGCGGTTTGGGAGTTAACATCAAAATTACATTTCTCGGCCATATCGCATAGATCTCACTGTGAAAAGGCTTAAATGACTTTTTTAATTAAGTTTAATGATTACGCTCAAACCAAATGTCCTAGAACGAAATTTTCAAATGTAACTACTAGAATGTGATACAATACACTATTGGGTGAAGTTTAGTTGACTTCTGCGCAGCGGTTTGGGATTTAACATCAAAATTACATTTCTCGGCCATATCGCATAGATCTCACTGTGAAAAGGCTTAAATGGCTTTTTTGACCTAAGTTTGAGGATTGCGATCAAATCAAATGTCCTAGAACCAAATTTCCACATGTACCTACTAGATTGTGATACAATACACTAATGGGTGAAGTTTGGTTGACCTCTGCGCAGCGGTTTGGGAGTTAACATCAAAATTACATTTCTCGGCCAAATCGCATAGATCTCACTGTGAAAAGGCTTAAATGACTTTTTTAATTAAGTTTGATGATTGCGCTCAAACAAAATTTCCTAGAACAAAATTTTCAAATGTAACTACTAGATTGTGATACAATACACTATTGGGTGAAGTTTGGTTGACTTCTGCGCAACGGTTTGGGAGTTAACATCAAAATTACATTTCTCGGCCATATCGCATAGATCTCACTGTGAAAAGGCTTAAATGGCTTTTTTGACCTAAGTTTAATAATTGCGCTCAAACCAAATGTCCTAAAACTAAATTTCCAAATGTAACTACTAGATTGTGATAAAATACACTATTGGGTGAAGTTTGGTTGACTTCTGCGCAGCGGTTTGGGAGTTAACATCAAAATTACATTTCTCGGCCATATCGCATAGATCTCACTGTGAAAAGGCTTAAATGGCTTTTTTGACCTAAGTTTGAGGATTGCGCTCAAATCAAATGTCCTAGAACCAAATTTCCACATGTAACTACTAGATTGTGATACAATACACTAATGGGTGAAGTTTGGTTGACCTCTGCGCAGCGGTTTGGGAGTTAACATCAAAATTACATTTCTCGGCCATATCGCATAGATCTCACTGTGAAAAGGCTTAAATGACTTTTTTAATTAAGTTTGATGATTGCGCTCAAACAAAATTTCCTAGAACAAAATTTTCAAATGTAACTACTAGATTGTGATACAATACACTATTGGGTGAAGTTTGGTTGACTTCTGCGCAGCGGTTTGGGAGTTAACATCAAAATTACATTTCTCGGCCATATCGAATAGATCTCACTGTGAAAAGGCTTAAATGGCTTTTTTGACCTAAGTTTAATGATTGCGCTCAAACCAAATGTCCTAGAACGAAATTTTCAAATGTAACTACTAGAATGTGATACAATACACTATTGGGTGAAGTTTGGTTGACTTCTGCGCAGCGGTTTGGGAGTTAACATCAAAGTTACATTTCTCGGCCATATCGCATAGATCTCACTGTGAAAAGGCTTAAATGACTTTTTTAATTAAGTTTGATGATTGCGTTCAAACAAAATGTCCTAAAACAAAATTTTCAAATGTAACTACTAGATTGTGATACAATACACTATTGGGTGAAGTTTGGTTGACTTCTGCGCAGCGGTTTGGGAGTTAACATCAAAATTACATTTCTCGGCCATATCGCATAGATCTCACTGTGAAAAGGCTTAAATGGCTTTTTTGACCTAAGTTTGAGGATTGCGCTCAAATCAAATGTCCTAGAACCAAATTTCCACATGTAACTACTAGATTGTGATACAATACACTAATGGGTGAAGTTTGGTTTACTTCTGCGCAGCGGTTTGGGAGTTAACATCAAAATTACATTTCTCGGCCATATCGCATAGATCTCACTGTGAAAAGGCTTAAATGGCTTTTTTGACCTAAGTTTGAGGATTGCGCTCAAATCAAATGTCCTAGAACCAAATTTCCACATGTAATTACTAGATTGTGATACAATACACTAATGGGTGAAGTTTGGTTTACTTCTGCGCAGCGGTTTGGGAGTTAACATCAAAATTACATTTCTCGGCCATATCGCATAGATCTCACTGTGAAAAGGCTTAAATGGCTTTTTTGACCTAAGTTTAATGATTGCGCTCAAACCAAATGTCCTAGAACGAAATTTTCAAATGTAACTACTAGAATGTGATACAATACACTATTGGGTGAAGTTTGGTTGACTTCTGCGCAGCGGTTTGGGAGTTAACATCAAAATTACATTTCTCGGCCATATCGCATAGATCTCACTGTGAAAAGGCTTAAATGGCTTTTTTGACCTAGGTTTGAGGATTGCGCTCAAACAAAATGTCCTAGAACAAAATTTTCAAATGTAACTACTAGATTGTGATACAATACACTATTGGGTGAAGTTTGGTTGACTTCTGCGCAGCGGTTTGGGAGTTAACATCAAAATTACATTTCTCGGCCATATCGCATAGATCTCACTGTGAAAAGGCTTAAATGACTTTTTTAATTAAGTTTGATGATTGCGTTCAAACCAAATGTCCTAAAACTAAATTTCCAAATGTAACTACTAGATTGTGATAAAATACACTATTGGGTGAAGTTTGGTTGACTTCTGCGCAGCGGTTTGGGAGTTAACATCAAAATTACATTTCTCGGCCATATCGCATAGATCTCACTGTGAAAAGGCTTAAATGGCTTTTTTGACCTAAGTTTGAGGATTGCGCTCAAATCAAATGTCCTAGAACCAAATTTCCACATGTAACTACTAGATTGTGATACAATACACTAATGGATGAAGTTTGGTTGACCTCTGCGCAGCGGTTTGGGAGTTAACATCAAAATTACATTTCTCGGCCATATCGCATAGATCTCACTGTGAAAAGGCTTAAATGACTTTTTTAATTAAGTTTGATGATTGCGCTCAAACAAAATTTCCTAGAACAAAATTTTCAAATGTAACTACTAGATTGTGATACAATACACTATTGGGTGAAGTTTGGTTGACTTCTGCGCAGCGGTTTGGGAGTTAACATCAAAATTACATTTCTCGGCCATATCGAATAGATCTCACTGTGAAAAGGCTTAAATGGCTTTTTTGACCTAAGTTTAATGATTGCGCTCAAACCAAATGTCCTAGAACGAAATTTTCAAATGTAACTACTAGAATGTGATACAATACACTATTGGGTGAAGTTTGGTTGACTTCTGCGCAGCGGTTTGGGAGTTAACATCAAAATTACATTTCTCGGCCATATCGCATAGATCTCACTGTGAAAAGGCTTAAATGACTTTTTTAATTAAGTTTGATGATTGCGTTCAAACAAAATGTCCTAAAACAAAATTTTCAAATGTAACTACTAGATTGTGATACAATACACTATTGGGTGAAGTTTGGTTGACTTCTGCGCAGCGGTTTGGGAGTTAACATCAAAATTACATTTCTCGGCCATATCGCATAGATCTCACTGTGAAAAGTCTTAAATGGCTTTTTTGACCTAAGTTTGAGGATTGCGCTCAAATCAAATGTCCTAGAACCAAATTTCCACATGTAACTACTAGATTGTGATACAATACACTAATGGGTGAAGTTTGGTTTACTTCTGCGCAGCGGTTTGGGAGTTAACATCAAAATTACATTTCTCGGCCATATCGCATAGATCTCACTGTGAAAAGGCTTAAATGGCTTTTTTGACCTAAGTTTGAGGATTGCGCTCAAATCAAATGTCCTAGAACCAAATTTCCACATGTAATTACTAGATTGTGATACAATACACTAATGGGTGAAGTTTGGTTTACTTCTGCGCAGCGGTTTGGGAGTTAACATCAAAATTACATTTCTCGGCCATATCGCATAGATCTCACTGTGAAAAGGCTTAAATGGCTTTTTTGACCTAAGTTTAATGATTGCGCTCAAACCAAATGTCCTAGAACGAAATTTTCAAATGTAACTACTAGAATGTGATACAATACACTATTGGGTGAAGTTTGGTTGACTTCTGCGCAGCGGTTTGGGAGTTAACATCAAAATTACATTTCTCGGCCATATCGCATAGATCTCACTGTGAAAAGGCTTAAATGGCTTTTTTGACCTAGGTTTGAGGATTGCGCTCAAACAAAATGTCCTAGAACAAAATTTTCAAATGTAACTACTAGATTGTGATACAATACACTATTGGGTGAAGTTTGGTTGACTTCTGCGCAGCGGTTTGGGAGTTAACATCAAAATTACATTTCTCGGCCATATCGCATAGATCTCACTGTGAAAAGGCTTAAATGACTTTTTTAATTAAGTTTGATGATTGCGTTCAAACAAAATGTCCTAGAACAAAATTTTCAAATGTAACTACTAGATTGTGATACAATACACTATTGGGTGAAGTTTGGTTGACTTCTGCGCAGCGGTTTGGGAGTAAATATCAAAATTACATTTCTCGGCCATATCGCATAGATCTCACTGTGAAAAGGCTTAAATGGCTTTTTTGACCTAAGTTTGAGGATTGCGCTCAAATCAAATGTCCTAGAACCAAATTTCCACATGTAACTACTAGATTGTGATACAATACACTAATGGGTGAAGTTTGGTTTATTTCTGCGCAGAGGTTTGGGAGTTAACATCAAAATTACATTTCTCGGCCATATCGCATAGATCTCACTGTGAAAAGGCTTAAATGGCTTTTTTGACCTAAGTTTAATAATTGCGCTCAAACCAAATGTCCTAAAACTAAATTTCCAAATGTAACTACTAGATTGTGATAAAATAAACTATTGGGTGAAGTTTGGTTGACTTCTGCGCAGCGGTTTGGGAGTTAACATCAAAATTACATTTCTCGGCCATATCGCATAGATCTCACTGTGAAAAGGCTTAAATGGCTTTTTTGACCTAAGTTTGAGGATTGCGCTCAAATCAAATGTCCTAGAACCAAATTTCCACATGTAACTACTAGAATGTGATACAATACACTATTGGGTGAAGTTTGGTTGACTTCCGCGCAGCGGTTTGGGAGTTAACATCAAAATTACATTTCTCGGCCATATCGCATAGATCTCACTGTGAAAAGGCTTAAATGACTTTTTTAATTAAGTTTGATGATTGCGTTCAAACAAAATGTCCTAAAACAAAATTTTCAAATGTAACTACTAGATTGTGATACAATACACTATTGGGTGAAGTTTGGTTGACTTCTGCGCAGCGGTTTGGGAGTTAACATCAAAATTACATTTCTCGGCCATATCGCATAGATCTCACTGTGAAAAGTCTTAAATGGCTTTTTTGACCTAAGTTTGAGGATTGCGCTCAAATCAAATGTCCTAGAACCAAATTTCCACATGTAACTACTAGATTGTGATACAATACACTAATGGGTGAAGTTTGGTTTACTTCTGCGCAGCGGTTTGGGAGTTAACATCAAAATTACATTTCTCGGCCATATCGCATAGATCTCACTGTGAAAAGGCTTAAATGGCTTTTTTGACCTAAGTTTGAGGATTGCGCTCAAATCAAATGTCCTAGAACCAAATTTCCACATGTAATTACTAGATTGTGATACAATACACTAATGGGTGAAGTTTGGTTTACTTCTGCGCAGCGGTTTGGGAGTTAACATCAAAATTACATTTCTCGGCCATATCGCATAGATCTCACTGTGAAAAGGCTTAAATGGCTTTTTTGACCTACGTTTAATGATTGCGCTCAAACCAAATGTCCTAGAACGAAATTTTCAAATGTAACTACTAGAATGTGATACAATACACTATTGGGTGAAGTTTGGTTGACTTCTGCGCAGCGGTTTGGGAGTTAACATCAAAATTACATTTCTCGGCCATATCGCATAGATCTCACTGTGAAAAGGCTTAAATGGCTTTTTTGACCTAGGTTTGAGGATTGCGCTCAAACAAAATGTCCTAGAACAAAATTTTCAAATGTAACTACTAGATTGTGATACAATACACTATTGGGTGAAGTTTGGTTGACTTCTGCGCAGCGGTTTGGGAGTTAACATCAAAATTACATTTCTCGGCCATATCGCATAGATCTCACTGTGAAAAGGCTTAAATGACTTTTTTAGTTAAGTTTGATGATTGCGTTCAAACAAAATGTCCTAGAACAAAATTTTCAAATGTAACTACTAGATTGTGATACAATACACTATTGGGTGAAGTTTAGTTGACTTCTGCGCAGCGGTTTGGGAGTTAACATCAAAATTACATTTCTCGGCCATATCGCATAGATCTCACTGTGAAAAGGCTTAAATGACTTTTTTAATTAAGTTTAATGATTGCGCTCAAACCAAATGTCCTAGAACGAAATTTTCAAATGTAACTACTAGAATGTGATACAATACACTATTGGGTGAAGTTTAGTTGACTTCTGCGCAGCGGTTTGGGATTTAACATCAAAATTACATTTCTCGGCCATATCGCATAGATCTCACTGTGAAAAGGCTTAAATGGCTTTTTTGACCTAAGTTTGAGGATTGCGCTCAAATCAAATGTCCTAGAACCAAATTTCCACATGTAACTACTAGATTGTGATACAATACACTAATGGGTGAAGTTTGGTTGACCTCTGCGCAGCGGTTTGGGAGTTAACATCAAAATTACATTTCTCGGCCAAATCGCATAGATCTCACTGTGAAAAGGCTTAAATGACTTTTTTAATTAAGTTTGATGATTGCGCTCAAACAAAATTTCCTAGAACAAAATTTTCAAATGTAACTACTAGATTGTGATACAATACACTATTGGGTGAAGTTTGGTTGACTTCTGCGCAACGGTTTGGGAGTTAACATCAAAATTACATTTCTCGGCCATATCGCATAGATCTCACTGTGAAAAGGCTTAAATGACTTTTTTAATTAAGTTTGATGATTGCGTTCAAACAAAATGTCCTAGAACAAAATTTTCAAATGTAACTACTAGATTGTGATACAATACACTATTGGGTGAAGTTTAGTTGACTTCTGCGCAGCGGTTTGGGAGTTAACATCAAAATTACATTTCTCGGCCATATCGCATAGATCTCACTGTGAAAAGGCTTAAATGACTTTTTTAATTAAGTTTAATGATTGCGCTCAAACCAAATGTCCTAGAACGAAATTTTCAAATGTAACTACTAGATTGTGATACAATACACTATTGGGTGACGTTTGGTTGACTTCTGCGCAGCGGTTTGGGAGTTAACGTCAAAATTACATTTCTCGGCCATATCGCATAGATCTCACTGTGAAAAGGCTTAAATGGCTTTTTTGACCTAAGTTTGAGGATTGCGCTCAAATCAAATGTCCTAGAACCAAATTTCCACATGTAACTACTAGATTGTGATACAATACACTAATGGGTGAAGTTTGGTTTACTTCTGCGCAGCGGTTTGGGAGTTAACATCAAAATTACATTTCTCGGCCATATCGCATAGATCTCACTGTGAAAAGGCTTAAATGGCTTTTTTGACCTAAGTTTAATGATTGCGCTCAAACCAAATGTCCTAGAACGAAATTTTCAAATGTAACTACTAGAATGTGATACAATACACTATTGGGTGAAGTTTGGTTGACTTCTGCGCAGCGGTTTGGGAGTTAACATCAAAATTACATTTCTCGGCCATATCGCATAGATCTCACTGTGAAAAGGCTTAAATGGCTTTTTTGACCTAGGTTTGAGGATTGCGCTCAAACAAAATGTCCTAGAACAAAATTTTCAAATGTAACTACTAGATTGTGATACAATACACTATTGAATGAAGTTTGGTTGACTTCTGCGCAGCGGTTTGGGAGTTAACATCAAAATTACATTTCTCGGCCATATCGCATAGATCTCACTGTGAAAAGGCTTAAATGACTTTTTTAATTAAGTTTGATGATTGCGTTCAAACAAAATGTCCTAGAACAAAATTTTCAAATGTAACTACTAGATTGTGATACAATACACTATTGGGTGAAGTTTGGTTGACTTCTGCGCAGCGGTTTGGGAGTTAACATCAAAATTACATTTCTCGGCCATATCGCATAGATCTCACTGTGAAAAGGCTTAAATGGCTTTTTTGACCTAAGTTTGAGGATTGCGCTCAAATCAAATGTCCTAGAACCAAATTTCCACATGTAACTACTAGATTGTGATACAATACACTAATGGGTGAAGTTTGGTTGACTTCTGCGCAGCGGTTTGGGAGTTAACATCAAAATTACATTTCTCGGCCATATCGCATAGATCTCACTGTGAAAAGGCTTAAATGACTTTTTTAATTAAGTTTGATGATTGCGCTCAAACAAAATTTCCTAGAACAAAATTTTCAAATGTAACTACTAGATTGTGATACAATACACTATTGGGTGAAGTTTGGTTGACTTCTGCGCAGCGGTTTGGGAGTTAACATCAAAATTACATTTCTCGGCCATATCGCATAGATCTCACTGTGAAAAGGCTTAAATGACTTTTTTAATTAAGTTTGATGATTGCGTTCAAACAAAATGTCCTAGAACAAAATTTTCAAATGTAACTACTAGATTGTGATACAATACACTATTGGGTGAAGTTTAGTTGACTTCTGCGCAGCGGTTTGGGAGTTAACATCAAAATTACATTTCTCGGCCATATCGCATAGATCTCACTGTGAAAAGGCTTAAATGACTTTTTTAATTAAGTTTAATGATTGCGCTCAAACCAAATGTCCTAGAACGAAATTTTCAAATGTAACTACTAGAATGTGATACAATACACTATTGGGTGAAGTTTAGTTGACTTCTGCGCAGCGGTTTGGGATTTAACATCAAAATTACATTTCTCGGCCATATCGCATAGATCTCACTGTGAAAAGGCTTAAATGGCTTTTTTGACCTAAGTTTGAGGATTGCGCTCAAATCAAATGTCCTAGAACAAAATTTCCACATGTAACTACTAGATTGTGATACAATACACTAATGGGTGAAGTTTGGTTTACTTCTGCGCAGCGTTTTGGGAGTTAACATCAAAATTACATTTCTCGGCCATATCGCATAGATCTCACTGTGAAAAGGCTTAAATGGCTTTTTTGACCTAAGTTTGAGGATTGCGCTTAAATCAAATGTCCTATAACCAAATTTCCACATGTAACTACTAGATTGTGATACAATACACTAATGGGTGAAGTTTGGTTGACTTCTGCGCAGCGGTTTGGGAGTTAACATCAAAATTACATTTCTCGGCCATATCGCATAGATCTCACTGTGAAAAGGCTTAAATGACTTTTTTAGTTAAGTTTGATGATTGCGTTCAAACAAAATGTCCTAGAACAAAATTTTCAAATGTAACTACTAGATTGTGATACAATACACTATTGGGTGAAGTTTAGTTGACTTCTGCGCAGCGGTTTGGGAGTTAACATCAAAATTACATTTCTCGGCCATATCGCATAGATCTCACTGTGAAAAGGCTTAAATGACTTTTTTAATTAAGTTTAATGATTGCGCTCAAACCAAATGTCCTAGAACGAAATTTTCAAATGTAACTACTAGAATGTGATACAATACACTATTGGGTGAAGTTTAGTTGACTTCTGCGCAGCGGTTTGGGATTTAACATCAAAATTACATTTCTCGGCCATATCGCATAGATCTCACTGTGAAAAGGCTTAAATGGCTTTTTTGACCTAAGTTTGAGGATTGCGCTCAAATCAAATGTCCTAGAACCAAATTTCCACATGTAACTACTAGATTGTGATACAATACACTAATGGGTGAAGTTTGGTTGACCTCTGCGCAGCGGTTTGGGAGTTAACATCAAAATTACATTTCTCGGCCAAATCGCATAGATCTCACTGTGAAAAGGCTTAAATGACTTTTTTAATTAAGTTTGATGATTGCGCTCAAACAAAATTTCCTAGAACAAAATTTTCAAATGTAACTACTAGATTGTGATACAATACACTATTGGGTGAAGTTTGGTTGACTTCTGCGCAACGGTTTGGGAGTTAACATCAAAATTACATTTCTCGGCCATATCGCATAGATCTCACTGTGAAAAGGCTTAAATGGCTTTTTTGACCTAAGTTTAATAATTGCGCTCAAACCAAATGTCCTAAAACTAAATTTCCAAATGTAACTACTAGATTGTGATAAAATACATTATTGGGTGAAGTTTGGTTGACTTCTGCGCAGCGGTTTGGGAGTTAACATCAAAATTACATTTCTCGGCCATATCGCATAGATCTCACTGTGAAAAGGCTTAAATGGCTTTTTTGACCTAAGTTTGAGGATTGCGCTCAAATCAAATGTCCTAGAACCAAATTTCCACATGTAACTACTAGATTGTGATACAATACACTAATGGGTGAAGTTTGGTTGACCTCTGCGCAGCGGTTTGGGAGTTAACATCAAAATTACATTTCTCGGCCAAATCGCATAGATCTCACTGTGAAAAGGCTTAAATGACTTTTTTAATTAAGTTTGATGAGTGCGCTCAAACAAAATTTCCTAGAACAAAATTTTCAAATGTAACTACTAGATTGTGATACAATACACTATTGGGTGAAGTTTGGTTGACTTCTGCGCAGCGGTTTGGGAGTTAACATCAAAATTACATTTCTCGGCCATATCGCATAGATCTCACTGTGAAAAGGCTTAAATGGCTTTTTTGACCTAAGTTTAATGATTGCGCTCAAACCAAATGTCCTAGAACGAAATTTTCAAATGTAACTACTAGAATGTGATACAATACACTATTGGGTGAAGTTTGGTTGACTTCCGCGCAGCGGTTTGGGAGTTAACATCAAAATTACATTTCTCGGCCATATCGCATAGATCTCACTGTGAAAAGGCTTAAATGGCTTTTTTGACCTAAGTTTGAGGATTGCGCTCAAATCAAATGTCCTAGAACCAAATTTCCACATTAATTACTAGATTGTGATACAATACACTAATGGGTGAAGTTTGGTTTACTTCTGCGCAGCGGTTTGGGAGTTAACATCAAAATTACATTTCTCGGCCATATCGCATAGATCTCACTGTGAAAAGGCTTAAATGGCTTTTTTGACCTAAGTTTAATGATTGCGCTCAAACCAAATGTCCTAGAACGAAATTTTCAAATGTAACTACTAGAATGTGATACAATACACTATTGGGTGAAGTTTGGTTGACTTCTGCGCAGCGGTTTGGGAGTTAACATCAAAATTACATTTCTCGGCCATATCGCATAGATCTCACTGTGAAAAGGCTTAAATGACTTTTTTAATTAAGTTTGATGATTGCGTTCAAACAAAATGTCCTAGAACAAAATTTTCAAATGTAACTACTAGATTGTGATACAATACACTATTGGGTGAAGTTTAGTTGACTTCTGCGCAGCGGTTTGGGAGTTAACATCAAAATTACATTTCTCGGCCATATCGCATAGATCTCACTGTGAAAAGGCTTAAATGACTTTTTTAATTAAGTTTAATGATTGCGCTCAAACCAAATGTCCTAGAACCAAATTTTCAAATGTAACTACTAGAATGTGATACAATACACTATTGGGTGAAGTTTAGTTGACTTCTGCGCAGCGGTTTGGGATTTAACATCAAAATTACATTTCTCGGCCATATCGCATAGATCTCACTGTGAAAAGGCTTAAATGGCTTTTTTGACCTAAGTTTGAGGATTGCGCTCAAATCAAATGTTCTAGAACCAAATTTCCACATGTAACTACTAGATTGTGATACAATACACTAATGGGTGAAGTTTGGTTTACTTCTGCGCAGCGTTTTGGGAGTTAACATCAAAATTACATTTCTCGGCCATATCGCATAGATCTCACTATGAAAAGGCTTAAATGGCTTTTTTGACCTAAGTTTGAGGATTGCGCTTAAATCAAATGTCCTATAACCAAATTTCCACATGTAACTACTAGATTGTGATACAATACACTAATGGGTGAAGTTTGGTTGACTTCTGCGCAGCGGTTTGGGAGTTAACATCAAAATTACATTTCTCGGCCATATCGCATAGATCTCACTGTGAAAAGGCTTAAATGACTTTTTTAATTAAGTTTGATGATTGCGCTCAAACAAAATTTCCTAGAACAAAATTTTCAAATGTAACTACTAGATTGTGATACAATACACTATTGGGTGAAGTTTGGTTGACTTCTGCGCAGCGGTTTGGGAGTTAACATCAAAATTACATTTCTCGGCCATATCGCATAGATCTCACTGTGAAAAGGCTTAAATGGCTTTTTTGACCTAAGTTTAATGATTGCGCTCAAACCAAATGTCCTAGAACGAAATTTTCAAATGTAACTACTAGAATGTGATACAATACACTATTGGGTGAAGTTTGGTTGACTTCCGCGCAGCGGTTTGGGAGTTAACATCAAAATTACATTTCTCGGCCATATCGCATAGATCTCACTGTGAAAAGGCTTAAATGACTTTTTTAATTAAGTTTGATGATTGCGTTCAAACAAAATGTCCTAAAACAAAATTTTCAAATGTAACTACTAGATTGTGATACAATACACTATTGGGTGAAGTTTGGTTGACTTCTGCGCAGCGGTTTGGGAGTTAACATCAAAATTACATTTCTCGGCCATATCGCATAGATCTCACTGTGAAAAGGCTTAAATGGCTTTTTTGACCTAAGTTTGAGGATTGCGCTCAAATCAAATGTCCTAGAACCAAATTTCCACATGTAACTACTAGATTGTGATACAATACACTAATGGGTGAAGTTTGGTTGACTTCTGCGCAGCGGTTTGGGAGTTAACATCAAAATTACATTTCTCGGCCATATCGCATAGATCTCACTGTGAAAAGGCTTAAATGACTTTTTTAATTAAGTTTGATGATTGCGCTCAAACAAAATTTCCTAGAACAAAATTTTCAAATGTAACTACTAGATTGTGATACAATACACTATTGGGTGAAGTTTGGTTGACTTCTGCGCAGCGGTTTGGGAGTTAACATCAAAATTACATTTCTCGGCCATATCGCATAGATCTCACTGTGAAAAGGCTTAAATGGCTTTTTTGACCTAAGTTTAATGATTGCGCTCAAACCAAATGTCCTAGAACGAAATTTTCAAATGTAACTACTAGAATGTGATACAATACACTATTGGGTGAAGTTTGGTTGACTTCTGCGCAGCGGTTTGGGAGTTAACATCAAAATTACATTTCTCGGCCATATCGCATAGATCTCACTGTGAAAAGGCTTAAATGACTTTTTTAATTAAGTTTGATGATTGCGTTCAAACAAAATGTCCTAGAACAAAATTTTCAAATGTAACTACTAGATTGTGATACAATACACTATTGGGTGAAGTTTAGTTGACTTCTGCGCAGCGGTTTGGGAGTTAACATCAAAATTACATTTCTCGGCCATATCGCATAGATCTCACTGTGAAAAGGCTTAAATGACTTTTTTAATTAAGTTTAATGATTGCGCTCAAACCAAATGTCCTAGAACGAAATTTTCAAATGTAACTACTAGAATGTGATACAATACACTATTGGGTGAAGTTTAGTTGACTTCTGCGCAGCGGTTTGGGATTTAACATCAAAATTACATTTCTCGGCCATATCGCATAGATCTCACTGTGAAAAGGCTTAAATGGCTTTTTTGACCTAAGTTTGAGGATTGCGCTCAAATCAAATGTCCTAGAACCAAATTTCCACATGTAACTACTAGATTGTGATACAATACACTAATGGGTGAAGTTTGGTTTACTTCTGCGCAGCGTTTTGGGAGTTAACATCAAAATTACATTTCTCGGCCATATCGCATAGATCTCACTATGAAAAGGCTTAAATGGCTTTTTTGACCTAAGTTTGAGGATTGCGCTTAAATCAAATGTCCTATAACCAAATTTCCACATGTAACTACTAGATTGTGATACAATACACTAATGGGTGAAGTTTGGTTGACTTCTGCGCAGCGGTTTGGGAGTTAACATCAAAATTACATTTCTCGGCCATATCGCATAGATCTCACTGTGAAAAGGCTTAAATGACTTTTTTAATTAAGTTTGATGATTGCGCTCAAACAAAATTTCCTAGAACAAAATTTTCAAATGTAACTACTAGATTGTGATACAATACACTATTGGGTGAAGTTTGGTTGACTTCTGCGCAGCGGTTTGGGAGTTAACATCAAAATTACATTTCTCGGCCATATCGCATAGATCTCACTGTGAAAAGGCTTAAATGGCTTTTTTGACCTAAGTTTAATGATTGCGCTCAAACCAAATGTCCTAGAACGAAATTTTCAAATGTAACTACTAGAATGTGATACAATACACTATTGGGTGAAGTTTGGTTGACTTCCGCGCAGCGGTTTGGGAGTTAACATCAAAATTACATTTCTCGGCCATATCGCATAGATCTCACTGTGAAAAGGCTTAAATGACTTTTTTAATTAAGTTTGATGATTGCGTTCAAACAAAATGTCCTAAAACAAAATTTTCAAATGTAACTACTAGATTGTGATACAATACACTATTGGGTGAAGTTTGGTTGACTTCTGCGCAGCGGTTTGGGAGTTAACATCAAAATTACATTTCTCGGCCATATCGCATAGATCTCACTGTGAAAAGGCTTAAATGGCTTTTTTGACCTAAGTTTGAGGATTGCGCTCAAATCAAATGTCCTAGAACCAAATTTCCACATGTAACTACTAGATTGTGATACAATACACTAATGGGTGAAGTTTGGTTTACTTCTGCGCAGCGGTTTGGGAGTTAACATCAAAATTACATTTCTCGGCCATATCGCATAGATCTCACTGTGAAAAGTCTTAAATGGCTTTTTTGACCTAAGTTTGAGGATTGCGCTCAAATCAAATGTCCTAGAACCAAATTTCCACATGTAATTACTAGATTGTGATACAATACACTAATGGGTGAAGTTTGGTTTACTTCTGCGCAGCGGTTTGGGAGTTAACATCAAAATTACATTTCTCGGCCATATCGCATAGATCTCACTGTGAAAAGGCTTAAATGGCTTTTTTGACCTAAGTTTAATGATTGCGCTCAAACCAAATGTCCTAGAACGAAATTTTCAAATGTAACTACTAGAATGTGATACAATACACTATTGGGTGAAGTTTGGTTGACTTCTGCGCAGCGGTTTGGGAGTTAACATCAAAATTACATTTCTCGGCCATATCGCATAGATCTCACTGTGAAAAGGCTTAAATGGCTTTTCTGACCTAGGTTTGAGGATTGCGCTCAAACAAAATGTCCTAGAACAAAATTTTCAAATGTAACTACTAGATTGTGATACAATACACTATTGGGTGAAGTTTGGTTGACTTCTGCGCAGCGGTTTGGGAGTTAACATCAAAATTACATTTCTCGGCCATATCGCATAGATCTCACTGTGAAAAGGCTTAAATGACTTTTTTAATTAAGTTTGATGATTGCGTTCAAACAAAATGTCCTAGAACAAAATTTTCAAATGTAACTACTAGATTGTGATACAATACACTATTGGGTGAAGTTTGGTTGACTTCTGCGCAGCGGTTTGGGAGTTAACATCAAAATTACATTTCTCGGCCATATCGCATAGATCTCACTGTGAAAAGGCTTAAATGGCTTTTTTGACCTAAGTTTGAGGATTGCGCTCAAATCAAATGTCCTAGAACCAAATTTCCACATGTAACTACTAGATTGTGATACAATACACTAATGGGTGAAGTTTGGTTTATTTCTGCGCAGAGGTTTGGGAGTTAACATCAAAATTACATTTCTCGGCCATATCGCATAGATCTCACTGTGAAAAGGCTTAAATGGCTTTTTTGACCTAAGTTTAATAATTGCGCTCAAACCAAATGTCCTAAAACTAAATTTCCAAATGTAACTACTAGATTGTGATAAAATACACTATTGGGTGAAGTTTGGTTGACTTCTGCGCAGCGGTTTGGGAGTTAACATCAAAATTACATTTCTCGGCCATATCGCATAGATCTCACTGTGAAAAGGCTTAAATGGCTTTTTTGACCTAAGTTTGAGGATTGCGCTCAAATCAAATGTCCTAGAACCAAATTTCCACATGTAACTACTAGATTGTGATACAATACACTAATGGGTGAAGTTTGGTTGACTTCTGCGCAGCGGTTTGGGAGTTAACATCAAAATTACATTTCTCGGCCATATCGCATAGATCTCACTGTGAAAAGGCTTAAATGACTTTTTTAATTAAGTTTGATGATTGCGCTCAAACAAAATTTCCTAGAACAAAATTTTCAAATGTAACTACTAGATTCTGATACAATACACTATTGGGTGAAGTTTGGTTGACTTCTGCGCAGCGGTTTGGGAGTTAACATCAAAATTACATTTCTCGGCCATATCGCATAGATCTCACTGTGAAAAGGCTTAAATGGCTTTTTTGACCTAAGTTTAATGATTGCGCTCAAACCAAATGTCCTAGAACGAAATTTTCAAATGTAACTACTAGAATGTGATACAATACACTATTGGGTGAAGTTTGGTTGACTTCCGCGCAGCGGTTTGGGAGTTAACATCAAAATTACATTTCTCGGCCATATCGCATAGATCTCACTGTGAAAAGGCTTAAATGACTTTTTTAATTAAGTTTGATGATTGCGTTCAAACAAAATGTCCTAAAACAAAATTTTCAAATGTAACTACTAGATTGTGATACAATACACTATTGGGTGAAGTTTGGTTGACTTCTGCGCAGCGGTTTGGGAGTTAACATCAAAATTACATTTCTCGGCCATATCGCATAGATCTCACTGTGAAAAGGCTTAAATGGCTTTTTTGACCTAAGTTTGAGGATTGCGCTCAAATCAAATGTCCTAGAACCAAATTTCCACATGTAACTACTAGATTGTGATACAATACACTAATGGGTGAAGTTTGGTTTACTTCTGCGCAGCGGTTTGGGAGTTAACATCAAAATTACATTTCTCGGCCATATCGCATAGATCTCACTGTGAAAAGGCTTAAATGGCTTTTTTGACCTAAGTTTGAGGATTGCGCTCAAATCAAATGTCCTAGAACCAAATTTCCACATGTAATTACTAGATTGTGATACAATACACTAATGGGTGAAGTTTGGTTTACTTCTGCGCAGCGGTTTGGGAGTTAACATCAAAATTACATTTCTCGGCCATATCGCATAGATCTCACTGTGAAAAGGCTTAAATGGCTTTTTTGACCTAAGTTTAATGATTGCGCTCAAACAAAATGTCCTAGAACGAAATTTTCAAATGTAACTACTAGAATGTGATACAATACACTATTGGGTGAAGTTTGGTTGACTTCTGCGCAGCGGTTTGGGAGTTAACATCAAAATTACATTTCTCGGCCATATCGCATAGATCTCACTGTGAAAAGGCTTAAATGGCTTTTTTGACCTAGGTTTGAGGATTGCGCTCAAACAAAATGTCCTAGAACAAAATTTTCAAATGTAACTACTAGATTGTGATACAATACACTATTGGGTGAAGTTTGGTTGACTTCTGCGCAGCGGTTTGGGAGTTAACATCAAAATTACATTTCTCGGCCATATCGCATAGATCTCACTGTGAAAAGGCTTAAATGACTTTTTTAATTAAGTTTGATGATTGCGTTCAAACAAAATGTCCTAGAACAAAATTTTCAAATGTAACTACTAGATTGTGATACAATACACTATTGGGTGAAGTTTGGTTGACTTCTGCGCAGCGGTTTGGGAGTTAACATCAAAATTACATTTCTCGGCCATATCGCATAGATCTCACTGTGAAAAGGCTTAAATGGCTTTTTTGACCTAAGTTTGAGGATTGCGCTCAAATCAAATGTCCTAGAACCAAATTTCCACATGTAACTACTAGATTGTGATACAATACACTAATGGGTGAAGTTTGGTTGACTTCTGCGCAGCGGTTTGGGAGTTAACATCAAAATTACATTTCTCGGCCATATCGCATAGATCTCACTGTGAAAAGGCTTAAATGACTTTTTTAATTAAGTTTGATGATTGCGCTCAAACAAAATTTCCTAGAACAAAATTTTCAAATGTAACTACTAGATTGTGATACAATACACTATTGGGTGAAGTTTGGTTGACTTCTGCGCAGCGGTTTGGGAGTTAACATCAAAATTACATTTCTCGGCCATATCGCATAGATCTCACTGTGAAAAGGCTTAAATGACTTTTTTAATTAAGTTTGATGATTGCGTTCAAACAAAATGTCCTAGAACAAAATTTTCAAATGTAACTACTAGATTGTGATACAATACACTATTGGGTGAAGTTTAGTTGACTTCTGCGCAGCGGTTTGGGAGTTAACATCAAAATTACATTTCTCGGCCATATCGCATAGATCTCACTGTGAAAAGGCTTAAATGACTTTTTTAATTAAGTTTAATGATTGCGCTCAAACCAAATGTCCTAGAACGAAATTTTCAAATGTAACTACTAGAATGTGATACAATACACTATTGGGTGAAGTTTAGTTGACTTCTGCGCAGCGGTTTGGGATTTAACATCAAAATTACATTTCTCGGCCATATCGCATAGATCTCACTGTGAAAAGGCTTAAATGGCTTTTTTGACCTAAATTTGAGGATTGCGCTCAAATCAAATGTCCTAGAACCAAATTTCCACATGTAACTACTAGATTGTGATACAATACACTAATGGGTGAAGTTTGGTTGACTTCTGCGCAGCGTTTTGGGAGTTAACATCAAAATTACATTTCTCGGCCATATCGCATAGATCTCACTGTGAAAAGGCTTAAATGGCTTTTTTGACCTAAGTTTAATAATTGCGCTCAAACCAAATGTCCTAGAACGAAATTTTCAAATGTAACTACTAGATTGTGGTACAATACACTATTGGGTGAAGTTTGGTTGACTTCTGCGCAGCGGTTTGGGAGTTAACATCAAAATTACATTTCTCGGCCATATCGCATAGATCTCACTGTGAAAAGGCTTAAATGGCTTTTTTGACCTAAGTTTAATGATTGCGCTCAAACCAAATGTCCTAGAACGAAATTTTGAAATGTAACTACTAGAATGTGATACAATACACTATTGGGTGAAGTTTGGTTGACTTCTGCGCAGCGGTTTGGGAGTTAACATCAAAATTACATTTCTCGGCCATATCGCATAGATCTCACTGTGAAAAGGCTTAAATGGCTTTTTTGACCTAAGTTTGAGGATTGCGCTTAAATCAAATGTCCTATAACCAAATTTCCACATGTAACTACTAGATTGTGATACAATACACTAATGGGTGAAGTTTGGTTGACTTCTGCGCAGCGGTTTGGGAGTTAACATCAAAATTACATTTCTCGGCCATATCGCATAGATCTCACTGTGAAAAGGCTTAAATGACTTTTTTAATTAAGTTTGATGATTGCGCTCAAACAAAATTTCCTAGAACAAAATTTTCAAATGTAACTACTAGATTGTGATACAATACACTATTGGGTGAAGTTTGGTTGACTTCTGCGCAGCGGTTTGGGAGTTAACATCAAAATTACATTTCTCGGCCATATCGCATAGATCTCACTGTGAAAAGGCTTAAATGGCTTTTTTGACCTAAGTTTAATGATTGCGCTCAAACCAAATGTCCTAGAACGAAATTTTCAAATGTAACTACTAGAATGTGATACAATACACTATTGGGTGAAGTTTGGTTGACTTCCGCGCAGCGGTTTGGGAGTTAACATCAAAATTACATTTCTCGGCCATATCGCATAGATCTCACTGTGAAAAGGCTTAAATGACTTTTTTAATTAAGTTTGATGATTGCGTTCAAACAAAATGTCCTAAAACAAAATTTTCAAATGTAACTACTAGATTGTGATACAATACACTATTGGGTGAAGTTTGGTTGACTTCTGCGCAGCGGTTTGGGAGTTAACATCAAAATTACATTTCTCGGCCATATCGCATAGATCTCACTGTGAAAAGGCTTAAATGGCTTTTTTGACCTAAGTTTGAGGATTGCGCTCAAATCAAATGTCCTAGAACCAAATTTCCACATGTAATTACTAGATTGTGATACAATACACTAATGGGTGAAGTTTGGTTGACTTCTGCGCAGCGGTTTGGGAGTTAACATCAAAATTACATTTCTCGGCCATATCGCATAGATCTCACTGTGAAAAGGCTTAAATGACTTTTTTAATTAAGTTTAATGATTGCGCTCAAACCAAATGTCCTAGAACGAAATTTTCAAATGTAACTACTAGAATGTGATACAATACACTATTGGGTGAAGTTTGGTTGACTTCTGCGCAGCGGTTTGGGAGTTAACATCAAAATTACATTTCTCGGCCATATCGCATAGATCTCACTGTGAAAAGGCTTAAATGACTTTTTTAATTAAGTTTGATGATTGCGTTCAAACAAAATGTCCTAGAACAAAATTTTCAAATGTAACTACTAGATTGTGATACATTACACTATTGGGTGAAGTTTAGTTGACTTCTGCGCAGCGGTTTGGGAGTTAACATCAAAATTACATTTCTCGGCCATATCGCATAGATCTCACTGTGAAAAGGCTTAAATGACTTTTTTAATTAAGTTTAATGAATGCGCTCAAACCAAATGTCCTAGAACGAAATTTTCAAATGTAACTACTAGAATGTGATACAATACACTATTGGGTGAAGTTTAGTTGACTTCTGCGCAGCGGTTTGGGATTTAACATCAAAATTACATTTCTCGGCCATATCGCATAGATCTCACTGTGAAAAGGCTTAAATGGCTTTTTTGACCTAAGTTTGAGGATTGCGCTCAAATCAAATGTCCTAGAACCAAATTTCCACATGTAACTACTAGATTGTGATACAATACACTAATGGGTGAAGTTTGGTTTACTTCTGCGCAGCGGTTTGGGAGTTAACATCAAAATTACATTTCTCGGCCATATCGCATAGATCTCACTGTGAAAAGGCTTAAATGGCTTTTTTGACCTAAGTTTGAGGATTGCGCTCAAACAAAATGTCCTAGAACAAAATTTTTAAATGTAACTACTAGATTGTGATACAATACACTATTGGGTGAAGTTTGGTTTACTTCTGCGCAGCGGTTTGGGAGTTAACATCAAAATTACATTTCTCGGCCATATCGCATAGATCTCACTGTGAAAAGGCTTAAATGACTTTTTTAATTAAGTTTGATGATTGCGTTCAAACAAAATGTCCCAGAACAAAATTTTCAAATGTAACTACTAGATTGTGATACAATACACTATTGGGTGAAGTTTGGTTGACTTCTGCGTAGCGGTTTGGGAGTTAACATCAAAATTACATTTCTCGGCCATATCGCATAGATCTCACTGTGAAAAGGCTTAAATGACTTTTTTAATTAAGTTTGATGATTGCGTTCAAACAAAATGTCCTAGAACAAAATTTTCAAATGTAACTACTAGATTGTGATACAATACACTATTGGGTGAAGTTTGGTTGACTTCTGCGCAGCGGTTTGGGAGTTAACGTCAAAATTACATTTCTCGGCCATATCGCATAGATCTCACTGTGAAAAGGCTTAAATGGCTTTTTTGACCTAAGTTTGAGGATTGCGCTCAAATCAAATGTCCTAGAACCAAATTTCCACATGTAACTACTAGATTGTGATACAATACACTAATGGGTGAAGTTTGGTTTACTTCTGCGCAGCGGTTTGGGAGTTAACATCAAAATTACATTTCTCGGCCATATCGCATAGATCTCACTGTGAAAAGGCTTAAATGGCTTTTTTGACCTAAGTTTAATGATTGCGCTCAAACCAAATGTCCTAGAACGAAATTTTCAAATGTAACTACTAGAATGTGATACAATACACTATTGGGTGAAGTTTGGTTGACTTCTGCGCAGCGGTTTGGGAGTTAACATCAAAATTACATTTCTCGGCCATATCGCATAGATCTCACTGTGAAAAGGCTTAAATGGCTTTTTTGACCTAGGTTTGAGGATTGCGCTCAAACAAAATGTCCTAGAACAAAATTTTCAAATGTAACTACTAGATTGTGATACAATACACTATTGGGTGAAGTTTGGTTGACTTCTGCGCAGCGGTTTGGGAGTTAACATCAAAATTACATTTCTCGGCCATATCGCATAGATCTCACTGTGAAAAGGCTTAAATGACTTTTTAAATTAAGTTTGATGATTGCGTTCAAACAAAATGTCCTAGAACAAAATTTTCAAATGTAACTACTAGATTGTGATACAATACACTATTGGGTGAAGTTTGGTTGACTTCTGCGCAGCGGTTTGGGAGTTAACATCAAAATTACATTTCTCGGCCATATCGCATAGATCTCACTGTGAAAAGGCTTAAATGGCTTTTTTGACCTAAGTTTGAGGATTGCGCTCAAACAAAATGTCCTAGAACAAAATTTTCAAATGTAACTACTAGATTGTGATACAATACACTATTGGGTGAAGTTTGGTTGACTTCTGCGCAGCGGTTTGGGAGTTAACATCAAAATTACATTTCTCGGCCATATCGCATAGATCTCACTGTGAAAAGGCTTAAATGACTTTTTTAATTAAGTTTGATGATTGCGCTCAAACAAAATTTCCTAGAACAAAATTTTCAAATGTAACTACTAGATTGTGATACAATACACTATTGGGTGAAGTTTGGTTGACTTCTGCGCAGCGGTTTGGGAGTTAACATCAAAATTACATTTCTCGGCCATATCGCATAGATCTCACTGTGAAAAGGCTTAAATGGCTTTTTTGACCTAAGTTTAATGATTGCGCTCAAACCAAATGTCCTAGAACGAAATTTTCAAATGTAACTACTAGAATGTGATACAATACACTATTGGGTGAAGTTTGGTTGACTTCCGCGCAGCGGTTTGGGAGTTAACATCAAAATTACATTTCTCGGCCATATCGCATAGATCTCACTGTGAAAAGGCTTAAATGACTTTTTTAATTAAGTTTGATGATTGCGTTCAAACAAAATGTCCTAAAACAAAATTTTCAAATGTAACTACTAGATTGTGATACAATACACTATTGGGTGAAGTTTGGTTGACTTCTGCGCAGCGGTTTGGGAGTTAACATCAAAATTACATTTCTCGGCCATATCGCATAGATCTCACTGTGAAAAGGCTTAAATGGCTTTTTTGACCTAAGTTTGAGGATTGCGCTCAAATCAAATGTCCTAGAACCAAATTTCCACATGTAACTACTAGATTGTGATACAATACACTAATGGGTGAAGTTTGGTTTACTTCTGCGCAGCGGTTTGGGAGTTAACATCAAAATTACATTTCTCGGCCATATCGCATAGATCTCACTGTGAAAAGGCTTAAATGGCTTTTTTGACCTAAGTTTGAGGATTGCGCTCAAATCAAATGTCCTAGAACCAAATTTCCACATGTAATTACTAGATTGTGATACAATACACTAATGGGTGAAGTTTGGTTGACTTCTGCGCAGCGGTTTGGGAGTTAACATCAAAATTACATTTCTCGGCCATATCGCATAGATCTCACTGTGAAAAGGCTTAAATGACTTTTTTAATTAAGTTTGATGATTGCGCTCAAACAAAATTTCCTAGAACAAAATTTTCAAATGTAACTACTAGATTGTGATACAATACACTATTGGGTGAAGTTTGGTTGACTTCTGCGCAGCGGTTTGGGAGTTAACATCAAAATTACATTTCTCGGCCATATCGCATAGATCTCACTGTGAAAAGGCTTAAATGGCTTTTTTGACCTAAGTTTAATGATTGCGCTCAAACCAAATGTCCTAGAACGAAATTTTCAAATGTAACTACTAGAATGTGATACAATACACTATTGGGTGAAGTTTGGTTGACTTCCGCGCAGCGGTTTGGGAGTTAACATCAAAATTACATTTCTCGGCCATATCGCATAGATCTCACTGTGAAAAGGCTTAAATGACTTTTTTAATTAAGTTTGATGATTGCGTTCAAACAAAATGTCCTAAAACAAAATTTTCAAATGTAACTACTAGATTGTGATACAATACACTATTGGGTGAAGTTTGGTTGACTTCTGCGCAGCGGTTTGGGAGTTAACATCAAAATTACATTTCTCGGCCATATCGCATAGATCTCACTGTGAAAAGGCTTAAATGGCTTTTTTGACCTAAGTTTGAGGATTGCGCTCAAATCAAATGTCCTAGAACCAAATTTCCACATGTAACTACTAGATTGTGATACAATACACTAATGGGTGAAGTTTGGTTGACTTCTGCGCAGCGGTTTGGGAGTTAACATCAAAATTACATTTCTCGGCCATATCGCATAGATCTCACTGTGAAAAGGCTTAAATGACTTTTTTAATTAAGTTTGATGATTGCGCTCAAACAAAATTTCCTAGAACAAAATTTTCAAATGTAACTACTAGATTGTGATACAATACACTATTGGGTGAAGTTTGGTTGACTTCTGCGCAGCGGTTTGGGAGTTAACATCAAAATTACATTTCTCGGCCATATCGCATAGATCTCACTGTGAAAAGGCTTAAATGGCTTTTTTGACCTAAGTTTAATGATTGCGCTCAAACCAAATGTCCTAGAACGAAATTTTCAAATGTAACTACTAGAATGTGATACAATACACTATTGGGTGAAGTTTGGTTGACTTCTGCGCAGCGGTTTGGGAGTTAACATCAAAATTACATTTCTCGGCCATATCGCATAGATCTCACTGTGAAAAGGCTTAAATGACTTTTTTAATTAAGTTTGATGATTGCGTTCAAACAAAATGTCCTAGAACAAAATTTTCAAATGTAACTACTAGATTGTGATACAATACACTATTGGGTGAAGTTTAGTTGACTTCTGCGCAGCGGTTTGGGAGTTAACATCAAAATTACATTTCTCGGCCATATCGCATAGATCTCACTGTGAAAAGGCTTAAATGACTTTTTTAATTAAGTTTAATGATTGCGCTCAAACCAAATGTCCTAGAACGAAATTTTCAAATGTAACTACTAGAATGTGATACAATACACTATTGGGTGAAGTTTAGTTGACTTCTGCGCAGCGGTTTGGGATTTAACATCAAAATTACATTTCTCGGCCATATCGCATAGATCTCACTGTGAAAAGGCTTAAATGGCTTTTTTGACCTAAGTTTGAGGATTGCGCTCAAATCAAATGTCCTAGAACCAAATTTCCACATGTAACTACTAGATTGTGATACAATACACTAATGGGTGAAGTTTGGTTGACTTCTGCGCAGCGGTTTGGGAGTTAACATCAAAATTACATTTCTCGGCCATATCGCATAGATCTCACTGTGAAAAGGCTTAAATGACTTTTTTAATTAAGTTTGATGATTGCGCTCAAACAAAATTTCCTAGAACAAAATTTTCAAATGTAACTACTAGATTGTGATACAATACACTATTGGGTGAAGTTTGGTTGACTTCTGCGCAGCGGTTTGGGAGTTAACATCAAAATTACATTTCTCGGCCATATCGCATAGATCTCACTGTGAAAAGGCTTAAATGGCTTTTTTGACCTAAGTTTAATGATTGCGCTCAAACCAAATGTCCTAGAACGAAATTTTCAAATGTAACTACTAGAATGTGATACAATACACTATTGGGTGAAGTTTGGTTGACTTCTGCGCAGCGGTTTGGGAGTTAACATCAAAATTACATTTCTCGGCCATATCGCATAGATCTCACTGTGAAAAGGCTTAAATGACTTTTTTAATTAAGTTTGATGATTGCGTTCAAACAAAATGTCCTAGAACAAAATTTTCAAATGTAACTACTAGATTGTGATACAATACACTATTGGGTGAAGTTTGGTTGACTTCTGCGCAGCGGTTTGGGAGTTAACATCAAAATTACATTTCTCGGCCATATCGCATAGATCTCACTGTGAAAAGGCTTAAATGGCTTTTTTGACCTAAGTTTGAGGATTGCGCTCAAATCAAATGTCCTAGAACCAAATTTCCACATGTAACTACTAGATTGTGATACAATACACTAATGGGTGAAGTTTGGTTTATTTCTGCGCAGAGGTTTGGGAGTTAACATCAAAATTACATTTCTCGGCCATATCGCATAGATCTCACTGTGAAAAGGCTTAAATGGCTTTTTTGACCTAAGTTTAATAATTGCGCTCAAACCAAATGTCCTAAAACTAAATTTCCAAATGTAACTACTAGATTGTGATAAAATACACTATTGGGTGAAGTTTGGTTGACTTCTGCGCAGCGGTTTGGGAGTTAACATCAAAATTACATTTCTCGGCCATATCGCATAGATCTCACTGTGAAAAGGCTTAAATGGCTTTTTTGACCTAAGTTTGAGGATTGCGCTCAAATCAAATGTCCTAGAACCAAATTTCCACATGTAACTACTAGATTGTGATACAATACACTAATGGGTGAAGTTTGGTTGACTTCTGCGCAGCGGTTTGGGAGTTAACATCAAAATTACATTTCTCGGGCATATCGCATAGATCTCACTGTGAAAAGGCTTAAATGACTTTTTTAATTAAGTTTGATGATTGCGCTCAAACAAAATTTCCTAGAACAAAATTTTCAAATGTAACTACTAGATTCTGATACAATACACTATTGGGTGAAGTTTGGTTGACTTCTGCGCAGCGGTTTGGGAGTTAACATCAAAATTACATTTCTCGGCCATATCGCATAGATCTCACTGTGAAAAGGCTTAAATGGCTTTTTTGACCTAAGTTTAATGATTGCGCTCAAACCAAATGTCCTAGAACGAAATTTTCAAATGTAACTACTAGAATGTGATACAATACACTATTGGGTGAAGTTTGGTTGACTTCCGCGCAGCGGTTTGGGAGTTAACATCAAAATTACATTTCTCGGCCATATCGCATAGATCTCACTGTGAAAAGGCTTAAATGACTTTTTTAATTAAGTTTGATGATTGCGTTCAAACAAAATGTCCTAAAACAAAATTTTCAAATGTAACTACTAGATTGTGATACAATACACTATTGGGTGAAGTTTGGTTGACTTCTGCGCAGCGGTTTGGGAGTTAACATCAAAATTACATTTCTCGGCCATATCGCATAGATCTCACTGTGAAAAGGCTTAAATGGCTTTTTTGACCTAAGTTTGAGGATTGCGCTCAAATCAAATGTCCTAGAACCAAATTTCCACATGTAACTACTAGATTGTGATACAATACACTAATGGGTGAAGTTTGGTTTACTTCTGCGCAGCGGTTTGGGAGTTAACATCAAAATTACATTTCTCGGCCATATCGCATAGATCTCACTGTGAAAAGGCTTAAATGGCTTTTTTGACCTAAGTTTGAGGATTGCGCTCAAATCAAATGTCCTAGAACCAAATTTCCACATGTAATTACTAGATTGTGATACAATACACTAATGGGTGAAGTTTGGTTTACTTCTGCGCAGCGGTTTGGGAGTTAACATCAAAATTACATTTCTCGGCCATATCGCATAGATCTCACTGTGAAAAGGCTTAAATGGCTTTTTTGACCTAAGTTTAATGATTGCGCTCAAACAAAATGTCCTAGAACGAAATTTTCAAATGTAACTACTAGAATGTGATACAATACACTATTGGGTGAAGTTTGGTTGACTTCTGCGCAGCGGTTTGGGAGTTAACATCAAAATTACATTTCTCGGCCATATCGCATAGATCTCACTGTGAAAAGGCTTAAATGGCTTTTTTGACCTAGGTTTGAGGATTGCGCTCAAACAAAATGTCCTAGAACAAAATTTTCAAATGTAACTACTAGATTGTGATACAATACACTATTGGGTGAAGTTTGGTTGACTTCTGCGCAGCGGTTTGGGAGTTAACATCAAAATTACATTTCTCGGCCATATCGCATAGATCTCACTGTGAAAAGGCTTAAATGACTTTTTTAATTAAGTTTGATGATTGCGTTCAAACAAAATGTCCTAGAACAAAATTTTCAAATGTAACTACTAGATTGTGATACAATACACTATTGGGTGAAGTTTGGTTGACTTCTGCGCAGCGGTTTGGGAGTTAACATCAAAATTACATTTCTCGGCCATATCGCATAGATCTCACTGTGAAAAGGCTTAAATGGCTTTTTTGACCTAAGTTTGAGGATTGCGCTCAAATCAAATGTCCTAGAACCAAATTTCCACATGTAACTACTAGATTGTGATACAATACACTAATGGGTGAAGTTTGGTTGACTTCTGCGCAGCGGTTTGGGAGTTAACATCAAAATTACATTTCTCGGCCATATCGCATAGATCTCACTGTGAAAAGGCTTAAATGACTTTTTTAATTAAGTTTGATGATTGCGCTCAAACAAAATTTCCTAGAACAAAATTTTCAAATGTAACTACTAGATTGTGATACAATACACTATTGGGTGAAGTTTGGTTGACTTCTGCGCAGCGGTTTGGGAGTTAACATCAAAATTACATTTCTCGGCCATATCGCATAGATCTCACTGTGAAAAGGCTTAAATGACTTTTTTAATTAAGTTTGATGATTGCGTTCAAACAAAATGTCCTAGAACAAAATTTTCAAATGTAACTACTAGATTGTGATACAATACACTATTGGGTGAAGTTTAGTTGACTTCTGCGCAGCGGTTTGGGAGTTAACATCAAAATTACATTTCTCGGCCATATCGCATAGATCTCACTGTGAAAAGGCTTAAATGACTTTTTTAATTAAGTTTAATGATTGCGCTCAAACCAAATGTCCTAGAACGAAATTTTCAAATGTAACTACTAGAATGTGATACAATACACTATTGGGTGAAGTTTAGTTGACTTCTGCGCAGCGGTTTGGGATTTAACATCAAAATTACATTTCTCGGCCATATCGCATAGATCTCACTGTGAAAAGGCTTAAATGGCTTTTTTGACCTAAATTTGAGGATTGCGCTCAAATCAAATGTCCTAGAACCAAATTTCCACATGTAACTACTAGATTGTGATACAATACACTAATGGGTGAAGTTTGGTTTACTTCTGCGCAGCGTTTTGGGAGTTAACATCAAAATTACATTTCTCGGCCATATCGCATAGATCTCACTGTGAAAAGGCTTAAATGGCTTTTTTGACCTAAGTTTAATAATTGCGCTCAAACCAAATGTCCTAGAACGAAATTTTCAAATGTAACTACTAGATTGTGGTACAATACACTATTGGGTGAAGTTTGGTTGACTTCTGCGCAGCGGTTTGGGAGTTAACATCAAAATTACATTTCTCGGCCATATCGCATAGATCTCACTGTGAAAAGGCTTAAATGGCTTTTTTGACCTAAGTTTAATGATTGCGCTCAAACCAAATGTCCTAGAACGAAATTTTGAAATGTAACTACTAGAATGTGATACAATACACTATTGGGTGAAGTTTGGTTGACTTCTGCGCAGCGGTTTGGGAGTTAACATCAAAATTACATTTCTCGGCCATATCGCATAGATCTCACTGTGAAAAGGCTTAAATGGCTTTTTTAATTAAGTTTGATGATTGCGTTCAAACAAAATGTCCTAGAACAAAATTTTCAAATGTAACTACTAGATTGTGATACAATACACTATTGGGTGAAGTTTGGTTGACTTCTGCGCAGCGGTTTGGGAGTTAACGTCAAAATTACATTTCTCGGCCATATCGCATAGATCTCACTGTGAAAAGGCTTAAATGGCTTTTTTGACCTAAGTTTGAGGATTGCGCTCAAATCAAATGTCCTAGAACCAAATTTCCACATGTAACTACTAGATTGTGATACAATACACTAATGGGTGAAGTTTGGTTTACTTCTGCGCAGCGGTTTGGGAGTTAACATCAAAATTACATTTCTCGGCCATATCGCATAGATCTCACTGTGAAAAGGCTTAAATGGCTTTTTTGACCTAAGTTTAATGATTGCGCTCAAACCAAATGTCCTAGAACGAAATTTTCAAATGTAACTACTAGAATGTGATACAATACACTATTGGGTGAAGTTTGGTTGACTTCTGCGCAGCGGTTTGGGAGTTAACATCAAAATTACATTTCTCGGCCATATCGCATAGATCTCACTGTGAAAAGGCTTAAATGACTTTTTTAATTAAGTTTGATGATTGCGCTCAAACAAAATTTCCTAGAACAAAATTTTCAAATGTAACTACTAGATTGTGATACAATACACTATTGGGTGAAGTTTGGTTGACTTCTGCGCAGCGGTTTGGGAGTTAACATCAAAATTACATTTCTCGGCCATATCGCATAGATCTCACTGTGAAAAGGCTTAAATGGCTTTTTTGACCTAAGTTTAATGATTGCGCTCAAACCAAATGTCCTAGAACGAAATTTTCAAATGTAACTACTAGAATGTGATACAATACACTATTGGGTGAAGTTTGGTTGACTTCTGCGCAGCGGTTTGGGAGTTAACATCAAAATTACATTTCTCGGCCATATCGCATAGATCTCACTGTGAAAAGGCTTAAATGACTTTTTTAATTAAGTTTGATGATTGCGTTCAAACAAAATGTCCTAGAACAAAATTTTCAAATGTAACTACTAGATTGTGATACAATACACTATTGGGTGAAGTTTAGTTGACTTCTGCGCAGCGGTTTGGGAGTTAACATCAAAATTACATTTCTCGGCCATATCGCATAGATCTCACTGTGAAAAGGCTTAAATGACTTTTTTAATTAAGTTTAATGATTGCGCTCAAACCAAATGTCCTAGAACGAAATTTTCAAATGTAACTACTAGAATGTGATACAATACACTATTGGGTGAAGTTTAGTTGACTTCTGCGCAGCGGTTTGGGATTTAACATCAAAATTACATTTCTCGGCCATATCGCATAGATCTCACTGTGAAAAGGCTTAAATGGCTTTTTTGACCTAAGTTTGAGGATTGCGCTCAAATCAAATGTCCTAGAACCAAATTTCCACATGTAACTACTAGATTGTGATACAATACACTAATGGGTGAAGTTTGGTTGACTTCTGCGCAGCGGTTTGGGAGTTAACATCAAAATTACATTTCTCGGCCATATCGCATAGATCTCACTGTGAAAAGGCTTAAATGGCTTTTTTGACCTAAGTTTAATAATTGCGCTCAAACCAAATGTCCTAAAACTAAATTTCCAAATGTAACTACTAGATTGTGATAAAATACACTATTGGGTGAAGTTTGGTTGACTTCTGCGCAGCGGTTTGGGAGTTAACATCAAAATTACATTTCTCGGCCATATCGCATAGATCTCACTGTGAAAAGGCTTAAATGGCTTTTTTGACCTAAGTTTGAGGATTGCGCTCAAATCAAATGTCCTAGAACCAAATTTCCACATGTAACTACTAGATTGTGATACAATACACTAATGGGTGAAGTTTGGTTGACTTCTGCGCAGCGGTTTGGGAGTTAACATCAAAATTACATTTCTCGGCCATATCGCATAGATCTCACTGTGAAAAGGCTTAAATGACTTTTTTAATTAAGTTTGATGATTGCGCTCAAACAAAATTTCCTAGAACAAAATTTTCAAATGTAACTACTAGATTCTGATACAATACACTATTGGGTGAAGTTTGGTTGACTTCTGCGCAGCGGTTTGGGAGTTAACATCAAAATTACATTTCTCGGCCATATCGCATAGATCTCACTGTGAAAAGGCTTAAATGGCTTTTTTGACCTAAGTTTAATGATTGCGCTCAAACCAAATGTCCTAGAACGAAATTTTCAAATGTAACTACTAGAATGTGATACAATACACTATTGGGTGAAGTTTGGTTGACTTCCGCGCAGCGGTTTGGGAGTTAACATCAAAATTACATTTCTCGGCCATATCGCATAGATCTCACTGTGAAAAGGCTTAAATGACTTTTTTAATTAAGTTTGATGATTGCGTTCAAACAAAATGTCCTAAAACAAAATTTTCAAATGTAACTACTAGATTGTGATACAATACACTATTGGGTGAAGTTTGGTTGACTTCTGCGCAGCGGTTTGGGAGTTAACATCAAAATTACATTTCTCGGCCATATCGCATAGATCTCACTGTGAAAAGGCTTAAATGGCTTTTTTGACCTAAGTTTGAGGATTGCGCTCAAATCAAATGTCCTAGAACCAAATTTCCACATGTAACTACTAGATTGTGATACAATACACTAATGGGTGAAGTTTGGTTTACTTCTGCGCAGCGGTTTGGGAGTTAACATCAAAATTACATTTCTCGGCCATATCGCATAGATCTCACTGTGAAAAGGCTTAAATGGCTTTTTTGACCTAAGTTTGAGGATTGCGCTCAAATCAAATGTCCTAGAACCAAATTTCCACATGTAATTACTAGATTGTGATACAATACACTAATGGGTGAAGTTTGGTTTACTTCTGCGCAGCGGTTTGGGAGTTAACATCAAAATTACATTTCTCGGCCATATCGCATAGATCTCACTGTGAAAAGGCTTAAATGGCTTTTTTGACCTAAGTTTAATGATTGCGCTCAAACAAAATGTCCTAGAACGAAATTTTCAAATGTAACTACTAGAATGTGATACAATACACTATTGGGTGAAGTTTGGTTGACTTCTGCGCAGCGGTTTGGGAGTTAACATCAAAATTACATTTCTCGGCCATATCGCATAGATCTCACTGTGAAAAGGCTTAAATGGCTTTTTTGACCTAGGTTTGAGGATTGCGCTCAAACAAAATGTCCTAGAACAAAATTTTCAAATGTAACTACTAGATTGTGATACAATACACTATTGGGTGAAGTTTGGTTGACTTCTGCGCAGCGGTTTGGGAGTTAACATCAAAATTACATTTCTCGGCCATATCGCATAGATCTCACTGTGAAAAGGCTTAAATGACTTTTTTAATTAAGTTTGATGATTGCGTTCAAACAAAATGTCCTAGAACAAAATTTTCAAATGTAACTACTAGATTGTGATACAATACACTATTGGGTGAAGTTTGGTTGACTTCTGCGCAGCGGTTTGGGAGTTAACATCAAAATTACATTTCTCGGCCATATCGCATAGATCTCACTGTGAAAAGGCTTAAATGGCTTTTTTGACCTAAGTTTGAGGATTGCGCTCAAATCAAATGTCCTAGAACCAAATTTCCACATGTAACTACTAGATTGTGATACAATACACTAATGGGTGAAGTTTGGTTGACTTCTGCGCAGCGGTTTGGGAGTTAACATCAAAATTACATTTCTCGGCCATATCGCATAGATCTCACTGTGAAAAGGCTTAAATGACTTTTTTAATTAAGTTTGATGATTGCGCTCAAACAAAATTTCCTAGAACAAAATTTTCAAATGTAACTACTAGATTGTGATACAATACACTATTGGGTGAAGTTTGGTTGACTTCTGCGCAGCGGTTTGGGAGTTAACATCAAAATTACATTTCTCGGCCATATCGCATAGATCTCACTGTGAAAAGGCTTAAATGACTTTTTTAATTAAGTTTGATGATTGCGTTCAAACAAAATGTCCTAGAACAAAATTTTCAAATGTAACTACTAGATTGTGATACAATACACTATTGGGTGAAGTTTAGTTGACTTCTGCGCAGCGGTTTGGGAGTTAACATCAAAATTACATTTCTCGGCCATATCGCATAGATCTCACTGTGAAAAGGCTTAAATGACTTTTTTAATTAAGTTTAATGATTGCGCTCAAACCAAATGTCCTAGAACGAAATTTTCAAATGTAACTACTAGAATGTGATACAATACACTATTGGGTGAAGTTTAGTTGACTTCTGCGCAGCGGTTTGGGATTTAACATCAAAATTACATTTCTCGGCCATATCGCATAGATCTCACTGTGAAAAGGCTTAAATGGCTTTTTTGACCTAAATTTGAGGATTGCGCTCAAATCAAATGTCCTAGAACCAAATTTCCACATGTAACTACTAGATTGTGATACAATACACTAATGGGTGAAGTTTGGTTTACTTCTGCGCAGCGTTTTGGGAGTTAACATCAAAATTACATTTCTCGGCCATATCGCATAGATCTCACTGTGAAAAGGCTTAAATGGCTTTTTTGACCTAAGTTTAATAATTGCGCTCAAACCAAATGTCCTAGAACGAAATTTTCAAATGTAACTACTAGATTGTGGTACAATACACTATTGGGTGAAGTTTGGTTGACTTCTGCGCAGCGGTTTGGGAGTTAACATCAAAATTACATTTCTCGGCCATATCGCATAGATCTCACTGTGAAAAGGCTTAAATGGCTTTTTTGACCTAAGTTTAATGATTGCGCTCAAACCAAATGTCCTAGAACGAAATTTTGAAATGTAACTACTAGAATGTGATACAATACACTATTGGGTGAAGTTTGGTTGACTTCTGCGCAGCGGTTTGGGAGTTAACATCAAAATTACATTTCTCGGCCATATCGCATAGATCTCACTGTGAAAAGGCTTAAATGGCTTTTTTGACCTAAGTTTGAGGATTGCGCTTAAATCAAATGTCCTATAACCAAATTTCCACATGTAACTACTAGATTGTGATACAATACACTAATGGGTGAAGTTTGGTTGACTTCTGCGCAGCGGTTTGGGAGTTAACATCAAAATTACATTTCTCGGCCATATCGCATAGATCTCACTGTGAAAAGGCTTAAATGACTTTTTTAATTAAGTTTGATGATTGCGCTCAAACAAAATTTCCTAGAACAAAATTTTCAAATGTAACTACTAGATTGTGATACAATACACTATTGGGTGAAGTTTGGTTGACTTCTGCGCAGCGGTTTGGGAGTTAACATCAAAATTACATTTCTCGGCCATATCGCATAGATCTCACTGTGAAAAGGCTTAAATGGCTTTTTTGACCTAAGTTTAATGATTGCGCTCAAACCAAATGTCCTAGAACGAAATTTTCAAATGTAACTACTAGAATGTGATACAATACACTATTGGGTGAAGTTTGGTTGACTTCCGCGCAGCGGTTTGGGAGTTAACATCAAAATTACATTTCTCGGCCATATCGCATAGATCTCACTGTGAAAAGGCTTAAATGACTTTTTTAATTAAGTTTGATGATTGCGTTCAAACAAAATGTCCTAAAACAAAATTTTCAAATGTAACTACTAGATTGTGATACAATACACTATTGGGTGAAGTTTGGTTGACTTCTGCGCAGCGGTTTGGGAGTTAACATCAAAATTACATTTCTCGGCCATATCGCATAGATCTCACTGTGAAAAGGCTTAAATGGCTTTTTTGACCTAAGTTTGAGGATTGCGCTCAAATCAAATGTCCTAGAACCAAATTTCCACATGTAATTACTAGATTGTGATACAATACACTAATGGGTGAAGTTTGGTTGACTTCTGCGCAGCGGTTTGGGAGTTAACATCAAAATTACATTTCTCGGCCATATCGCATAGATCTCACTGTGAAAAGGCTTAAATGACTTTTTTAATTAAGTTTAATGATTGCGCTCAAACCAAATGTCCTAGAACGAAATTTTCAAATGTAACTACTAGAATGTGATACAATACACTATTGGGTGAAGTTTGGTTGACTTCTGCGCAGCGGTTTGGGAGTTAACATCAAAATTACATTTCTCGGCCATATCGCATAGATCTCACTGTGAAAAGGCTTAAATGACTTTTTTAATTAAGTTTGATGATTGCGTTCAAACAAAATGTCCTAGAACAAAATTTTCAAATGTAACTACTAGATTGTGATACATTACACTATTGGGTGAAGTTTAGTTGACTTCTGCGCAGCGGTTTGGGAGTTAACATCAAAATTACATTTCTCGGCCATATCGCATAGATCTCACTGTGAAAAGGCTTAAATGACTTTTTTAATTAAGTTTAATGAATGCGCTCAAACCAAATGTCCTAGAACGAAATTTTCAAATGTAACTACTAGAATGTGATACAATACACTATTGGGTGAAGTTTAGTTGACTTCTGCGCAGCGGTTTGGGATTTAACATCAAAATTACATTTCTCGGCCATATCGCATAGATCTCACTGTGAAAAGGCTTAAATGGCTTTTTTGACCTAAGTTTGAGGATTGCGCTCAAATCAAATGTCCTAGAACCAAATTTCCACATGTAACTACTAGATTGTGATACAATACACTAATGGGTGAAGTTTGGTTTACTTCTGCGCAGCGGTTTGGGAGTTAACATCAAAATTACATTTCTCGGCCATATCGCATAGATCTCACTGTGAAAAGGCTTAAATGGCTTTTTTGACCTAAGTTTGAGGATTGCGCTCAAACAAAATGTCCTAGAACAAAATTTTTAAATGTAACTACTAGATTGTGATACAATACACTATTGGGTGAAGTTTGGTTTACTTCTGCGCAGCGGTTTGGGAGTTAACATCAAAATTACATTTCTCGGCCATATCGCATAGATCTCACTGTGAAAAGGCTTAAATGACTTTTTTAATTAAGTTTGATGATTGCGTTCAAACAAAATGTCCCAGAACAAAATTTTCAAATGTAACTACTAGATTGTGATACAATACACTATTGGGTGAAGTTTGGTTGACTTCTGCGCAGCGGTTTGGGAGTTAACATCAAAATTACATTTCTCGGCCATATCGCATAGATCTCACTGTGAAAAGGCTTAAATGACTTTTTTAATTAAGTTTGATGATTGCGTTCAAACAAAATGTCCTAGAACAAAATTTTCAAATGTAACTACTAGATTGTGATACAATACACTATTGGGTGAAGTTTGGTTGACTTCTGCGCAGCGGTTTGGGAGTTAACGTCAAAATTACATTTCTCGGCCATATCGCATAGATCTCACTGTGAAAAGGCTTAAATGGCTTTTTTGACCTAAGTTTGAGGATTGCGCTCAAATCAAATGTCCTAGAACCAAATTTCCACATGTAACTACTAGATTGTGATACAATACACTAATGGGTGAAGTTTGGTTTACTTCTGCGCAGCGGTTTGGGAGTTAACATCAAAATTACATTTCTCGGCCATATCGCATAGATCTCACTGTGAAAAGGCTTAAATGGCTTTTTTGACCTAAGTTTAATGATTGCGCTCAAACCAAATGTCCTAGAACGAAATTTTCAAATGTAACTACTAGAATGTGATACAATACACTATTGGGTGAAGTTTGGTTGACTTCTGCGCAGCGGTTTGGGAGTTAACATCAAAATTACATTTCTCGGCCATATCGCATAGATCTCACTGTGAAAAGGCTTAAATGGCTTTTTTGACCTAGGTTTGAGGATTGCGCTCAAACAAAATGTCCTAGAACAAAATTTTCAAATGTAACTACTAGATTGTGATACAATACACTATTGGGTGAAGTTTGGTTGACTTCTGCGCAGCGGTTTGGGAGTTAACATCAAAATTACATTTCTCGGCCATATCGCATAGATCTCACTGTGAAAAGGCTTAAATGACTTTTTAAATTAAGTTTGATGATTGCGTTCAAACAAAATGTCCTAGAACAAAATTTTCAAATGTAACTACTAGATTGTGATACAATACACTATTGGGTGAAGTTTGGTTGACTTCTGCGCAGCGGTTTGGGAGTTAACATCAAAATTACATTTCTCGGCCATATCGCATAGATCTCACTGTGAAAAGGCTTAAATGGCTTTTTTGACCTAAGTTTGAGGATTGCGCTCAAACAAAATGTCCTAGAACAAAATTTTCAAATGTAACTACTAGATTGTGATACAATACACTATTGGGTGAAGTTTGGTTGACTTCTGCGCAGCGGTTTGGGAGTTAACATCAAAATTACATTTCTCGGCCATATCGCATAGATCTCACTGTGAAAAGGCTTAAATGACTTTTTTAATTAAGTTTGATGATTGCGCTCAAACAAAATTTCCTAGAACAAAATTTTCAAATGTAACTACTAGATTGTGATACAATACACTATTGGGTGAAGTTTGGTTGACTTCTGCGCAGCGGTTTGGGAGTTAACATCAAAATTACATTTCTCGGCCATATCGCATAGATCTCACTGTGAAAAGGCTTAAATGGCTTTTTTGACCTAAGTTTAATGATTGCGCTCAAACCAAATGTCCTAGAACGAAATTTTCAAATGTAACTACTAGAATGTGATACAATACACTATTGGGTGAAGTTTGGTTGACTTCCGCGCAGCGGTTTGGGAGTTAACATCAAAATTACATTTCTCGGCCATATCGCATAGATCTCACTGTGAAAAGGCTTAAATGACTTTTTTAATTAAGTTTGATGATTGCGTTCAAACAAAATGTCCTAAAACAAAATTTTCAAATGTAACTACTAGATTGTGATACAATACACTATTGGGTGAAGTTTGGTTGACTTCTGCGCAGCGGTTTGGGAGTTAACATCAAAATTACATTTCTCGGCCATATCGCATAGATCTCACTGTGAAAAGGCTTAAATGGCTTTTTTGACCTAAGTTTGAGGATTGCGCTCAAATCAAATGTCCTAGAACCAAATTTCCACATGTAACTACTAGATTGTGATACAATACACTAATGGGTGAAGTTTGGTTTACTTCTGCGCAGCGGTTTGGGAGTTAACATCAAAATTACATTTCTCGGCCATATCGCATAGATCTCACTGTGAAAAGGCTTAAATGGCTTTTTTGACCTAAGTTTGAGGATTGCGCTCAAATCAAATGTCCTAGAACCAAATTTCCACATGTAATTACTAGATTGTGATACAATACACTAATGGGTGAAGTTTGGTTTACTTCTGCGCAGCGGTTTGGGAGTTAACATCAAAATTACATTTCTCGGCCATATCGCATAGATCTCACTGTGAAAAGGCTTAAATGGCTTTTTTGACCTAAGTTTAATGATTGCGCTCAAACAAAATGTCCTAGAACGAAATTTTCAAATGTAACTACTAGAATGTGATACAATACACTATTGGGTGAAGTTTGGTTGACTTCTGCGCAGCGGTTTGGGAGTTAACATCAAAATTACATTTCTCGGCCATATCGCATAGATCTCACTGTGAAAAGGCTTAAATGGCTTTTTTGACCTAGGTTTGAGGATTGCGCTCAAACAAAATGTCCTAGAACAAAATTTTCAAATGTAACTACTAGATTGTGATACAATACACTATTGGGTGAAGTTTGGTTGACTTCTGCGCAGCGGTTTGGGAGTTAACATCAAAATTACATTTCTCGGCCATATCGCATAGATCTCACTGTGAAAAGGCTTAAATGACTTTTTTAATTAAGTTTGATAATTGCGTTCAAACAAAATGTCCTAGAACAAAATTTTCAAATGTAACTACTAGATTGTGATACAATACACTATTGGGTGAAGTTTGGTTGACTTCTGCGCAGCGGTTTGGGAGTTAACATCAAAATTACATTTCTCGGCCATATCGCATAGATCTCACTGTGAAAAGGCTTAAATGGCTTTTTTGACCTAAGTTTGAGGATTGCGCTCAAATCAAATGTCCTAGAACCAAATTTCCACATGTAACTACTAGATTGTGATACAATACACTAATGGGTGAAGTTTGGTTGACTTCTGCGCAGCGGTTTGGGAGTTAACATCAAAATTACATTTCTCGGCCATATCGCATAGATCTCACTGTGAAAAGGCTTAAATGACTTTTTTAATTAAGTTTGATGATTGCGCTCAAACAAAATTTCCTAGAACAAAATTTTCAAATGTAACTACTAGATTGTGATACAATACACTATTGGGTGAAGTTTGGTTGACTTCTGCGCAGCGGTTTGGGAGTTAACATCAAAATTACATTTCTCGGCCATATCGCATAGATCTCACTGTGAAAAGGCTTAAATGACTTTTTTAATTAAGTTTGATGATTGCGTTCAAACAAAATGTCCTAGAACAAAATTTTCAAATGTAACTACTAGATTGTGATACAATACACTATTGGGTGAAGTTTAGTTGACTTCTGCGCAGCGGTTTGGGAGTTAACATCAAAATTACATTTCTCGGCCATATCGCATAGATCTCACTGTGAAAAGGCTTAAATGACTTTTTTAATTAAGTTTAATGATTGCGCTCAAACCAAATGTCCTAGAACGAAATTTTCAAATGTAACTACTAGAATGTGATACAATACACTATTGGGTGAAGTTTGGTTTACTTCTGCGCAGCGGTTTGGGAGTTAACATCAAAATTACATTTCTCGGCCATATCGCATAGATCTCACTGTGAAAAGGCTTAAATGGCTTTTTTGACCTAAGTTTAATGATTGCGCTCAAACCAAATGTCCTAGAACGAAATTTTCAAATGTAACTACTAGAATGTGATACAATACACTATTGGGTGAAGTTTGGTTGACTTCTGCGCAGCGGTTTGGGAGTTAACATCAAAATTACATTTCTCGGCCATATCGCATAGATCTCACTGTGAAAAGGCTTAAATGGCTTTTTTGACCTAGGTTTGAGGATTGCGCTCAAACAAAATGTCCTAGAACAAAATTTTCAAATGTAACTACTAGATTGTGATACAATACACTATTGGGTGAAGTTTGGTTGACTTCTGCGCAGCGGTTTGGGAGTTAACATCAAAATTACATTTCTCGGCCATATCGCATAGATCTCACTGTGAAAAGGCTTAAATGACTTTTTTAATTAAGTTTGATGATTGCGTTCAAACAAAATGTCCTAAAACAAAATTTTCAAATGTAACTACTAGATTGTGATACAATACACTATTGGGTGAAGTTTGGTTGACTTCTGCGCAGCGGTTTGGGAGTTAACATCAAAATTACATTTCTCGGCCATATCGCATAGATCTCACTGTGAAAAGGCTTAAATGGCTTTTTTGACCTAAGTTTGAGGATTGCGCTCAAATCAAATGTCCTAGAACAAAATTTCCACATGTAACTACTAGATTGTGATACAATACACTAATGGGTGAAGTTTGGTTGACTTCTGCGCAGCGGTTTGGGAGTTAACATCAAAATTACATTTCTCGGCCATATCGCATAGATCTCACTGTGAAAAGGCTTAAATGGCTTTTTTGACCTAAGTTTGAGGATTGCGCTCAAATCAAATGTCCTAGAACCAAATTTCCACATGTAATTACTAGATTGTGATACAATACACTAATGGGTGAAGTTTGGTTTACTTCTGCGCAGCGGTTTGGGAGTTAACATCAAAATTACATTTCTCGGCCATATCGCATAGATCTCACTGTGAAAAGGCTTAAATGGCTTTTTTGACCTAAGTTTAATGATTGCGCTCAAACAAAATGTCCTAGAACGAAATTTTCAAATGTAACTACTAGAATGTGATACAATACACTATTGGGTGAAGTTTGGTTGACTTCTGCGCAGCGGTTTGGGAGTTAACATCAAAATTACATTTCTCGGCCATATCGCATAGATCTCACTGTGAAAAGGCTTAAATGGCTTTTTTGACCTAGGTTTGAGGATTGCGCTCAAACAAAATGTCCTAGAACAAAATTTTCAAATGTAACTACTAGATTGTGATACAATACACTATTGGGTGAAGTTTGGTTGACTTCTGCGCAGCGGTTTGGGAGTTAACATCAAAATTACATTTCTCGGCCATATCGCATAGATCTCACTGTGAAAAGGCTTAAATGACTTTTTTAATTAAGTTTGATAATTGCGTTCAAACAAAATGTCCTAGAACAAAATTTTCAAATGTAACTACTAGATTGTGATACAATACACTATTGGGTGAAGTTTGGTTGACTTCTGCGCAGCGGTTTGGGAGTTAACATCAAAATTACATTTCTCGGCCATATCGCATAGATCTCACTGTGAAAAGGCTTAAATGGCTTTTTTGACCTAAGTTTGAGGATTGCGCTCAAATCAAATGTCCTAGAACCAAATTTCCACATGTAACTACTAGATTGTGATACAATACACTAATGGGTGAAGTTTGGTTGACTTCTGCGCAGCGGTTTGGGAGTTAACATCAAAATTACATTTCTCGGCCATATCGCATAGATCTCACTGTGAAAAGGCTTAAATGACTTTTTTAATTAAGTTTGATGATTGCGCTCAAACAAAATTTCCTAGAACAAAATTTTCAAATGTAACTACTAGATTGTGATACAATACACTATTGGGTGAAGTTTGGTTGACTTCTGCGCAGCGGTTTGGGAGTTAACATCAAAATTACATTTCTCGGCCATATCGCATAGATCTCACTGTGAAAAGGCTTAAATGACTTTTTTAATTAAGTTTGATGATTGCGTTCAAACAAAATGTCCTAGAACAAAATTTTCAAATGTAACTACTAGATTGTGATACAATACACTATTGGGTGAAGTTTAGTTGACTTCTGCGCAGCGGTTTGGGAGTTAACATCAAAATTACATTTCTCGGCCATATCGCATAGATCTCACTGTGAAAAGGCTTAAATGACTTTTTTAATTAAGTTTAATGATTGCGCTCAAACCAAATGTCCTAGAACGAAATTTTCAAATGTAACTACTAGAATGTGATACAATACACTATTGGGTGAAGTTTGGTTTACTTCTGCGCAGCGGTTTGGGAGTTAACATCAAAATTACATTTCTCGGCCATATCGCATAGATCTCACTGTGAAAAGGCTTAAATGGCTTTTTTGACCTAAGTTTAATGATTGCGCTCAAACCAAATGTCCTAGAACGAAATTTTCAAATGTAACTACTAGAATGTGATACAATACACTATTGGGTGAAGTTTGGTTGACTTCTGCGCAGCGGTTTGGGAGTTAACATCAAAATTACATTTCTCGGCCATATCGCATAGATCTCACTGTGAAAAGGCTTAAATGGCTTTTTTGACCTAGGTTTGAGGATTGCGCTCAAACAAAATGTCCTAGAACAAAATTTTCAAATGTAACTACTAGATTGTGATACAATACACTATTGGGTGAAGTTTGGTTGACTTCTGCGCAGCGGTTTGGGAGTTAACATCAAAATTACATTTCTCGGCCATATCGCATAGATCTCACTGTGAAAAGGCTTAAATGACTTTTTTAATTAAGTTTGATGATTGCGTTCAAACAAAATGTCCTAAAACAAAATTTTCAAATGTAACTACTAGATTGTGATACAATACACTATTGGGTGAAGTTTGGTTGACTTCTGCGCAGCGGTTTGGGAGTTAACATCAAAATTACATTTCTCGGCCATATCGCATAGATCTCACTGTGAAAAGGCTTAAATGGCTTTTTTGACCTAAGTTTGAGGATTGCGCTCAAATCAAATGTCCTAGAACAAAATTTCCACATGTAACTACTAGATTGTGATACAATACACTAATGGGTGAAGTTTGGTTGACTTCTGCGCAGCGGTTTGGGAGTTAACATCAAAATTACATTTCTCGGCCATATCGCATAGATCTCACTGTGAAAAGGCTTAAATGGCTTTTTTGACCTAAGTTTGAGGATTGCGCTCAAATCAAATGTCCTAGAACCAAATTTCCACATGTAATTACTAGATTGTGATACAATACACTAATGGGTGAAGTTTGGTTTACTTCTGCGCAGCGGTTTGGGAGTTAACATCAAAATTACATTTCTCGGCCATATCGCATAGATCTCACTGTGAAAAGGCTTAAATGGCTTTTTTGACCTAAGTTTAATGATTGCGCTCAAACAAAATGTCCTAGAACGAAATTTTCAAATGTAACTACTAGAATGTGATACAATACACTATTGGGTGAAGTTTGGTTGACTTCTGCGCAGCGGTTTGGGAGTTAACATCAAAATTACATTTCTCGGCCATATCGCATAGATCTCACTGTGAAAAGGCTTAAATGGCTTTTTTGACCTAGGTTTGAGGATTGCGCTCAAACAAAATGTCCTAGAACAAAATTTTCAAATGTAACTACTAGATTGTGATACAATACACTATTGGGTGAAGTTTGGTTGACTTCTGCGCAGCGGTTTGGGAGTTAACATCAAAATTACATTTCTCGGCCATATCGCATAGATCTCACTGTGAAAAGGCTTAAATGACTTTTTTAATTAAGTTTGATAATTGCGTTCAAACAAAATGTCCTAGAACAAAATTTTCAAATGTAACTACTAGATTGTGATACAATACACTATTGGGTGAAGTTTGGTTGACTTCTGCGCAGCGGTTTGGGAGTTAACATCAAAATTACATTTCTCGGCCATATCGCATAGATCTCACTGTGAAAAGGCTTAAATGGCTTTTTTGACCTAAGTTTGAGGATTGCGCTCAAATCAAATGTCCTAGAACCAAATTTCCACATGTAACTACTAGATTGTGATACAATACACTAATGGGTGAAGTTTGGTTGACTTCTGCGCAGCGGTTTGGGAGTTAACATCAAAATTACATTTCTCGGCCATATCGCATAGATCTCACTGTGAAAAGGCTTAAATGACTTTTTTAATTAAGTTTGATGATTGCGCTCAAACAAAATTTCCCAGAACAAAATTTTCAAATGTAACTACTAGATTGTGATACAATACACTATTGGGTGAAGTTTGGTTGACTTCTGCGCAGCGGTTTGGGAGTTAACATCAAAATTACATTTCTCGGCCATATCGCATAGATCTCACTGTGAAAAGGCTTAAATGACTTTTTTAATTAAGTTTGATGATTGCGTTCAAACAAAATGTCCTAGAACAAAATTTTCAAATGTAACTACTAGATTGTGATACAATACACTATTGGGTGAAGTTTAGTTGACTTCTGCGCAGCGGTTTGGGAGTTAACATCAAAATTACATTTCTCGGCCATATCGCATAGATCTCACTGTGAAAAGGCTTAAATGACTTTTTTAATTAAGTTTAATGATTGCGCTCAAACCAAATGTCCTAGAACGAAATTTTCAAATGTAACTACTAGAATGTGATACAATACACTATTGGGTGAAGTTTAGTTGACTTCTGCGCAGCGGTTTGGGATTTAACATCAAAATTACATTTCTCGGCCATATCGCATAGATCTCACTGTGAAAAGGCTTAAATGGCTTTTTTGACCTAAATTTGAGGATTGCGCTCAAATCAAATGTCCTAGAACCAAATTTCCACATGTAACTACTAGATTGTGATACAATACACTAATGGGTGAAGTTTGGTTTACTTCTGCGCAGCGTTTTGGGAGTTAACATCAAAATTACATTTCTCGGCCATATCGCATAGATCTCACTGTGAAAAGGCTTAAATGGCTTTTTTGACCTAAGTTTAATAATTGCGCTCAAACCAAATGTCCTAGAACGAAATTTTCAAATGTAACTACTAGATTGTGGTACAATACACTATTGGGTGAAGTTTGGTTGACTTCTGCGCAGCGGTTTGGGAGTTAACATCAAAATTACATTTCTCGGCCATATCGCATAGATCTCACTGTGAAAAGGCTTAAATGGCTTTTTTGACCTAAGTTTAATGATTGCGCTCAAACCAAATGTCCTAGAACGAAATTTTCAAATGTAACTACTAGAATGTGATACAATACACTATTGGGTGAAGTTTGGTTGACGTCTGCGCAGCGGTTTGGGAGTTAACATCAAAATTACATTTCTCGGCCATATCGCATAGATCTCACTGTGAAAAGGCTTAAATGGCTTTTTTGACCTAAGTTTGAGGATTGCGCTTAAATCAAATGTCCTATAACCAAATTTCCACATGTAACTACTAGATTGTGATACAATACACTAATGGGTGAAGTTTGGTTGACTTCTGCGCAGCGGTTTGGGAGTTAACATCAAAATTACATTTCTCGGCCATATCGCATAGATCTCACTGTGAAAAGGCTTAAATGACTTTTTTAATTAAGTTTGATGATTGCGCTCAAACAAAATTTCCTAGAACAAAATTTTCAAATGTAACTACTAGATTGTGATACAATACACTATTGGGTGAAGTTTGGTTGACTTCTGCGCAGCGGTTTGGGAGTTAACATCAAAATTACATTTCTCGGCCATATCGCATAGATCTCACTGTGAAAAGGCTTAAATGGCTTTTTTGACCTAAGTTTAATGATTGCGCTCAAACCAAATGTCCTAGAACGAAATTTTCAAATGTAACTACTAGAATGTGATACAATACACTATTGGGTGAAGTTTGGTTGACTTCCGCGCAGCGGTTTGGGAGTTAACATCAAAATTACATTTCTCGGCCATATCGCATAGATCTCACTGTGAAAAGGCTTAAATGACTTTTTTAATTAAGTTTGATGATTGCGTTCAAACAAAATGTCCTAAAACAAAATTTTCAAATGTAACTACTAGATTGTGATACAATACACTATTGGGTGAAATTTGGTTGACTTCTGCGCAGCGGTTTGGGAGTTAACATCAAAATTACATTTCTCGGCCATATCGCATAGATCTCACTGTGAAAAGGCTTAAATGGCTTTTTTGACCTAAGTTTGAGGATTGCGCTCAAATCAAATGTCCTAGAACCAAATTTCCACATGTAATTACTAGATTGTGATACAATACACTAATGGGTGAAGTTTGGTTGACTTCTGCGCAGCGGTTTGGGAGTTAACATCAAAATTACATTTCTCGGCCATATCGCATAGATCTCACTGTGAAAAGGCTTAAATGACTTTTTTAATTAAGTTTAATGATTGCGCTCAAACCAAATGTCCTAGAACGAAATTTTCAAATGTAACTACTAGAATGTGATACAATACACTATTGGGTGAAGTTTGGTTGACTTCTGCGCAGCGGTTTGGGAGTTAACATCAAAATTACATTTCTCGGCCATATCGCATAGATCTCACTGTGAAAAGGCTTAAATGACTTTTTTAATTAAGTTTGATGATTGCGTTCAAACAAAATGTCCTAGAACAAAATTTTCAAATGTAACTACTAGATTGTGATACATTACACTATTGGGTGAAGTTTAGTTGACTTCTGCGCAGCGGTTTGGGAGTTAACATCAAAATTACATTTCTCGGCCATATCGCATAGATCTCACTGTGAAAAGGCTTAAATGACTTTTTTAATTAAGTTTGATGATTGCGTTCAAACAAAATGTCCTAGAACAAAATTTTCAAATGTAACTACTAGATTGTGATACAATACACTATTGGGTGAAGTTTGGTTGACTTCTGCGCAGCGGTTTGGGAGTTAACGTCAAAATTACATTTCTCGGCCATATCGCATAGATCTCACTGTGAAAAGGCTTAAATGGCTTTTTTGACCTAAGTTTGAGGATTGCGCTCAAATCAAATGTCCTAGAACCAAATTTCCACATGTAACTACTAGATTGTGATACAATACACTAATGGGTGAAGTTTGGTTTACTTCTGCGCAGCGGTTTGGGAGTTAACATCAAAATTACATTTCTCGGCCATATCGCATAGATCTCACTGTGAAAAGGCTTAAATGGCTTTTTTGACCTAAGTTTAATGATTGCGCTCAAACCAAATGTCCTAGAACGAAATTTTCAAATGTAACTACTAGAATGTGATACAATACACTATTGGGTGAAGTTTGGTTGACTTCTGCGCAGCGGTTTGGGAGTTAACATCAAAATTACATTTCTCGGCCATATCGCATAGATCTCACTGTGAAAAGGCTTAAATGGCTTTTTTGACCTAAGTTTAATGATTGCGCTCAAACCAAATGTCCTAGAACGAAATTTTCAAATGTAACTACTAGAATGTGATACAATACACTATTGGGTGAAGTTTGGTTGACTTCCGCGCAGCGGTTTGGGAGTTAACATCAAAATTACATTTCTCGGCCATATCGCATAGATCTCACTGTGAAAAGGCTTAAATGACTTTTTTAATTAAGTTTGATGATTGCGTTCAAACAAAATGTCCTAAAACAAAATTTTCAAATGTAACTACTAGATTGTGATACAATACACTATTGGGTGAAATTTGGTTGACTTCTGCGCAGCGGTTTGGGAGTTAACATCAAAATTACATTTCTCGGCCATATCGCATAGATCTCACTGTGAAAAGGCTTAAATGGCTTTTTTGACCTAAGTTTGAGGATTGCGCTCAAATCAAATGTCCTAGAACCAAATTTCCACATGTAATTACTAGATTGTGATACAATACACTAATGGGTGAAGTTTGGTTGACTTCTGCGCAGCGGTTTGGGAGTTAACATCAAAATTACATTTCTCGGCCATATCGCATAGATCTCACTGTGAAAAGGCTTAAATGACTTTTTTAATTAAGTTTAATGATTGCGCTCAAACCAAATGTCCTAGAACGAAATTTTCAAATGTAACTACTAGAATGTGATACAATACACTATTGGGTGAAGTTTGGTTGACTTCTGCGCAGCGGTTTGGGAGTTAACATCAAAATTACATTTCTCGGCCATATCGCATAGATCTCACTGTGAAAAGGCTTAAATGACTTTTTTAATTAAGTTTGATGATTGCGTTCAAACAAAATGTCCTAGAACAAAATTTTCAAATGTAACTACTAGATTGTGATACATTACACTATTGGGTGAAGTTTAGTTGACTTCTGCGCAGCGGTTTGGGAGTTAACATCAAAATTACATTTCTCGGCCATATCGCATAGATCTCACTGTGAAAAGGCTTAAATGACTTTTTTAATTAAGTTTGATGATTGCGTTCAAACAAAATGTCCTAGAACAAAATTTTCAAATGTAACTACTAGATTGTGATACAATACACTATTGGGTGAAGTTTGGTTGACTTCTGCGCAGCGGTTTGGGAGTTAACGTCAAAATTACATTTCTCGGCCATATCGCATAGATCTCACTGTGAAAAGGCTTAAATGGCTTTTTTGACCTAAGTTTGAGGATTGCGCTCAAATCAAATGTCCTAGAACCAAATTTCCACATGTAACTACTAGATTGTGATACAATACACTAATGGGTGAAGTTTGGTTTACTTCTGCGCAGCGGTTTGGGAGTTAACATCAAAATTACATTTCTCGGCCATATCGCATAGATCTCACTGTGAAAAGGCTTAAATGGCTTTTTTGACCTAAGTTTAATGATTGCGCTCAAACCAAATGTCCTAGAACGAAATTTTCAAATGTAACTACTAGAATGTGATACAATACACTATTGGGTGAAGTTTGGTTGACTTCTGCGCAGCGGTTTGGGAGTTAACATCAAAATTACATTTCTCGGCCATATCGCATAGATCTCACTGTGAAAAGGCTTAAATGGCTTTTTTGACCTAGGTTTGAGGATTGCGCTCAAACAAAATGTCCTAGAACAAAATTTTCAAATGTAACTACTAGATTGTGATACAATACACTATTGGGTGAAGTTTGGTTGACTTCTGCGCAGCGGTTTGGGAGTTAACATCAAAATTACATTTCTCGGCCATATCGCATAGATCTCACTGTGAAAAGGCTTAAATGACTTTTTTAATTAAGTTTGATGATTGCGTTCAAACAAAATGTCCTAGAACAAAATTTTCAAATGTAACTACTAGATTGTGATACAATACACTATTGGGTGAAGTTTGGTTGACTTCTGCGCAGCGGTTTGGGAGTTAACATCAAAATTACATTTCTCGGCCATATCGCATAGATCTCACTGTGAAAAGGCTTAAATGACTTTTTTAATTAAGTTTGATGATTGCGCTCAAACAAAATTTCCTAGAACAAAATTTTCAAATGTAACTACTAGATTGTGATACAATACACTATTGGGTGAAGTTTGGTTGACTTCTGCGCAGCGGTTTGGGAGTTAACATCAAAATTACATTTCTCGGCCATATCGCATAGATCTCACTGTGAAAAGGCTTAAATGGCTTTTTTGACCTAAGTTTAATGATTGCGCTCAAACCAAATGTCCTAGAACGAAATTTTCAAATGTAACTACTAGAATGTGATACAATACACTATTGGGTGAAGTTTGGTTGACTTCCGCGCAGCGGTTTGGGAGTTAACATCAAAATTACATTTCTCGGCCATATCGCATAGATCTCACTGTGAAAAGGCTTAAATGACTTTTTTAATTAAGTTTGATGATTGCGTTCAAACAAAATGTCCTAAAACAAAATTTTCAAATGTAACTACTAGATTGTGATACAATACACTATTGGGTGAAGTTTGGTTGACTTCTGCGCAGCGGTTTGGGAGTTAACATCAAAATTACATTTCTCGGCCATATCGCATAGATCTCACTGTGAAAAGGCTTAAATGGCTTTTTTGACCTAAGTTTGAGGATTGCGCTCAAATCAAATGTCCTAGAACCAAATTTCCACATGTAATTACTAGATTGTGATACAATACACTAATGGGTGAAGTTTGGTTGACTTCTGCGCAGCGGTTTGGGAGTTAACATCAAAATTACATTTCTCGGCCATATCGCATAGATCTCACTGTGAAAAGGCTTAAATGACTTTTTTAATTAAGTTTAATGATTGCGCTCAAACCAAATGTCCTAGAACGAAATTTTCAAATGTAACTACTAGAATGTGATACAATACACTATTGGGTGAAGTTTGGTTGACTTCTGCGCAGCGGTTTGGGAGTTAACATCAAAATTACATTTCTCGGCCATATCGCATAGATCTCACTGTGAAAAGGCTTAAATGACTTTTTTAATTAAGTTTGATGATTGCGTTCAAACAAAATGTCCTAGAACAAAATTTTCAAATGTAACTACTAGATTGTGATACATTACACTATTGGGTGAAGTTTAGTTGACTTCTGCGCAGCGGTTTGGGAGTTAACATCAAAATTACATTTCTCGGCCATATCGCATAGATCTCACTGTGAAAAGGCTTAAATGACTTTTTTAATTAAGTTTGATGATTGCGTTCAAACAAAATGTCCTAGAACAAAATTTTCAAATGTAACTACTAGATTGTGATACAATACACTATTGGGTGAAGTTTGGTTGACTTCTGCGCAGCGGTTTGGGAGTTAACGTCAAAATTACATTTCTCGGCCATATCGCATAGATCTCACTGTGAAAAGGCTTAAATGGCTTTTTTGACCTAAGTTTGAGGATTGCGCTCAAATCAAATGTCCTAGAACCAAATTTCCACATGTAACTACTAGATTGTGATACAATACACTAATGGGTGAAGTTTGGTTTACTTCTGCGCAGCGGTTTGGGAGTTAACATCAAAATTACATTTCTCGGCCATATCGCATAGATCTCACTGTGAAAAGGCTTAAATGGCTTTTTTGACCTAAGTTTAATGATTGCGCTCAAACCAAATGTCCTAGAACGAAATTTTCAAATGTAACTACTAGAATGTGATACAATACACTATTGGGTGAAGTTTGGTTGACTTCTGCGCAGCGGTTTGGGAGTTAACATCAAAATTACATTTCTCGGCCATATCGCATAGATCTCACTGTGAAAAGGCTTAAATGGCTTTTTTGACCTAGGTTTGAGGATTGCGCTCAAACAAAATGTCCTAGAACAAAATTTTCAAATGTAACTACTAGATTGTGATACAATACACTATTGGGTGAAGTTTGGTTGACTTCTGCGCAGCGGTTTGGGAGTTAACATCAAAATTACATTTCTCGGCCATATCGCATAGATCTCACTGTGAAAAGGCTTAAATGACTTTTTTAATTAAGTTTGATGATTGCGTTCAAACAAAATGTCCTAGAACAAAATTTTCAAATGTAACTACTAGATTGTGATACAATACACTATTGGGTGAAGTTTGGTTGACTTCTGCGCAGCGGTTTGGGAGTTAACATCAAAATTACATTTCTCGGCCATATCGCATAGATCTCACTGTGAAAAGGCTTAAATGACTTTTTTAATTAAGTTTGATGATTGCGCTCAAACAAAATTTCCTAGAACAAAATTTTCAAATGTAACTACTAGATTGTGATACAATACACTATTGGGTGAAGTTTGGTTGACTTCTGCGCAGCGGTTTGGGAGTTAACATCAAAATTACATTTCTCGGCCATATCGCATAGATCTCACTGTGAAAAGGCTTAAATGGCTTTTTTGACCTAAGTTTAATGATTGCGCTCAAACCAAATGTCCTAGAACGAAATTTTCAAATGTAACTACTAGAATGTGATACAATACACTATTGGGTGAAGTTTGGTTGACTTCCGCGCAGCGGTTTGGGAGTTAACATCAAAATTACATTTCTCGGCCATATCGCATAGATCTCACTGTGAAAAGGCTTAAATGACTTTTTTAATTAAGTTTGATGATTGCGTTCAAACAAAATGTCCTAAAACAAAATTTTCAAATGTAACTACTAGATTGTGATACAATACACTATTGGGTGAAGTTTGGTTGACTTCTGCGCAGCGGTTTGGGAGTTAACATCAAAATTACATTTCTCGGCCATATCGCATAGATCTCACTGTGAAAAGGCTTAAATGGCTTTTTTGACCTAAGTTTGAGGATTGCGCTCAAATCAAATGTCCTAGAACCAAATTTCCACATGTAATTACTAGATTGTGATACAATACACTAATGGGTGAAGTTTGGTTGACTTCTGCGCAGCGGTTTGGGAGTTAACATCAAAATTACATTTCTCGGCCATATCGCATAGATCTCACTGTGAAAAGGCTTAAATGACTTTTTTAATTAAGTTTAATGATTGCGCTCAAACCAAATGTCCTAGAACGAAATTTTCAAATGTAACTACTAGAATGTGATACAATACACTATTGGGTGAAGTTTGGTTGACTTCTGCGCAGCGGTTTGGGAGTTAACATCAAAATTACATTTCTCGGCCATATCGCATAGATCTCACTGTGAAAAGGCTTAAATGACTTTTTTAATTAAGTTTGATGATTGCGTTCAAACAAAATGTCCTAGAACAAAATTTTCAAATGTAACTACTAGATTGTGATACATTACACTATTGGGTGAAGTTTAGTTGACTTCTGCGCAGCGGTTTGGGAGTTAACATCAAAATTACATTTCTCGGCCATATCGCATAGATCTCACTGTGAAAAGGCTTAAATGACTTTTTTAATTAAGTTTGATGATTGCGTTCAAACAAAATGTCCTAGAACAAAATTTTCAAATGTAACTACTAGATTGTGATACAATACACTATTGGGTGAAGTTTGGTTGACTTCTGCGCAGCGGTTTGGGAGTTAACGTCAAAATTACATTTCTCGGCCATATCGCATAGATCTCACTGTGAAAAGGCTTAAATGGCTTTTTTGACCTAAGTTTGAGGATTGCGCTTAAATCAAATGTCCTAGAACCAAATTTCCACATGTAACTACTAGATTGTGATACAATACACTAATGGGTGAAGTTTGGTTTACTTCTGCGCAGCGGTTTGGGAGTTAACATCAAAATTACATTTCTCGGCCATATCGCATAGATCTCACTGTGAAAAGGCTTAAATGGCTTTTTTGACCTAAGTTTAATGATTGCGCTCAAACCAAATGTCCTAGAACGAAATTTTCAAATGTAACTACTAGAATGTGATACAATACACTATTGGGTGAAGTTTGGTTGACTTCTGCGCAGCGGTTTGGGAGTTAACATCAAAATTACATTTCTCGGCCATATCGCATAGATCTCACTGTGAAAAGGCTTAAATGGCTTTTTTGACCTAGGTTTGAGGATTGCGCTCAAACAAAATGTCCTAGAACAAAATTTTCAAATGTAACTACTAGATTGTGATACAATACACTATTGGGTGAAGTTTGGTTGACTTCTGCGCAGCGGTTTGGGAGTTAACATCAAAATTACATTTCTCGGCCATATCGCATAGATCTCACTGTGAAAAGGCTTAAATGACTTTTTTAATTAAGTTTGATGATTGCGTTCAAACAAAATGTCCTAGAACAAAATTTTCAAATGTAACTACTAGATTGTGATACAATACACTATTGGGTGAAGTTTGGTTGACTTCTGCGCAGCGGTTTGGGAGTTAACATCAAAATTACATTTCTCGGCCATATCGCATAGATCTCACTGTGAAAAGGCTTAAATGGCTTTTTTGACCTAAGTTTGAGGATTGCGCTCAAATCAAATGTCCTAGAACCAAATTTCCACATGTAACTACTAGATTGTGATACAATACACTAATGGGTGAAGTTTGGTTTACTTCTGCGCAGAGGTTTGGGAGTTAACATCAAAATTACATTTCTCGGCCATATCGCATAGATCTCACTGTGAAGAGGCTTAAATGGCTTTTTTGACCTAAGTTTAATAATTGCGCTCAAACCAAATGTCCTAAAACTAAATTTCCAAATGTAACTACTAGATTGTGATAAAATACACTATTGGGTGAAGTTTGGTTGACTTCTGCGCAGCGGTTTGGGAGTTAACATCAAAATTACATTTCTCGGCCATATCGCATAGATCTCACTGTGAAAAGGCTTAAATGGCTTTTTTGACCTAAGTTTGAGGATTGCGCTCAAATCAAATGTCCTAGAACCAAATTTCCACATGTAACTACTAGATTGTGATACAATACACTAATGGGTGAAGTTTGGTTGACTTCTGCGCAGCGGTTTGGGAGTTAACATCAAAATTACATTTCTCGGCCATATCACATAGATCTCACTGTGAAAAGGCTTAAATGACTTTTTTAATTAAGTTTGATGATTGCGCTCAAACAAAATTTCCTAGAACAAAATTTTCAAATGTAACTACTAGATTGTGATACAATGCACTATTGGGTGAAGTTTGGTTGACTTCTGCGCAGCGGTTTAGGAGTTAACATCAAAATTACATTTCTCGGCCATATCGCATAGATCTCACTGTGAAAAGGCTTAAATGACTTTTTTAATTAAGTTTGATGATTGCGTTCAAACAAAATGTCCTAGAACAAAATTTTCAAATGTAACTACTAGATTGTGATACAATACACTATTGGGTGAAGTTTAGTTGACTTCTGCGCAGCGGTTTGGGAGTTAACATCAAAATTACATTTCTTGGCCATATCGCATAGATCTCACTGTGAAAAGGCTTAAATGACTTTTTTAATTAAGTTTAATGATTGCGCTCAAACCAAATGTCCTAGAACGAAATTTTCAAATGTAACTACTAGATTGTGATACAATACACTATTGGGTGAAGTTTGGTTGACTTCTGCGCAGCGGTTTGGGAGTTAACATCAAAATTACATTTCTCGGCCATATCGCATAGATCTCACTGTGAAAAGGCTTAAATGACTTTTTTAATTAAGTTTGATGATTGCGTTCAAACAAAATGTCCTAGAACAAAATTTTCAAATGTAACTACTAGATTGTGATACAATACACTATTGGGTGAAGTTTGGTTGACTTCTGCGCAGCGGTTTGGGAGTTAACATCAAAATTACATTTCTCGGCCATATCGCATAGATCTCACTGTGAAAAGGCTTAAATGGCTTTTTTGACCTAAGTTTGAGGATTGCGCTCAAATCAAATGTCCTAGAACCAAATTTCCACATGTAACTACTAGATTGTGATACAATACACTAATGGGTGAAGTTTGGTTTACTTCTGCGCAGAGGTTTGGGAGTTAACATCAAAATTACATTTCTCGGCCATATCGCATAGATCTCACTGTGAAGAGGCTTAAATGGCTTTTTTGACCTAAGTTTAATAATTGCGCTCAAACCAAATGTCCTAGAACCAAATTTCCACATGTAACTACTAGATTGTGATACAATACACTAATGGGTGAAGTTTGGTTGACCTCTGCGCAGCGGTTTGGGAGTTAACATCAAAATTACATTTCTCGGCCAAATCGCATAGATCTCACTGTGAAAAGGCTTAAATGACTTTTTTAATTAAGTTTGATGATTGCGCTCAAACAAAATTTCCTAGAACAAAATTTTCAAATGTAACTACTAGATTGTGATACAATACACTATTGGGTGAAGTTTGGTTGACTTCTGCGCAGCGGTTTGGGAGTTAACATCAAAATTACATTTCTCGGCCATATCGCATAGATCTCACTGTGAAAAGGCTTAAATGGCTTTTTTGACCTAAGTTTAATAATTGCGCTCAAACCAAATGTCCTAAAACTAAATTTCCAAATGTAACTACTAGATTGTGATAAAATACACTATTGGGTGAAGTTTGGTTGACTTCTGCGCAGCGGTTTGGGAGTTAACATCAAAATTACATTTCTCGGCCATATCGCATAGATCTCACTGTGAAAAGGCTTAAATGGCTTTTTTGACCTAAGTTTGAGGATTGCGCTCAAATCAAATGTCCTAGAACCAAATTTCCACATGTAACTACTAGATTGTGATACAATACACTAATGGGTGAAGTTTGGTTGACCTCTGCGCAGCGGTTTGGGAGTTAACATCAAAATTACATTTCTCGGCCAAATCGCATAGATCTCACTGTGAAAAGGCTTAAATGACTTTTTTAATTAAGTTTGATGATTGCGCTCAAACAAAATTTCCTAGAACAAAATTTTCAAATGTAACTACTAGATTGTGATACAATACACTATTGGGTGAAGTTTGGTTGACTTCTGCGCAGCGGTTTGGGAGTTAACATCAAAATTACATTTCTCGGCAATATCGCATAGATCTCACTGTGAAAAGGCTTAAATGACTTTTTTAATTAAGTTTGATGATTGCGTTCAAACAAAATGTCCTAGAACAAAATTTTCAAATGTAACTACTAGATTGTGATACAATACACTATTGGGTGAAGTTTAGTTGACTTCTGCGCAGCGGTTTGGGAGTTAACATCAAAATTACATTTCTCGGCCATATCGCATAGATCTCACTGTGAAAAGGCTTAAATGACTTTTTTAATTAAGTTTGATGATTGCGTTCAAACAAAATGTCCTAGAACAAAATTTTCAAATGTAACTACTAGATTGTGATACAATACACTATTGGGTGAAGTTTGGTTGACTTCTGCGCAGCGGTTTGGGAGTTAACATCAAAATTACATTTCTCGGCCATATCGCATAGATCTCACTGTGAAAAGGCTTAAATGGCTTTTTTGACCTAAGTTTGAGGATTGCGCTCAAATCAAATGTCCTAGAACCAAATTTCCACATGTAACTACTAGATTGTGATACAATACACTAATGGGTGAAGTTTGGTTTACTTCTGCGCAGAGGTTTGGGAGTTAACATCAAAATTACATTTCTCGGCCATATCGCATAGATCTCACTGTGAAGAGGCTTAAATGGCTTTTTTGACCTAAGTTTAATAATTGCGCTCAAACCAAATGTCCTAAAACTAAATTTCCAAATGTAACTACTAGATTGTGATAAAATACACTATTGGGTGAAGTTTGGTTGACTTCTGCGCAGCGGTTTGGGAGTTAACATCAAAATTACATTTCTCGGCCATATCGCATAGATCTCACTGTGAAAAGGCTTAAATGGCTTTTTTGACCTAAGTTTGAGGATTGCGCTCAAATCAAATGTCCTAGAACCAAATTTCCACATGTAACTACTAGATTGTGATACAATACACTAATGGGTGAAGTTTGGTTGACTTCTGCGCAGCGGTTTGGGAGTTAACATCAAAATTACATTTCTCGGCCATATCACATAGATCTCACTGTGAAAAGGCTTAAATGACTTTTTTAATTAAGTTTGATGATTGCGCTCAAACAAAATTTCCTAGAACAAAATTTTCAAATGTAACTACTAGATTGTGATACAATGCACTATTGGGTGAAGTTTGGTTGACTTCTGCGCAGCGGTTTAGGAGTTAACATCAAAATTACATTTCTCGGCCATATCGCATAGATCTCACTGTGAAAAGGCTTAAATGACTTTTTTAATTAAGTTTGATGATTGCGTTCAAACAAAATGTCCTAGAACAAAATTTTCAAATGTAACTACTAGATTGTGATACAATACACTATTGGGTGAAGTTTAGTTGACTTCTGCGCAGCGGTTTGGGAGTTAACATCAAAATTACATTTCTTGGCCATATCGCATAGATCTCACTGTGAAAAGGCTTAAATGACTTTTTTAATTAAGTTTAATGATTGCGCTCAAACCAAATGTCCTAGAACGAAATTTTCAAATGTAACTACTAGAATGTGATACAATACACTATTGGGTGAAGTTTGGTTTACTTCTGCGCAGCGGTTTGGGAGTTAACATCAAAATTACATTTCTCGGCCATATCGCATAGATCTCACTGTGAAAAGGCTTAAATGACTTTTTTAATTAAGTTTGATGATTGCGTTCAAACAAAATGTCCCAGAACAAAATTTTCAAATGTAACTACTAGATTGTGATACAATACACTATTGGGTGAAGTTTGGTTGACTTCTGCGCAGCGGTTTGGGAGTTAACATCAAAATTACATTTCTCGGCCATATCGCATAGATCTCACTGTGAAAAGGCTTAAATGACTTTTTTAATTAAGTTTGATGATTGCGTTCAAACAAAATGTCCTAGAACAAAATTTTCAAATGTAACTACTAGATTGTGATACAATACACTATTGGGTGAAGTTTGGTTGACTTCTGCGCAGCGGTTTGGGAGTTAACGTCAAAATTACATTTCTCGGCCATATCGCATAGATCTCACTGTGAAAAGGCTTAAATGGCTTTTTTGACCTAAGTTTGAGGATTGCGCTCAAATCAAATGTCCTAGAACCAAATTTCCACATGTAACTACTAGATTGTGATACAATACACTAATGGGTGAAGTTTGGTTTACTTCTGCGCAGCGGTTTGGGAGTTAACATCAAAATTACATTTCTCGGCCATATCGCATAGATCTCACTGTGAAAAGGCTTAAATGGCTTTTTTGACCTAAGTTTAATGATTGCGCTCAAACCAAATGTCCTAGAACGAAATTTTCAAATGTAACTACTAGAATGTGATACAATACACTATTGGGTGAAGTTTGGTTGACTTCTGCGCAGCGGTTTGGGAGTTAACATCAAAATTACATTTCTCGGCCATATCGCATAGATCTCACTGTGAAAAGGCTTAAATGGCTTTTTTGACCTAGGTTTGAGGATTGCGCTCAAACAAAATGTCCTAGAACAAAATTTTCAAATGTAACTACTAGATTGTGATACAATACACTATTGGGTGAAGTTTGGTTGACTTCTGCGCAGCGGTTTGGGAGTTAACATCAAAATTACATTTCTCGGCCATATCGCATAGATCTCACTGTGAAAAGGCTTAAATGACTTTTTTAATTAAGTTTGATGATTGCGTTCAAACAAAATGTCCCAGAACAAAATTTTCAAATGTAACTACTAGATTGTGATACAATACACTATTGGGTGAAGTTTGGTTGACTTCTGCGCAGCGGTTTGGGAGTTAACATCAAAATTACATTTCTCGGCCATATCGCATAGATCTCACTGTGAAAAGGCTTAAATGACTTTTTTAATTAAGTTTGATGATTGCGTTCAAACAAAATTTCCTAGAACAAAATTTTCAAATGTAACTACTAGATTGTGATACAATACACTATTGGGTGAAGTTTGGTTGACTTCTGCGCAGCGGTTTGGGAGTTAACGTCAAAATTACATTTCTCGGCCATATCGCATAGATCTCACTGTGAAAAGGCTTAAATGGCTTTTTTGACCTAAGTTTGAGGATTGCGCTCAAATCAAATGTCCTAGAACCAAATTTCCACATGTAACTACTAGATTGTGATACAATACACTAATGGGTGAAGTTTGGTTTACTTCTGCGCAGCGGTTTGGGAGTTAACATCAAAATTACATTTCTCGGCCATATCGCATAGATCTCACTGTGAAAAGGCTTAAATGGCTTTTTTGACCTAAGTTTAATGATTGCGCTCAAACCAAATGTCCTAGAACGAAATTTTCAAATGTAACTACTAGAATGTGATACAATACACTATTGGGTGAAGTTTGGTTGACTTCTGCGCAGCGGTTTGGGAGTTAACATCAAAATTACATTTCTCGGCCATATCGCATAGATCTCACTGTGAAAAGGCTTAAATGGCTTTTTTGACCTAGGTTTGAGGATTGCGCTCAAACAAAATGTCCTAGAACAAAATTTTCAAATGTAACTACTAGATTGTGATACAATACACTATTGGGTGAAGTTTGGTTGACTTCTGCGCAGCGGTTTGGGAGTTAACATCAAAATTACATTTCTCGGCCATATCGCATAGATCTCACTGTGAAAAGGCTTAAATGACTTTTTTAATTAAGTTTGATGATTGCGTTCAAACAAAATGTCCTAGAACAAAATTTTCAAATGTAACTACTAGATTGTGATACAATACACTATTGGGTGAAGTTTGGTTGACTTCTGCGCAGCGGTTTGGGAGTTAACATCAAAATTACATTTTTCGGCCATATCGCATAGATCTCACTGTGAAAAGGCTTAAATGGCTTTTTTGACCTAAGTTTGAGGATTGCGCTCAAATCAAATGTCCTAGAACCAAATTTCCACATGTAACTACTAGATTGTGATACAATACACTAATGGGTGAAGTTTGGTTTACTTCTGCGCAGAGGTTTGGGAGTTAACATCAAAATTACATTTCTCGGCCATATCGCATAGATCTCACTGTGAAGAGGCTTAAATGGCTTTTTTGACCTAAGTTTAATAATTGCGCTCAAACCAAATGTCCTAGAACCAAATTTCCACATGTAACTACTAGATTGTGATACAATACACTAATGGGTGAAGTTTGGTTGACCTCTGCGCAGCGGTTTGGGAGTTAACATCAAAATTACATTTCTCGGCCAAATCGCATAGATCTCACTGTGAAAAGGCTTAAATGACTTTTTTAATTAAGTTTGATGATTGCGCTCAAACAAAATTTCCTAGAACAAAATTTTCAAATGTAACTACTAGATTGTGATACAATACACTATTGGGTGAAGTTTGGTTGACTTCTGCGCAGCGGTTTGGGAGTTAACATCAAAATTACATTTCTCGGCCATATCGCATAGATCTCACTGTGAAAAGGCTTAAATGGCTTTTTTGACCTAAGTTTAATAATTGCGCTCAAACCAAATGTCCTAAAACTAAATTTCCAAATGTAACTACTAGATTGTGATAAAATACACTATTGGGTGAAGTTTGGTTGACTTCTGCGCAGCGGTTTGGGAGTTAACATCAAAATTACATTTCTCGGCCATATCGCATAGATCTCACTGTGAAAAGGCTTAAATGGCTTTTTTGACCTAAGTTTGAGGATTGCGCTCAAATCAAATGTCCTAGAACCAAATTTCCACATGTAACTACTAGATTGTGATACAATACACTAATGGGTGAAGTTTGGTTGACGTCTGCGCAGCGGTTTGGGAGTTAACATCAAAATTACATTTCTCGGCCAAATCGCATAGATCTCACTGTGAAAAGGCTTAAATGACTTTTTTAATTAAGTTTGATGATTGCGCTCAAACAAAATTTCCTAGAACAAAATTTTCAAATGTAACTACTAGATTGTGATACAATACACTATTGGGTGAAGTTTGGTTGACTTCTGCGCAGCGGTTTGGGAGTTAACATCAAAATTACATTTCTCGGCCATATCGCATAGATCTCACTGTGAAAAGGCTTAAATGACTTTTTTAATTAAGTTTGATGATTGCGTTCAAACAAAATGTCCTAGAACAAAATTTTCAAATGTAACTACTAGATTGTGATACAATACACTATTGGGTGAAGTTTAGTTGACTTCTGCGCAGCGGTTTGGGAGTTAACATCAAAATTACATTTCTCGGCCATATCGCATAGATCTCACTGTGAAAAGGCTTAAATGACTTTTTTAATTAAGTTTAATGATTGCGCTCAAACCAAATGTCCTAGAACGAAATTTTCAAATGTAACTACTAGATTGTGATACAATACACTATTGGGTGACGTTTGGTTGACTTCTGCGCAGCGGTTTGGGAGTTAACGTCAAAATTACATTTCTCGGCCATATCGCATAGATCTCACTGTGAAAAGGCTTAAATGGCTTTTTTGACCTAAGTTTGAGGATTGCGCTCAAATCAAATGTCCTAGAACCAAATTTCCACATGTAACTACTAGATTGTGATACAATACACTAATGGGTGAAGTTTGGTTTACTTCTGCGCAGCGGTTTGGGAGTTAACATCAAAATTACATTTCTCGGCCATATCGCATAGATCTCACTGTGAAAAGGCTTAAATGGCTTTTTTGACCTAAGTTTAATGAATGCGCTCAAACCAAATGTCCTAGAACGAAATTTTCAAATGTAACTACTAGAATGTGATACAATACACTATTGGGTGAAGTTTGGTTGACTTCTGCGCAGCGGTTTGGGAGTTAACATCAAAATTACATTTCTCGGCCATATCGCATAGATCTCACTGTGAAAAGGCTTAAATGGCTTTTTTGACCTAGGTTTGAGGATTGCGCTCAAACAAAATGTCCTAGAACAAAATTTTCAAATGTAACTACTAGATTGTGATACAATACACTATTGGGTGAAGTTTGGTTGACTTCTGCGCAGCGGTTTGGGAGTTAACATCAAAATTACATTTCTCGGCCATATCGCATAGATCTCACTGTGAAAAGGCTTAAATGACTTTTTTAATTAAGTTTGATGATTGCGTTCAAACAAAATGTCCTAGAACAAAATTTTCAAATGTAACTACTAGATTGTGATAAAATACACTATTGGGTGAAGTTTGGTTGACTTCTGCGCAGCGGTTTGGGAGTTAACATCAAAATTACATTTCTCGGCCATATCGCATAGATCTCACTGTGAAAAGGCTTAAATGGCTTTTTTGACCTAAGTTTGAGGATTGCGCTCAAATCAAATGTCCTAGAACCAAATTGCCACATGTAACTACAAGATTGTGATACAATACACTAATGGGTGAAGTTTGGTTGACTTCTGCGCAGCGGTTTGGGAGTTAACATCAAAATTACATTTCTCGGCCATATCGCATAGATCTCACTGTGAAAAGGCTTAAATGACTTTTTTAATTAAGTTTGATGATTGCGCTCAAACAAAATTTCCTAGAACAAAATTTTCAAATGTAACTACTAGATTGTGATACAATACACTATTGGGTGAAGTTTGGTTGACTTCTGCGCAGCGGTTTGGGAGTTAACATCAAAATTACATTTCTCGGCCATATCGCATAGATCTCACTGTGAAAAGGCTTAAATGACTTTTTTAATTAAGTTTGATGATTGCGTTCAAACAAAATGTCCTAGAACAAAATTTTCAAATGTAACTACTAGATTGTGATACAATACACTATTGGGTGAAGTTTAGTTGACTTCTGCGCAGCGGTTTGGGAGTTAACATCAAAATTACATTTCTCGGCCATATCGCATAGATCTCACTGTGAAAAGGCTTAAATGACTTTTTTAATTAAGTTTAATGATTGCGCTCAAACCAAATGTCCTAGAACGAAATTTTCAAATGTAACTACTAGAATGTGATACAATACACTATTGGGTGAAGTTTAGTTGACTTCTGCGCAGCGGTTTGGGATTTAACATCAAAATTACATTTCTCGGCCATATCGCATAGATCTCACTGTGAAAAGGCTTAAATGGCTTTTTTGACCTAAGTTTGAGGATTGCGCTCAAATCAAATGTCCTAGAACCAAATTTCCACATGTAACTACTAGATTGTGATACAATACACTAATGGGTGAAGTTTGGTTTACTTCTGCGCAGCGTTTTGGGAGTTAACATCAAAATTACATTTCTCGGCCATATCGCATAGATCTCACTGTGAAAAGGCTTAAATGGCTTTTTTGACCTAAGTTTAATAATTGCGCTCAAACCAAATGTCCTAGAACTAAATTTTCAAATGTAACTACTAGATTGTGATACAATACACTATTGGGTGAAGTTTGGTTGACTTCTGCGCAGCGGTTTGGGAGTTAACATCAAAATTACATTTCTCGGCCATATCGCATAGATCTCACTGTGAAAAGGCTTAAATGGCTTTTTTGACCTAAGTTTAATGATTGCGCTCAAACCAAATGTCCTAGAACGAAATTTTCAAATGTAACTACTAGAATGTGATACAATACACTATTGGGTGAAGTTTGGTTGACTTCTGCGCAGCGGTTTGGGAGTTAACATCAAAATTACATTTCTCGGCCATATCGCATAGATCTCACTGTGAAAAGGCTTAAATGGCTTTTTTGACCTAAGTTTGAGAATTGCGCTTAAATCAAATGTCCTATAACCAAATTTCCACATGTAACTACTAGATTGTGATACAATACACTAATGGGTGAAGTTTGGTTGACTTCTGCGCAGCGGTTTGGGAGTTAACATCAAAATTACATTTCTCGGCCATATCGCATAGATCTCACTGTGAAAAGGCTTAAATGGCTTTTTTGACCTAAGTTTAATGATTGCGCTCAAACCAAATGTCCTAGAACGAAATTTTCAAATGTAACTACTAGAATGTGATACAATACACTATTGGGTGAAGTTTGGTTGACTTCTGCGCAGCGGTTTGGGAGTTAACATCAAAATTACATTTCTCGGCCATATCGCATAGATCTCACTGTGAAAAGGCTTAAATGGCTTTTTTGACCTAGGTTTGAGGATTGCGCTCAAACAAAATGTCCTAGAACAAAATTTTCAAATGTAACTACTAGATTGTGATACAATACACTATTGGGTGAAGTTTGGTTGACTTCTGCGCAGCGGTTTGGGAGTTAACATCAAAATTACATTTCTCGGCCATATCGCATAGATCTCACTGTGAAAAGGCTTAAATGACTTTTTTAATTAAGTTTGATGATTGCGTTCAAACAAAATGTCCTAGAACAAAATTTTCAAATGTAACTACTAGATTGTGATACAATACACTATTGGGTGAAGTTTGGTTGACTTCTGCGCAGCGGTTTGGGAGTTAACATCAAAATTACATTTCTCGGCCATATCGCATAGATCTCACTGTGAAAAGGCTTAAATGGCTTTTTTGACCTAAGTTTGAGGATTGCGCTCAAATCAAATGTCCTAGAACCAAATTTCCACATGTAACTACTAGATTGTGATACAATACACTAATGGGTGAAGTTTGGTTTATTTCTGCGCAGAGGTTTGGGAGTTAACATCAAAATTACATTTCTCGGCCATATCGCATAGATCTCACTGTGAAAAGCCTTAAATGACTTTTTTAATTAAGTTTGATGATTGCGCTCAAACAAAATTTCCTAGAACAAAATTTTCAAATGTAACTACTAGATTGTGATACAATACACTATTGGGTGAAGTTTGGTTGACTTCTGCGCAGCGGTTTGGGAGTTAACATCAAAATTACATTTCTCGGCCATATCGCATAGATCTCACTGTGAAAAGGCTTAAATGGCTTTTTTGACCTAAGTTTAATGATTGCGCTCAAACCAAATGTCCTAGAACGAAATTTTCAAATGTAACTACTAGAATGTGATACAATACACTATTGGGTGAAGTTTGGTTGACTTCCGCGAAGCGGTTTGGGAGTTAACATCAAAATTACATTTCTCGGCCATATCGCATAGATCTCACTGTGAAAAGGCTTAAATGACTTTTTTAATTAAGTTTGATGATTGCGTTCAAACAAAATGTCCTAAAACAAAATTTTCAAATGTAACTACTAGATTGTGATACAATACACTATTGGGTGAAGTTTGGTTGACTTCTGCGCAGCGGTTTGGGAGTTAACATCAAAATTACATTTCTCGGCCATATCGCATAGATCTCACTGTGAAAAGTCTTAAATGGCTTTTTTGACCTAAGTTTGAGGATTGCGCTCAAATCAAATGTCCTAGAACCAAATTTCCACATGTAACTACTAGATTGTGATACAATACACTAATGGGTGAAGTTTGGTTTACTTCTGCGCAGCGGTTTGGGAGTTAACATCAAAATTACATTTCTCGGCCATATCGCATAGATCTCACTGTGAAAAGGCTTAAATGGCTTTTTTGACCTAAGTTTAATGATTGCGCTCAAACCAAATGTCCTAGAACGAAATTTTCAAATGTAACTACTAGAATGTGATACAATACACTATTGGGTGAAGTTTGGTTGACTTCTGCGCAGCGGTTTGGGAGTTAACATCAAAATTACATTTCTCGGCCATATCGCATAGATCTCACTGTGAAAAGGCTTAAATGGCTTTTTTGACCTAGGTTTGAGGATTGCGCTCAAACAAAATGTCCTAGAACAAAATTTTCAAATGTAACTACTAGATTGTGATACAATACACTATTGGGTGAAGTTTGGTTGACTTCTGCGCAGCGGTTTGGGAGTTAACATCAAAATTACATTTCTCGGCCATATCGCATAGATCTCACTGTGAAAAGGCTTAAATGACTTTTTTAGTTAAGTTTGATGATTGCGTTCAAACAAAATGTCCTAGAACAAAATTTTCAAATGTAACTACTAGATTGTGATACAATACACTATTGGGTGAAGTTTAGTTGACTTCTGCGCAGCGGTTTGGGAGTTAACATCAAAATTACATTTCTCGGCCATATCGCATAGATCTCACTGTGAAAAGGCTTAAATGACTTTTTTAATTAAGTTTAATGATTGCGCTCAAACCAAATGTCCTAGAACGAAATTTTCAAATGTAACTACTAGAATGTGATACAATACACTATTGGGTGAAGTTTAGTTGACTTCTGCGCAGCGGTTTGGGATTTAACATCAAAATTACATTTCTCGGCCATATCGCATAGATCTCACTGTGAAAAGGCTTAAATGGCTTTTTTGACCTAAGTTTGAGGATTGCGATCAAATCAAATGTCCTAGAACCAAATTTCCACATGTAACTACTAGATTGTGATACAATACACTAATGGGTGAAGTTTGGTTGACCTCTGCGCAGCGGTTTGGGAGTTAACATCAAAATTACATTTCTCGGCCAAATCGCATAGATCTCACTGTGAAAAGGCTTAAATGACTTTTTTAATTAAGTTTGATGATTGCGCTCAAACAAAATTTCCTAGAACAAAATTTTCAAATGTAACTACTAGATTGTGATACAATACACTATTGGGTGAAGTTTGGTTGACTTCTGCGCAACGGTTTGGGAGTTAACATCAAAATTACATTTCTCGGCCATATCGCATAGATCTCACTGTGAAAAGGCTTAAATGGCTTTTTTGACCTAAGTTTAATAATTGCGCTCAAACCAAATGTCCTAAAACTAAATTTCCAAATGTAACTACTAGATTGTGATAAAATACACTATTGGGTGAAGTTTGGTTGACTTCTGCGCAGCGGTTTGGGAGTTAACATCAAAATTACATTTCTCGGCCATATCGCATAGATCTCACTGTGAAAAGGCTTAAATGGCTTTTTTGACCTAAGTTTGAGGATTGCGCTCAAATCAAATGTCCTAGAACCAAATTTCCACATGTAACTACTAGATTGTGATACAATACACTAATGGGTGAAGTTTGGTTGACCTCTGCGCAGCGGTTTGGGAGTTAACATCAAAATTACATTTCTCGGCCATATCGCATAGATCTCACTGTGAAAAGGCTTAAATGACTTTTTTAATTAAGTTTGATGATTGCGCTCAAACAAAATTTCCTAGAACAAAATTTTCAAATGTAACTACTAGATTGTGATACAATACACTATTGGGTGAAGTTTGGTTGACTTCTGCGCAGCGGTTTGGGAGTTAACATCAAAATTACATTTCTCGGCCATATCGCATAGATCTCACTGTGAAAAGGCTTAAATGGCTTTTTTGACCTAAGTTTAATGATTGCGCTCAAACCAAATGTCCTAGAACGAAATTTTCAAATGTAACTACTAGAATGTGATACAATACACTATTGGGTGAAGTTTGGTTGACTTCTGCGCAGCGGTTTGGGAGTTAACATCAAAATTACATTTCTCGGCCATATCGCATAGATCTCACTGTGAAAAGGCTTAAATGACTTTTTTAATTAAGTTTGATGATTGCGTTCAAACAAAATGTCCTAAAACAAAATTTTCAAATGTAACTACTAGATTGTGATACAATACACTATTGGGTGAAGTTTGGTTGACTTCTGCGCAGCGGTTTGGGAGTTAACATCAAAATTACATTTCTCGGCCATATCGCATAGATCTCACTGTGAAAAGGCTTAAATGGCTTTTTTGACCTAAGTTTAATGATTGCGCTCAAACCAAATGTCCTAGAACGAAATTTTCAAATGTAACTACTAGAATGTGATACAATACACTATTGGGTGAAGTTTGGTTGACTTCTGCGCAGCGGTTTGGGAGTTAACATCAAAATTACATTTCTCGGCCATATCGCATAGATCTCACTGTGAAAAGGCTTAAATGACTTTTTTAATTAAGTTTGATGATTGCGTTCAAACAAAATGTCCTAAAACAAAATTTTCAAATGTAACTACTAGATTGTGATACAATACACTATTGGGTGAAGTTTGGTTTACTTCTGCGCAGCGGTTTGGGAGTTAACATCAAAATTACATTTCTCGGCCATATCGCATAGATCTCACTGTGAAAAGGCTTAAATGGCTTTTTTGACCTAAGTTTAATGATTGCGCTCAAACCAAATGTCCTAGAACGAAATTTTCAAATGTAACTACTAGAATGTGATACAATACACTATTGGGTGAAGTTTGGTTGACTTCTGCGCAGCGGTTTGGGAGTTAACATCAAAATTACATTTCTCGGCCATATCGCATAGATCTCACTGTGAAAAGGCTTAAATGGCTTTTTTGACCTAGGTTTGAGGATTGCGCTCAAACAAAATGTCCTAGAACAAAATTTTCAAATGTAACTACTAGATTGTGATACAATACACTATTGGGTGAAGTTTGGTTGACTTCTGCGCAGCGGTTTGGGAGTTAACATCAAAATTACATTTCTCGGCCATATCGCATAGATCTCACTGTGAAAAGGCTTAAATGACTTTTTTAATTAAGTTTGATGATTGCGTTCAAACAAAATGTCCTAGAACAAAATTTTCAAATGTAACTACTAGATTGTGATACAATACACTATTGGGTGAAGTTTGGTTGACTTCTGCGCAGCGGTTTGGGAGTTAACATCAAAATTACATTTCTCGGCCATATCGCATAGATCTCACTGTGAAAAGGCTTAAATGGCTTTTTTGACCTAAGTTTGAGGATTGCGCTCAAATCAAATGTCCTAGAACCAAATTTCCACATGTAACTACTAGATTGTGATACAATACACTAATGGGTGAAGTTTGGTTTATTTCTGCGCAGAGGTTTGGGAGTTAACATCAAAATTACATTTCTCGGCCATATCGCATAGATCTCACTGTGAAAAGGCTTAAATGGCTTTTTTGACCTAAGTTTAATAATTGCGCTCAAACCAAATGTCCTAAAACTAAATTTCCAAATGTAACTACTAGATTGTGATAAAATAAACTATTGGGTGAAGTTTGGTTGACTTCTGCGCAGCGGTTTGGGAGTTAACATCAAAATTACATTTCTCGGCCATATCGCATAGATCTCACTGTGAAAAGGCTTAAATGGCTTTTTTGACCTAAGTTTGAGGATTGCGCTAAAATCAAATGTCCTAGAACCAAATTTCCACATGTAACTACTAGATTGTGATACAATACACTAATGGGTGAAGTTTGGTTGACTTCTGCGCAGCGGTTTGGGAGTTAACATCAAAATTACATTTCTCGGCCATATCGCATAGATCTCACTGTGAAAAGCCTTAAATGACTTTTTTAATTAAGTTTGATGATTGCGCTCAAACAAAATTTCCTAGAACAAAATTTTCAAATGTAACTACTAGATTGTGATACAATACACTATTGGGTGAAGTTTGGTTGACTTCTGCGCAGCGGTTTGGGAGTTAACATCAAAATTACATTTCTCGGCCATATCGCATAGATCTCACTGTGAAAAGGCTTAAATGGCTTTTTTGACCTAAGTTTAATGATTGCGCTCAAACCAAATGTCCTAGAACGAAATTTTCAAATGTAACTACTAGAATGTGATACAATACACTATTGGGTGAAGTTTGGTTGACTTCCGCGCAGCGGTTTGGGAGTTAACATCAAAATTACATTTCTCGGCCATATCGCATAGATCTCACTGTGAAAAGGCTTAAATGACTTTTTTAATTAAGTTTGATGATTGCGTTCAAACAAAATGTCCTAAAACAAAATTTTCAAATGTAACTACTAGATTGTGATACAATACACTATTGGGTGAAGTTTGGTTGACTTCTGCGCAGCGGTTTGGGAGTTAACATCAAAATTACATTTCTCGGCCATATCGCATAGATCTCACTGTGAAAAGTCTTAAATGGCTTTTTTGACCTAAGTTTGAGGATTGCGCTCAAATCAAATGTCCTAGAACCAAATTTCCACATGTAACTACTAGATTGTGATACAATACACTAATGGGTGAAGTTTGGTTTACTTCTGCGCAGCGGTTTGGGAGTTCACATCAAAATTACATTTCTCGGCCATATCGCATAGATCTCACTGTGAAAAGGCTTAAATGGCTTTTTTGACCTAAGTTTGAGGATTGCGCTCAAATCAAATGTCCTAGAACCAAATTTCCACATGTAATTACTAGATTGTGATACAATACACTAATGGGTGAAGTTTGGTTTACTTCTGCGCAGCGGTTTGGGAGTTAACATCAAAATTACATTTCTCGGCCATATCGCATAGATCTCACTGTGAAAAGGCTTAAATGGCTTTTTTGACCTAAGTTTAATGATTGCGCTCAAACCAAATGTCCTAGAACGAAATTTTCAAATGTAACTACTAGAATGTGATACAATACACTATTGGGTGAAGTTTGGTTGACTTCTGCGCAGCGGTTTGGGAGTTAACATCAAAATTACATTTCTCGGCCATATCGCATAGATCTCACTGTGAAAAGGCTTAAATGGCTTTTTTGACCTAGGTTTGAGGATTGCGCTCAAACAAAATGTCCTAGAACAAAATTTTCAAATGTAACTACTAGATTGTGATACAATACACTATTGGGTGAAGTTTGGTTGACTTCTGCGCAGCGGTTTGGGAGTTAACATCAAAATTACATTTCTCGGCCATATCGCATAGATCTCACTGTGAAAAGGCTTAAATGACTTTTTTAGTTAAGTTTGATGATTGCGTTCAAACAAAATGTCCTAGAACAAAATTTTCAAATGTAACTACTAGATTGTGATACAATACACTATTGGGTGAAGTTTAGTTGACTTCTGCGCAGCGGTTTGGGAGTTAACATCAAAATTACATTTCTCGGCCATATCGCATAGATCTCACTGTGAAAAGGCTTAAATGACTTTTTTAATTAAGTTTAATGATTGCGCTCAAACCAAATGTCCTAGAACGAAATTTTCAAATGTAACTACTAGAATGTGATACAATACACTATTGGGTGAAGTTTAGTTGACTTCTGCGCAGCGGTTTGGGATTTAACATCAAAATTACATTTCTCGGCCATATCGCATAGATCTCACTGTGAAAAGGCTTAAATGGCTTTTTTGACCTAAGTTTGAGGATTGCGATCAAATCAAATGTCCTAGAACCAAATTTCCACATGTACCTACTAGATTGTGATACAATACACTAATGGGTGAAGTTTGGTTGACCTCTGCGCAGCGGTTTGGGAGTTAACATCAAAATTACATTTCTCGGCCAAATCGCATAGATCTCACTGTGAAAAGGCTTAAATGACTTTTTTAATTAAGTTTGATGATTGCGCTCAAACAAAATTTCCTAGAACAAAATTTTCAAATGTAACTACTAGATTGTGATACAATACACTATTGGGTGAAGTTTGGTTGACTTCTGCGCAACGGTTTGGGAGTTAACATCAAAATTACATTTCTCGGCCATATCGCATAGATCTCACTGTGAAAAGGCTTAAATGGCTTTTTTGACCTAAGTTTAATAATTGCGCTCAAACCAAATGTCCTAAAACTAAATTTCCAAATGTAACTACTAGATTGTGATAAAATACACTATTGGGTGAAGTTTGGTTGACTTCTGCGCAGCGGTTTGGGAGTTAACATCAAAATTACATTTCTCGGCCATATCGCATAGATCTCACTGTGAAAAGGCTTAAATGGCTTTTTTGACCTAAGTTTGAGGATTGCGCTCAAATCAAATGTCCTAGAACCAAATTTCCACATGTAACTACTAGATTGTGATACAATACACTAATGGGTGAAGTTTGGTTGACCTCTGCGCAGCGGTTTGGGAGTTAACATCAAAATTACATTTCTCGGCCATATCGCATAGATCTCACTGTGAAAAGGCTTAAATGACTTTTTTAATTAAGTTTGATGATTGCGCTCAAACAAAATTTCCTAGAACAAAATTTTCAAATGTAACTACTAGATTGTGATACAATACACTATTGGGTGAAGTTTGGTTGACTTCTGCGCAGCGGTTTGGGAGTTAACATCAAAATTACATTTCTCGGCCATATCGCATAGATCTCACTGTGAAAAGGCTTAAATGGCTTTTTTGACCTAAGTTTAATGATTGCGCTCAAACCAAATGTCCTAGAACGAAATTTTCAAATGTAACTACTAGAATGTGATACAATACACTATTGGGTGAAGTTTGGTTGACTTCTGCGCAGCGGTTTGGGAGTTAACATCAAAATTACATTTCTCGGCCATATCGCATAGATCTCACTGTGAAAAGGCTTAAATGACTTTTTTAATTAAGTTTGATGATTGCGTTCAAACAAAATGTCCTAGAACGAAATTTTCAAATGTAACTACTAGAATGTGATACAATACACTATTGGGTGAAGTTTGGTTGACTTCTGCGCAGCGGTTTGGGAGTTAACATCAAAATTACATTTCTCGGCCATATCGCATAGATCTCACTGTGAAAAGGCTTAAATGACTTTTTTAATTAAGTTTGATGATTGCGTTCAAACAAAATGTCCTAAAACAAAATTTTCAAATGTAACTACTAGATTGTGATACAATACACTATTGGGTGAAGTTTGGTTGACTTCTGCGCAGCGGTTTGGGAGTTAACATCAAAATTACATTTCTCGGCCATATCGCATAGATCTCACTGTGAAAAGGCTTAAATGGCTTTTTTGACCTAGGTTTGAGGATTGCGCTCAAACAAAATGTCCTAGAACAAAATTTTCAAATGTAACTACTAGATTGTGATACAATACACTATTGGGTGAAGTTTGGTTGACTTCTGCGCAGCGGTTTGGGAGTTAACATCAAAATTACATTTCTCGGCCATATCGCATAGATCTCACTGTGAAAAGGCTTAAATGACTTTTTTAGTTAAGTTTGATGATTGCGTTCAAACAAAATGTCCTAGAACAAAATTTTCAAATGTAACTACTAGATTGTGATACAATACACTATTGGGTGAAGTTTAGTTGACTTCTGCGCAGCGGTTTGGGAGTTAACATCAAAATTACATTTCTCGGCCATATCGCATAGATCTCACTGTGAAAAGGCTTAAATGACTTTTTTAATTAAGTTTAATGATTGCGCTCAAACCAAATGTCCTAGAACGAAATTTTCAAATGTAACTACTAGAATGTGATACAATACACTATTGGGTGAAGTTTAGTTGACTTCTGCGCAGCGGTTTGGGATTTAACATCAAAATTACATTTCTCGGCCATATCGCATAGATCTCACTGTGAAAAGGCTTAAATGGCTTTTTTGACCTAAGTTTGAGGATTGCGATCAAATCAAATGTCCTAGAACCAAATTTCCACATGTACCTACTAGATTGTGATACAATACACTAATGGGTGAAGTTTGGTTGACCTCTGCGCAGCGGTTTGGGAGTTAACATCAAAATTACATTTCTCGGCCAAATCGCATAGATCTCACTGTGAAAAGGCTTAAATGACTTTTTTAATTAAGTTTGATGATTGCGCTCAAACAAAATTTCCTAGAACAAAATTTTCAAATGTAACTACTAGATTGTGATACAATACACTATTGGGTGAAGTTTGGTTGACTTCTGCGCAACGGTTTGGGAGTTAACATCAAAATTACATTTCTCGGCCATATCGCATAGATCTCACTGTGAAAAGGCTTAAATGGCTTTTTTGACCTAAGTTTAATAATTGCGCTCAAACCAAATGTCCTAAAACTAAATTTCCAAATGTAACTACTAGATTGTGATAAAATACACTATTGGGTGAAGTTTGGTTGACTTCTGCGCAGCGGTTTGGGAGTTAACATCAAAATTACATTTCTCGGCCATATCGCATAGATCTCACTGTGAAAAGGCTTAAATGGCTTTTTTGACCTAAGTTTGAGGATTGCGCTCAAATCAAATGTCCTAGAACCAAATTTCCACATGTAACTACTAGATTGTGATACAATACACTAATGGGTGAAGTTTGGTTGACCTCTGCGCAGCGGTTTGGGAGTTAACATCAAAATTACATTTCTCGGCCATATCGCATAGATCTCACTGTGAAAAGGCTTAAATGACTTTTTTAATTAAGTTTGATGATTGCGCTCAAACAAAATTTCCTAGAACAAAATTTTCAAATGTAACTACTAGATTGTGATACAATACACTATTGGGTGAAGTTTGGTTGACTTCTGCGCAGCGTTTTGGGAGTTAACATCAAAATTACATTTCTCGGCCATATCGCATAGATCTCACTGTGAAAAGGCTTAAATGACTTTTTTAATTAAGTTTGATGATTGCGTTCAAACAAAATGTCCTAAAACAAAATTTTCAAATGTAACTACTAGATTGTGATACAATACACTATTGGGTGAAGTTTGGTTGACTTCTGCGCAGCGGTTTGGGAGTTAACATCAAAATTACATTTCTCGGCCATATCGCATAGATCTCACTGTGAAAAGTCTTAAATGGCTTTTTTGACCTAAGTTTGAGGATTGCGCTCAAATCAAATGTCCTAGAACCAAATTTCCACATGTAACTACTAGATTGTGATACAATACACTAATGGGTGAAGTTTGGTTTACTTCTGCGCAGCGGTTTGGGAGTTAACATCAAAATTACATTTCTCGGCCATATCGCATAGATCTCACTGTGAAAAGGCTTAAATGGCTTTTTTGACCTAAGTTTGAGGATTGCGCTCAAATCAAATGTCCTAGAACCAAATTTCCACATGTAATTACTAGATTGTGATACAATACACTAATGGGTGAAGTTTGGTTTACTTCTGCGCAGCGGTTTGGGAGTTAACATCAAAATTACATTTCTCGGCCATATCGCATAGATCTCACTGTGAAAAGGCTTAAATGGCTTTTTTGACCTAAGTTTAATGATTGCGCTCAAACCAAATGTCCTAGAACGAAATTTTCAAATGTAACTACTAGAATGTGATACAATACACTATTGGGTGAAGTTTGGTTGACTTCTGCGCAGCGGTTTGGGAGTTAACATCAAAATTACATTTCTCGGCCATATCGCATAGATCTCACTGTGAAAAGGCTTAAATGGCTTTTTTGACCTAGGTTTGAGGATTGCGCTCAAACAAAATGTCCTAGAACAAAATTTTCAAATGTAACTACTAGATTGTGATACAATACACTATTGGGTGAAGTTTGGTTGACTTCTGCGCAGCGGTTTGGGAGTTAACATCAAAATTACATTTCTCGGCCATATCGCATAGATCTCACTGTGAAAAGGCTTAAATGACTTTTTTAATTAAGTTTAATGATTGCGCTCAAACCAAATGTCCTAGAACGAAATTTTCAAATGTAACTACTAGAATGTGATACAATACACTATTGGGTGAAGTTTAGTTGACTTCTGCGCAGCGGTTTGGGATTTAACATCAAAATTACATTTCTCGGCCATATCGCATAGATCTCACTGTGAAAAGGCTTAAATGGCTTTTTTGACCTAAGTTTGAGGATTGCGATCAAATCAAATGTCCTAGAACCAAATTTCCACATGTAACTACTAGATTGTGATACAATACACTAATGGGTGAAGTTTGGTTGACCTCTGCGCAGCGGTTTGGGAGTTAACATCAAAATTACATTTCTCGGCCAAATCGCATAGATCTCACTGTGAAAAGGCTTAAATGACTTTTTTAATTAAGTTTGATGATTGCGCTCAAACAAAATTTCCTAGAACAAAATTTTCAAATGTAACTACTAGATTGTGATACAATACACTATTGGGTGAAGTTTGGTTGACTTCTGCGCAACGGTTTGGGAGTTAACATCAAAATTACATTTCTCGGCCATATCGCATAGATCTCACTGTGAAAAGGCTTAAATGGCTTTTTTGACCTAAGTTTAATAATTGCGCTCAAACCAAATGTCCTAAAACTAAATTTCCAAATGTAACTACTAGATTGTGATAAAATACACTATTGGGTGAAGTTTGGTTGACTTCTGCGCAGCGGTTTGGGAGTTAACATCAAAATTACATTTCTCGGCCATATCGCATAGATCTCACTGTGAAAAGGCTTAAATGGCTTTTTTGACCTAAGTTTGAGGATTGCGCTCAAATCAAATGTCCTAGAACCAAATTTCCACATGTAACTACTAGATTGTGATACAATACACTAATGGGTGAAGTTTGGTTGACCTCTGCGCAGCGGTTTGGGAGTTAACATCAAAATTACATTTCTCGGCCATATCGCATAGATCTCACTGTGAAAAGGCTTAAATGACTTTTTTAATTAAGTTTGATGATTGCGCTCAAACAAAATTTCCTAGAACAAAATTTTCAAATGTAACTACTAGATTGTGATACAATACACTATTGGGTGAAGTTTGGTTGACTTCTGCGCAGCGGTTTGGGAGTTAACATCAAAATTACATTTCTCGGCCATATCGCATAGATCTCACTGTGAAAAGGCTTAAATGGCTTTTTTGACCTAAGTTTAATGATTGCGCTCAAACCAAATGTCCTAGAACGAAATTTTCAAATGTAACTACTAGAATGTGATACAATACACTATTGGGTGAAGTTTGGTTGACTTCTGCGCAGCGGTTTGGGAGTTAACATCAAAATTACATTTCTCGGCCATATCGCATAGATCTCACTGTGAAAAGGCTTAAATGACTTTTTTAATTAAGTTTGATGATTGCGTTCAAACAAAATGTCCTAAAACAAAATTTTCAAATGTAACTACTAGATTGTGATACAATACACTATTGGGTGAAGTTTGGTTGACTTCTGCGCAGCGGTTTGGGAGTTAACATCAAAATTACATTTCTCGGCCATATCGCATAGATCTCACTGTGAAAAGGCTTAAATGGCTTTTTTGACCTAAGTTTAATGATTGCGCTCAAACCAAATGTCCTAGAACGAAATTTTCAAATGTAACTACTAGAATGTGATACAATACACTATTGGGTGAAGTTTGGTTGACTTCTGCGCAGCGGTTTGGGAGTTAACATCAAAATTACATTTCTCGGCCATATCGCATAGATCTCACTGTGAAAAGGCTTAAATGACTTTTTTAATTAAGTTTGATGATTGCGTTCAAACAAAATGTCCTAAAACAAAATTTTCAAATGTAACTACTAGATTGTGATACAATACACTATTGGGTGAAGTTTGGTTTACTTCTGCGCAGCGGTTTGGGAGTTAACATCAAAATTACATTTCTCGGCCATATCGCATAGATCTCACTGTGAAAAGGCTTAAATGGCTTTTTTGACCTAAGTTTAATGATTGCGCTCAAACCAAATGTCCTAGAACGAAATTTTCAAATGTAACTACTAGAATGTGATACAATACACTATTGGGTGAAGTTTGGTTGACTTCTGCGCAGCGGTTTGGGAGTTAACATCAAAATTACATTTCTCGGCCATATCGCATAGATCTCACTGTGAAAAGGCTTAAATGGCTTTTTTGACCTAGGTTTGAGGATTGCGCTCAAACAAAATGTCCTAGAACAAAATTTTCAAATGTAACTACTAGATTGTGATACAATACACTATTGGGTGAAGTTTGGTTGACTTCTGCGCAGCGGTTTGGGAGTTAACATCAAAATTACATTTCTCGGCCATATCGCATAGATCTCACTGTGAAAAGGCTTAAATGACTTTTTTAATTAAGTTTGATGATTGCGTTCAAACAAAATGTCCTAGAACAAAATTTTCAAATGTAACTACTAGATTGTGATACAATACACTATTGGGTGAAGTTTGGTTGACTTCTGCGCAGCGGTTTGGGAGTTAACATCAAAATTACATTTCTCGGCCATATCGCATAGATCTCACTGTGAAAAGGCTTAAATGGCTTTTTTGACCTAAGTTTGAGGATTGCGCTCAAATCAAATGTCCTAGAACCAAATTTCCACATGTAACTACTAGATTGTGATACAATACACTAATGGGTGAAGTTTGGTTTATTTCTGCGCAGAGGTTTGGGAGTTAACATCAAAATTACATTTCTCGGCCATATCGCATAGATCTCACTGTGAAAAGGCTTAAATGGCTTTTTTGACCTAAGTTTAATAATTGCGCTCAAACCAAATGTCCTAAAACTAAATTTCCAAATGTAACTACTAGATTGTGATAAAATAAACTATTGGGTGAAGTTTGGTTGACTTCTGCGCAGCGGTTTGGGAGTTAACATCAAAATTACATTTCTCGGCCATATCGCATAGATCTCACTGTGAAAAGGCTTAAATGGCTTTTTTGACCTAAGTTTGAGGATTGCGCTAAAATCAAATGTCCTAGAACCAAATTTCCACATGTAACTACTAGATTGTGATACAATACACTAATGGGTGAAGTTTGGTTGACTTCTGCGCAGCGGTTTGGGAGTTAACATCAAAATTACATTTCTCGGCCATATCGCATAGATCTCACTGTGAAAAGCCTTAAATGACTTTTTTAATTAAGTTTGATGATTGCGCTCAAACAAAATTTCCTAGAACAAAATTTTCAAATGTAACTACTAGATTGTGATACAATACACTATTGGGTGAAGTTTGGTTGACTTCTGCGCAGCGGTTTGGGAGTTAACATCAAAATTACATTTCTCGGCCATATCGCATAGATCTCACTGTGAAAAGGCTTAAATGGCTTTTTTGACCTAGGTTTGAGGATTGCGCTCAAACAAAATGTCCTAGAACAAAATTTTCAAATGTAACTACTAGATTGTGATACAATACACTATTGGGTGAAGTTTGGTTGACTTCTGCGCAGCGGTTTGGGAGTTAACATCAAAATTACATTTCTCGGCCATATCGCATAGATCTCACTGTGAAAAGGCTTAAATGACTTTTTTAATTAAGTTTGATGATTGCGTTCAAACAAAATGTCCTAGAACAAAATTTTCAAATGTAACTACTAGATTGTGATACAATACACTATTGGGTGAAGTTTGGTTGACTTCTGCGCAGCGGTTTGGGAGTTAACATCAAAATTACATTTCTCGGCCATATCGCATAGATCTCACTGTGAAAAGGCTTAAATGGCTTTTTTGACCTAAGTTTGAGGATTGCGCTCAAATCAAATGTCCTAGAACCAAATTTCCACATGTAACTACTAGATTGTGATACAATACACTAATGGGTGAAGTTTGGTTTATTTCTGCGCAGAGGTTTGGGAGTTAACATCAAAATTACATTTCTCGGCCATATCGCATAGATCTCACTGTGAATAGGCTTAAATGGCTTTTTTGACCTAAGTTTAATAATTGCGCTCAAACCAAATGTCCTAAAACTAAATTTCCAAATGTAACTACTAGATTGTGATAAAATAAACTATTGGGTGAAGTTTGGTTGACTTCTGCGCAGCGGTTTGGGAGTTAACATCAAAATTACATTTCTCGGCCATATCGCATAGATCTCACTGTGAAAAGGCTTAAATGGCTTTTTTGACCTAAGTTTGAGGATTGCGCTAAAATCAAATGTCCTAGAACCAAATTTCCACATGTAACTACTAGATTGTGATACAATACACTAATGGGTGAAGTTTGGTTGACTTCTGCGCAGCGGTTTGGGAGTTAACATCAAAATTACATTTCTCGGCCATATCGCATAGATCTCACTGTGAAAAGCCTTAAATGACTTTTTTAATTAAGTTTGATGATTGCGCTCAAACAAAATTTCCTAGAACAAAATTTTCAAATGTAACTACTAGATTGTGATACAATACACTATTGGGTGAAGTTTGGTTGACTTCTGCGCAGCGGTTTGGGAGTTAACATCAAAATTACATTTCTCGGCCATATCGCATAGATCTCACTGTGAAAAGGCTTAAATGGCTTTTTTGACCTAAGTTTAATGATTGCGCTCAAACCAAATGTCCTAGAACGAAATTTTCAAATGTAACTACTAGAATGTGATACAATACACTATTGGGTGAAGTTTGGTTGACTTCCGCGCAGCGGTTTGGGAGTTAACATCAAAATTACATTTCTCGGCCATATCGCATAGATCTCACTGTGAAAAGGCTTAAATGACTTTTTTAATTAAGTTTGATGATTGCGTTCAAACAAAATGTCCTAAAACAAAATTTTCAAATGTAACTACTAGATTGTGATACAATACACTATTGGGTGAAGTTTGGTTGACTTCTGCGCAGCGGTTTGGGAGTTAACATCAAAATTACATTTCTCGGCCATATCGCATAGATCTCACTGTGAAAAGTCTTAAATGGCTTTTTTGACCTAAGTTTGAGGATTGCGCTCAAATCAAATGTCCTAGAACCAAATTTCCACATGTAACTACTAGATTGTGATACAATACACTAATGGGTGAAGTTTGGTTTACTTCTGCGCAGCGGTTTGGGAGTTAACATCAAAATTACATTTCTCGGCCATATCGCATAGATCTCACTGTGAAAAGGCTTAAATGGCTTTTTTGACCTAAGTTTGAGGATTGCGCTCAAATCAAATGTCCTAGAACCAAATTTCCACATGTAATTACTAGATTGTGATACAATACACTAATGGGTGAAGTTTGGTTTACTTCTGCGCAGCGGTTTGGGAGTTAACATCAAAATTACATTTCTCGGCCATATCGCATAGATCTCACTGTGAAAAGGCTTAAATGGCTTTTTTGACCTAAGTTTAATGATTGCGCTCAAACCAAATGTCCTAGAACGAAATTTTCAAATGTAACTACTAGAATGTGATACAATACACTATTGGGTGAAGTTTGGTTGACTTCTGCGCAGCGGTTTGGGAGTTAACATCAAAATTACATTTCTCGGCCATATCGCATAGATCTCACTGTGAAAAGGCTTAAATGGCTTTTTTGACCTAGGTTTGAGGATTGCGCTCAAACAAAATGTCCTAGAACAAAATTTTCAAATGTAACTACTAGATTGTGATACAATACACTATTGGGTGAAGTTTGGTTGACTTCTGCGCAGCGGTTTGGGAGTTAACATCAAAATTACATTTCTCGGCCATATCGCATAGATCTCACTGTGAAAAGGCTTAAATGACTTTTTTAGTTAAGTTTGATGATTGCGTTCAAACAAAATGTCCTAGAACAAAATTTTCAAATGTAACTACTAGATTGTGATACAATACACTATTGGGTGAAGTTTAGTTGACTTCTGCGCAGCGGTTTGGGAGTTAACATCAAAATTACATTTCTCGGCCATATCGCATAGATCTCACTGTGAAAAGGCTTAAATGACTTTTTTAATTAAGTTTAATGATTGCGCTCAAACCAAATGTCCTAGAACGAAATTTTCAAATGTAACTACTAGAATGTGATACAATACACTATTGGGTGAAGTTTAGTTGACTTCTGCGCAGCGGTTTGGGATTTAACATCAAAATTACATTTCTCGGCCATATCGCATAGATCTCACTGTGAAAAGGCTTAAATGGCTTTTTTGACCTAAGTTTGAGGATTGCGATCAAATCAAATGTCCTAGAACCAAATTTCCACATGTACCTACTAGATTGTGATACAATACACTAATGGGTGAAGTTTGGTTGACCTCTGCGCAGCGGTTTGGGAGTTAACATCAAAATTACATTTCTCGGCCAAATCGCATAGATCTCACTGTGAAAAGGCTTAAATGACTTTTTTAATTAAGTTTGATGATTGCGCTCAAACAAAATTTCCTAGAACAAAATTTTCAAATGTAACTACTAGATTGTGATACAATACACTATTGGGTGAAGTTTGGTTGACTTCTGCGCAACGGTTTGGGAGTTAACATCAAAATTACATTTCTCGGCCATATCGCATAGATCTCACTGTGAAAAGGCTTAAATGGCTTTTTTGACCTAAGTTTAATAATTGCGCTCAAACCAAATGTCCTAAAACTAAATTTCCAAATGTAACTACTAGATTGTGATAAAATACACTATTGGGTGAAGTTTGGTTGACTTCTGCGCAGCGGTTTGGGAGTTAACATCAAAATTACATTTCTCGGCCATATCGCATAGATCTCACTGTGAAAAGGCTTAAATGGCTTTTTTGACCTAAGTTTGAGGATTGCGCTCAAATCAAATGTCCTAGAACCAAATTTCCACATGTAACTACTAGATTGTGATACAATACACTAATGGGTGAAGTTTGGTTGACCTCTGCGCAGCGGTTTGGGAGTTAACATCAAAATTACATTTCTCGGCCATATCGCATAGATCTCACTGTGAAAAGGCTTAAATGACTTTTTTAATTAAGTTTGATGATTGCGCTCAAACAAAATTTCCTAGAACAAAATTTTCAAATGTAACTACTAGATTGTGATACAATACACTATTGGGTGAAGTTTGGTTGACTTCTGCGCAGCGGTTTGGGAGTTAACATCAAAATTACATTTCTCGGCCATATCGCATAGATCTCACTGTGAAAAGGCTTAAATGGCTTTTTTGACCTAAGTTTAATGATTGCGCTCAAACCAAATGTCCTAGAACGAAATTTTCAAATGTAACTACTAGAATGTGATACAATACACTAATGGGTGAAGTTTGGTTGACTTCTGCGCAGCGGTTTGGGAGTTAACATCAAAATTACATTTCTCGGCCATATCGCATAGATCTCACTGTGAAAAGGCTTAAATGACTTTTTTAATTAAGTTTGATGATTGCGTTCAAACAAAATGTCCTAAAACAAAATTTTCAAATGTAACTACTAGATTGTGATACAATACACTATTGGGTGAAGTTTGGTTGACTTCTGCGCAGCGGTTTGGGAGTTAACATCAAAATTACATTTCTCGGCCATATCGCATAGATCTCACTGTGAAAAGGCTTAAATGGCTTTTTTGACCTAGGTTTGAGGATTGCGCTCAAACAAAATGTCCTAGAACAAAATTTTCAAATGTAACTACTAGATTGTGATACAATACACTATTGGGTGAAGTTTGGTTGACTTCTGCGCAGCGGTTTGGGAGTTAACATCAAAATTACATTTCTCGGCCATATCGCATAGATCTCACTGTGAAAAGGCTTAAATGACTTTTTTAGTTAAGTTTGATGATTGCGTTCAAACAAAATGTCCTAGAACAAAATTTTCAAATGTAACTACTAGATTGTGATACAATACACTATTGGGTGAAGTTTAGTTGACTTCTGCGCAGCGGTTTGGGAGTTAACATCAAAATTACATTTCTCGGCCATATCGCATAGATCTCACTGTGAAAAGGCTTAAATGACTTTTTTAATTAAGTTTAATGATTGCGCTCAAACCAAATGTCCTAGAACGAAATTTTCAAATGTAACTACTAGAATGTGATACAATACACTATTGGGTGAAGTTTAGTTGACTTCTGCGCAGCGGTTTGGGATTTAACATCAAAATTACATTTCTCGGCCATATCGCATAGATCTCACTGTGAAAAGGCTTAAATGGCTTTTTTGACCTAAGTTTGAGGATTGCGATCAAATCAAATGTCCTAGAACCAAATTTCCACATGTACCTACTAGATTGTGATACAATACACTAATGGGTGAAGTTTGGTTGACCTCTGCGCAGCGGTTTGGGAGTTAACATCAAAATTACATTTCTCGGCCAAATCGCATAGATCTCACTGTGAAAAGGCTTAAATGACTTTTTTAATTAAGTTTGATGATTGCGCTCAAACAAAATTTCCTAGAACAAAATTTTCAAATGTAACTACTAGATTGTGATACAATACACTATTGGGTGAAGTTTGGTTGACTTCTGCGCAACGGTTTGGGAGTTAACATCAAAATTACATTTCTCGGCCATATCGCATAGATCTCACTGTGAAAAGGCTTAAATGGCTTTTTTGACCTAAGTTTAATAATTGCGCTCAAACCAAATGTCCTAAAACTAAATTTCCAAATGTAACTACTAGATTGTGATAAAATACACTATTGGGTGAAGTTTGGTTGACTTCTGCGCAGCGGTTTGGGAGTTAACATCAAAATTACATTTCTCGGCCATATCGCATAGATCTCACTGTGAAAAGGCTTAAATGGCTTTTTTGACCTAAGTTTGAGGATTGCGCTCAAATCAAATGTCCTAGAACCAAATTTCCACATGTAACTACTAGATTGTGATACAATACACTAATGGGTGAAGTTTGGTTGACCTCTGCGCAGCGGTTTGGGAGTTAACATCAAAATTACATTTCTCGGCCATATCGCATAGATCTCACTGTGAAAAGGCTTAAATGACTTTTTTAATTAAGTTTGATGATTGCGCTCAAACAAAATTTCCTAGAACAAAATTTTCAAATGTAACTACTAGATTGTGATACAATACACTATTGGGTGAAGTTTGGTTGACTTCTGCGCAGCGGTTTGGGAGTTAACATCAAAATTACATTTCTCGGCCATATCGCATAGATCTCACTGTGAAAAGGCTTAAATGGCTTTTTTGACCTAAGTTTAATGATTGCGCTCAAACCAAATGTCCTAGAACGAAATTTTCAAATGTAACTACTAGAATGTGATACAATACACTATTGGGTGAAGTTTGGTTGACTTCTGCGCAGCGGTTTGGGAGTTAACATCAAAATTACATTTCTCGGCCATATCGCATAGATCTCACTGTGAAAAGGCTTAAATGACTTTTTTAATTAAGTTTGATGATTGCGTTCAAACAAAATGTCCTAAAACAAAATTTTCAAATGTAACTACTAGATTGTGATACAATACACTATTGGGTGAAGTTTGGTTGACTTCTGCGCAGCGGTTTGGGAGTTAACATCAAAATTACATTTCTCGGCCATATCGCATAGATCTCACTGTGAAAAGGCTTAAATGGCTTTTTTGACCTAAGTTTGAGGATTGCGCTCAAATCAAATGTCCTAGAACCAAATTTCCACATGTAACTACTAGATTGTGATACAATACACTAATGGGTGAAGTTTGGTTTACTTCTGCGCAGCGGTTTGGGAGTTAACATCAAAATTACATTTCTCGGCCATATCGCATAGATCTCACTGTGAAAAGGCTTAAATGGCTTTTTTGACCTAAGTTTGAGGATTGCGCTCAAATCAAATGTCCTAGAACCAAATTTCCACATGTAATTACTAGATTGTGATACAATACACTAATGGGTGAAGTTTGGTTTACTTCTGCGCAGCGGTTTGGGAGTTAACATCAAAATTACATTTCTCGGCCATATCGCATAGATCTCACTGTGAAAAGGCTTAAATGGCTTTTTTGACCTAAGTTTAATGATTGCGCTCAAACCAAATGTCCTAGAACGAAATTTTCAAATGTAACTACTAGAATGTGATACAATACACTATTGGGTGTAGTTTGGTTGACTTCTGCGCAGCGGTTTGGGAGTTAACATCAAAATTACATTTCTCGGCCATATCGCATAGATCTCACTGTGAAAAGGCTTAAATGGCTTTTTTGACCTAGGTTTGAGGATTGCGCTCAAACAAAATGTCCTAGAACAAAATTTTCAAATGTAACTACTAGATTGTGATACAATACACTATTGGGTGAAGTTTGGTTGACTTCTGCGCAGCGGTTTGGGAGTTAACATCAAAATTACATTTCTCGGCCATATCGCATAGATCTCACTGTGAAAAGGCTTAAATGACTTTTTTAATTAAGTTTGATGATTGCGTTCAAACAAAATGTCCTAGAACAAAATTTTCAAATGTAACTACTAGATTGTGATACAATACACTATTGGGTGAAGTTTGGTTGACTTCTGCGCAGCGGTTTGGGAGTTAACATCAAAATTACATTTCTCGGCCATATCGCATAGATCTCACTGTGAAAAGGCTTAAATGGCTTTTTTGACCTAAGTTTGAGGATTGCGCTCAAATCAAATGTCCTAGAACCAAATTTCCACATGTAACTACTAGATTGTGATACAATACACTAATGGGTGAAGTTTGGTTTATTTCTGCGCAGAGGTTTGGGAGTTAACATCAAAATTACATTTCTCGGCCATATCGCATAGATCTCACTGTGAAAAGGCTTAAATGGCTTTTTTGACCTAAGTTTAATAATTGCGCTCAAACCAAATGTCCTAAAACTAAATTTCCAAATGTAACTACTAGATTGTGATAAAATAAACTATTGGGTGAAGTTTGGTTGACTTCTGCGCAGCGGTTTGGGAGTTAACATCAAAATTACATTTCTCGGCCATATCGCATAGATCTCACTGTGAAAAGGCTTAAATGGCTTTTTTGACCTAAGTTTGAGGATTGCGCTCAAATCAAATGTCCTAGAACCAAATTTCCACATGTAACTACTAGATTGTGATACAATACACTAATGGGTGAAGTTTGGTTGACTTCTGCGCAGCGGTTTGGGAATTAACATCAAAATTACATTTCTCGGCCATATCGCATAGATCTCACTGTGAAAAGGCTTAAATGACTTTTTTAATTAAGTTTGATGATTGCGCTCAAACAAAATTTCCTAGAACAAAATTTTCAAATGTAACTACTAGATTGTGATACAATACACTATTGGGTGAAGTTTGGTTGACTTCTGCGCAGCGGTTTGGGAGTTAACATCAAAATTACATTTCTCGGCCATATCGCATAGATCTCACTGTGAAAAGGCTTAAATGGCTTTTTTGACCTAAGTTTAATGATTGCGCTCAAACCAAATGTCCTAGAACGAAATTTTCAAATGTAACTACTAGAATGTGATACAATACACTATTGGGTGAAGTTTGGTTGACTTCCGCGCAGCGGTTTGGGAGTTAACATCAAAATTACATTTCTCGGCCATATCGCATAGATCTCACTGTGAAAAGGCTTAAATGACTTTTTTAATTAAGTTTGATGATTGCGTTCAAACAAAATGTCCTAAAACAAAATTTTCAAATGTAACTACTAGATTGTGATACAATACACTATTGGGTGAAGTTTGGTTGACTTCTGCGCAGCGGTTTGGGAGTTAACATCAAAATTACATTTCTCGGCCATATCGCATAGATCTCACTGTGAAAAGTCTTAAATGGCTTTTTTGACCTAAGTTTGAGGATTGCGCTCAAATCAAATGTCCTAGAACCAAATTTCCACATGTAACTACTAGATTGTGATACAATACACTAATGGGTGAAGTTTGGTTTACTTCTGCGCAGCGGTTTGGGAGTTAACATCAAAATTACATTTCTCGGCCATATCGCATAGATCTCACTGTGAAAAGGCTTAAATGGCTTTTTTGACCTAAGTTTGAGGATTGCGCTCAAATCAAATGTCCTAGAACCAAATTTCCACATGTAATTACTAGATTGTGATACAATACACTAATGGGTGAAGTTTGGTTTACTTCTGCGCAGCGGTTTGGGAGTTAACATCAAAATTACATTTCTCGGCCATATCGCATAGATCTCACTGTGAAAAGGCTTAAATGGCTTTTTTGACCTAAGTTTAATGATTGCGCTCAAACCAAATGTCCTAGAACGAAATTTTCAAATGTAACTACTAGAATGTGATACAATACACTATTGGGTGAAGTTTGGTTGACTTCTGCGCAGCGGTTTGGGAGTTAACATCAAAATTACATTTCTCGGCCATATCGCATAGATCTCACTGTGAAAAGGCTTAAATGGCTTTTTTGACCTAGGTTTGAGGATTGCGCTCAAACAAAATGTCCTAGAACAAAATTTTCAAATGTAACTACTAGATTGTGATACAATACACTATTGGGTGAAGTTTGGTTGACTTCTGCGCAGCGGTTTGGGAGTTAACATCAAAATTACATTTCTCGGCCATATCGCATAGATCTCACTGTGAAAAGGCTTAAATGACTTTTTTAGTTAAGTTTGATGATTGCGTTCAAACAAAATGTCCTAGAACAAAATTTTCAAATGTAACTACTAGATTGTGATACAATACACTATTGGGTGAAGTTTAGTTGACTTCTGCGCAGCGGTTTGGGAGTTAACATCAAAATTACATTTCTCGGCCATATCGCATAGATCTCACTGTGAAAAGGCTTAAATGACTTTTTTAATTAAGTTTAATGATTGCGCTCAAACCAAATGTCCTAGAACGAAATTTTCAAATGTAACTACTAGAATGTGATACAATACACTATTGGGTGAAGTTTAGTTGACTTCTGCGCAGCGGTTTGGGATTTAACATCAAAATTACATTTCTCGACCATATCGCATAGATCTCACTGTGAAAAGGCTTAAATGACTTTTTTAATTAAGTTTGATGATTGCGTTCAAACAAAATGTCCTAGAACAAAATTTTCAAATGTAACTACTAGATTGTGATACAATACACTATTGGGTGAAGTTTGGTTGACTTCCGCGCAGCGGTTTGGGAGTTAACATCAAAATTACATTTCTCGGCCATATCGCATAGATCTCACTGTGAAAAGGCTTAAATGACTTTTTTAGTTAAGTTTGATGATTGCGTTCAAACAAAATGTCCTAGAACAAAATTTTCAAATGTAACTACTAGATTGTGATACAATACACTATTGGGTGAAGTTTAGTTGACTTCTGCGCAGCGGTTTGGGAGTTAACATCAAAATTACATTTCTCGGCCATATCGCATAGATCTCACTGTGAAAAGGCTTAAATGACTTTTTTAATTAAGTTTAATGATTGCGCTCAAACCAAATGTCCTAGAACGAAATTTTCAAATGTAACTACTAGATTGTGATACAATACACTATTGGGTGACGTTTGGTTGACTTCTGCGCAGCGGTTTGGGAGTTAACGTCAAAATTACATTTCTCGGCCATATCGCATAGATCTCACTGTGAAAAGGCTTAAATGGCTTTTTTGACCTAAGTTTGAGGATTGCGCTCAAATCAAATGTCCTAGAACCAAATTTCCACATGTAACTACTAGATTGTGATACAATACACTAATGGGTGAAGTTTGGTTTACTTCTGCGCAGCGGTTTGGGAGTTAACATCAAAATTACATTTCTCGGCCATATCGCATAGATCTCACTGTGAAAAGGCTTAAATGGCTTTTTTGACCTAAGTTTAATGATTGCGCTCAAACCAAATGTCCTAGAACGAAATTTTCAAATGTAACTACTAGAATGTGATACAATACACTATTGGGTGAAGTTTGGTTGACTTCTGCGCAGCGGTTTGGGAGTTAACATCAAAATTACATTTCTCGGCCATATCGCATAGATCTCACTGTGAAAAGGCTTAAATGGCTTTTTTGACCTAGGTTTGAGGATTGCGCTCAAACAAAATGTCCTAGAACAAAATTTTCAAATGTAACTACTAGATTGTGATACAATACACTATTGGGTGAAGTTTGGTTGACTTCTGCGCAGCGGTTTGGGAGTTAACATCAAAATTACATTTCTCGGCCATATCGCATAGATCTCACTGTGAAAAGGCTTAAATGACTTTTTTAATTAAGTTTGATGATTGCGTTCAAACAAAATGTCCTAGAACAAAATTTTCAAATGTAACTACTAGATTGTGATACAATACACTATTGGGTGAAGTTTGGTTGACTTCTGCGCAGCGGTTTGGGAGTTAACATCAAAATTACATTTCTCGGCCATATCGCATAGATCTCACTGTGAAAAGGCTTAAATGGCTTTTTTGACCTAAGTTTGAGGATTGCGCTCAAATCAAATGTCCTAGAACCAAATTTCCACATGTAACTACTAGATTGTGATACAATACACTAATGGGTGAAGTTTGGTTGACTTCTGCGCAGCGGTTTGGGAGTTAACATCAAAATTACATTTCTCGGCCATATCGCATAGATCTCACTGTGAAAAGGCTTAAATGACTTTTTTAATTAAGTTTGATGATTGCGCTCAAACAAAATTTCCTAGAACAAAATTTTCAAATGTAACTACTAGATTGTGATACAATACACTATTGGGTGAAGTTTGGTTGACTTCTGCGCAGCGGTTTGGGAGTTAACATCAAAATTACATTTCTCGGCCATATCGCATAGATCTCACTGTGAAAAGGCTTAAATGACTTTTTTAATTAAGTTTGATGATTGCGTTCAAACAAAATGTCCTAGAACAAAATTTTCAAATGTAACTACTAGATTGTGATACAATACACTATTGGGTGAAGTTTAGTTGACTTCTGCGCAGCGGTTTGGGAGTTAACATCAAAATTACATTTCTCGGCCATATCGCATAGATCTCACTGTGAAAAGGCTTAAATGACTTTTTTAATTAAGTTTAATGATTGCGCTCAAACCAAATGTCCTAGAACGAAATTTTCAAATGTAACTACTAGAATGTGATACAATACACTATTGGGTGAAGTTTAGTTGACTTCTGCGCAGCGGTTTGGGATTTAACATCAAAATTACATTTCTCGGCCATATCGCATAGATCTCACTGTGAAAAGGCTTAAATGGCTTTTTTGACCTAAGTTTGAGGATTGCGCTCAAATCAAATGTCCTAGAACAAAATTTCCACATGTAACTACTAGATTGTGATACAATACACTAATGGGTGAAGTTTGGTTTACTTCTGCGCAGCGTTTTGGGAGTTAACATCAAAATTACATTTCTCGGCCATATCGCATAGATCTCACTGTGAAAAGGCTTAAATGGCTTTTTTGACCTAAGTTTGAGGATTGCGCTTAAATCAAATGTCCTATAACCAAATTTCCACATGTAACTACTAGATTGTGATACAATACACTAATGGGTGAAGTTTGGTTGACTTCTGCGCAGCGGTTTGGGAGTTAACATCAAAATTACATTTCTCGGCCATATCGCATAGATCTCACTGTGAAAAGGCTTAAATGACTTTTTTAGTTAAGTTTGATGATTGCGTTCAAACAAAATGTCCTAGAACAAAATTTTCAAATGTAACTACTAGATTGTGATACAATACACTATTGGGTGAAGTTTAGTTGACTTCTGCGCAGCGGTTTGGGAGTTAACATCAAAATTACATTTCTCGGCCATATCGCATAGATCTCACTGTGAAAAGGCTTAAATGACTTTTTTAATTAAGTTTAATGATTGCGCTCAAACCAAATGTCCTAGAACGAAATTTTCAAATGTAACTACTAGAATGTGATACAATACACTATTGGGTGAAGTTTAGTTGACTTCTGCGCAGCGGTTTGGGATTTAACATCAAAATTACATTTCTCGGCCATATCGCATAGATCTCACTGTGAAAAGGCTTAAATGGCTTTTTTGACCTAAGTTTGAGGATTGCGCTCAAATCAAATGTCCTAGAACCAAATTTCCACATGTAACTACTAGATTGTGATACAATACACTAATGGGTGAAGTTTGGTTGACCTCTGCGCAGCGGTTTGGGAGTTAACATCAAAATTACATTTCTCGGCCAAATCGCATAGATCTCACTGTGAAAAGGCTTAAATGACTTTTTTAATTAAGTTTGATGATTGCGCTCAAACAAAATTTCCTAGAACAAAATTTTCAAATGTAACTACTAGATTGTGATACAATACACTATTGGGTGAAGTTTGGTTGACTTCTGCGCAACGGTTTGGGAGTTAACATCAAAATTACATTTCTCGGCCATATCGCATAGATCTCACTGTGAAAAGGCTTAAATGGCTTTTTTGACCTAAGTTTAATAATTGCGCTCAAACCAAATGTCCTAAAACTAAATTTCCAAATGTAACTACTAGATTGTGATAAAATACATTATTGGGTGAAGTTTGGTTGACTTCTGCGCAGCGGTTTGGGAGTTAACATCAAAATTACATTTCTCGGCCATATCGCATAGATCTCACTGTGAAAAGGCTTAAATGGCTTTTTTGACCTAAGTTTGAGGATTGCGCTCAAATCAAATGTCCTAGAACCAAATTTCCACATGTAACTACTAGATTGTGATACAATACACTAATGGGTGAAGTTTGGTTGACCTCTGCGCAGCGGTTTGGGAGTTAACATCAAAATTACATTTCTCGGCCAAATCGCATAGATCTCACTGTGAAAAGGCTTAAATGACTTTTTTAATTAAGTTTGATGATTGCGCTCAAACAAAATTTCCTAGAACAAAATTTTCAAATGTAACTACTAGATTGTGATACAATACACTATTGGGTGAAGTTTGGTTGACTTCTGCGCAGCGGTTTGGGAGTTAACATCAAAATTACATTTCTCGGCCATATCGCATAGATCTCACTGTGAAAAGGCTTAAATGGCTTTTTTGACCTAAGTTTAATGATTGCGCTCAAACCAAATGTCCTAGAACGAAATTTTCAAATGTAACTACTAGAATGTGATACAATACACTATTGGGTGAAGTTTGGTTGACTTCCGCGCAGCGGTTTGGGAGTTAACATCAAAATTACATTTCTCGGCCATATCGCATAGATCTCACTGTGAAAAGGCTTAAATGACTTTTTTAATTAAGTTTGATGATTGCGTTCAAACAAAATGTCCTAAAACAAAATTTTCAAATGTAACTACTAGATTGTGATACAATACACTATTGGGTGAAGTTTGGTTGACTTCTGCGCAGCGGTTTGGGAGTTAACATCAAAATTACATTTCTCGGCCATATCGCATAGATCTCACTGTGAAAAGGCTTAAATGGCTTTTTTGACCTAAGTTTGAGGATTGCGCTCAAATCAAATGTCCTAGAACCAAATTTCCACATGTAACTACTAGATTGTGATACAATACACTAATGGGTGAAGTTTGGTTTACTTCTGCGCAGCGGTTTGGGAGTTAACATCAAAATTACATTTCTCGGCCATATCGCATAGATCTCACTGTGAAAAGGCTTAAATGGCTTTTTTGACCTAAGTTTGAGGATTGCGCTCAAATCAAATGTCCTAGAACCAAATTTCCACATTAATTACTAGATTGTGATACAATACACTAATGGGTGAAGTTTGGTTTACTTCTGCGCAGCGGTTTGGGAGTTAACATCAAAATTACATTTCTCGGCCATATCGCATAGATCTCACTGTGAAAAGGCTTAAATGGCTTTTTTGACCTAAGTTTAATGATTGCGCTCAAACCAAATGTCCTAGAACGAAATTTTCAAATGTAACTACTAGAATGTGATACAATACACTATTGGGTGAAGTTTGGTTGACTTCTGCGCAGCGGTTTGGGAGTTAACATCAAAATTACATTTCTCGGCCATATCGCATAGATCTCACTGTGAAAAGGCTTAAATGGCTTTTTTGACCTAGGTTTGAGGATTGCGCTCAAACAAAATGTCCTAGAACAAAATTTTCAAATGTAACTACTAGATTGTGATACAATACACTATTGGGTGAAGTTTGGTTGACTTCTGCGAAGCGGTTTGGGAGTTAACATCAAAATTAGATTTCTCGGCCATATCGCATAGATCTCACTGTGAAAAGGCTTAAATGACTTTTTTAATTAAGTTTGATGATTGCGTTCAAACAAAATGTCCTAGAACAAAATTTTCAAATGTAACTACTAGATTGTGATACAATACACTATTGGGTGAAGTTTGGTTGACTTCTGCGCAGCGGTTTGGGAGTTAACATCAAAATTACATTTCTCGGCCATATCGCATAGATCTCACTGTGAAAAGGCTTAAATGGCTTTTTTGACCTAAGTTTGAGGATTGCGCTCAAATCAAATGTCCTAGAACCAAATTTCCACATGTAATTACTAGATTGTGATACAATACACTAATGGGTGAAGTTTGGTTTATTTCTGCGCAGAGGTTTGGGAGTTAACATCAAAATTACATTTCTCGGCCATATCGCATAGATCTCACTGTGAAAAGGCTTAAATGGCTTTTTTGACCTAAGTTTAATATTTGCGCTCAAACCAAATGTCCTAAAACTAAATTTCCAAATGTAACTACTAGATTGTGATAAAATACACTATTGGGTGAAGTTTGGTTGACTTCTGCGCAGCGGTTTGGGAGTTAACATCAAAATTACATTTCTCGGCCATATCGCATAGATCTCACTGTGAAAAGGCTTAAATGGCTTTTTTGACCTAAGTTTGAGGATTGCGCTCAAATCAAATGTCCTAGAACCAAATTTCCACATGTAACTACTAGATTGTGATACAATACACTAATGGGTGAAGTTTGGTTGACTTCTGCGCAGCGGTTTGGGAGTTAACATCAAAATTACATTTCTCGGCCATATCGCATAGATCTCACTGTGAAAAGGCTTAAATGACTTTTTTAATTAAGTTTGATGATTGCGCTCAAACAAAATTTCCTAGAACAAAATTTTCAAATGTAACTACTAGATTGTGATACAATACACTATTGGGTGAAGTTTGGTTGACTTCTGCGCAGCGGTTTGGGAGTTAACATCAAAATTACATTTCTCGGCCATATCGCATAGATCTCACTGTGAAAAGGCTTAAATGGCTTTTTTGACCTAAGTTTAATGATTGCGCTCAAACCAAATGTCCTAGAACGAAATTTTCAAATGTAACTACTAGAATGTGATACAATACACTATTGGGTGAAGTTTGGTTGACTTCTGCGCAGCGGTTTGGGAGTTAACATCAAAATTACATTTCTCGGCCATATCGCATAGATCTCACTGTGAAAAGGCTTAAATGACTTTTTTAATTAAGTTTGATGATTGCGTTCAAACAAAATGTCCTAGAACAAAATTTTCAAATGTAACTACTAGATTGTGATACAATACACTATTGGGTGAAGTTTAGTTGACTTCTGCGCAGCGGTTTGGGAGTTAACATCAAAATTACATTTCTCGGCCATATCGCATAGATCTCACTGTGAAAAGGCTTAAATGACTTTTTTAATTAAGTTTAATGATTGCGCTCAAACCAAATGTCCTAGAACGAAATTTTCAAATGTAACTACTAGAATGTGATACAATACACTATTGGGTGAAGTTTAGTTGACTTCTGCGCAGCGGTTTGGGATTTAACATCAAAATTACATTTCTCGGCCATATCGCATAGATCTCACTGTGAAAAGGCTTAAATGGCTTTTTTGACCTAAGTTTGAGGATTGCGCTCAAATCAAATGTCCTAGAACCAAATTTCCACATGTAACTACTAGATTGTGATACAATACACTAATGGGTGAAGTTTGGTTTACTTCTGCGCAGCGTTTTGGGAGTTAACATCAAAATTACATTTCTCGGCCATATCGCATAGATCTCACTGTGAAAAGGCTTAAATGGCTTTTTTGACCTAAGTTTGAGGATTGCGCTTAAATCAAATGTCCTATAACCAAATTTCCACATGTAACTACTAGATTGTGATACAATACACTAATGGGTGAAGTTTGGTTGACTTCTGCGCAGCGGTTTGGGAGTTAACATCAAAATTACATTTCTCGGCCATATCGCATAGATCTCACTGTGAAAAGGCTTAAATGACTTTTTTAATTAAGTTTGATGATTGCGCTCAAACAAAATTTCCTAGAACAAAATTTTCAAATGTAACTACTAGATTGTGATACAATACACTATTGGGTGAAGTTTGGTTGACTTCTGCGCAGCGGTTTGGGAGTTAACATCAAAATTACATTTCTCGGCCATATCGCATAGATCTCACTGTGAAAAGGCTTAAATGGCTTTTTTGACCTAAGTTTAATGATTGCGCTCAAACCAAATGTCCTAGAACGAAATTTTCAAATGTAACTACTAGAATGTGATACAATACACTATTGGGTGAAGTTTGGTTGACTTCCGCGCAGCGGTTTGGGAGTTAACATCAAAATTACATTTCTCGGCCATATCGCATAGATCTCACTGTGAAAAGGCTTAAATGACTTTTTTAATTAAGTTTGATGATTGCGTTCAAACAAAATGTCCTAAAACAAAATTTTCAAATGTAACTACTAGATTGTGATACAATACACTATTGGGTGAAGTTTGGTTGACTTCTGCGCAGCGGTTTGGGAGTTAACATCAAAATTACATTTCTCGGCCATATCGCATAGATCTCACTGTGAAAAGGCTTAAATGGCTTTTTTGACCTAAGTTTGAGAATTGCGCTCAAATCAAATGTCCTAGAACCAAATTTCCACATGTAACTGCTAGATTGTGATACAATACACTAATGGGTGAAGTTTGGTTTACTTCTGCGCAGCGGTTTGGGAGTTAACATCAAAATTACATTTCTCGGCCATATCGCATAGATCTCACTGTGAAAAGTCTTAAATGGCTTTTTTGACCTAAGTTTGAGGATTGCGCTCAAATCAAATGTCCTAGAACCAAATTTCCACATGTAATTACTAGATTGTGATACAATACACTAATGGGTGAAGTTTGGTTTACTTCTGCGCAGCGGTTTGGGAGTTAACATCAAAATTACATTTCTCGGCCATATCGCATAGATCTCACTGTGAAAAGGCTTAAATGGCTTTTTTGACCTAAGTTTAATGATTGCGCTCAAACCAAATGTCCTAGAACGAAATTTTCAAATGTAACTACTAGAATGTGATACAATACACTATTGGGTGAAGTTTGGTTGACTTCTGCGCAGCGGTTTGGGAGTTAACATCAAAATTACATTTCTCGGCCATATCGCATAGATCTCACTGTGAAAAGGCTTAAATGGCTTTTTTGACCTAGGTTTGAGGATTGCGCTCAAACAAAATGTCCTAGAACAAAATTTTCAAATGTAACTACTAGATTGTGATACAATACACTATTGGGTGAAGTTTGGTTGACTTCTGCGCAGCGGTTTGGGAGTTAACATCAAAATTACATTTCTCGGCCATATCGCATAGATCTCACTGTGAAAAGGCTTAAATGACTTTTTTAATTAAGTTTGATGATTGCGTTCAAACAAAATGTCCTAGAACAAAATTTTCAAATGTAACTACTAGATTGTGATACAATACACTATTGGGTGAAGTTTGGTTGACTTCTGCGCAGCGGTTTGGGAGTTAACATCAAAATTACATTTCTCGGCCATATCGCATAGATCTCACTGTGAAAAGGCTTAAATGGCTTTTTTGACCTAAGTTTGAGGATTGCGCTCAAATCAAATGTCCTAGAACCAAATTTCCACATGTAACTACTAGATTGTGATACAATACACTAATGGGTGAAGTTTGGTTTATTTCTGCGCAGAGGTTTGGGAGTTAACATCAAAATTACATTTCTCGGCCATATCGCATAGATCTCACTGTGAAAAGGCTTAAATGGCTTTTTTGACCTAAGTTTAATAATTGCGCTCAAACCAAATGTCCTAAAACTAAATTTCCAAATGTAACTACTAGATTGTGATAAAATACACTATTGGGTGAAGTTTGGTTGACTTCTGCGCAGCGGTTTGGGAGTTAACATCAAAATTACATTTTTCGGCCATATCGCATAGATCTCACTGTGAAAAGGCTTAAATGGCTTTTTTGACCTAAGTTTGAGGATTGCGCTCAAATCAAATGTCCTAGAACCAAATTTCCACATGTAACTACTAGATTGTGATACAATACACTAATGGGTGAAGTTTGGTTGACTTCTGCGCAGCGGTTTGGGAGTTAACATCAAAATTACATTTCTCGGCCATATCGCATAGATCTCACTGTGAAAAGGCTTAAATGACTTTTTTAATTAAGTTTGATGATTGCGCTCAAACAAAATTTCCTAGAACAAAATTTTCAAATGTAACTACTAGATTGTGATACAATACACTATTGGGTGAAGTTTGGTTGACTTCTGCGCAGCGGTTTGGGAGTTAACATCAAAATTACATTTCTCGGCCATATCGCATAGATCTCACTGTGAAAAGGCTTAAATGGCTTTTTTGACCTAAGTTTAATGATTGCGCTCAAACCAAATGTCCTAGAACGAAATTTTCAAATGTAACTACTAGAATGTGATACAATACACTATTGGGTGAAGTTTGGTTGACTTCCGCGCAGCGGTTTGGGAGTTAACATCAAAATTACATTTCTCGGCCATATCGCATAGATCTCACTGTGAAAAGGCTTAAATGGCTTTTTTGACCTAAGTTTAATAATTGCGCTCAAACCAAATGTCCTAAAACTAAATTTCCAAATGTAACTACTAGATTGTGATAAAATACACTATTGGGTGAAGTTTGGTTGACTTCTGCGCAGCGGTTTGGGAGTTAACATCAAAATTACATTTTTCGGCCATATCGCATAGATCTCACTGTGAAAAGGCTTAAATGGCTTTTTTGACCTAAGTTTGAGGATTGCGCTCAAATCAAATGTCCTAGAACCAAATTTCCACATGTAACTACTAGATTGTGATACAATACACTAATGGGTGAAGTTTGGTTGACTTCTGCGCAGCGGTTTGGGAGTTAACATCAAAATTACATTTCTCGGCCATATCGCATAGATCTCACTGTGAAAAGGCTTAAATGACTTTTTTAATTAAGTTTGATGATTGCGCTCAAACAAAATTTCCTAGAACAAAATTTTCAAATGTAACTACTAGATTGTGATACAATACACTATTGGGTGAAGTTTGGTTGACTTCTGCGCAGCGGTTTGGGAGTTAACATCAAAATTACATTTCTCGGCCATATCGCATAGATCTCACTGTGAAAAGGCTTAAATGGCTTTTTTGACCTAAGTTTAATGATTGCGCTCAAACCAAATGTCCTAGAACGAAATTTTCAAATGTAACTACTAGAATGTGATACAATACACTATTGGGTGAAGTTTGGTTGACTTCCGCGCAGCGGTTTGGGAGTTAACATCAAAATTACATTTCTCGGCCATATCGCATAGATCTCACTGTGAAAAGGCTTAAATGACTTTTTTAATTAAGTTTGATGATTGCGTTCAAACAAAATGTCCTAAAATAAAATTTTCAAATGTAACTACTAGATTGTGATACAATACACTATTGGGTGAAGTTTGGTTGACTTCTGCGCAGCGGTTTGGGAGTTAACATCAAAATTACATTTCTCGGCCATATCGCATAGATCTCACTGTGAAAAGGCTTAAATGGCTTTTTTGACCTAAGTTTGAGGATTGCGCTCAAATCAAATGTCCTAGAACCAAATTTCCACATGTAACTACTAGATTGTGATACAATACACTAATGGGTGAAGTTTGGTTTACTTCTGCGCAGCGGTTTGGGAGTTAACATCAAAATTACATTTCTCGGCCATATCGCATAGATCTCACTGTGAAAAGGCTTAAATGGCTTTTTTGACCTAAGTTTGAGGATTGCGCTCAAATCAAATGTCCTAGAACCAAATTTCCACATTAATTACTAGATTGTGATACAATACACTAATGGGTGAAGTTTGGTTTACTTCTGCGCAGCGGTTTGGGAGTTAACATCAAAATTACATTTCTCGGCCATATCGCATAGATCTCACTGTGAAAAGGCTTAAATGGCTTTTTTGACCTAAGTTTAATGATTGCGCTCAAACCAAATGTCCTAGAACGAAATTTTCAAATGTAACTACTAGAATGTGATACAATACACTATTGGGTGAAGTTTGGTTGACTTCTGCGCAGCGGTTTGGGAGTTAACATCAAAATTACATTTCTCGGCCATATCGCATAGATCTCACTGTGAAAAGGCTTAAATGGCTTTTTTGACCTAGGTTTGAGGATTGCGCTCAAACAAAATGTCCTAGAACAAAATTTTCAAATGTAACTACTAGATTGTGATACAATACACTATTGGGTGAAGTTTGGTTGACTTCTGCGAAGCGGTTTGGGAGTTAACATCAAAATTAGATTTCTCGGCCATATCGCATAGATCTCACTGTGAAAAGGCTTAAATGACTTTTTTAATTAAGTTTGATGATTGCGTTCAAACAAAATGTCCTAGAACAAAATTTTCAAATGTAACTACTAGATTGTGATACAATACACTATTGGGTGAAGTTTGGTTGACTTCTGCGCAGCGGTTTGGGAGTTAACATCAAAATTACATTTCTCGGCCATATCGCATAGATCTCACTGTGAAAAGGCTTAAATGGCTTTTTTGACCTAAGTTTGAGGATTGCGCTCAAATCAAATGTCCTAGAACCAAATTTCCACATGTAACTACTAGATTGTGATACAATACACTAATGGGTGAAGTTTGGTTTATTTCTGCGCAGAGGTTTGGGAGTTAACATCAAAATTACATTTCTCGGCCATATCGCATAGATCTCACTGTGAAAAGGCTTAAATGGCTTTTTTGACCTAAGTTTAATATTTGCGCTCAAACCAAATGTCCTAAAACTAAATTTCCAAATGTAACTACTAGATTGTGATAAAATACACTATTGGGTGAAGTTTGGTTGACTTCTGCGCAGCGGTTTGGGAGTTAACATCAAAATTACATTTCTCGGCCATATCGCATAGATCTCACTGTGAAAAGGCTTAAATGGCTTTTTTGACCTAAGTTTGAGGATTGCGCTCAAATCAAATGTCCTAGAACCAAATTTCCACATGTAACTACTAGATTGTGATACAATACACTAATGGGTGAAGTTTGGTTGACTTCTGCGCAGCGGTTTGGGAGTTAACATCAAAATTACATTTCTCGGCCATATCGCATAGATCTCACTGTGAAAAGGCTTAAATGACTTTTTTAATTAAGTTTGATGATTGCGCTCAAAAAAAATTTCCTAGAACAAAATTTTCAAATGTAACTACTAGATTGTGATACAATACACTATTGGGTGAAGTTTGGTTGACTTCTGCGCAGCGGTTTGGGAGTTAACATCAAAATTACATTTCTCGGCCATATCGCATAGATCTCACTGTGAAAAGGCTTAAATGGCTTTTTTGACCTAAGTTTAATGATTGCGCTCAAACCAAATGTCCTAGAACGAAATTTTCAAATGTAACTACTAGAATGTGATACAATACACTATTGGGTGAAGTTTGGTTGACTTCTGCGCAGCGGTTTGGGAGTTAACATCAAAATTACATTTCTCGGCCATATCGCATAGATCTCACTGTGAAAAGGCTTAAATGACTTTTTTAATTAAGTTTGATGATTGCGTTCAAACAAAATGTCCTAGAACAAAATTTTCAAATGTAACTACTAGATTGTGATACAATACACTATTGGGTGAAGTTTAGTTGACTTCTGCGCAGCGGTTTGGGAGTTAACATCAAAATTACATTTCTCGGCCATATCGCATAGATCTCACTGTGAAAAGGCTTAAATGACTTTTTTAATTAAGTTTAATGATTGCGCTCAAACCAAATGTCCTAGAACGAAATTTTCAAATGTAACTACTAGAATGTGATACAATACACTATTGGGTGAAGTTTAGTTGACTTCTGCGCAGCGGTTTGGGATTTAACATCAAAATTACATTTCTCGGCCATATCGCAGAGATCTCACTGTGAAAAGGCTTAAATGGCTTTTTTGACCTAAGTTTGAGGATTGCGCTCAAATCAAATGTCCTAGAACCAAATTTCCACATGTAACTACTAGATTGTGATACAATACACTAATGGGTGAAGTTTGGTTTACTTCTGCGCAGCGTTTTGGGAGTTAACATCAAAATTACATTTCTCGGCCATATCGCATAGATCTCACTGTGAAAAGGCTTAAATGGCTTTTTTGACCTAAGTTTGAGGATTGCGCTTAAATCAAATGTCCTATAACCAAATTTCCACATGTAACTACTAGATTGTGATACAATACACTAATGGGTGAAGTTTGGTTGACTTCTGCGCAGCGGTTTGGGAGTTAACATCAAAATTACATTTCTCGGCCATATCGCATAGATCTCACTGTGAAAAGGCTTAAATGACTTTTTTAATTAAGTTTGATGATTGCGCTCAAACAAAATTTCCTAGAACAAAATTTTCAAATGTAACTACTAGATTGTGATACAATACACTATTGGGTGAAGTTTGGTTGACTTCTGCGCAGCGGTTTGGGAGTTAACATCAAAATTACATTTCTCGGCCATATCGCATAGATCTCACTGTGAAAAGGCTTAAATGGCTTTTTTGACCTAAGTTTAATGATTGCGCTCAAACCAAATGTCCTAGAACGAAATTTTCAAATGTAACTACTAGAATGTGATACAATACACTATTGGGTGAAGTTTGGTTGACTTCCGCGCAGCGGTTTGGGAGTTAACATCAAAATTACATTTCTCGGCCATATCGCATAGATCTCACTGTGAAAAGGCTTAAATGACTTTTTTAATTAAGTTTGATGATTGCGTTCAAACAAAATGTCCTAAAACAAAATTTTCAAATGTAACTACTAGATTGTGATACAATACACTATTGGGTGAAGTTTGGTTGACTTCTGCGCAGCGGTTTGGGAGTTAACATCAAAATTACATTTCTCGGCCATATCGCATAGATCTCACTGTGAAAAGGCTTAAATGGCTTTTTTGACCTAAGTTTGAGAATTGCGCTCAAATCAAATGTCCTAGAACCAAATTTCCACATGTAACTACTAGATTGTGATACAATACACTAATGGGTGAAGTTTGGTTTACTTCTGCGCAGCGGTTTGGGAGTTAACATCAAAATTACATTTCTCGGCCATATCGCATAGATCTCACTGTGAAAAGTCTTAAATGGCTTTTTTGACCTAAGTTTGAGGATTGCGCTCAAATCAAATGTCCTAGAACCAAATTTCCACATGTAATTACTAGATTGTGATACAATACACTAATGGGTGAAGTTTGGTTTACTTCTGCGCAGCGGTTTGGGAGTTAACATCAAAATTACATTTCTCGGCCATATCGCATAGATCTCACTGTGAAAAGGCTTAAATGGCTTTTTTGACCTAAGTTTAATGATTGCGCTCAAACCAAATGTCCTAGAACGAAATTTTCAAATGTAACTACTAGAATGTGATACAATACACTATTGGGTGAAGTTTGGTTGACTTCTGCGCAGCGGTTTGGGAGTTAACATCAAAATTACATTTCTCGGCCATATCGCATAGATCTCACTGTGAAAAGGCTTAAATGGCTTTTTTGACCTAGGTTTGAGGATTGCGCTCAAACAAAATGTCCTAGAACAAAATTTTCAAATGTAACTACTAGATTGTGATACAATACACTATTGGGTGAAGTTTGGTTGACTTCTGCGCAGCGGTTTGGGAGTTAACATCAAAATTACATTTCTCGGCCATATCGCATAGATCTCACTGTGAAAAGGCTTAAATGACTTTTTTAATTAAGTTTGATGATTGCGTTCAAACAAAATGTCCTAGAACAAAATTTTCAAATGTAACTACTAGATTGTGATACAATACACTATTGGGTGAAGTTTGGTTGACTTCTGCGCAGCGGTTTGGGAGTTAACATCAAAATTACATTTCTCGGCCATATCGCATAGATCTCACTGTGAAAAGGCTTAAATGGCTTTTTTGACCTAAGTTTGAGGATTGCGCTCAAATCAAATGTCCTAGAACCAAATTTCCACATGTAACTACTAGATTGTGATACAATACACTAATGGGTGAAGTTTGGTTTATTTCTGCGCAGAGGTTTGGGAGTTAACATCAAAATTACATTTCTCGGCCATATCGCATAGATCTCACTGTGAAAAGGCTTAAATGGCTTTTTTAACCTAAGTTTAATAATTGCGCTCAAACCAAATGTCCTAAAACTAAATTTCCAAATGTAACTACTAGATTGTGATAAAATACACTATTGGGTGAAGTTTGGTTGACTTCTGCGCAGCGGTTTGGGAGTTAACATCAAAATTACATTTTTCGGCCATATCGCATAGATCTCACTGTGAAAAGGTTTAAATGGCTTTTTTGACCTAAGTTTGAGGATTGCGCTCAAATCAAATGTCCTAGAACCAAATTTCCACATGTAACTACTAGATTGTGATACAATACACTAATGGGTGAAGTTTGGTTGACTTCTGCGCAGCGGTTTGGGAGTTAACATCAAAATTACATTTCTCGGCCATATCGCATAGATCTCACTGTGAAAAGGCTTAAATGACTTTTTTAATTAAGTTTGATGATTGCGCTCAAACAAAATTTCCTAGAACAAAATTTTCAAATGTAACTACTAGATTGTGATACAATACACTATTGGGTGAAGTTTGGTTGACTTCTGCGCAGCGGTTTGGGAGTTAACATCAAAATTACATTTCTCGGCCATATCGCATAGATCTCACTGTGAAAAGGCTTAAATGGCTTTTTTGACCTAAGTTTAATGATTGCGCTCAAACCAAATGTCCTAGAACGAAATTTTCAAATGTAACTACTAGAATGTGATACAATACACTATTGGGTGAAGTTTGGTTGACTTCCGCGCAGCGGTTTGGGAGTTAACATCAAAATTACATTTCTCGGCCATATCGCATAGATCTCACTGTGAAAAGGCTTAAATGACTTTTTTAATTAAGTTTGATGATTGCGTTCAAACAAAATGTCCTAAAACAAAATTTTCAAATGTAACTACTAGATTGTGATACAATACACTATTGGGTGGTTTGGTTGACTTCTGCGCAGCGGTTTGGGAGTTAACATCAAAATTACATTTCTCGGCCATATCGCATAGATCTCACTGTGAAAAGGCTTAAATGGCTTTTTTGACCTAAGTTTGAGGATTGCGCTCAAATCAAATGTCCTAGAACCAAATTTCCACATGTAACTACTAGATTGTGATACAATACACTAATGGGTGAAGTTTGGTTTACTTCTGCGCAGCGGTTTGGGAGTTAACATCAAAATTACATTTCTCGGCCATATCGCATAGATCTCACTGTGAAAAGGCTTAAATGGCTTTTTTGACCTAAGTTTGAGGATTGCGCTCAAATCAAATGTCCTAGAACCAAATTTCCACATGTAATTACTAGATTGTGATACAATACACTAATGGGTAAAGTTTGGTTTACTTCTGCGCAGCGGTTTGGGAGTTAACATCAAAATTACATTTCTCGGCCATATCGCATAGATCTCACTGTGAAAAGGCTTAAATGGCTTTTTTGACCTAAGTTTAATGATTGCGCTCAAACAAAATGTCCTAGAACGAAATTTTCAAATGTAACTACTAGAATGTGATACAATACACTATTGGGTGAAGTTTGGTTGACTTCTGCGCAGCGGTTTGGGAGTTAACATCAAAATTACATTTCTCGGCCATATCGCATAGATCTCACTGTGAAAAGGCTTAAATGGCTTTTTTGACCTAGGTTTGAGGATTGCGCTCAAACAAAATGTCCTAGAACAAAATTTTCAAATGTAACTACTAGATTGTGATACAATACACTATTGGGTGAAGTTTGGTTGACTTCTGCGCAGCGGTTTGGGAGTTAACATCAAAATTACATTTCTCGGCCATATCGCATAGATCTCACTGTGAAAAGGCTTAAATGACTTTTTTAATTAAGTTTGATGATTGCGCTCAAACAAAATTTCCTAGAACAAAATTTTCAAATGTAACTACTAGATTGTGATACAATACACTATTGGGTGAAGTTTGGTTGACTTCTGCGCAGCGGTTTGGGAGTTAACATCAAAATTACATTTCTCGGCCATATCGCATAGATCTCACTGTGAAAAGGCTTAAATGACTTTTTTAATTAAGTTTGATGATTGCGTTCAAACAAAATGTCCTAGAACAAAATTTTCAAATGTAACTACTAGATTGTGATACAATACACTATTGGGTGAAGTTTAGTTGACTTCTGCGCAGCGGTTTGGGAGTTAACATCAAAATTACATTTCTCGGCCATATCGCATAGATCTCACTGTGAAAAGGCTTAAATGACTTTTTTAATTAAGTTTAATGATTGCGCTCAAACCAAATGTCCTAGAACGAAATTTTCAAATGTAACTACTAGAATGTGATACAATACACTATTGGGTGAAGTTTAGTTGACTTCTGCGCAGCGGTTTGGGATTTAACATCAAAATTACATTTCTCGGCCATATCGCATAGATCTCACTGTGAAAAGGCTTAAATGGCTTTTTTGACCTAAATTTGAGGATTGCGCTCAAATCAAATGTCCTAGAACCAAATTTCCACATGTAACTACTAGATTGTGATACAATACACTAATGGGTGAAGTTTGGTTTACTTCTGCGCAGCGTTTTGGGAGTTAACATCAAAATTACATTTCTCGGCCATATCGCATAGATCTCACTGTGAAAAGGCTTAAATGGCTTTTTTGACCTAAGTTTAATAATTGCGCTCAAACCAAATGTCCTAGAACGAAATTTTCAAATGTAACTACTAGATTGTGGTACAATACACTATTGGGTGAAGTTTGGTTGACTTCTGCGCAGCGGTTTGGGAGTTAACATCAAAATTACATTTCTCGGCCATATCGCATAGATCTCACTGTGAAAAGGCTTAAATGGCTTTTTTGACCTAAGTTTAATGATTGCGCTCAAACCAAATGTCCTAGAACGAAATTTTCAAATGTAACTACTAGAATGTGATACAATACACTATTGGGTGAAGTTTGGTTGACTTCTGCGCAGCGGTTTGGGAGTTAACATCAAAATTACATTTCTCGGCCATATCGCATAGATCTCACTGTGAAAAGGCTTAAATGGCTTTTTTGACCTAAGTTTGAGGATTGCGCTTAAATCAAATGTCCTATAACCAAATTTCCACATGTAACTACTAGATTGTGATACAATACACTAATGGGTGAAGTTTGGTTGACTTCTGCGCAGCGGTTTGGGAGTTAACATCAAAATTACATTTCTCGGCCATATCGCATAGATCTCACTGTGAAAAGGCTTAAATGACTTTTTTAATTAAGTTTGATGATTGCGCTCAAACAAAATTTCCTAGAACAAAATTTTCAAATGTAACTACTAGATTGTGATACAATACACTATTGGGTGAAGTTTGGTTGACTTCTGCGCAGCGGTTTGGGAGTTAACATCAAAATTACATTTCTCGGCCATATCGCATAGATCTCACTGTGAAAAGGCTTAAATGGCTTTTTTGACCTAAGTTTAATGATTGCGCTCAAACCAAATGTCCTAGAACGAAATTTTCAAATGTAACTACTAGAATGTGATACAATACACTATTGGGTGAAGTTTGGTTGACTTCCGCGCAGCGGTTTGGGAGTTAACATCAAAATTACATTTCTCGGCCATATCGCATAGATCTCACTGTGAAAAGGCTTAAATGACTTTTTTAATTAAGTTTGATGATTGCGTTCAAACAAAATGTCCTAAAACAAAATTTTCAAATGTAACTACTAGATTGTGATACAATACACTATTGGGTGAAGTTTGGTTGACTTCTGCGCAGCGGTTTGGGAGTTAACATCAAAATTACATTTCTCGGCCATATCGCATAGATCTCACTGTGAAAAGGCTTAAATGGCTTTTTTGACCTAAGTTTGAGGATTGCGCTCAAATCAAATGTCCTAGAACCAAATTTCCACATGTAATTACTAGATTGTGATACAATACACTAATGGGTGAAGTTTGGTTGACTTCTGCGCAGCGGTTTGGGAGTTAACATCAAAATTACATTTCTCGGCCATATCGCATAGATCTCACTGTGAAAAGGCTTAAATGACTTTTTTAATTAAGTTTAATGATTGCGCTCAAACCAAATGTCCTAGAACGAAATTTTCAAATGTAACTACTAGAATGTGATACAATACACTATTGGGTGAAGTTTGGTTGACTTCTGCGCAGCGGTTTGGGAGTTAACATCAAAATTACATTTCTCGGCCATATCGCATAGATCTCACTGTGAAAAGGCTTAAATGACTTTTTTAATTAAGTTTGATGATTGCGTTCAAACAAAATGTCCTAGAACAAAATTTTCAAATGTAACTACTAGATTGTGATACATTACACTATTGGGTGAAGTTTAGTTGACTTCTGCGCAGCGGTTTGGGAGTTAACATCAAAATTACATTTCTCGGCCATATCGCATAGATCTCACTGTGAAAAGGCTTAAATGACTTTTTTAATTAAGTTTAATGATTGCGCTCAAACCAAATGTCCTAGAACGAAATTTTCAAATGTAACTACTAGAATGTGATACAATACACTATTGGGTGAAGTTTAGTTGACTTCTGCGCAGCGGTTTGGGATTTAACATCAAAATTACATTTCTCGGCCATATCGCATAGATCTCACTGTGAAAAGGCTTAAATGGCTTTTTTGACCTAAGTTTGAGGATTGCGCTCAAATCAAATGTCCTAGAACCAAATTTCCACATGTAACTACTAGATTGTGATACAATACACTAATGGGTGAAGTTTGGTTTACTTCTGCGCAGCGGTTTGGGAGTTAACATCAAAATTACATTTCTCGGCCATATCGCATAGATCTCACTGTGAAAAGGCTTAAATGGCTTTTTTGACCTAAGTTTGAGGATTGCGCTCAAACAAAATGTCCTAGAACAAAATTTTTAAATGTAACTACTAGATTGTGATACAATACACTATTGGGTGAAGTTTGGTTTACTTCTGCGCAGCGGTTTGGGAGTTAACATCAAAATTACATTTCTCGGCCATATCGCATAGATCTCACTGTGAAAAGGCTTAAATGACTTTTTTAATTAAGTTTGATGATTGCGTTCAAACAAAATGTCCCAGAACAAAATTTTCAAATGTAACTACTAGATTGTGATACAATACACTATTGGGTGAAGTTTGGTTGACTTCTGCGCAGCGGTTTGGGAGTTAACATCAAAATTACATTTCTCGGCCATATCGCATAGATCTCACTGTGAAAAGGCTTAAATGACTTTTTTAATTAAGTTTGATGATTGCGTTCAAACAAAATGTCCTAGAACAAAATTTTCAAATGTAACTACTAGATTGTGATACAATACACTATTGGGTGAAGTTTGGTTGACTTCTGCGCAGCGGTTTGGGAGTTAACGTCAAAATTACATTTCTCGGCCATATCGCATAGATCTCACTGTGAAAAGGCTTAAATGGCTTTTTTGACCTAAGTTTGAGGATTGCGCTCAAATCAAATGTCCTAGAACCAAATTTCCACATGTAACTACTAGATTGTGATACAATACACTAATGGGTGAAGTTTGGTTTACTTCTGCGCAGCGGTTTGGGAGTTAACATCAAAATTACATTTCTCGGCCATATCGCATAGATCTCACTGTGAAAAGGCTTAAATGGCTTTTTTGACCTAAGTTTAATGATTGCGCTCAAACCAAATGTCCTAGAACGAAATTTTCAAATGTAACTACTAGAATGTGATACAATACACTATTGGGTGAAGTTTGGTTGACTTCTGCGCAGCGGTTTGGGAGTTAACATCAAAATTACATTTCTCGGCCATATCGCATAGATCTCACTGTGAAAAGGCTTAAATGGCTTTTTTGACCTAGGTTTGAGGATTGCGCTCAAACAAAATGTCCTAGAACAAAATTTTCAAATGTAACTACTAGATTGTGATACAATACACTATTGGGTGAAGTTTGGTTGACTTCTGCGCAGCGGTTTGGGAGTTAACATCAAAATTACATTTCTCGGCCATATCGCATAGATCTCACTGTGAAAAGGCTTAAATGACTTTTTAAATTAAGTTTGATGATTGCGTTCAAACAAAATGTCCTAGAACAAAATTTTCAAATGTAACTACTAGATTGTGATACAATACACTATTGGGTGAAGTTTGGTTGACTTCTGCGCAGCGGTTTGGGAGTTAACATCAAAATTACATTTCTCGGCCATATCGCATAGATCTCACTGTGAAAAGGCTTAAATGGCTTTTTTGACCTAAGTTTGAGGATTGCGCTCAAACAAAATGTCCTAGAACAAAATTTTCAAATGTAACTACTAGATTGTGATACAATACACTATTGGGTGAAGTTTGGTTGACTTCTGCGCAGCGGTTTGGGAGTTAACATCAAAATTACATTTCTCGGCCATATCGCATAGATCTCACTGTGAAAAGGCTTAAATGACTTTTTTAATTAAGTTTGATGATTGCGCTCAAACAAAATTTCCTAGAACAAAATTTTCAAATGTAACTACTAGATTGTGATACAATACACTATTGGGTGAAGTTTGGTTGACTTCTGCGCAGCGGTTTGGGAGTTAACATCAAAATTACATTTCTCGGCCATATCGCATAGATCTCACTGTGAAAAGGCTTAAATGGCTTTTTTGACCTAAGTTTAATGATTGCGCTCAAACCAAATGTCCTAGAACGAAATTTTCAAATGTAACTACTAGAATGTGATACAATACACTATTGGGTGAAGTTTGGTTGACTTCCGCGCAGCGGTTTGGGAGTTAACATCAAAATTACATTTCTCGGCCATATCGCATAGATCTCACTGTGAAAAGGCTTAAATGACTTTTTTAATTAAGTTTGATGATTGCGTTCAAACAAAATGTCCTAAAACAAAATTTTCAAATGTAACTACTAGATTGTGATACAATACACTATTGGGTGAAGTTTGGTTGACTTCTGCGCAGCGGTTTGGGAGTTAACATCAAAATTACATTTCTCGGCCATATCGCATAGATCTCACTGTGAAAAGGCTTAAATGGCTTTTTTGACCTAAGTTTGAGGATTGCGCTCAAATCAAATGTCCTAGAACCAAATTTCCACATGTAACTACTAGATTGTGATACAATACACTAATGGGTGAAGTTTGGTTTACTTCTGCGCAGCGGTTTGGGAGTTAACATCAAAATTACATTTCTCGGCCATATCGCATAGATCTCACTGTGAAAAGGCTTAAATGGCTTTTTTGACCTAAGTTTGAGGATTGCGCTCAAATCAAATGTCCTAGAACCAAATTTCCACATGTAATTACTAGATTGTGATACAATACACTAATGGGTGAAGTTTGGTTTACTTCTGCGCAGCGGTTTGGGAGTTAACATCAAAATTACATTTCTCGGCCATATCGCATAGATCTCACTGTGAAAAGGCTTAAATGGCTTTTTTGACCTAAGTTTAATGATTGCGCTCAAACAAAATGTCCTAGAACGAAATTTTCAAATGTAACTACTAGAATGTGATACAATACACTATTGGGTGAAGTTTGGTTGACTTCTGCGCAGCGGTTTGGGAGTTAACATCAAAATTACATTTCTCGGCCATATCGCATAGATCTCACTGTGAAAAGGCTTAAATGGCTTTTTTGACCTAGGTTTGAGGATTGCGCTCAAACAAAATGTCCTAGAACAAAATTTTCAAATGTAACTACTAGATTGTGATACAATACACTATTGGGTGAAGTTTGGTTGACTTCTGCGCAGCGGTTTGGGAGTTAACATCAAAATTACATTTCTCGGCCATATCGCATAGATCTCACTGTGAAAAGGCTTAAATGACTTTTTTAATTAAGTTTGATGATTGCGTTCAAACAAAATGTCCTAGAACAAAATTTTCAAATGTAACTACTAGATTGTGATACAATACACTATTGGGTGAAGTTTGGTTGACTTCTGCGCAGCGGTTTGGGAGTTAACATCAAAATTACATTTCTCGGCCATATCGCATAGATCTCACTGTGAAAAGGCTTAAATGGCTTTTTTGACCTAAGTTTGAGGATTGCGCTCAAATCAAATGTCCTAGAACCAAATTTCCACATGTAACTACTAGATTGTGATACAATACACTAATGGGTGAAGTTTGGTTGACTTCTGCGCAGCGGTTTGGGAGTTAACATCAAAATTACATTTCTCGGCCATATCGCATAGATCTCACTGTGAAAAGGCTTAAATGACTTTTTTAATTAAGTTTGATGATTGCGCTCAAACAAAATTTCCTAGAACAAAATTTTCAAATGTAACTACTAGATTGTGATACAATACACTATTGGGTGAAGTTTGGTTGACTTCTGCGCAGCGGTTTGGGAGTTAACATCAAAATTACATTTCTCGGCCATATCGCATAGATCTCACTGTGAAAAGGCTTAAATGACTTTTTTAATTAAGTTTGATGATTGCGTTCAAACAAAATGTCCTAGAACAAAATTTTCAAATGTAACTACTAGATTGTGATACAATACACTATTGGGTGAAGTTTAGTTGACTTCTGCGCAGCGGTTTGGGAGTTAACATCAAAATTACATTTCTCGGCCATATCGCATAGATCTCACTGTGAAAAGGCTTAAATGACTTTTTTAATTAAGTTTAATGATTGCGCTCAAACCAAATGTCCTAGAACGAAATTTTCAAATGTAACTACTAGAATGTGATACAATACACTATTGGGTGAAGTTTAGTTGACTTCTGCGCAGCGGTTTGGGATTTAACATCAAAATTACATTTCTCGGCCATATCGCATAGATCTCACTGTGAAAAGGCTTAAATGGCTTTTTTGACCTAAATTTGAGGATTGCGCTCAAATCAAATGTCCTAGAACCAAATTTCCACATGTAACTACTAGATTGTGATACAATACACTAATGGGTGAAGTTTGGTTTACTTCTGCGCAGCGTTTTGGGAGTTAACATCAAAATTACATTTCTCGGCCATATCGCATAGATCTCACTGTGAAAAGGCTTAAATGACTTTTTTAATTAAGTTTGATGATTGCGTTCAAACAAAATGTCCTAAAACAAAATTTTCAAATGTAACTACTAGATTGTGATACAATACACTATTGGGTGAAGTTTGGTTGACTTCTGCGCAGCGGTTTGGGAGTTAACATCAAAATTACATTTCTCGGCCATATCGCATAGATCTCACTGTGAAAAGGCTTAAATGGCTTTTTTGACCTAAGTTTGAGGATTGCGCTCAAATCAAATGTCCTAGAACCAAATTTCCACATGTAATTACTAGATTGTGATACAATACACTAATGGGTGAAGTTTGGTTGACTTCTGCGCAGCGGTTTGGGAGTTAACATCAAAATTACATTTCTCGGCCATATCGCATAGATCTCACTGTGAAAAGGCTTAAATGACTTTTTTAATTAAGTTTAATGATTGCGCTCAAACCAAATGTCCTAGAACGAAATTTTCAAATGTAACTACTAGAATGTGATACAATACACTATTGGGTGAAGTTTGGTTGACTTCTGCGCAGCGGTTTGGGAGTTAACATCAAAATTACATTTCTCGGCCATATCGCATAGATCTCACTGTGAAAAGGCTTAAATGACTTTTTTAATTAAGTTTGATGATTGCGTTCAAACAAAATGTCCTAGAACAAAATTTTCAAATGTAACTACTAGATTGTGATACATTACACTATTGGGTGAAGTTTAGTTGACTTCTGCGCAGCGGTTTGGGAGTTAACATCAAAATTACATTTCTCGGCCATATCGCATAGATCTCACTGTGAAAAGGCTTAAATGACTTTTTTAATTAAGTTTAATGATTGCGCTCAAACCAAATGTCCTAGAACGAAATTTTCAAATGTAACTACTAGAATGTGATACAATACACTATTGGGTGAAGTTTAGTTGACTTCTGCGCAGCGGTTTGGGATTTAACATCAAAATTACATTTCTCGGCCATATCGCATAGATCTCACTGTGAAAAGGCTTAAATGGCTTTTTTGACCTAAGTTTGAGGATTGCGCTCAAATCAAATGTCCTAGAACCAAATTTCCACATGTAACTACTAGATTGTGATACAATACACTAATGGGTGAAGTTTGGTTTACTTCTGCGCAGCGGTTTGGGAGTTAACATCAAAATTACATTTCTCGGCCATATCGCATAGATCTCACTGTGAAAAGGCTTAAATGGCTTTTTTGACCTAAGTTTGAGGATTGCGCTCAAACAAAATGTCCTAGAACAAATTTTTTAAATGTAACTACTAGATTGTGATACAATACACTATTGGGTGAAGTTTGGTTTACTTCTGCGCAGCGGTTTGGGAGTTAACATCAAAATTACATTTCTCGGCCATATCGCATAGATCTCACTGTGAAAAGGCTTAAATGACTTTTTTAATTAAGTTTGATGATTGCGTTCAAACAAAATGTCCCAGAACAAAATTTTCAAATGTAACTACTAGATTGTGATACAATACACTATTGGGTGAAGTTTGGTTGACTTCTGCGCAGCGGTTTGGGAGTTAACATCAAAATTACATTTCTCGGCCATATCGCATAGATCTCACTGTGAAAAGGCTTAAATGACTTTTTTAATTAAGTTTGATGATTGCGTTCAAACAAAATGTCCTAGAACAAAATTTTCAAATGTAACTACTAGATTGTGATACAATACACTATTGGGTGAAGTTTGGTTGACTTCTGCGCAGCGGTTTGGGAGTTAACGTCAAAATTACATTTCTCGGCCATATCGCATAGATCTCACTGTGAAAAGGCTTAAATGGCTTTTTTGACCTAAGTTTGAGGATTGCGCTCAAATCAAATGTCCTAGAACCAAATTTCCACATGTAACTACTAGATTGTGATACAATACACTAATGGGTGAAGTTTGGTTTACTTCTGCGCAGCGGTTTGGGAGTTAACATCAAAATTACATTTCTCGGCCATATCGCATAGATCTCACTGTGAAAAGGCTTAAATGGCTTTTTTGACCTAAGTTTAATGATTGCGCTCAAACCAAATGTCCTAGAACGAAATTTTCAAATGTAACTACTAGAATGTGATACAATACACTATTGGGTGAAGTTTGGTTGACTTCTGCGCAGCGGTTTGGGAGTTAACATCAAAATTACATTTCTCGGCCATATCGCATAGATCTCACTGTGAAAAGGCTTAAATGGCTTTTTTGACCTAGGTTTGAGGATTGCGCTCAAACAAAATGTCCTAGAACAAAATTTTCAAATGTAACTACTAGATTGTGATACAATACACTATTGGGTGAAGTTTGGTTGACTTCTGCGCAGCGGTTTGGGAGTTAACATCAAAATTACATTTCTCGGCCATATCGCATAGATCTCACTGTGAAAAGGCTTAAATGACTTTTTAAATTAAGTTTGATGATTGCGTTCAAACAAAATGTCCTAGAACAAAATTTTCAAATGTAACTACTAGATTGTGATACAATACACTATTGGGTGAAGTTTGGTTGACTTCTGCGCAGCGGTTTGGGAGTTAACATCAAAATTACATTTCTCGGCCATATCGCATAGATCTCACTGTGAAAAGGCTTAAATGGCTTTTTTGACCTAAGTTTGAGGATTGCGCTCAAACAAAATGTCCTAGAACAAAATTTTCAAATGTAACTACTAGATTGTGATACAATACACTATTGGGTGAAGTTTGGTTGACTTCTGCGCAGCGGTTTGGGAGTTAACATCAAAATTACATTTCTCGGCCATATCGCATAGATCTCACTGTGAAAAGGCTTAAATGACTTTTTTAATTAAGTTTGATGATTGCGCTCAAACAAAATTTCCTAGAACAAAATTTTCAAATGTAACTACTAGATTGTGATACAATACACTATTGGGTGAAGTTTGGTTGACTTCTGCGCAGCGGTTTGGGAGTTAACATCAAAATTACATTTCTCGGCCATATCGCATAGATCTCACTGTGAAAAGGCTTAAATGGCTTTTTTGACCTAGGTTTGAGGATTGCGCTCAAACAAAATGTCCTAGAACAAAATTTTCAAATGTAACTACTAGATTGTGATACAATACACTATTGGGTGAAGTTTGGTTGACTTCTGCGCAGCGGTTTGGGAGTTAACATCAAAATTACATTTCTCGGCCATATCGCATAGATCTCACTGTGAAAAGGCTTAAATGACTTTTTTAATTAAGTTTGATGATTGCGTTCAAACAAAATGTCCTAGAACAAAATTTTCAAATGTAACTACTAGATTGTGATACAATACACTATTGGGTGAAGTTTGGTTGACTTCTGCGCAGCGGTTTGGGAGTTAACATCAAAATTACATTTCTCGGCCATATCGCATAGATCTCACTGTGAAAAGGCTTAAATGGCTTTTTTGACCTAAGTTTGAGGATTGCGCTCAAATCAAATGTCCTAGAACCAAATTTCCACATGTAACTACTAGATTGTGATACAATACACTAATGGGTGAAGTTTGGTTGACTTCTGCGCAGCGGTTTGGGAGTTAACATCAAAATTACATTTCTCGGCCATATCGCATAGATCTCACTGTGAAAAGGCTTAAATGACTTTTTTAATTAAGTTTGATGATTGCGCTCAAACAAAATTTCCTAGAACAAAATTTTCAAATGTAACTACTAGATTGTGATACAATACACTATTGGGTGAAGTTTGGTTGACTTCTGCGCAGCGGTTTGGGAGTTAACATCAAAATTACATTTCTCGGCCATATCGCATAGATCTCACTGTGAAAAGGCTTAAATGACTTTTTTAATTAAGTTTGATGATTGCGTTCAAACAAAATGTCCTAGAACAAAATTTTCAAATGTAACTACTAGATTGTGATACAATACACTATTGGGTGAAGTTTAGTTGACTTCTGCGCAGCGGTTTGGGAGTTAACATCAAAATTACATTTCTCGGCCATATCGCATAGATCTCACTGTGAAAAGGCTTAAATGACTTTTTTAATTAAGTTTAATGATTGCGCTCAAACCAAATGTCCTAGAACGAAATTTTCAAATGTAACTACTAGAATGTGATACAATACACTATTGGGTGAAGTTTAGTTGACTTCTGCGCAGCGGTTTGGGATTTAACATCAAAATTACATTTCTCGGCCATATCGCATAGATCTCACTGTGAAAAGGCTTAAATGGCTTTTTTGACCTAAATTTGAGGATTGCGCTCAAATCAAATGTCCTAGAACCAAATTTCCACATGTAACTACTAGATTGTGATACAATACACTAATGGGTGAAGTTTGGTTTACTTCTGCGCAGCGTTTTGGGAGTTAACATCAAAATTACATTTCTCGGCCATATCGCATAGATCTCACTGTGAAAAGGCTTAAATGGCTTTTTTGACCTAAGTTTAATAATTGCGCTCAAACCAAATGTCCTAGAACGAAATTTTCAAATGTAACTACTAGATTGTGGTACAATACACTATTGGGTGAAGTTTGGTTGACTTCTGCGCAGCGGTTTGGGAGTTAACATCAAAATTACATTTCTCGGCCATATCGCATAGATCTCACTGTGAAAAGGCTTAAATGGCTTTTTTGACCTAAGTTTAATGATTGCGCTCAAACCAAATGTCCTAGAACGAAATTTTCAAATGTAACTACTAGAATGTGATACAATACACTATTGGGTGAAGTTTGGTTGACTTCTGCGCAGCGGTTTGGGAGTTAACATCAAAATTACATTTCTCGGCCATATCGCATAGATCTCACTGTGAAAAGGCTTAAATGGCTTTTTTGACCTAAGTTTGAGGATTGCGCTTAAATCAAATGTCCTATAACCAAATTTCCACATGTAACTACTAGATTGTGATACAATACACTAATGGGTGAAGTTTGGTTGACTTCTGCGCAGCGGTTTGGGAGTTAACATCAAAATTACATTTCTCGGCCATATCGCATAGATCTCACTGTGAAAAGGCTTAAATGACTTTTTTAATTAAGTTTGATGATTGCGCTCAAACAAAATTTCCTAGAACAAAATTTTCAAATGTAACTACTAGATTGTGATACAATACACTATTGGGTGAAGTTTGGTTGACTTCTGCGCAGCGGTTTGGGAGTTAACATCAAAATTACATTTCTCGGCCATATCGCATAGATCTCACTGTGAAAAGGCTTAAATGGCTTTTTTGACCTAAGTTTAATGATTGCGCTCAAACCAAATGTCCTAGAACGAAATTTTCAAATGTAACTACTAGAATGTGATACAATACACTATTGGGTGAAGTTTGGTTGACTTCCGCGCAGCGGTTTGGGAGTTAACATCAAAATTACATTTCTCGGCCATATCGCATAGATCTCACTGTGAAAAGGCTTAAATGGCTTTTTTGACCTAAGTTTGAGGATTGCGCTCAAATCAAATGTCCTAGAACCAAATTTCCACATGTAATTACTAGATTGTGATACAATACACTAATGGGTGAAGTTTGGTTGACTTCTGCGCAGCGGTTTGGGAGTTAACATCAAAATTACATTTCTCGGCCATATCGCATAGATCTCACTGTGAAAAGGCTTAAATGGCTTTTTTGACCTAAGTTTAATGATTGCGCTCAAACCAAATGTCCTAGAACGAAATTTTCAAATGTAACTACTAGAATGTGATACAATACACTATTGGGTGAAGTTTGGTTGACTTCTGCGCAGCGGTTTGGGAGTTAACATCAAAATTACATTTCTCGGCCATATCGCATAGATCTCACTGTGAAAAGGCTTAAATGGCTTTTTTGACCTAGGTTTGAGGATTGCGCTCAAACAAAATGTCCTAGAACAAAATTTTCAAATGTAACTACTAGATTGTGATACAATACACTATTGGGTGAAGTTTGGTTGACTTCTGCGCAGCGGTTTGGGAGTTAACATCAAAATTACATTTCTCGGCCATATCGCATAGATCTCACTGTGAAAAGGCTTAAATGACTTTTTTAATTAAGTTTGATGATTGCGTTCAAACAAAATGTCCTAGAACAAAATTTTCAAATGTAACTACTAGATTGTGATACAATACACTATTGGGTGAAGTTTGGTTGACTTCTGCGCAGCGGTTTGGGAGTTAACATCAAAATTACATTTCTCGGCCATATCGCATAGATCTCACTGTGAAAAGGCTTAAATGACTTTTTTAATTAAGTTTGATGATTGCGCTCAAACAAAATTTCCTAGAACAAAATTTTCAAATGTAACTACTAGATTGTGATACAATACACTATTGGGTGAAGTTTGGTTGACTTCTGCGCAGCGGTTTGGGAGTTAACATCAAAATTACATTTCTCGGCCATATCGCATAGATCTCACTGTGAAAAGGCTTAAATGGCTTTTTTGACCTAAGTTTAATGATTGCGCTCAAACCAAATGTCCTAGAACGAAATTTTCAAATGTAACTACTAGAATGTGATACAATACACTATTGGGTGAAGTTTGGTTGACTTCCGCGCAGCGGTTTGGGAGTTAACATCAAAATTACATTTCTCGGCCATATCGCATAGATCTCACTGTGAAAAGGCTTAAATGACTTTTTTAATTAAGTTTGATGATTGCGTTCAAACAAAATGTCCTAAAACAAAATTTTCAAATGTAACTACTAGATTGTGATACAATACACTATTGGGTGAAGTTTGGTTGACTTCTGCGCAGCGGTTTGGGAGTTAACATCAAAATTACATTTCTCGGCCATATCGCATAGATCTCACTGTGAAAAGGCTTAAATGGCTTTTTTGACCTAAGTTTGAGGATTGCGCTCAAATCAAATGTCCTAGAACCAAATTTCCACATGTAATTACTAGATTGTGATACAATACACTAATGGGTGAAGTTTGGTTGACTTCTGCGCAGCGGTTTGGGAGTTAACATCAAAATTACATTTCTCGGCCATATCGCATAGATCTCACTGTGAAAAGGCTTAAATGACTTTTTTAATTAAGTTTAATGATTGCGCTCAAACCAAATGTCCTAGAACGAAATTTTCAAATGTAACTACTAGAATGTGATACAATACACTATTGGGTGAAGTTTGGTTGACTTCTGCGCAGCGGTTTGGGAGTTAACATCAAAATTACATTTCTCGGCCATATCGCATAGATCTCACTGTGAAAAGGCTTAAATGACTTTTTTAATTAAGTTTGATGATTGCGTTCAAACAAAATGTCCTAGAACAAAATTTTCAAATGTAACTACTAGATTGTGATACATTACACTATTGGGTGAAGTTTAGTTGACTTCTGCGCAGCGGTTTGGGAGTTAACATCAAAATTACATTTCTCGGCCATATCGCATAGATCTCACTGTGAAAAGGCTTAAATGACTTTTTTAATTAAGTTTGATGATTGCGTTCAAACAAAATGTCCTAGAACAAAATTTTCAAATGTAACTACTAGATTGTGATACAATACACTATTGGGTGAAGTTTGGTTGACTTCTGCGCAGCGGTTTGGGAGTTAACGTCAAAATTACATTTCTCGGCCATATCGCATAGATCTCACTGTGAAAAGGCTTAAATGGCTTTTTTGACCTAAGTTTGAGGATTGCGCTCAAATCAAATGTCCTAGAACCAAATTTCCACATGTAACTACTAGATTGTGATACAATACACTAATGGGTGAAGTTTGGTTTACTTCTGCGCAGCGGTTTGGGAGTTAACATCAAAATTACATTTCTCGGCCATATCGCATAGATCTCACTGTGAAAAGGCTTAAATGGCTTTTTTGACCTAAGTTTAATGATTGCGCTCAAACCAAATGTCCTAGAACGAAATTTTCAAATGTAACTACTAGAATGTGATACAATACACTATTGGGTGAAGTTTGGTTGACTTCTGCGCAGCGGTTTGGGAGTTAACATCAAAATTACATTTCTCGGCCATATCGCATAGATCTCACTGTGAAAAGGCTTAAATGGCTTTTTTGACCTAGGTTTGAGGATTGCGCTCAAACAAAATGTCCTAGAACAAAATTTTCAAATGTAACTACTAGATTGTGATACAATACACTATTGGGTGAAGTTTGGTTGACTTCTGCGCAGCGGTTTGGGAGTTAACATCAAAATTACATTTCTCGGCCATATCGCATAGATCTCACTGTGAAAAGGCTTAAATGACTTTTTTAATTAAGTTTGATGATTGCGTTCAAACAAAATGTCCTAGAACAAAATTTTCAAATGTAACTACTAGATTGTGATACAATACACTATTGGGTGAAGTTTGGTTGACTTCTGCTCAGCGGTTTGGGAGTTAACATCAAAATTACATTTCTCGGCCATATCGCATAGATCTCACTGTGAAAAGGCTTAAATGGCTTTTTTGACCTAAGTTTGAGGATTGCGCTCAAACAAAATGTCCTAGAACAAAATTTTCAAATGTAACTACTAGATTGTGATACAATACACTATTGGGTGAAGTTTGGTTGACTTCTGCGCAGCGGTTTGGGAGTTAACATCAAAATTACATTTCTCGGCCATATCGCATAGATCTCACTGTGAAAAGGCTTAAATTGCTTTTTTGACCTAAGTTTGAGGATTGCGCTCAAACAAAATGTCCTAGAACAAAATTTTCAAATGTAACTACTAGATTGTGATACAATACACTATTGGGTGAAGTTTGGTTGACTTCTGCGCAGCGGTTTGGGAGTTAACATCAAAATTACATTTCTCGGCCATATCGCATAGATCTCACTGTGAAAAGGCTTAAATGACTTTTTTAATTAAGTTTGATGATTGCGCTCAAACCAAATGTCCTAGAACGAAATTTTCAAATGTAACTACTAGAATGTGATACAATACACTATTGGGTGAAGTTTGGTTGACTTCTGCGCAGCGGTTTGGGAGTTAACATCAAAATTACATTTCTCGGCCATATCGCATAGATCTCACTGTGAAAAGGCTTAAATGGCTTTTTTGACCTAGGTTTGAGGATTGCGCTCAAACAAAATGTCCTAGAACAAAATTTTCAAATGTAACTACTAGATTGTGATACAATACACTATTGGGTGAAGTTTGGTTGACTTCTGCGCAGCGGTTTGGGAGTTAACATCAAAATTACATTTCTCGGCCATATCGCATAGATCTCACTGTGAAAAGGCTTAAATGACTTTTTTAATTAAGTTTGATGATTGCGTTCAAACAAAATGTCCTAGAACAAAATTTTCAAATGTAACTACTAGATTGTGATACAATACACTATTGGGTGAAGTTTGGTTGACTTCTGCGCAGCGGTTTGGGAGTTAACATCAAAATTACATTTCTCGGCCATATCGCATAGATCTCACTGTGAAAAGGCTTAAATGGCTTTTTTGACCTAAGTTTGAGGATTGCGCTCAAATCAAATGTCCTAGAACCAAATTTCCACATGTAACTACTAGATTGTGATACAATACACTAATGGGTGAAGTTTGGTTTACTTCTGCGCAGCGGTTTGGGAGTTAACATCAAAATTACATTTCTCGGCCATATCGCATAGATCTCACTGTGAAAAGGCTTAAATGGCTTTTTTGACCTAAGTTTAATGATTGCGCTCAAACCAAATGTCCTAGAACGAAATTTTCAAATGTAACTACTAGAATGTGATACAATACACTATTGGGTGAAGTTTGGTTGACTTCTGCGCAGCGGTTTGGGAGTTAACATCAAAATTACATTTCTCGGCCATATCGCATAGATCTCACTGTGAAAAGGCTTAAATGGCTTTTTTGACCTAAGTTTGAGGATTGCGCTTAAATCAAATGTCCTATAACCAAATTTCCACATGTAACTACTAGATTGTGATACAATACACTAATGGGTGAAGTTTGGTTGACTTCTGCGCAGCGGTTTGGGAGTTAACATCAAAATTACATTTCTCGGCCATATCGCATAGATCTCACTGTGAAAAGGCTTAAATGACTTTTTTAATTAAGTTTGATGATTGCGCTCAAACAAAATTTCCTAGAACAAAATTTTCAAATGTAACTACTAGATTGTGATACAATACACTATTGGGTGAAGTTTGGTTGACTTCTGCGCAGCGGTTTGGGAGTTAACATCAAAATTACATTTCTCGGCCATATCGCATAGATCTCACTGTGAAAAGGCTTAAATGGCTTTTTTGACCTAAGTTTAATGATTGCGCTCAAACCAAATGTCCTAGAACGAAATTTTCAAATGTAACTACTAGAATGTGATACAATACACTATTGGGTGAAGTTTGGTTGACTTCCGCGCAGCGGTTTGGGAGTTAACATCAAAATTACATTTCTCGGCCATATCGCATAGATCTCACTGTGAAAAGGCTTAAATGGCTTTTTTGACCTAAGTTTGAGGATTGCGCTCAAATCAAATGTCCTAGAACCAAATTTCCACATGTAATTACTAGATTGTGATACAATACACTAATGGGTGAAGTTTGGTTGACTTCTGCGCAGCGGTTTGGGAGTTAACATCAAAATTACATTTCTCGGCCATATCGCATAGATCTCACTGTGAAAAGGCTTAAATGACTTTTTTAATTAAGTTTAATGATTGCGCTCAAACCAAATGTCCTAGAACGAAATTTTCAAATGTAACTACTAGAATGTGATACAATACACTATTGGGTGAAGTTTGGTTGACTTCTGCGCAGCGGTTTGGGAGTTAACATCAAAATTACATTTCTCGGCCATATCGCATAGATCTCACTGTGAAAAGGCTTAAATGACTTTTTTAATTAAGTTTGATGATTGCGTTCAAACAAAATGTCCTAGAACAAAATTTTCAAATGTAACTACTAGATTGTGATACATTACACTATTGGGTGAAGTTTAGTTGACTTCTGCGCAGCGGTTTGGGAGTTAACATCAAAATTACATTTCTCGGCCATATCGCATAGATCTCACTGTGAAAAGGCTTAAATGACTTTTTTAATTAAGTTTGATGATTGCGTTCAAACAAAATGTCCTAGAACAAAATTTTCAAATGTAACTACTAGATTGTGATACAATACACTATTGGGTGAAGTTTGGTTGACTTCTGCGCAGCGGTTTGGGAGTTAACGTCAAAATTACATTTCTCGGCCATATCGCATAGATCTCACTGTGAAAAGGCTTAAATGGCTTTTTTGACCTAAGTTTGAGGATTGCGCTCAAATCAAATGTCCTAGAACCAAATTTCCAAATGTAACTACTAGATTGTGATACAATACACTAATGGGTGAAGTTTGGTTTACTTCTGCGCAGCGGTTTGGGAGTTAACATCAAAATTACATTTCTCGGCCATATCGCATAGATCTCACTGTGAAAAGGCTTAAATGGCTTTTTTGACCTAAGTTTAATGATTGCGCTCAAACCAAATGTCCTAGAACGAAATTTTCAAATGTAACTACTAGAATGTGATACAATACACTATTGGGTGAAGTTTGGTTGACTTCTGCGCAGCGGTTTGGGAGTTAACATCAAAATTACATTTCTCGGCCATATCGCATAGATCTCACTGTGAAAAGGCTTAAATGGCTTTTTTGACCTAGGTTTGAGGATTGCGCTCAAACAAAATGTCCTAGAACAAAATTTTCAAATGTAACTACTAGATTGTGATACAATACACTATTGGGTGAAGTTTGGTTGACTTCTGCGCAGCGGTTTGGGAGTTAACATCAAAATTACATTTCTCGGCCATATCGCATAGATCTCACTGTGAAAAGGCTTAAATGACTTTTTTAATTAAGTTTGATGATTGCGTTCAAACAAAATGTCCTAGAACAAAATTTTCAAATGTAACTACTAGATTGTGATACAATACACTATTGGGTGAAGTTTGGTTGACTTCTGCGCAGCGGTTTGGGAGTTAACATCAAAATTACATTTCTCGGCCATATCGCATAGATCTCACTGTGAAAAGGCTTAAATGACTTTTTTAATTAAGTTTGATGATTGCGCTCAAACAAAATTTCCTAGAACAAAATTTTCAAATGTAACTACTAGATTGTGATACAATACACTATTGGGTGAAGTTTGGTTGACTTCTGCGCAGCGGTTTGGGAGTTAACATCAAAATTACATTTCTCGGCCATATCGCATAGATCTCACTGTGAAAAGGCTTAAATGGCTTTTTTGACCTAAGTTTAATGATTGCGCTCAAACCAAATGTCCTAGAACGAAATTTTCAAATGTAACTACTAGAATGTGATACAATACACTATTGGGTGAAGTTTGGTTGACTTCCGCGCAGCGGTTTGGGAGTTAACATCAAAATTACATTTCTCGGCCATATCGCATAGATCTCACTGTGAAAAGGCTTAAATGACTTTTTTAATTAAGTTTGATGATTGCGTTCAAACAAAATGTCCTAAAACAAAATTTTCAAATGTAACTACTAGATTGTGATACAATACACTATTGGGTGAAGTTTGGTTGACTTCTGCGCAGCGGTTTGGGAGTTAACATCAAAATTACATTTCTCGGCCATATCGCATAGATCTCACTGTGAAAAGGCTTAAATGGCTTTTTTGACCTAAGTTTGAGGATTGCGCTCAAATCAAATGTCCTAGAACCAAATTTCCACATGTAATTACTAGATTGTGATACAATACACTAATGGGTGAAGTTTGGTTGACTTCTGCGCAGCGGTTTGGGAGTTAACATCAAAATTACATTTCTCGGCCATATCGCATAGATCTCACTGTGAAAAGGCTTAAATGACTTTTTTAATTAAGTTTAATGATTGCGCTCAAACCAAATGTCCTAGAACGAAATTTTCAAATGTAACTACTAGAATGTGATACAATACACTATTGGGTGAAGTTTGGTTGACTTCTGCGCAGCGGTTTGGGAGTTAACATCAAAATTACATTTCTCGGCCATATCGCATAGATCTCACTGTGAAAAGGCTTAAATGACTTTTTTAATTAAGTTTGATGATTGCGTTCAAACAAAATGTCCTAGAACAAAATTTTCAAATGTAACTACTAGATTGTGATACATTACACTATTGGGTGAAGTTTAGTTGACTTCTGCGCAGCGGTTTGGGAGTTAACATCAAAATTACATTTCTCGGCCATATCGCATAGATCTCACTGTGAAAAGGCTTAAATGACTTTTTTAATTAAGTTTGATGATTGCGTTCAAACAAAATGTCCTAGAACAAAATTTTCAAATGTAACTACTAGATTGTGATACAATACACTATTGGGTGAAGTTTGGTTGACTTCTGCGCAGCGGTTTGGGAGTTAACGTCAAAATTACATTTCTCGGCCATATCGCATAGATCTCACTGTGAAAAGGCTTAAATGGCTTTTTTGACCTAAGTTTGAGGATTGCGCTCAAATCAAATGTCCTAGAACCAAATTTCCACATGTAACTACTAGATTGTGATACAATACACTAATGGGTGAAGTTTGGTTTACTTCTGCGCAGCGGTTTGGGAGTTAACATCAAAATTACATTTCTCGGCCATATCGCATAGATCTCACTGTGAAAAGGCTTAAATGGCTTTTTTGACCTAAGTTTAATGATTGCGCTCAAACCAAATGTCCTAGAACGAAATTTTCAAATGTAACTACTAGAATGTGATACAATACACTATTGGGTGAAGTTTGGTTGACTTCTGCGCAGCGGTTTGGGAGTTAACATCAAAATTACATTTCTCGGCCATATCGCATAGATCTCACTGTGAAAAGGCTTAAATGGCTTTTTTGACCTAGGTTTGAGGATTGCGCTCAAACAAAATGTCCTAGAACAAAATTTTCAAATGTAACTACTAGATTGTGATACAATACACTATTGGGTGAAGTTTGGTTGACTTCTGCGCAGCGGTTTGGGAGTTAACATCAAAATTACATTTCTCGGCCATATCGCATAGATCTCACTGTGAAAAGGCTTAAATGACTTTTTTAATTAAGTTTGATGATTGCGTTCAAACAAAATGTCCTAGAACAAAATTTTCAAATGTAACTACTAGATTGTGATACAATACACTATTGGGTGAAGTTTGGTTGACTTCTGCTCAGCGGTTTGGGAGTTAACATCAAAATTACATTTCTCGGCCATATCGCATAGATCTCACTGTGAAAAGGCTTAAATGGCTTTTTTGACCTAAGTTTGAGGATTGCGCTCAAACAAAATGTCCTAGAACAAAATTTTCAAATGTAACTACTAGATTGTGATACAATACACTATTGGGTGAAGTTTGGTTGACTTCTGCGCAGCGGTTTGGGAGTTAACATCAAAATTACATTTCTCGGCCATATCGCATAGATCTCACTGTGAAAAGGCTTAAATTGCTTTTTTGACCTAAGTTTGAGGATTGCGCTCAAACAAAATGTCCTAGAACAAAATTTTCAAATGTAACTACTAGATTGTGATACAATACACTATTGGGTGAAGTTTGGTTGACTTCTGCGCAGCGGTTTGGGAGTTAACATCAAAATTACATTTCTCGGCCATATCGCATAGATCTCACTGTGAAAAGGCTTAAATGACTTTTTTAATTAAGTTTGATGATTGCGCTCAAACCAAATGTCCTAGAACGAAATTTTCAAATGTAACTACTAGAATGTGATACAATACACTATTGGGTGAAGTTTGGTTGACTTCTGCGCAGCGGTTTGGGAGTTAACATCAAAATTACATTTCTCGGCCATATCGCATAGATCTCACTGTGAAAAGGCTTAAATGGCTTTTTTGACCTAGGTTTGAGGATTGCGCTCAAACAAAATGTCCTAGAACAAAATTTTCAAATGTAACTACTAGATTGTGATACAATACACTATTGGGTGAAGTTTGGTTGACTTCTGCGCAGCGGTTTGGGAGTTAACATCAAAATTACATTTCTCGGCCATATCGCATAGATCTCACTGTGAAAAGGCTTAAATGACTTTTTTAATTAAGTTTGATGATTGCGTTCAAACAAAATGTCCTAGAACAAAATTTTCAAATGTAACTACTAGATTGTGATACAATACACTATTGGGTGAAGTTTGGTTGACTTCTGCGCAGCGGTTTGGGAGTTAACATCAAAATTACATTTCTCGGCCATATCGCATAGATCTCACTGTGAAAAGGCTTAAATGGCTTTTTTGACCTAAGTTTGAGGATTGCGCTCAAATCAAATGTCCTAGAACCAAATTTCCACATGTAACTACTAGATTGTGATACAATACACTAATGGGTGAAGTTTGGTTTACTTCTGCGCAGAGGTTTGGGAGTTAACATCAAAATTACATTTCTCGGCCATATCGCATAGATCTCACTGTGAAGAGGCTTAAATGGCTTTTTTGACCTAAGTTTAATAATTGCGCTCAAACCAAATGTCCTAAAACTAAATTTCCAAATGTAACTACTAGATTGTGATAAAATACACTATTGGGTGAAGTTTGGTTGACTTCTGCGCAGCGGTTTGGGAGTTAACATCAAAATTACATTTCTCGGCCATATCGCATAGATCTCACTGTGAAAAGGCTTAAATGGCTTTTTTGACCTAAGTTTGAGGATTGCGCTCAAATCAAATGTCCTAGAACCAAATTTCCACATGTAACTACTAGATTGTGATACAATACACTAATGGGTGAAGTTTGGTTGACTTCTGCGCAGCGGTTTGGGAGTTAACATCAAAATTACATTTCTCGGCCATATCGCATAGATCTCACTGTGAAAAGGCTTAAATGACTTTTTTAATTAAGTTTGATGATTGCGTTCAAACAAAATGTCCTAGAACAAAATTTTCAAATGTAACTACTAGATTGTGATACAATACACTATTGGGTGAAGTTTAGTTGACTTCTGCGCAGCGGTTTGGGAGTTAACATCAAAATTACATTTCTTGGCCATATCGCATAGATCTCACTGTGAAAAGGCTTAAATGACTTTTTTAATTAAGTTTAATGATTGCGCTCAAACCAAATGTCCTAGAACGAAATTTTCAAATGTAACTACTAGAATGTGATACAATACACTATTGGGTGAAGTTTGGTTTACTTCTGCGCAGCGGTTTGGGAGTTAACATCAAAATTACATTTCTCGGCCATATCGCATAGATCTCACTGTGAAAAGGCTTAAATGACTTTTTTAATTAAGTTTGATGATTGCGTTCAAACAAAATGTCCCAGAACAAAATTTTCAAATGTAACTACTAGATTGTGATACAATACACTATTGGGTGAAGTTTGGTTGACTTCTGCGCAGCGGTTTGGGAGTTAACATCAAAATTACATTTCTCGGCCATATCGCATAGATCTCACTGTGAAAAGGCTTAAATGACTTTTTTAATTAAGTTTGATGATTGCGTTCAAACAAAATGTCCTAGAACAAAATTTTCAAATGTAACTACTAGATTGTGATACAATACACTATTGGGTGAAGTTTGGTTGACTTCTGCGCAGCGGTTTGGGAGTTAACGTCAAAATTACATTTCTCGGCCATATCGCATAGATCTCACTGTGAAAAGGCTTAAATGGCTTTTTTGACCTAAGTTTGAGGATTGCGCTCAAATCAAATGTCCTAGAACCAAATTTCCACATGTAACTACTAGATTGTGATACAATACACTAATGGGTGAAGTTTGGTTTACTTCTGCGCAGCGGTTTGGGAGTTAACATCAAAATTACATTTCTCGGCCATATCGCATAGATCTCACTGTGAAAAGGCTTAAATGGCTTTTTTGACCTAAGTTTAATGATTGCGCTCAAACCAAATGTCCTAGAACGAAATTTTCAAATGTAACTACTAGAATGTGATACAATACACTATTGGGTGAAGTTTGGTTGACTTCTGCGCAGCGGTTTGGGAGTTAACATCAAAATTACATTTCTCGGCCATATCGCATAGATCTCACTGTGAAAAGGCTTAAATGGCTTTTTTGACCTAGGTTTGAGGATTGCGCTCAAACAAAATGTCCTAGAACAAAATTTTCAAATGTAACTACTAGATTGTGATACAATACACTATTGGGTGAAGTTTGGTTGACTTCTGCGCAGCGGTTTGGGAGTTAACATCAAAATTACATTTCTCGGCCATATCGCATAGATCTCACTGTGAAAAGGCTTAAATGACTTTTTTAATTAAGTTTGATGATTGCGTTCAAACAAAATGTCCCAGAACAAAATTTTCAAATGTAACTACTAGATTGTGATACAATACACTATTGGGTGAAGTTTAGTTGACTTCTGCGCAGCGGTTTGGGAGTTAACATCAAAATTACATTTCTCGGCCATATCGCATAGATCTCACTGTGAAAAGGCTTAAATGACTTTTTTAATTAAGTTTAATGATTGCGCTCAAACCAAATGTCCTAGAACGAAATTTTCAAATGTAACTACTAGAATGTGATACAATACACTATTGGGTGAAGTTTAGTTGACTTCTGCGCAGCGGTTTGGGATTTAACATCAAAATTACATTTCTCGGCCATATCGCATAGATCTCACTGTGAAAAGGCTTAAATGGCTTTTTTGACCTAAGTTTGAGGATTGCGCTCAAATCAAATGTCCTAGAACCAAATTTCCACATGTAACTACTAGATTGTGATACAATACACTAATGGGTGAAGTTTGGTTTACTTCTGCGCAGCGGTTTGGGAGTTAACATCAAAATTACATTTCTCGGCCATATCGCATAGATCTCACTGTGAAAAGGCTTAAATGGCTTTTTTGACCTAAGTTTGAGGATTGCGCTCAAACAAAATGTCCTAGAACAAAATTTTCAAATGTAACTACTAGATTGTGATACAATACACTATTGGGTGAAGTTTGGTTTACTTCTGCGCAGCGGTTTGGGAGTTAACATCAAAATTACATTTCTCGGCCATATCGCATAGATCTCACTGTGAAAAGGCTTAAATGACTTTTTTAATTAAGTTTGATGATTGCGTTCAAACAAAATGTCCCAGAACAAAATTTTCAAATGTAACTACTAGATTGTGATACAATACACTATTGGGTGAAGTTTGGTTGACTTCTGCGCAGCGGTTTGGGAGTTAACATCAAAATTACATTTCTCGGCCATATCGCATAGATCTCACTGTGAAAAGGCTTAAATGACTTTTTTAATTAAGTTTGATGATTGCGTTCAAACAAAATGTCCTAGAACAAAATTTTCAAATGTAACTACTAGATTGTGATACAATACACTATTGGGTGAAGTTTGGTTGACTTCTGCGCAGCGGTTTGGGAGTTAACATCAAAATTACATTTCTCGGCCATATCGCATAGATCTCACTGTGAAAAGGCTTAAATGGCTTTTTTGACCTAAGTTTGAGGATTGCGCTCAAATCAAATGTCCTAGAACCAAATTTCCACATGTAACTACTAGATTGTGATACAATACACTAATGGGTGAAGTTTGGTTTACTTCTGCGCAGCGGTTTGGGAGTTAACATCAAAATTACATTTCTCGGCCATATCGCATAGATCTCACTGTGAAAAGGCTTAAATGGCTTTTTTGACCTAAGTTTAAAGATTGCGCTCAAACCAAATGTCCTAGAACGAAATTTTCAAATGTAACTACTAGAATGTGATACAATACACTATTGGGTGAAGTTTGGTTGACTTCTGCGCAGCGGTTTGGGAGTTAACATCAAAATTACATTTCTCGGCCATATCGCATAGATCTCACTGTGAAAAGGCTTAAATGGCTTTTTTGACCTAGGTTTGAGGATTGCGCTCAAACAAAATGTCCTAGAACAAAATTTTCAAATGTAACTACTAGATTGTGATACAATACACTATTGGGTGAAGTTTGGTTGACTTCTGCGCAGCGGTTTGGGAGTTAACATCAAAATTACATTTCTCGGCCATATCGCATAGATCTCACTGTGAAAAGGCTTAAATGACTTTTTTAATTAAGTTTGATGATTGCGTTCAAACAAAATGTCCTAGAACAAAATTTTCAAATGTAACTACTAGATTGTGATACAATACACTATTGGGTGAAGTTTGGTTGACTTCTGCGCAGCGGTTTGGGAGTTAACATCAAAATTACATTTCTCGGCCATATCGCATAGATCTCACTGTGAAAAGGCTTAAATGGCTTTTTTGACCTAAGTTTGAGGATTGCGCTCAAACAAAATGTCCTAGAACAAAATTTTCAAATGTAACTACTAGATTGTGATACAATACACTATTGGGTGAAGTTTGGTTGACTTCTGCGCAGCGGTTTGGGAGTTAACATCAAAATTACATTTCTCGGCCATATCGCATAGATCTCACTGTGAAAAGGCTTAAATGGCTTTTTTGACCTAAGTTTGAGGATTGCGCTCAAACAAAATGTCCTAGAACAAAATTTTCAAATGTAACTACTAGATTGTGATACAATACACTATTGGGTGAAGTTTGGTTGACTTCTGCGCAGCGGTTTGGGAGTTAACATCAAAATTACATTTCTCGGCCATATCGCATAGATCTCACTGTGAAAAGGCTTAAATGACTTTTTTAATTAAGTTTGATGATTGCGTTCAAACAAAATGTCCCAGAACAAAATTTTCAAATGTAACTACTAGATTGTGATACAATACACTATTGGGTGAAGTTTGGTTGACTTCTGCGCAGCGGTTTGGGAGTTAACATCAAAATTACATTTCTCGGCCATATCGCATAGATCTCACTGTGAAAAGGCTTAAATGACTTTTTTAATTAAGTTTGATGATTGCGTTCAAACAAAATGTCCTAGAACAAAATTTTCAAATGTAACTACTAGATTGTGATACAATACACTATTGGGTGAAGTTTGGTTGACTTCTGCGCAGCGGTTTGGGAGTTAACGTCAAAATTACATTTCTCGGCCATATCGCATAGATCTCACTGTGAAAAGGCTTAAATGGCTTTTTTGACCTAAGTTTGAGGATTGCGCTCAAATCAAATGTCCTAGAACCAAATTTCCACATGTAACTACTAGATTGTGATACAATACACTAATGGGTGAAGTTTGGTTTACTTCTGCGCAGCGGTTTGGGAGTTAACATCAAAATTACATTTCTCGGCCATATCGCATAGATCTCACTGTGAAAAGGCTTAAATGGCTTTTTTGACCTAAGTTTAATGATTGCGCTCAAACCAAATGTCCTAGAACGAAATTTTCAAATGTAACTACTAGATTGTGATACAATACACTAATGGGTGAAGTTTGGTTTACTTCTGCGCAGCGGTTTGGGAGTTAACATCAAAATTACATTTCTCGTCCATATCGCATAGATCTCACTGTGAAAAGGCTTAAATGGCTTTTTTGACCTAAGTTTAAAGATTGCGCTCAAACCAAATGTCCTAGAACGAAATTTTCAAATGTAACTACTAGAATGTGATACAATACACTATTGGGTGAAGTTTGGTTGACTTCTGCGCAGCGGTTTGGGAGTTAACATCAAAATTACATTTCTCGGCCATATCGCATAGATCTCACTGTGAAAAGGCTTAAATGGCTTTTTTGACCTAGGTTTGAGGATTGCGCTCAAACAAAATGTCCTAGAACAAAATTTTCAAATGTAACTACTAGATTGTGATACAATACACTATTGGGTGAAGTTTGGTTGACTTCTGCGCAGCGGTTTGGGAGTTAACATCAAAATTACATTTCTCGGCCATATCGCATAGATCTCACTGTGAAAAGGCTTAAATGGCTTTTTTGACCTAAGTTTGAGGATTGCGCTCAAACAAAATGTCCTAGAACAAAATTTTCAAATGTAACTACTAGATTGTGATACAATACACTATTGGGTGAAGTTTGGTTGACTTCTGCGCAGCGGTTTGGGAGTTAACATCAAAATTACATTTCTCGGCCATATCGCATAGATCTCACTGTGAAAAGGCTTAAATGGCTTTTTTGACCTAAGTTTGAGGATTGCGCTCAAACAAAATGTCCTAGAACAAAATTTTCAAATGTAACTACTAGATTGTGATACAATACACTATTGGGTGAAGTTTGGTTGACTTCTGCGCAGCGGTTTGGGAGTTAACATCAAAATTACATTTCTCGGCCATATCGCATAGATCTCACTGTGAAAAGGCTTAAATGACTTTTTTAATTAAGTTTGATGATTGCGTTCAAACAAAATGTCCCAGAACAAAATTTTCAAATGTAACTACTAGATTGTGATACAATACACTATTGGGTGAAGTTTGGTTGACTTCTGCGCAGCGGTTTGGGAGTTAACATCAAAATTACATTTCTCGGCCATATCGCATAGATCTCACTGTGAAAAGGCTTAAATGACTTTTTTAATTAAGTTTGATGATTGCGTTCAAACAAAATGTCCTAGAACAAAATTTTCAAATGTAACTACTAGATTGTGATACAATACACTATTGGGTGAAGTTTGGTTGACTTCTGCGCAGCGGTTTGGGAGTTAACGTCAAAATTACATTTCTCGGCCATATCGCATAGATCTCACTGTGAAAAGGCTTAAATGGCTTTTTTGACCTAAGTTTGAGGATTGCGCTCAAATCAAATGTCCTAGAACCAAATTTCCACATGTAACTACTAGATTGTGATACAATACACTAATGGGTGAAGTTTGGTTTACTTCTGCGCAGCGGTTTGGGAGTTAACATCAAAATTACATTTCTCGGCCATATCGCATAGATCTCACTGTGAAAAGGCTTAAATGGCTTTTTTGACCTAAGTTTAATGATTGCGCTCAAACCAAATGTCCTAGAACGAAATTTTCAAATGTAACTACTAGAATGTGATACAATACACTATTGGGTGAAGTTTGGTTGACTTCTGCGCAGCGGTTTGGGAGTTAACATCAAAATTACATTTCTCGGCCATATCGCATAGATCTCACTGTGAAAAGGCTTAAATGGCTTTTTTGACCTAGGTTTGAGGATTGCGCTCAAACAAAATGTCCTAGAACAAAATTTTCAAATGTAACTACTAGATTGTGATACAATACACTATTGGGTGAAGTTTGGTTGACTTCTGCGCAGCGGTTTGGGAGTTAACATCAAAATTACATTTCTCGGCCATATCGCATAGATCTCACTGTGAAAAGGCTTAAATTGCTTTTTTGACCTAAGTTTGAGGATTGCGCTCAAACAAAATGTCCTAGAACAAAATTTTCAAATGTAACTACTAGATTGTGATACAATACACTATTGGGTGAAGTTTGGTTGACTTCTGCGCAGCGGTTTGGGAGTTAACATCAAAATTACATTTCTCGGCCATATCGCATAGATCTCACTGTGAAAAGGCTTAAATGACTTTTTTAATTAAGTTTGATGATTGCGCTCAAACCAAATGTCCTAGAACGAAATTTTCAAATGTAACTACTAGAATGTGATACAATACACTATTGGGTGAAGTTTGGTTGACTTCTGCGCAGCGGTTTGGGAGTTAACATCAAAATTACATTTCTCGGCCATATCGCATAGATCTCACTGTGAAAAGGCTTAAATGGCTTTTTTGACCTAGGTTTGAGGATTGCGCTCAAACAAAATGTCCTAGAACAAAATTTTCAAATGTAACTACTAGATTGTGATACAATACACTATTGGGTGAAGTTTGGTTGACTTCTGCGCAGCGGTTTGGGAGTTAACATCAAAATTACATTTCTCGGCCATATCGCATAGATCTCACTGTGAAAAGGCTTAAATGACTTTTTTAATTAAGTTTGATGATTGCGTTCAAACAAAATGTCCTAGAACAAAATTTTCAAATGTAACTACTAGATTGTGATACAATACACTATTGGGTGAAGTTTGGTTGACTTCTGCGCAGCGGTTTGGGAGTTAACATCAAAATTACATTTCTCGGCCATATCGCATAGATCTCACTGTGAAAAGGCTTAAATGGCTTTTTTGACCTAAGTTTGAGGATTGCGCTCAAATCAAATGTCCTAGAACCAAATTTCCACATGTAACTACTAGATTGTGATACAATACACTAATGGGTGAAGTTTGGTTTACTTCTGCGCAGAGGTTTGGGAGTTAACATCAAAATTACATTTCTCGGCCATATCGCATAGATCTCACTGTGAAGAGGCTTAAATGGCTTTTTTGACCTAAGTTTAATAATTGCGCTCAAACCAAATGTCCTAAAACTAAATTTCCAAATGTAACTACTAGATTGTGATAAAATACACTATTGGGTGAAGTTTGGTTGACTTCTGCGCAGCGGTTTGGGAGTTAACATCAAAATTACATTTCTCGGCCATATCGCATAGATCTCACTGTGAAAAGGCTTAAATGGCTTTTTTGACCTAAGTTTGAGGATTGCGCTCAAATCAAATGTCCTAGAACCAAATTTCCACATGTAACTACTAGATTGTGATACAATACACTAATGGGTGAAGTTTGGTTGACTTCTGCGCAGCGGTTTGGGAGTTAACATCAAAATTACATTTCTCGGCCATATCGCATAGATCTCACTGTGAAAAGGCTTAAATGACTTTTTTAATTAAGTTTGATGATTGCGTTCAAACAAAATGTCCTAGAACAAAATTTTCAAATGTAACTACTAGATTGTGATACAATACACTATTGGGTGAAGTTTGGTTGACTTCTGCGCAGCGGTTTGGGAGTTAACATCAAAATTACATTTCTCGGCCATATCGCATAGATCTCACTGTGAAAAGGCTTAAATGGCTTTTTTGACCTAAGTTTGAGGATTGCGCTCAAATCAAATGTCCTAGAACCAAATTTCCACATGTAACTACTAGATTGTGATACAATACACTAATGGGTGAAGTTTGGTTTACTTCTGCGCAGAGGTTTGGGAGTTAACATCAAAATTACATTTCTCGGCCATATCGCATAGATCTCACTGTGAAGAGGCTTAAATGGCTTTTTTGACCTAAGTTTAATAATTGCGCTCAAACCAAATGTCCTAAAACTAAATTTCCAAATGTAACTACTAGATTGTGATAAAATACACTATTGGGTGAAGTTTGGTTGACTTCTGCGCAGCGGTTTGGGAGTTAACATCAAAATTACATTTCTCGGCCATATCGCATAGATCTCACTGTGAAAAGGCTTAAATGGCTTTTTTGACCTAAGTTTGAGGATTGCGCTCAAATCAAATGTCCTAGAACCAAATTTCCACATGTAACTACTAGATTGTGATACAATACACTAATGGGTGAAGTTTGGTTGACTTCTGCGCAGCGGTTTGGGAGTTAACATCAAAATTACATTTCTCGGCCATATCACATAGATCTCACTGTGAAAAGGCTTAAATGACTTTTTTAATTAAGTTTGATGATTGCGCTCAAACAAAATTTCCTAGAACAAAATTTTCAAATGTAACTACTAGATTGTGATACAATGCACTATTGGGTGAAGTTTGGTTGACTTCTGCGCAGCGGTTTAGGAGTTAACATCAAAATTACATTTCTCGGCCATATCGCATAGATCTCACTGTGAAAAGGCTTAAATGACTTTTTTAATTAAGTTTGATGATTGCGTTCAAACAAAATGTCCTAGAACAAAATTTTCAAATGTAACTACTAGATTGTGATACAATACACTATTGGGTGAAGTTTAGTTGACTTCTGCGCAGCGGTTTGGGAGTTAACATCAAAATTACATTTCTTGGCCATATCGCATAGATCTCACTGTGAAAAGGCTTAAATGACTTTTTTAATTAAGTTTAATGATTGCGCTCAAACCAAATGTCCTAGAACGAAATTTTCAAATGTAACTACTAGAATGTGATACAATACACTATTGGGTGAAGTTTGGTTTACTTCTGCGCAGCGGTTTGGGAGTTAACATCAAAATTACATTTCTCGGCCATATCGCATAGATCTCACTGTGAAAAGGCTTAAATGACTTTTTTAATTAAGTTTGATGATTGCGTTCAAACAAAATGTCCCAGAACAAAATTTTCAAATGTAACTACTAGATTGTGATACAATACACTATTGGGTGAAGTTTGGTTGACTTCTGCGCAGCGGTTTGGGAGTTAACATCAAAATTACATTTCTCGGCCATATCGCATAGATCTCACTGTGAAAAGGCTTAAATGACTTTTTTAATTAAGTTTGATGATTGCGTTCAAACAAAATGTCCTAGAACAAAATTTTCAAATGTAACTACTAGATTGTGATACAATACACTATTGGGTGAAGTTTGGTTGACTTCTGCGCAGCGGTTTGGGAGTTAACGTCAAAATTACATTTCTCGGCCATATCGCATAGATCTCACTGTGAAAAGGCTTAAATGGCTTTTTTGACCTAAGTTTGAGGATTGCGCTCAAATCAAATGTCCTAGAACCAAATTTCCACATGTAACTACTAGATTGTGATACAATACACTAATGGGTGAAGTTTGGTTTACTTCTGCGCAGCGGTTTGGGATTTAACATCAAAATTACATTTCTCGGCCATATCGCATAGATCTCACTGTGAAAAGGCTTAAATGGCTTTTTTGACCTAAGTTTGAGGATTGCGCTCAAATCAAATGTCCTAGAACCAAATTTCCACATGTAACTACTAGATTGTGATACAATACACTAATGGGTGAAGTTTGGTTTACTTCTGCGCAGCGGTTTGGGAGTTAACATCAAAATTACATTTCTCGGCCATATCGCATAGATCTCACTGTGAAAAGGCTTAAATGGCTTTTTTGACCTAAGTTTGAGGATTGCGCTCAAACAAAATGTCCTAGAACAAAATTTTCAAATGTAACTACTAGATTGTGATACAATACACTATTGGGTGAAGTTTGGTTTACTTCTGCGCAGCGGTTTGGGAGTTAACATCAAAATTACATTTCTCGGCCATATCGCATAGATCTCACTGTGAAAAGGCTTAAATGACTTTTTTAATTAAGTTTGATGATTGCGTTCAAACAAAATGTCCCAGAACAAAATTTTCAAATGTAACTACTAGATTGTGATACAATACACTATTGGGTGAAGTTTGGTTGACTTCTGCGCAGCGGTTTGGGAGTTAACATCAAAATTACATTTCTCGGCCATATCGCATAGATCTCACTGTGAAAAGGCTTAAATGACTTTTTTAATTAAGTTTGATGATTGCGTTCAAACAAAATGTCCTAGAACAAAATTTTCAAATGTAACTACTAGATTGTGATACAATACACTATTGGGTGAAGTTTGGTTGACTTCTGCGCAGCGGTTTGGGAGTTAACATCAAAATTACATTTCTCGGCCATATCGCATAGATCTCACTGTGAAAAGGCTTAAATGGCTTTTTTGACCTAAGTTTGAGGATTGCGCTCAAATCAAATGTCCTAGAACCAAATTTCCACATGTAACTACTAGATTGTGATACAATACACTAATGGGTGAAGTTTGGTTTACTTCTGCGCAGCGGTTTGGGAGTTAACATCAAAATTACATTTCTCGGCCATATCGCATAGATCTCACTGTGAAAAGGCTTAAATGGCTTTTTTGACCAAAGTTTAATGATTGCGCTCAAACCAAATGTCCTAGAACGAAATTTTCAAATGTAACTACTAGAATGTGATACAATACACTATTGGGTGAAGTTTGGTTGACTTCTGCGCAGCGGTTTGGGAGTTAACATCAAAATTACATTTCTCGGCCATATCGCATAGATCTCACTGTGAAAAGGCTTAAATGGCTTTTTTGACCTAGGTTTGAGGATTGCGCTCAAACAAAATGTCCTAGAACAAAATTTTCAAATGTAACTACTAGATTGTGATACAATACACTATTGGGTGAAGTTTGGTTGACTTCTGCGCAGCGGTTTGGGAGTTAACCTCAAAATTACATTTCTCGGCCATATCGCATAGATCTCACTGTGAAAAGGCTTAAATGACTTTTTTAATTAAGTTTGATGATTGCGTTCAAACAAAATGTCCTAGAACAAAATTTTCAAATGTAACTACTAGATTGTGATACAATACACTATTGGGTGAAGTTTGGTTGACTTCTGCGCAGCGGTTTGGGAGTTAACATCAAAATTACATTTCTCGGCCATATCGCATAGATCTCACTGTGAAAAGGCTTAAATGGCTTTTTTGACCTAAGTTTGAGGATTGCGCTCAAACAAAATGTCCTAGAACAAAATTTTCAAATGTAACTACTAGATTGTGATACAATACACTATTGGGTGAAGTTTGGTTGACTTCTGCGCAGCGGTTTGGGAGTTAACATCAAAATTACATTTCTCGGCCATATCGCATAGATCTCACTGTGAAAAGGCTTAAATGACTTTTTTAATTAAGTTTGATGATTGCGTTCAAACAAAATGTCCCAGAACAAAATTTTCAAATGTAACTACTAGATTGTGATACAATACACTATTGGGTGAAGTTTGGTTGACTTCTGCGCAGCGGTTTGGGAGTTAACATCAAAATTACATTTCTCGGCCATATCGCATAGATCTCACTGTGAAAAGGCTTAAATGACTTTTTTAATTAAGTTTGATGATTGCGTTCAAACAAAATTTCCTAGAACAAAATTTTCAAATGTAACTACTAGATTGTGATACAATACACTATTGGGTGAAGTTTGGTTGACTTCTGCGCAGCGGTTTGGGAGTTAACGTCAAAATTACATTTCTCGGCCATATCGCATAGATCTCACTGTGAAAAGGCTTAAATGGCTTTTTTGACCTAAGTTTGAGGATTGCGCTCAAATCAAATGTCCTAGAACCAAATTTCCACATGTAACTACTAGATTGTGATACAATACACTAATGGGTGAAGTTTGGTTTACTTCTGCGCAGCGGTTTGGGAGTTAACATCAAAATTACATTTCTCGGCCATATCGCATAGATCTCACTGTGAAAAGGCTTAAATGGCTTTTTTGACCTAAGTTTAATAATTGCGCTCAAACCAAATGTCCTAAAACTAAATTTCCAAATGTAACTACTAGATTGTGATAAAATACACTATTGGGTGAAGTTTGGTTGACTTCTGCGCAGCGGTTTGGGAGTTAACATCAAAATTACATTTCTCGGCCATATCGCATAGATCTCACTGTGAAAAGGCTTAAATGGCTTTTTTGACCTAAGTTTGAGGATTGCGCTCAAATCAAATGTCCTAGAACCAAATTTCCACATGTAACTACTAGATTGTGATACAATACACTAATGGGTGAAGTTTGGTTGACTTCTGCGCAGCGGTTTGGGAGTTAACATCAAAATTACATTTCTCGGCCATATCGCATAGATCTCACTGTGAAAAGGCTTAAATGACTTTTTTAATTAAGTTTGATGATTGCGCTCAAACAAAATTTCCTAGAACAAAATTTTCAAATGTAACTACTAGATTGTGATACAATACACTATTGGGTGAAGTTTGGTTGACTTCTGCGCAGCGGTTTGGGAGTTAACATCAAAATTACATTTCTCGGCCATATCGCATAGATCTCACTGTGAAAAGGCTTAAATGACTTTTTTAATTAAGTTTGATGATTGCGTTCAAACAAAATGTCCTAGAACAAAATTTTCAAATGTAACTACTAGATTGTGATACAATACACTATTGGGTGAAGTTTGGTTGACTTCTGCGCAGCGGTTTGGGAGTTAACATCAAAATTACATTTCTCGGCCATATCGCATAGATCTCACTGTGAAAAGGCTTAAATGGCTTTTTTGACCTAAGTTTGAGGATTGCGCTCAAACAAAATGTCCTAGAACAAAATTTTCAAATGTAACTACTAGATTGTGATACAATACACTATTGGGTGAAGTTTGGTTGACTTCTGCGCAGCGGTTTGGGAGTTAACATCAAAATTACATTTCTCGGCCATATCGCATAGATCTCACTGTGAAAAGGCTTAAATGGCTTTTTTGACCTAAGTTTGAGGATTGCGCTCAAACAAAATGTCCTAGAACAAAATTTTCAAATGTAACTACTAGATTGTGATACAATACACTATTGGGTGAAGTTTGGTTGACTTCTGCGCAGCGGTTTGGGAGTTAACATCAAAATTACATTTCTCGGCCATATCGCATAGATCTCACTGTGAAAAGGCTTAAATGACTTTTTTAATTAAGTTTGATGATTGCGTTCAAACAAAATGTCCCAGAACAAAATTTTCAAATGTAACTACTAGATTGTGATACAATACACTATTGGGTGAAGTTTGGTTGACTTCTGCGCAGCGGTTTGGGAGTTAACATCAAAATTACATTTCTCGGCCATATCGCATAGATCTCACTGTGAAAAGGCTTAAATGACTTTTTTAATTAAGTTTGATGATTGCGTTCAAACAAAATGTCCTAGAACAAAATTTTCAAATGTAACTACTAGATTGTGATACAATACACTATTGGGTGAAGTTTGGTTGACTTCTGCGCAGCGGTTTGGGAGTTAACGTCAAAATTACATTTCTCGGCCATATCGCATAGATCTCACTGTGAAAAGGCTTAAATGGCTTTTTTGACCTAAGTTTGAGGATTGCGCTCAAATCAAATGTCCTAGAACCAAATTTCCACATGTAACTACTAGATTGTGATACAATACACTAATGGGTGAAGTTTGGTTTACTTCTGCGCAGCGGTTTGGGAGTTAACATCAAAATTACATTTCTCGGCCATATCGCATAGATCTCACTGTGAAAAGGCTTAAATGGCTTTTTTGACCTAAGTTTAATGATTGCGCTCAAACCAAATGTCCTAGAACGAAATTTTCAAATGTAACTACTAGATTGTGATACAATACACTAATGGGTGAAGTTTGGTTTACTTCTGCGCAGCGGTTTGGGAGTTAACATCAAAATTACATTTCTCGGCCATATCGCATAGATCTCACTGTGAAAAGGCTTAAATGGCTTTTTTGACCTAAGTTTAAAGATTGCGCTCAAACCAAATGTCCTAGAACGAAATTTTCAAATGTAACTACTAGAATGTGATACAATACACTATTGGGTGAAGTTTGGTTGACTTCTGCGCAGCGGTTTGGGAGTTAACATCAAAATTACATTTCTCGGCCATATCGCATAGATCTCACTGTGAAAAGGCTTAAATGGCTTTTTTGACCTAGGTTTGAGGATTGCGCTCAAACAAAATGTCCTAGAACAAAATTTTCAAATGTAACTACTAGATTGTGATACAATACACTATTGGGTGAAGTTTGGTTGACTTCTGCGCAGCGGTTTGGGAGTTAACATCAAAATTACATTTCTCGGCCATATCGCATAGATCTCACTGTGAAAAGGCTTAAATGGCTTTTTTGACCTAAGTTTGAGGATTGCGCTCAAACAAAATGTCCTAGAACAAAATTTTCAAATGTAACTACTAGATTGTGATACAATACACTATTGGGTGAAGTTTGGTTGACCTCTGCGCAGCGGTTTGGGAGTTAACATCAAAATTACATTTCTCGGCCATATCGCATAGATCTCACTGTGAAAAGGCTTAAATGGCTTTTTTGACCTAAGTTTGAGGATTGCGCTCAAACAAAATGTCCTAGAACAAAATTTTCAAATGTAACTACTAGATTGTGATACAATACACTATTGGGTGAAGTTTGGTTGACTTCTGCGCAGCGGTTTGGGAGTTAACATCAAAATTACATTTCTCGGCCATATCGCATAGATCTCACTGTGAAAAGGCTTAAATGACTTTTTTAATTAAGTTTGATGATTGCGTTCAAACAAAATGTCCCAGAACAAAATTTTCAAATGTAACTACTAGATTGTGATACAATACACTATTGGGTGAAGTTTGGTTGACTTCTGCGCAGCGGTTTGGGAGTTAACATCAAAATTACATTTCTCGGCCATATCGCATAGATCTCACTGTGAAAAGGCTTAAATGACTTTTTTAATTAAGTTTGATGATTGCGTTCAAACAAAATGTCCTAGAACAAAATTTTCAAATGTAACTACTAGATTGTGATACAATACACTATTGGGTGAAGTTTGGTTGACTTCTGCGCAGCGGTTTGGGAGTTAACGTCAAAATTACATTTCTCGGCCATATCGCATAGATCTCACTGTGAAAAGGCTTAAATGACTTTTTTAATTAAGTTTAATGATTGCGCTCAAACCAAATGTCCTAGAACGAAATTTTCAAATGTAACTACTAGAATGTGATACAATACACTATTGGGTGAAGTTTGGTTTACTTCTGCGCAGCGGTTTGGGAGTTAACATCAAAATTACATTTCTCGGCCATATCGCATAGATCTCACTGTGAAAAGGCTTAAATGACTTTTTTAATTAAGTTTAATGATTGCGCTCAAACCAAATGTCCTAGAACAAAATTTTCAAATGTAACTACTAGATTGTGATACAATACACTATTGGGTGAAGTTTGGTTGACTTCTGCGCAGCGGTTTGGGAGTTAACGTCAAAATTACATTTCTCGGCCATATCGCATAGATCTCACTGTGAAAAGGCTTAAATGGCTTTTTTGACCTAAGTTTGAGGATTGCGCTCAAATCAAATGTCCTAGAACCAAATTTCCACATGTAACTACTAGATTGTGATACAATACACTAATGGGTGAAGTTTGGTTTACTTCTGCGCAGCGGTTTGGGAGTTAACATCAAAATTACATTTCTCGGCCATATCGCATAGATCTCACTGTGAAAAGGCTTAAATGGCTTTTTTGACCTAAGTTTAAAGATTGCGCTCAAACCAAATGTCCTAGAACGAAATTTTCAAATGTAACTACTAGAATGTGATACAATACACTATTGGGTGAAGTTTGGTTGACTTCTGCGCAGCGGTTTGGGAGTTAACATCAAAATTACATTTCTCGGCCATATCGCATAGATCTCACTGTGAAAAGGCTTAAATGGCTTTTTTGACCTAGGTTTGAGGATTGCGCTCAAACAAAATGTCCTAGAACAAAATTTTCAAATGTAACTACTAGATTGTGATACAATACACTATTGGGTGAAGTTTGGTTGACTTCTGCGCAGCGGTTTGGGAGTTAACATCAAAATTACATTTCTCGGCCATATCGCATAGATCTCACTGTGAAAAGGCTTAAATGACTTTTTTAATTAAGTTTGATGATTGCGTTCAAACAAAATGTCCTAGAACAAAATTTTCAAATGTAACTACTAGATTGTGATACAATACACTATTGGGTGAAGTTTGGTTGACTTCTGCGCAGCGGTTTGGGAGTTAACATCAAAATTACATTTCTCGGCCATATCGCATAGATCTCACTGTGAAAAGGCTTAAATGGCTTTTTTGACCTAAGTTTGAGGATTGCGCTCAAACAAAATGTCCTAGAACAAAATTTTCAAATGTAACTACTAGATTGTGATACAATACACTATTGGGTGAAGTTTGGTTGACTTCTGCGCAGCGGTTTGGGAGTTAACATCAAAATTACATTTCTCGGCCATATCGCATAGATCTCACTGTGAAAAGGCTTAAATGGCTTTTTTGACCTAAGTTTGAGGATTGCGCTCAAACAAAATGTCCTAGAACAAAATTTTCAAATGTAACTACTAGATTGTGATACAATACACTATTGGGTGAAGTTTGGTTGACTTCTGCGCAGCGGTTTGGGAGTTAACATCAAAATTACATTTCTCGGCCATATCGCATAGATCTCACTGTGAAAAGGCTTAAATGACTTTTTTAATTAAGTTTGATGATTGCGTTCAAACAAAATGTCCCAGAACAAAATTTTCAAATGTAACTACTAGATTGTGATACAATACACTATTGGGTGAAGTTTGGTTGACTTCTGCGCAGCGGTTTGGGAGTTAACATCAAAATTACATTTCTCGGCCATATCGCATAGATCTCACTGTGAAAAGGCTTAAATGACTTTTTTAATTAAGTTTGATGATTGCGTTCAAACAAAATGTCCTAGAACAAAATTTTCAAATGTAACTACTAGATTGTGATACAATACACTATTGGGTGAAGTTTGGTTGACTTCTGCGCAGCGGTTTGGGAGTTAACGTCAAAATTACATTTCTCGGCCATATCGCATAGATCTCACTGTGAAAAGGCTTAAATGGCTTTTTTGACCTAAGTTTGAGGATTGCGCTCAAATCAAATGTCCTAGAACCAAATTTCCACATGTAACTACTAGATTGTGATACAATACACTAATGGGTGAAGTTTGGTTTACTTCTGCGCAGCGGTTTGGGAGTTAACATCAAAATTACATTTCTCGGCCATATCGCATAGATCTCACTGTGAAAAGGCTTAAATGGCTTTTTTGACCTAAGTTTAATGATTGCGCTCAAACCAAATGTCCTAGAACGAAATTTTCAAATGTAACTACTAGATTGTGATACAATACACTAATGGGTGAAGTTTGGTTTACTTCTGCGCAGCGGTTTGGGAGTTAACATCAAAATTACATTTCTCGGCCATATCGCATAGATCTCACTGTGAAAAGGCTTAAATGGCTTTTTTGACCTAAGTTTAAAGATTGCGCTCAAACCAAATGTCCTAGAACGAAATTTTCAAATGTAACTACTAGAATGTGATACAATACACTATTGGGTGAAGTTTGGTTGACTTCTGCGCAGCGGTTTGGGAGTTAACATCAAAATTACATTTCTCGGCCATATCGCATAGATCTCACTGTGAAAAGGCTTAAATGGCTTTTTTGACCTAGGTTTGAGGATTGCGCTCAAACAAAATGTCCTAGAACAAAATTTTCAAATGTAACTACTAGATTGTGATACAATACACTATTGGGTGAAGTTTGGTTGACTTCTGCGCAGCGGTTTGGGAGTTAACATCAAAATTACATTTCTCGGCCATATCGCATAGATCTCACTGTGAAAAGGCTTAAATGGCTTTTTTGACCTAAGTTTGAGGATTGCGCTCAAACAAAATGTCCTAGAACAAAATTTTCAAATGTAACTACTAGATTGTGATACAATACACTATTGGGTGAAGTTTGGTTGACTTCTGCGCAGCGGTTTGGGAGTTAACATCAAAATTACATTTCTCGGCCATATCGCATAGATCTCACTGTGAAAAGGCTTAAATGGCTTTTTTGACCTAAGTTTGAGGATTGCGCTCAAACAAAATGTCCTAGAACAAAATTTTCAAATGTAACTACTAGATTGTGATACAATACACTATTGGGTGAAGTTTGGTTGACTTCTGCGCAGCGGTTTGGGAGTTAACATCAAAATTACATTTCTCGGCCATATCGCATAGATCTCACTGTGAAAAGGCTTAAATGACTTTTTTAATTAAGTTTGATGATTGCGTTCAAACAAAATGTCCCAGAACAAAATTTTCAAATGTAACTACTAGATTGTGATACAATACACTATTGGGTGAAGTTTGGTTGACTTCTGCGCAGCGGTTTGGGAGTTAACATCAAAATTACATTTCTCGGCCATATCGCATAGATCTCACTGTGAAAAGGCTTAAATGACTTTTTTAATTAAGTTTGATGATTGCGTTCAAACAAAATGTCCTAGAACAAAATTTTCAAATGTAACTACTAGATTGTGATACAATACACTATTGGGTGAAGTTTGGTTGACTTCTGCGCAGCGGTTTGGGAGTTAACGTCAAAATTACATTTCTCGGCCATATCGCATAGATCTCACTGTGAAAAGGCTTAAATGGCTTTTTTGACCTAAGTTTGAGGATTGCGCTCAAATCAAATGTCCTAGAACCAAATTTCCACATGTAACTACTAGATTGTGATACAATACACTAATGGGTGAAGTTTGGTTTACTTCTGCGCAGCGGTTTGGGAGTTAACATCAAAATTACATTTCTCGGCCATATCGCATAGATCTCACTGTGAAAAGGCTTAAATGGCTTTTTTGACCTAAGTTTAATGATTGCGCTCAAACCAAATGTCCTAGAACGAAATTTTCAAATGTAACTACTAGAATGTGATACAATACACTATTGGGTGAAGTTTGGTTGACTTCTGCGCAGCGGTTTGGGAGTTAACATCAAAATTACATTTCTCGGCCATATCGCATAGATCTCACTGTGAAAAGGCTTAAATGGCTTTTTTGACCTAGGTTTGAGGATTGCGCTCAAACAAAATGTCCTAGAACAAAATTTTCAAATGTAACTACTAGATTGTGATACAATACACTATTGGGTGAAGTTTGGTTGACTTCTGCGCAGCGGTTTGGGAGTTAACATCAAAATTACATTTCTCGGCCATATCGCATAGATCTCACTGTGAAAAGGCTTAAATGACTTTTTTAAGTTTGATGATTGCGTTCAAACAAAATGTCCTAGAACAAAATTTTCAAATGTAACTACTAGATTGTGATACAATACACTATTGGGTGAAGTTTGGTTGACTTCTGCGCAGCGGTTTGGGAGTTAACATCAAAATTACATTTCTCGGCCATATCGCATAGATCTCACTGTGAAAAGGCTTAAATGGCTTTTTTGACCTAAGTTTGAGGATTGCGCTCAAATCAAATGTCCTAGAACCAAATTTCCACATGTAACTACTAGATTGTGATACAATACACTAATGGGTGAAGTTTGGTTTACTTCTGCGCAGAGGTTTGGGAGTTAACATCAAAATTACATTTCTCGGCCATATCGCATAGATCTCACTGTGAAAAGGCTTAAATGGCTTTTTTGACCTAAGTTTAATAATTGCGCTCAAACCAAATGTCCTAAAACTAAATTTCCAAATGTAACTACTAGATTGTGATAAAATACACTATTGGGTGAAGTTTGGTTGACTTCTGCGCAGCGGTTTGGGAGTTAACATCAAAATTACATTTCTCGGCCATATCGCATAGATCTCACTGTGAAAAGGCTTAAATGGCTTTTTTGACCTAAGTTTGAGGATTGCGCTCAAATCAAATGTCCTAGAACCAAATTTCCACATGTAACTACTAGATTCTGATACAATACACTAATGGGTGAAGTTTGGTTGACTTCTGCGCAGCGGTTTGGGAGTTAACATCAAAATTACATTTCTCGGCCATATCGCATAGATCTCACTGTGAAAAGGCTTAAATGACTTTTTTAATTAAGTTTGATGATTGCGCTCAAACAAAATTTCCTAGAACAAAATTTTCAAATGTAACTACTAGATTGTGATACAATACACTATTGGGTGAAGTTTGGTTGACTTCTGCGCAGCGGTTTAGGAGTTAACATCAAAATTACATTTCTCGGCCATATCGCATAGATCTCACTGTGAAAAGGCTTAAATGACTTTTTTAATTAAGTTTGATGATTGCGTTCAAACAAAATGTCCTAGAACAAAATTTTCAAATGTAACTACTAGATTGTGATACAATACACTATTGGGTGAAGTTTAGTTGACTTCTGCGCAGCGGTTTGGGAGTTAACATCAAAATTACATTTCTTGGCCATATCGCATAGATCTCACTGTGAAAAGGCTTAAATGACTTTTTTAATTAAGTTTAATGATTGCGCTCAAACCAAATGTCCTAGAACGAAATTTTCAAATGTAACTACTAGAATGTGATACAATACACTATTGGGTGAAGTTTAGTTGACTTCTGCGCAGCGGTTTGGGATTTAACATCAAAATTACATTTCTTGGCCATATCGCATAGATCTCACTGTGAAAAGGCTTAAATGGCTTTTTTGACCTAAGTTTGAGGATTGCGCTCAAATGAAATGTCCTAGAACCAAATTTCCACATGTAACTACTAGATTGTGATACAATACACTAATGGGTGAAGTTTGGTTTACTTCTGCGCAGCGGTTTGGGAGTTAACATCAAAATTACATTTCTCGGCCATATCGCATAGATCTCACTGTGAAAAGGCTTAAATGGCTTTTTTGACCTAAGTTTAATAATTGCGCTCAAACCAAATGTCCTAGAACGAAATTTTCAAATGTAACTACTAGATTGTGATACAATACACTATTGGGTGAAGTTTGGTTGACTTCTGCGCAGCGGTTTGGGAGTTAACATCAAAATTACATTTCTCGGCCATATCGCATAGATCTCACTGTGAAAAGGCTTAAATGGCTTTTTTGACCTAAGTTTGAGGATTGCGCTTAAATCAAATGTCCTATAACCAAATTTCCACATGTAACTACTAGATTGTGATACAATACACTAATGGGTGAAGTTTGGTTGACTTCTGCGCAGCGGTTTGGGAGTTAACATCAAAATTACATTTCTCGGCCATATCGCATAGATCTCACTGTGAAAAGGCTTAAATGACTTTTTTAATTAAGTTTGATGATTGCGCTCAAACAAAATTTCCTAGAACAAAATTTTCAAATGTAACTACTAGATTGTGATACAATACACTATTGGGTGAAGTTTGGTTGACTTCTGCGCAGCGGTTTGGGAGTTAACATCAAAATTACATTTCTCGGCCATATCGCATAGATCTCACTGTGAAAAGGCTTAAATGGCTTTTTTGACCTAAGTTTAATGATTGCGCTCAAACCAAATGTCCTAGAACGAAATTTTCAAATGTAACTACTAGAATGTGATACAATACACTATTGGGTGAAGTTTGGTTGACTTCCGCGCAGCGGTTTGGGAGTTAACATCAAAATTACATTTCTCGGCCATATCGCATAGATCTCACTGTGAAAAGGCTTAAATGACTTTTTTAATTAAGTTTGATGATTGCGTTCAAACAAAATGTCCTAAAACAAAATTTTCAAATGTAACTATTAGATTGTGATACAATACCCTATTGGGTGAAGTTTGGTTGACTTCTGCGCAGCGGTTTGGGAGTTAACATCAAAATTACATTTCTCGGCCATATCGCATAGATCTCACTGTGAAAAGGCTTAAATGGCTTTTTTAACCTAAGTTTGAGGATTGCGCTCAAATCAAATGTCCTAGAACCAAATTTCCACATGTAACTACTAGATTGAGATACAATACACTAATGGGTGAAGTTTGGTTTACTTCTGCGCAGCGGTTTGGGAGTTAACATCAAAATTACATTTCTCGGCCATATCGCATAGATCTCACTGTGAAAAGGCTTAAATGGCTTTTTTGACCTAAGTTTGAGGATTGCGCTCAAATCAAATGTCATAGAACCAAATTTCCACATGTAATTACTAGATTGTGATACAATACACTAATGGGTGAAGTTTGGTTGACTTCTGCGCAGCGGTTTGGGAGTTAACATCAAAATTACATTTCTCGGCCATATCGCATAGATCTCACTGTGAAAAGGCTTAAATGACTTTTTTAATTAAGTTTAATGATTGCGCTCAAACCAAATGTCCTAGAACGAAATTTTCAAATGTAACTACTAGAATGTGATACAATACACTATTGGGTGAAGTTTGGTTGACTTCTGCGCAGCGGTTTGGGAGTTAACATCAAAATTACATTTCTCGGCCATATCGCATAGATCTCACTGTGAAAAGGCTTAAATGGCTTTTTTGACCTAAGTTTGAGGATTGCGCTCAAATCAAATGTCTTAGAACCAAAATTCCACATGTAACTACTAGATTGTGATACAATACACTAATGGGTGAAGTTTGGTTGACTTCTGCGCAGCGGTTTGGGAGTTAACATCAAAATTACATTTCTCGGCCATATCGCATAGATCTCACTGTGAAAAGGCTTAAATGACTTTTTTAATTAAGTTTGATGATTGCGTTAAAAAAAAATGTCCTAGAACAAAATTTTCAAATGTAACTACTAGATTGTGATACAATACACTATTGGGTGAAGTTTGGTTGACTTCTGCGCAGCGGTTTGGGAGTTAACATCAAAATTACATTTCTCGGCCATATCGCATAGATCTCACTGTGAAAAGGCTTAAATGACTTTTTTAATTAAGTTTGATGATTGCGTTCAAACAAAATGTCCTAAAACAAAATTTTCAAATGTAACTACTAGATTGTGATACAATACACTATTGGGTGAAGTTTGGTTGACTTCTGCGCAGCGGTTTGGGAGTTGACATCAAAATTACATTTCTCGGCCATATCGCATAGATCTCACTGTGAAAAGGCTTAAATGGCTTTTTTGACCTAAGTTTGAGGATTGCGCTCAAATCAAATGTCCTAGAACCAAATTTCCACATGTAACTACTAGATTGTGATACAATACACTAATGGGTGAAGTTTGGTTTACTTCTGCGCAGCGGTTTGGGAGTTAACATCAAAATTACATTTCTCGGCCATATCGCATAGATCTCACTGTGAAAAGGCTTAAATGGCTTTTTTGACCTAAGTTTGAGGATTGCGCTCAAATCAAATGTCCTAGAACCAAATTTCCACATGTAATTACTAGATTGTGATACATTACACTAATGGGTGAAGTTTGGTTGACTTCTGCGCAGCGGTTTGGGAGTTAACATCAAAATTACATTTCTCGGCCATATCGCATAGATCTCACTGTGAAAAGGCTTAAATGACTTTTTTAATTAAGTTTAATGATTGCGCTCAAACCAAATGTCCTAGAACGAAATTTTCAAATGTAACTACTAGAATGTGATACAATACACTATTGGGTGAAGTTTGGTTGACTTCTGCGCAGCGGTTTGGGAGTTAACATCAAAATTACATTTCTCGGCCATATCGCATAGATCTCACTGTGAAAAGGCTTAAATGGCTTTTTTGACCTAAGTTTGAGGATTGCGCTCAAATCAAATGTCTTAGAACCAAAATTCCACATGTAACTACTAGATTGTGATACAATACACTAATGGGTGAAGTTTGGTTGACTTCTGCGCAGCGGTTTGGGAGTTAACATCAAAATTACATTTCTCGGCCATATCGCATAGATCTCACTGTGAAAAGGCTTAAATGACTTTTTTAATTAAGTTTGATGATTGCGTTCAAACAAAATGTCCTAGAACAAAATTTTCAAATGTAACTACTAGATTGTGATACAATACACTATTGGGTGAAGTTTGGTTGACTTCTGCGCAGCGGTTTGGGAGTTAACATCAAAATTACATTTCTCGGCCATATCGCATAGATCTCACTGTGAAAAGGCTTAAATGCCTTTTTTGACCTAAGTTTGAGGATTGCGCTCAAATCAAATGTCCTAGAACCAAATTTCCACATGTAACTACTAGATTGTGATACAATACACTAATGGGTGAAGTTTGGTTTACTTCTGCGCAGCGGTTTGGGAGTTAACATCAAAATTACATTTCTCGGCCATATCGCATAGATCTCACTGTGAAAAGGCTTAAATGGCTTTTTTGACCTAAGTTTAATGATTGCGCTCAAACCAAATGTCCTAGAACGAAATTTTCAAATGTAACTACTAGAATGTGATACAATACACTATTGGGTGAAGTTTGGTTGACTTCTGCGCAGAGGTTTGGGAGTTAACATCAAAATTACATTTCTCGGCCATATCGCATAGATCTCACTGTGAAAAGGCTTAAATGGCTTTTTTGATCTAAGTTTGAGGATTGCGCTCAAATCAAATGTCCTAGAACCAAATTTCCACATGTAACTACTAGATTGTGATACAATACACAAATGGGTGAAGTTTGGTTTACTTCTGCGCAGCGGTTTGGGAGTTAACATCAAAATTACATTTCTCGGCCATATCGCATAGATCTCACTGTGAAAAGGCTTAAATGGCTTTTTTGACCTAAGTTTGAGGATTGCGCTCAAATCAAATGTCCTAGAACCAAATTTCCACATGTAATTACTAGATTGTGATACAATACACTAATGGGTGAAGTTTGGTTGACTTCTGCGCAGCGGTTTGGGAGTTAACATCAAAATTACATTTCTCGGCCATATCGCATAGATCTCACTGTGAAAAGGCTTAAATGACTTTTTTAATTAAGTTTAATGATTGCGCTCAAACCAAATGTCCTAGAACGAAATTTTCAAATGTAACTACTAGAATGTGATACAATACACTATTGGGTGAAGTTTAGTTGACTTCTGCGCAGCGGTTTGGGAGTTAACATCAAAATTACATTTCTCGGCCATATCGCATAGATCTCACTGTGAAAAGGCTTAAATGGCTTATTTGACCTAAGTTTAATGATTGCGCTCAAACCAAATGTCCTAGAACGAAATTTTCAAATGTAACTACTAGAATGTGATACAATACACTATTGGGTGAAGTTTGGTTGACTTCTGCGCAGCGGTTTGGGAGTTAACATCAAAATTACATTTCTCGGCCATATCGCATAGATCTCACTGTGAAAAGGCTTAAATGGCTTTTTTGACCTAAGTTTGAGGATTTCGCTCAAATCAAATGTCTTAGAACCAAATTTCCACATGTAACTACTAGATTGTGATACAATACACTAATGGGTGAAGTTTGGTTGACTTCTGCGCAGCGGTTTGGGAGTTAACATCAAAATTACATTTCTCGGCCATATCGCATAGATCTCACTGTGAAAAGGCTTAAATGACTTTTTTAATTAAGTTTGATGATTGCGTTCAAACAAAATGTCCTAGAACAAAATTTTCAAATGTAACTACTAGATTGTGATACAATACACTATTGGGTGAAGTTTGGTTGACTTCTGCGCAGCGGTTTGGGAGTTAACATCAAAATTACATTTCTCGGCCATATCGCATAGATCTCACTGTGAAAAGGCTTAAATGACTTTTTTAATTAAGTTTAATGATTGCGCTCAAACCAAATGTCCTAGAACGAAATTTTCAAATGTAACTACTAGAATGTGATACAATACACTATTGGGTGAAGTTTGGTTGACTTCTGCGCAGCGGTTTGGGAGTTAACATCAAAATTACATTTCTCGGCCATATCGCATAGATCTCACTGTGAAAAGGCTTAAATGGCTTTTTTGACCTAAGTTTGAGGATTGCGCTCAAATCAAATGTCTTAGAACCAAAATTCCACATGTAACTACTAGATTGTGATACAATACACTAATGGGTGAAGTTTGGTTGACTTCTGCGCAGCGGTTTGGGAGTTAACATCAAAATTACATTTCTCGGCCATATCGCATAGATCTCACTGTGAAAAGGCTTAAATGACTTTTTTAATTAAGTTTGATGATTGCGTTCAAACAAAATGTCCTAGAACAAAATTTTCAAATGTAACTACTAGATTGTGATACAATACACTATTGGGTGAAGTTTGGTTGACTTCTGCGCAGCGGTTTGGGAGTTAACATCAAAATTACATTTCTCGGCCATATCGCATAGATCTCACTGTGAAAAGGCTTAAATGGCTTTTTTGACCTAAGTTTGAGGATTGCGCTCAAATCAAATGTCCTAGAACCAAATTTCCACATGTAACTACTAGATTGTGATACAATACACTAATGGGTGAAGTTTGGTTTACTTCTGCGCAGCGGTTTGGGAGTTAACATCAAAATTACATTTCTCGGCCATATCGCATAGATCTCACTGTGAAAAGGCTTAAATGGCTTTTTTGACCTAAGTTTAATGATTGCGCTCAAACCAAATGTCCTAGAACGAAATTTTCAAATGTAACTACTAGAATGTGATACAATACACTATTGGGTGAAGTTTGGTTGACTTATGCGCAGCGGTTTGGGAGTTAACATCAAAATTACATTTCTCGGCCATATCGCATAGATCTCACTGTGAAAAGGCTTAAATGGCTTTTTTGACCTAAGTTTGAGGATTGCGCTCAAACAAAATGTCCTAGAACAAAATTTTCAAATGTAACTACTAGATTGTGATACAATACACTATTGGGTGAAGTTTGGTTGACTTCTGCGCAGCGGTTTGGGAGTTAACATCAAAATTACATTTCTCGGCCATATCGCATAGATCTCACTGTGAAAAGGCTTAAATGACTTTTTTAATTAAGTTTGATGATTGCGTTCAAACAAAATGTCCTAGAACAAAATTTTCAAATGTAACTACTAGATTGTGATACAATACACTATTGGGTGAAGTTTGGTTGACTTCTGCGCAGCGGTTTGGGAGTTAACATCAAAATTACATTTCTCGGCCATATCGCATAGATCTCACTGTGAAAAGGCTTAAATGACTTTTTTAATTAAGTTTGATGATTGCGTTCAAACAAAATGTCCTAAAACAAAATTTTCAAATGTAACTACTAGATTGTGATACAATACACTATTGGGTGAAGTTTGGTTGACTTCTGCGCAGCGGTTTGGGAGTTAACATCAAAATTACATTTCTCGGCCATATCGCATAGATCTCACTGTGAAAAGGCTTAAATGGCTTTTTTGACCTAAGTTTGAGGATTGTTCTCAAATCAAATGTCCTAGAACCAAATTTCCACATGTAACTACTAGATTGTGATACAATACACTAATGGGTGAAGTTTGGTTTACTTCTGCGCAGCGGTTTGGGAGTTAACATCAAAATTACATTTCTCGGCCATATCGCATAGATCTCACTGTGAAAAGGCTTAAATGGCTTTTTTGACCTAAGTTTGAGGATTGCGCTCAAATCAAATGTCCTATAACCAAATTTCCACATGTAATTACTAGATTGTGATACAATACACTAATGGGTGAAGTTTGGTTGACTTCTGCGCAGCGGTTTGGGAGTTAACATCAAAATTACATTTCTCGGCCATATCGCATAGATCTCACTGTGAAAAGGCTTAAATGACTTTTTTAATTAAGTTTAATGATTGCGCTCAAACCAAATGTCCTAGAACGAAATTTTCAAATGTAACTACTAGAATGTGATACAATACACTATTGGGTGAAGTTTGGTTGACTTCTGCGCAGCGGTTTGGGAGTTAACATCAAAATTACATTTCTCGGCCATATCGCATAGATCTCACTGTGAAAAGGCTTAAATGGCTTTTTTGACCTAAGTTTGAGGATTGTTCTCAAATCAAATGTCCTAGAACCAAATTTCCACATGTAACTACTAGATTGTGATACAATACACTAATGGGTGAAGTTTGGTTTACTTCTGTGCAGCGGTTTGGGAGTTAACATCAAAATTACATTTCTCGGCCATATCGCATAGATCTCACTGTGAAAAGGCTTAAATGGCTTTTTTGACCTAAGTTTGAGGATTGCGCTCAAATCAAATGTCCTAGAACCAAATTTCCACATGTAATTACTAGATTGTGATACAATACACTAATGGGTGAAGTTTGGTTGACTTCTGCGCAGCGGTTTGGGAGTTAACATCAAAATTACATTTCTCGGCCATATCGCATAGATCTCACTGTGAAAAGGCTTAAATGACTTTTTTAATTAAGTTTAATGATTGCGCTCAAACCAAATGTCCTAGAACGAAATTTTCAAATGTAACTACTAGAATGTGATACAATACACTATTGGGTGAAGTTTGGTTGACTTCTGCGCAGCGGTTTGGGAGTTAACATCAAAATTACATTTCTCGGCCATATCGCATAGATCTCACTGTGAAAAGGCTTAAATGGCTTTTTTGACCTAAGTTTGAGGATTGCGCTCAAATCAAATGTCTTAGAACCAAAATTCCACATGTAACTACTAGATTGTGATACAATACACTAATGGGTGAAGTTTGGTTGACTTCTGCGCAGCGGTTTGGGAGTTAACATCAAAATTACATTTCTCGGCCATATCGCATAGATCTCACTGTGAAAAGGCTTAAATGACTTTTTTAATTAAGTTTGATGATTGCGTTCAAACAAAATGTCCTAGAACAAAATTTTCAAATGTAACTACTAGATTGTGATACAATACACTATTGGGTGAAGTTTGGTTGACTTCTGCGCAGCGGTTTGGGAGTTAACATCAAAATTACATTTCTCGGCCATATCGCATAGATCTCACTGTGAAAAGGCTTAAATGGCTTTTTTGACCTAAGTTTGAGGATTGCGCTCAAATCAAATGTCCTAGAACCAAATTTCCACATGTAACTACTAGATTGTGATACAATACACTAATGGGTGAAGTTTGGTTTACTTCTGCGCAGCGGTTTGGGAGTTAACATCAAAATTACATTTCTCGGCCATATCGCATAGATCTCACTGTGAAAAGGCTTAAATGGCTTTTTTGACCTAAGTTTAATGATTGCGCTCAAACCAAATGTCCTAGAACGAAATTTTCAAATGTAACTACTAGAATGTGATACAATACACTATTGGGTGAAGTTTGGTTGACTTCTGCGCAGCGGTTTGGGAGTTAACATCAAAATTACATTTCTCGGCCATATCGCATAGATCTCACTGTGAAAAGGCTTAAATGGCTTTTTTGACCTAAGTTTGAGGATTGCGCTCAAACAAAATGTCCTAGAACAAAATTTTCAAATGTAACTACTAGATTGTGATACAATACACTATTGGGTGAAGTTTGGTTGACTTCTGCGCAGCGGTTTGGGAGTTAACATCAAAATTACATTTCTCGGCCATATCGTATAGATCTCACTGTGAAAAGGCTTAAATGACTTTTTTAATTAAGTTTGATGATTGCGTTCAAACAAAATGTCCTAGAACAAAATTTTCAAATGTAACTACTAGATTGTGATACAATACACTATTGGGTGAAGTTTGGTTGACTTCTGCGCAGTAGTGACGGGATCTGTCGTTCACTTGAGTAAACGAATCCATTCCGGTTCGTTCAGTAAAACGATTCGTTCAAACGAATCGTTCAACGAATCGTTCGCCCCCCTCATCTCCCTCCCCACCCAAATGAATCGTTCGGTTAGTGAACGGGAAGTGACGTTGCCGAACGAATCACCAAAGACCGCTTCGCAGTATAACTGAACGGGAAGTGACATTGCTTGGTCCCTCCCTCTCTTGCACATTGACCACTCGTCGTAGTTTCAGAAATGAGTGACAGGCGATATCATTCTGCTCTCAGAGACAGCCTCGTCTCCCTCCCGCTGCTGCAAAAGCGAGGGAGAACTTCCGCGTCGTCTGTCCTAGTTCTATGGGCTCAAAGTCATGGCTCGTGCTTGCATTTCGAATTAGGACACGGTTAAACATTTTCCTTTTGAGGGGGAAGTCGGGGTTTGGGGTCGGGGGCGCACGGACTTTCTTTAGCATGATCTTGCTCACATATACAATGCTGCTGCTAACAGCCAACGCGGCATGCCTGCTGTCACGAAAATAAAAATAAATCGAAAGTTTAATTTCTAATTATGGAACGGCCAACACATCATATTAACCTCTCGCTCTGTTGTATTTTTGTTTTTTATTATTAAGATGATCGTTTTGAATTTTTGCACTGGTATTAATAAATAAAATAATCCGGTCAGCTCCCCTGTCGTCCCCGCATCTCAGATCGTCAAATGCTGACGAGAAATAATTGTTTGCTTTATGATTTCGCCTTTCTACTCTCATTAGTCTGTTATGAAAAATGTAGACATATTGCGACATCTCCCGTGTCCGCGCGCTTTGTTTTTGGGGCGCTTGAGTAGCACATGATGGACGGATTGACATAATTTGTCAAACCAACCGACACCCTCTGACACGAAAAAAAAAAAAAAAAAAACACTCGGAAAAAATTGACATGTATATACAGTTTCATTGCAAATCAGTATTATGGTGATCATACTAAATATTATTTTTTTTCTGTGCACATATGAGGTACATATCGCTGCCATGAAGCCTCCATATAGTGACAGTTCTCTGCCCGCTTCACTGCCGTCACGCGACCGCAGCTCAGGTTTTGCTTGCCTCGTAGCTACGCGTGTTTTAAATTACTGTAAATTTGATAGTATATCGTCACAGGCACAGTCCCGAGTCTGTTGAGAAAAGTAGAACACTAAACCATGCTCGCTAGATTTGTGTGGTGTTTTTGTCTTTTTGAGCAGCATTTGATAGGCTCCACGTTAACAAATATGTGACAAAGTCGTTTCCTTTCATTTTATGACTCGTTCACCGCATAGTCATTACTGGAAAGTCAAGTTAGCAGCAAGCTAGGTCAGGAACCGGAGGACCGAATCACTGAACGGGAAGTGACAAAACTCAGTCTTTCCCCCCTGCCTGCACGCTGGCTGCTTATTGGCCACACGTGGAAATGAGTGACATACGCCATGATTCTGTTTCCGCTCCCTCCCCTGCCCGCGATGAGGCTGGCGTCTGATTGGTCGTGTGCGATGTCAGAAGACGCTGCCGCTTGCTCAACGCCCTCCCACGCAGCGAACAAGCGCCACCAACTTCATAGAACGAATCAGTGCAGATGGTGATTAGTTCGGTCTCGTTCACCCAAACAATTCGTTCAAAAAGAACGAATCGTTCGCGACCGATACAACACTACTGCGCAGCGGTTTGGGAGTTAACATCAAAATTACATTTCTCGGCCATATCGCATAGATCTCACTGTGAAAAGGCTTAAATGGCTTTTTTGACCTAAGTTTGAGGATTGCGCTCAAATCAAATGTCCTAGAACCAAATTTCCACATGTAACTACTAGATTGCGATACAATACACTAATGGGTGAAGTTTGGTTTACTTCTGCGCAGCGGTTTGGGAGTTAACATCAAAATTACATTTCTCGGCCATATCGCATAGATCTCACTGTGAAAAGGCTTAAATGGCTTTTTTGACCTAAGTTTAATAATTGCGCTCAAACCAAATGTCCTAAAACTAAATTTCCAAATGTAACTACTAGATTGTGATAAAATACACTATTGGGTGAAGTTTGGTTGACTTCTGCGCAGCGGTTTGGGAGTTAACATCAAAATTACATTTCTCGGCCATATCGCATAGATCTCACGGTGAAAAGGCTTAAATGGCTTTTTTGACCTAAGTTTGAGGATTGCGCTCAAATCAAATGTCCTAGAACCAAATTTCCACATGTAACTACTAGATTGTGATACAATACACTAATGGGTGAAGTTTGGTTGACTTCTGCGCAGCGGTTTGGGAGTTAACATCAAAATTACATTTCTCGGCCATATCGCATAGATCTCACTGTGAAAAGGCTTAAATGACTTTTTTAATTAAGTTTGATGATTGCGCTCAAACAAAATTTCCTAGAACAAAATTTTCAAATGTAACTACTAGATTGTGATACAATACACTATTGGGTGAAGTTTGGTTGACTTCTGCGCAGCGGTTTGGGAGTTAACATCAAAATTACATTTCTCGGCCATATCGCATAGATCTCACTGTGAAAAGGCTTAAATGACTTTTTTAATTAAGTTTGATGATTGCGCTCAAACAAAATTTCCTAGAACAAAATTTTCAAATGTAACTACTAGATTGTGATACAATACACTATTGGGTGAAGTTTGGTTGACTTCTGCGCAGCGGTTTGGGAGTTAACATCAAAATTACATTTCTCGGCCATATCGCATAGATCTCACTGTGAAAAGGCTTAAATGACTTTTTTAATTAAGTTTGATGATTGCGTTCAAACAAAATGTCCTAGAACAAAATTTTCAAATGTAACTACTAGATTGTGATACAATACACTATTGGGTGAAGTTTAGTTGACTTCTGCGCAGCGGTTTGGGAGTTAACATCAAAATTACATTTCTCGGCCATATCGCATAGATCTCACTGTGAAAAGGCTTAAATGGCTTTTTTGATCTAAGTTTGAGGATTGCGCTCAAATCAAATGTCCTAGAACCAAATTTCCACATGTAACTACTAGATTGTGATACAATACACTAATGGGTGAAGTTTGGTTTACTTCTGCGCAGCGGTTTGGGAGTTAACATCAAAATTACATTTCTCGGCCATATCGCATAGATCTCACTGTGAAAAGGCTTAAATGGCTTTTTTGACCTAAGTTTAATAATTGCGCTCAAACCAAATGTCCTAGAAAGAAATTTTTCAAATGTAACTACTAGAATGTGATACAATACACTATTGGGTGAAGTTTGGTTGACTTCTGCGCAGCGGTTTGGGAGTTAACATCAAAATTACATTTCTCGGCCATATCGCATAGATCTCACTGTGAAAAGGCTTAAATGGCTTTTTTGACCTAAGTTTGAGGATTGCGCTCAAATCAAATGTCCTAGAAACAAATTTTCACATGTAACTACTAGATTGTGATACAATACACTAATGGGTGAAGTTTGGTTGACTTCTGCGCAGCGGTTTGGGAGTTAACATCAAAATTACATTTCTCGGCCATATCGCATAGATCTCACTGTGAAAAGGCTTAAATGACTTTTTTAATTAAGTTTGATGATTGCGTTCAAACAAAATGTCCTAAAACAAAATTTTCAAATGTAACTACTAGATTGTGATACAATACACTATTGGGTGAAGTTTGGTTGACTTCTGCGCAGCGGTTTGGGAGTTAACATCAAAATTACATTTCTCGGCCATATCGCATAGATCTCACTGTGAAAAGGCTTAAATGGCTTTTTTGACCTAAGTTTGAGGATTGCGCTCAAATCAAATGTCCTAGAACCAAATTTCCACATGTAACTACTAGATTGTGATACAATACACAAATGGGTGAAGTTTGGTTTACTTCTGCGCAGCGGTTTGGGAGTTAACATCAAAATTACATTTCTCGGCCATATCGCATAGATCTCACTGTGAAAAGGCTTAAATGGCTTTTTTGACCTAAGTTTGAGGATTGCGCTCAAATCAAATGTCCTAGAACCAAATTTCCACATGTAATTACTAGATTGTGATACAATACACTAATGGGTGAAGTTTGGTTGACTTCTGCGCAGCGGTTTGGGAGTTAACATCAAAATTACATTTCTCGGCCATATCGCATAGATCTCACTGTGAAAAGGCTTAAATGACTTTTTTAATTAAGTTTAATGATTGCGCTCAAACCAAATGTCCTAGAACGAAATTTTCAAATGTAACTACTAGAATGTGATACAATACACTATTGGGTGAAGTTTAGTTGACTTCTGCGCAGCGGTTTGGGAGTTAACATCAAAATTACATTTCTCGGCCATATCGCATAGATCTCACTGTGAAAAGGCTTAAATGGCTTTTTTGACCTAAGTTTAATGATTGCGCTCAAACCAAATGTCCTAGAACGAAATGTTCAAATGTAACTACTAGAATGTGATACAATACACTATTGGGTGAAGTTTGGTTGACTTCTGCGCAGCGGTTTGGGAGTTAACATCAAAATTACATTTCTCGGCCATATCGCATAGATCTCACTGTGAAAAGGCTTAAATGGCTTTTTTGACCTAAGTTTGAGGATTGCGCTCAAACCAAATGTCCTAGAACGAAATTTTCAAATGTAACTACTAGAATGTGATACAATACACTATTGGGTGAAGTTTAGTTGACTTCTGCGCAGCGGTTTGGGAGTTAACATCAAAATTACATTTCTCGGCCATATCGCATAGATCTCACTGTGAAAAGGCTTAAATGGCTTTTTTGATCTAAGTTTGAGGATTGCGCTCAAATCAAATGTCCTAGAACCAAATTTCCACATGTAACTACTAGATTGTGATACAATACACTAATGGGTGAAGTTTGGTTTACTTCTGCGCAGCGGTTTGGGAGTTAACATCAAAATTACATTTCTCGGCCATATCGCATAGATCTCACTGTGAAAAGGCTTAAATGGCTTTTTTGACCTAAGTTTAATAATTGCGCTCAAACCAAATGTCCTAGAACGAAATTTTTCAAATGTAACTACTAGAATGTGACACAATACACTATTGGGTGAAGTTTGGTTGACTTCTGCGCAGCGGTTTGGGAGTTAACATCAAAATTACATTTCTCGGCCATATCGCATAGATCTCACTGTGAAAAGGCTTAAATGGCTTTTTTGACCTAAGTTTGAGGATTGCGCTCAAATCAAATGTCCTAGAAACAAATTTTCACATGTAACTACTAGATTGTGATACAATACACTAATGGGTGAAGTTTGGTTGACTTCTGCGCAGCGGTTTGGGAGTTAACATCAAAATTACATTTCTCGGCCATATCGCATAGATCTCACTGTGAAAAGGCTTAAATGGCTTTTTTGACCTAAGTTTGAGGATTGCGCTCAAATCAAATGTCCTAGAACCAAATTTTCACATGTAACTACTAGATTGTGATACAATACACAAATGGGTGAAGTTTGGTTTACTTCTGCGCAGCGGTTTGGGAGTTAACATCAAAATTACATTTCTCGGCCATATCGCATAGATCTCACTGTGAAAAGGCTTAAATGGCTTTTTTGACCTAAGTTTGAGGATTGCGCTCAAATCAAATGTCCTAGAACCAAATTTCCACATGTAATTACTAGATTGTGATACAATACACTAATGGGTGAAGTTTGGTTGACTTCTGCGCAGCGGTTTGGGAGTTAACATCAAAATTACATTTCTCGGCCATATCGCATAGATCTCACTGTGAAAAGGCTTAAATGACTTTTTTAATTAAGTTTAATGATTGCGCTCAAACCAAATGTCCTAGAACGAAATTTTCAAATGTAACTACTAGAATGTGATACAATACACTATTGGGTGAAGTTTAGTTGACTTCTGCGCAGCGGTTTGGGAGTTAACATCAAAATTACATTTCTCGGCCATATCGCATAGATCTCACTGTGAAAAGGCTTAAATGGCTTTTTTGACCTAAGTTTAATGATTGCGCTCAAACCAAATGTCCTAGAACGAAATTTTCAAATGTAACTACTAGAATGTGATACAATACACTATTGGGTGAAGGTTGGTTGACTTCTGCGCAGCGGTTTGGGAGTTAACATCAAAATTACATTTCTCGGCCATATCGCATAGATCTCACTGTGAAAAGGCTTAAATGGCTTTTTTGACCTAAGTTTGAGGATTTCGCTCAAATCAAATGTCTTAGAACCAAATTTCCACATGTAACTACTAGATTGTGATACAATACACTAATGGGTGAAGTTTGGTTGACTTCTGCGCAGCGGTTTGGGAGTTAACATCAAAATTACATTTCTCGGCAATATCGCATAGATCTCACTGTGAAAAGGCTTAAATGACTTTTTTAATTAAGTTTGATGATTGCGTTCAAACAAAATGTCCTAGAACAAAATTTTCAAATGTAACTACTAGATTGTGATACAATACACTATTGGGTGAAGTTTGGTTGACTTCTGCGCAGCGGTTTGGGAGTTAACATCAAAATTACATTTCTCGGCCATATCGTATAGATCTCACTGTGAAAAGGCTTAAATGACTTTTTTAATTAAGTTTGATGATTGCGTTCAAACAAAATGTCCTAGAACAAAATTTTCAAATGTAACTACTAGATTGTGATACAATACACTATTGGGTGAAGTTTGGTTGACTTCTGCGCAGCGGTTTGGGAGTTAACATCAAAATTACATTTCTCGGCCATATCGCATAGATCTCACTGTGAAAAGGCTTAAATGGCTTTTTTGACCTAAGTTTGAGGATTGCGCTCAAACAAAATGTCCTAGAACAAAATTTTCAAATGTAACTACTAGATTGTGATACAATACACTATTGGGTGAAGTTTGGTTGACTTCTGCGCAGCGGTTTGGGAGTTAACATCAAAATTACATTTCTCGGCCATATCGCATAGATCTCACTGTGAAAAGGCTTAAATGACTTTTTTAATTAAGTTTGATGATTGCGTTCAAACAAAATGTCCTAGAACAAAATTTTCAAATGTAACTACTAGATTGTGATACAATACACTATTGGGTGAAGTTTGGTTGACTTCTGCGCAGCGGTTTGGGAGTTAACATCAAAATTACATTTCTCGGCCATATCGCATAGATCTCACTGTGAAAAGGCTTAAATGACTTTTTTAATTAAGTTTGATGATTGCGTTCAAACAAAATGTCCTAAAACAAAATTTTCAAATGTAACTACTAGATTGTGATACAATACACTATTGGGTGAAGTTTGGTTGACTTCTGCGCAGCGGTTTGGGAGTTAACATCAAAATTACATTTCTCGGCCATATCGCATAGATCTCACTGTGAAAAGGCTTAAATGGCTTTTTTGACCTAAGTTTGAGGATTGCGCTCAAATCAAATGTCCTAGAACCAAATTTCCACATGTAATTACTAGATTGTGATACAATACACTAATGGGTGAAGTTTGGTTGACTTCTGCGCAGCGGTTTGGGAGTTAACATCAAAATTACATTTCTCGGCCATATCGCATAGATCTCACTGTGAAAAGGCTTAAATGACTTTTTTAATTAAGTTTAATGATTGCGCTCAAACCAAATGTCCTAGAACGAAATTTTCAAATGTAACTACTAGAATGTGATACAATACACTATTGGGTGAAGTTTAGTTGACTTCTGCGTAGCGGTTTGGGAGTTAACATCAAAATTACATTTCTCGGCCATATCGCATAGATCTCATTGTGAAAAGGCTTAAATGGCTTTTTTGACCTAAGTTTAATGATTGCGCTCAAACCAAATGTCCTAGAACGAAATTTTCAAATGTAACTACTAGAATGTGATACAATACACTATTGGGTGAAGTTTGGTTGACTTCTGCGCAGCGGTTTGGGAGTTAACATCAAAATTACATTTCTCGGCCATATCGCATAGATCTCACTGTGAAAAGGCTTAAATGGCTTTTTTGACCTAAGTTTGAGGATTTCGCTCAAATCAAATGTCTTAGAACCAAATTTCCACATGTAACTACTAGATTGTGATACAATACACTAATGGGTGAAGTTTGGTTGACTTCTGCGCAGCGGTTTGGGAGTGAACATCAAAATTACATTTCTCGGCCATATCGCATAGATCTCACTGTGAAAAGGCTTAAATGACTTTTTTAAATAAGTTTGATGATTGCGTTCAAACAAAATGTCCTAGAACAAAATTTTTAAATGTAACTACTAGATTGTGATACAATACACTATTGGGTGAAGTTTGGTTGACTTCTGCGCAGCGGTTTGGGAGTTAACATCAAAATTACATTTCTCGGCCATATCGCATAGATCTCACTGTGAAAAGGCTTAAATGGCTTTTTTGACCTAAGTTTGAGGATTGCGCTCAAATCAAATGTCCTAGAACCAAATTTCCACATGTAATTACTAGATTGTGATACAATACACTAATGGGTGAAGTTTGGTTGACTTCTGCGCAGCGGTTTGGGAGTTAACATCAAAATTACATTTCTCGGCCATATCGCATAGATCTCACTGTGAAAAGGCTTAAATGACTTTATTAATTAAGTTTAATGATTGCGCTCAAACCAAATGTCCTAGAACGAAATTTTCAAATGTAACTACTAGAATGTGATACAATACACTATTGGGTGAAGTTTAGTTGACTTCTGCGCAGCGGTTTGGGAGTTAACATCAAAATTACATTTCTCGGCCATATCGCATAGATCTCATTGTGAAAAGGCTTAAATGGCTTTTTTGACCTAAGTTTAATGATTGCGCTCAAACCAAATGTCCTAGAACGAAATTTTCAAATGTAACTACTAGAATGTGATACAATACACTATTGGGTGAAGTTTGGTTGACTTCTGCGCAGCGGTTTGGGAGTTAACATCAAAATTACATTTCTCGGCCATATCGCATAAATCTCACTGTGAAAAGGCTTAAATGGCTTTTTTGACCTAAGTTTGAGGATTTCGCTCAAATCAAATGTCTTAGAACCAAATTTCCACATGTAACTACTAGATTGTGATAGAATACACTAATGGGTGAAGTTTGGTTGACTTCTGCGCAGCGGTTTGGGAGTTAACATCAAAATTACATTTCTCGGCCATATCGCATAGATCTCACTGTGAAAAGGCTTAAATGACTTTTTTAAATAAGTTTGATGATTGCGTTCAAACAAAATGTCCTAGAACAAAATTTTCAAATGTAACTACTAGATTGTGATACAATACACTATTGGGTGAAGTTTGGTTGACTTCTGCGCAGCGGTTTGGGAGTTAACATCAAAATTACATTTCTCGGCCATATCGCATAGATCTCACTGTGAAAAGGCTTAAATGACTTTTTTAATTAAGTTTGATGATTGCGTTCAAACAAAATGTCCTAGAACAAAATTTTCAAATGTAACTACTAGATTGTGATACAATACACTATTGGGTGAAGTTTGGTTGACTTCTGCGCAGCGGTTTGGGAGTTAACATCAAAATTACATTTCTCGGCCATATCGCATAGATCTCACTGTGAAAAGGCTTAAATGGCTTTTTTGACCTAAGTTTGAGGATTGCGCTCAAATCAAATGTCCTAGAACCAAATTTCCACATGTAACTACTAGATTGTGATAGAATACACTAATGGGTGAAGTTTGGTTTACTTCTGCGCAGCGGTTTGGGAGTTAACATCAAAATTACATTTCTCGGCCATATCGCATAGATCTCACTGTGAAAAGGCTTAAATGGCTTTTTTGACCTAAGTTTAATGATTGCGCTCAAACCAAATGTCCTAGAACGAAATTTTCAAATGTAACTACTAGAATGTGATACAATACACTATTGGGTGAAGTTTGGTTGACTTCTGCGCAGCGGTTTGGGAGTTAACATCAAAATTACATTTCTCGGCCATATCGCATAGATCTCACTGTGAAAAGGCTTAAATGGCTTTTTTGACCTAAGTTTAATAATTGCGCTCAAACCAAATGTCCTAGAAAGAAATTTTTCAAATGTAACTACTAGAATGTGATACAATACACTATTGGGTGAAGTTTGGTTGACTTCTGCGCAGCGGTTTGGGAGTTAACATCAAAATTACATTTCTCGGCCATATCGCATAGATCTCACTGTGAAAAGGCTTAAATGGCTTTTTTGACCTAAGTTTGAGGATTGCGCTCAAATCAAATGTCCTAGAAACAAATTTTCACATGTAACTACTAGATTGTGATACAATACACTAATGGGTGAAGTTTGGTTGACTTCTGCGCAGCGGTTTGGGAGTTAACATCAAAATTACATTTCTCGGCCATATCGCATAGATCTCACTGTGAAAAGGCTTAAATGACTTTTTTAATTAAGTTTGATGATTGCGTTCAAACAAAATGTCCTAAAACAAAATTTTCAAATGTAACTACTAGATTGTGATACAATACACTATTGGGTGAAGTTTGGTTGACTTCTGCGCAGCGGTTTGGGAGTTAACATCAAAATTACATTTCTCGGCCATATCGCATAGATCTCACTGTGAAAAGGCTTAAATGGCTTTTTTGACCTAAGTTTGAGGATTGCGCTCAAATCAAATGTCCTAGAACCAAATTTCCACATGTAACTACTAGATTGTGATACAATACACAAATGGGTGAAGTTTGGTTTACTTCTGCGCAGCGGTTTGGGAGTTAACATCAAAATTACATTTCTCGGCCATATCGCATAGATCTCACTGTGAAAAGGCTTAAATGGCTTTTTTGACCTAAGTTTGAGGATTGCGCTCAAATCAAATGTCCTAGAACCAAATTTCCACATGTAATTACTAGATTGTGATACAATACACTAATGGGTGAAGTTTGGTTGACTTCTGCGCAGCGGTTTGGGAGTTAACATCAAAATTACATTTCTCGGCCATATCGCATAGATCTCACTGTGAAAAGGCTTAAATGACTTTTTTAATTAAGTTTAATGATTGCGCTCAAACCAAATGTCCTAGAACGAAATTTTCAAATGTAACTACTAGAATGTGATACAATACACTATTGGGTGAAGTTTAGTTGACTTCTGCGCAGCGGTTTGGGAGTTAACATCAAAATTACATTTCTCGGCCATATCGCATAGATCTCACTGTGAAAAGGCTTAAATGGCTTTTTTGACCTAAGTTTAATGATTGCGCTCAAACCAAATGTCCTAGAACGAAATTTTCAAATGTAACTACTAGAATGTGATACAATACACTATTGGGTGAAGTTTGGTTGACTTCTGCGCAGCGGTTTGGGAGTTAACATCAAAATTACATTTCTCGGCCATATCGCATAGATCTCACTGTGAAAAGGCTTAAATGGCTTTTTTGACCTAAGTTTGAGGATTGCGCTCAAGCCAAATGTCCTAGAACGAAATTTTCAAATGTAACTACTAGAATGTGATACAATACACTATTGGGTGAAGTTTAGTTGACTTCTGCGCAGCGGTTTGGGAGTTAACATCAAAATTACATTTCTCGGCCATATCGCATAGATCTCACTGTGAAAAGGCTTAAATGGCTTTTTTGATCTAAGTTTGAGGATTGCGCTCAAATCAAATGTCCTAGAACCAAATTTCCACATGTAACTACTAGATTGTGATACAATACACTAATGGGTGAAGTTTGGTTTACTTCTGCGCAGCGGTTTGGGAGTTAACATCAAAATTACATTTCTCGGCCATATCGCATAGATCTCACTGTGAAAAGGCTTAAATGGCTTTTTTGACCTAAGTTTAATAATTGCGCTCAAACCAAATGTCCTAGAACGAAATTTTTCAAATGTAACTACTAGAATGTGATACAATACACTATTGGGTGAAGTTTGGTTGACTTCTGCGCAGCGGTTTGGGAGTTAACATCAAAATTACATTTCTCGGCCATATCGCATAGATCTCACTGTGAAAAGGCTTAAATGGCTTTTTTGACCTAAGTTTGAGGATTGCGCTCAAATCAAATGTCCTAGAAACAAATTTTCACATGTAACTACTAGATTGTGATACAATACACTAATGGGTGAAGTTTGGTTGACTTCTGCGCAGCGGTTTGGGAGTTAACATCAAAATTACATTTCTCGGCCATATCGCATAGATCTCACTGTGAAAAGGCTTAAATGACTTTTTTAATTAAGTTTGATGATTGCGTTCAAACAAAATGTCCTAAAACAAAATTTTCAAATGTAACTACTAGATTGTGATACAATACACTATTGGGTGAAGTTTGGTTGACTTCTGCGCAGCGGTTTGGGAGTTAACATCAAAATTACATTTCTCGGCCATATCGCATAGATCTCACTGTGAAAAGGCTTAAATGGCTTTTTTGACCTAAGTTTGAGGATTGCGCTCAAATCAAATGTCCTAGAACCAAATTTTCACATGTAACTACTAGATTGTGATACAATACACAAATGGGTGAAGTTTGGTTTACTTCTGCGCAGCGGTTTGGGAGTTAACATCAAAATTAAATTTCTCGGCCATATCGCATAGATCTCACTGTGAAAAGGCTTAAATGGCTTCTTTGACCTAAGTTTGAGGATTGCGCTCAAATCAAATGTCCTAGAACCAAATTTCCACATGTAAATACTAGATTGTGATACAATACACTAATGGGTGAAGTTTGGTTGACTTCTGCGCAGCGGTTTGGGAGTTAACATCAAAATTACATTTCTCGGCCATATCGCATAGATCTCACTGTGAAAAGGCTTAAATGACTTTTTTAATTAAGTTTAATGATTGCGCTCAAACCAAATGTCCTAGAACGAAATTTTCAAATGTAACTACTAGAATGTGATACAATACACTATTGGGTGAAGTTTAGTTGACTTCTGCGCAGCGGTTTGGGAGTTAACATCAAAATTACATTTCTCGGCCATATCGCATAGATCTCACTGTGAAAAGGCTTAAATGGCTTTTTTGACCTAAGTTTAATGATTGCGCTCAAACCAAATGTCCTAGAACGAAATTTTCAAATGTAACTACTAGAATGTGATACAATACACTATTGGGTGAAGTTTGGTTGACTTCTGCGCAGCGGTTTGGGAGTTAACATCAAAATTACATTTCTCGGCCATATCGCATAGATCTCACTGTGAAAAGGCTTAAATGGCTTTTTTGACCTAAGTTTGAGGATTTCGCTCAAATCAAATGTCTTAGAACCAAATTTCCACATGTAACTACTAGATTGTGATACAATACACTAATGGGTGAAGTTTGGTTGACTTCTGCGCAGCGGTTTGGGAGTTAACATCAAAATTACATTTCTCGGCCATATCGCATAGATCTCACTGTGAAAAGGCTTAAATGACTTTTTTAATTAAGTTTGATGATTGCGTTCAAACAAAATGTCCTAGAACAAAATTTTCAAATGTAACTACTAGATTGTGATACAATACACTATTGGGTGAAGTTTGGTTGACTTCTGCGCAGCGGTTTGGGAGTTAACATCAAAATTACATTTCTCGGCCATATCGTATAGATCTCACTGTGAAAAGGCTTAAATGACTTTTTTAATTAAGTTTGATGATTGCGTTCAAACAAAATGTCCTAGAACAAAATTTTCAAATGTAACTACTAGATTGTGATACGATACACTATTGGGTGAAGTTTGGTTGACTTCTGCGCAGCGGTTTGGGAGTTAACATCAAAATTACATTTCTCGGCCATATCGCATAGATCTCACTGTGAAAAGGCTTAAATGGCTTTTTTGACCTAAGTTTGAGGATTGCGCTCAAACAAAATGTCCTAGAACAAAATTTTCAAATGTAACTACTAGATTGTGATACAATACACTATTGGGTGAAGTTTGGTTGACTTCTGCGCAGCGGTTTGGGAGTTAACATCAAAATTACATTTCTCGGCCATATCGCATAGATCTCACTGTGAAAAGGCTTAAATGACTTTTTTAATTAAGTTTGATGATTGCGTTCAAACAAAATGTCCTAGAACAAAATTTTCAAATGTAACTACTAGATTGTGATACAATACACTATTGGGTGAAGTTTGGTTGACTTCTGCGCAGCGGTTTGGGAGTTAACATCAAAATTACATTTCTCGGCCATATCGCATAGATCTCACTGTGAAAAGGCTTAAATGACTTTTTTAATTAAGTTTGATGATTGCGTTCAAACAAAATGTCCTAAAACAAAATTTTCAAATGTAACTACTAGATTGTGATACAATACACTATTGGGTGAAGTTTGGTTGACTTCTGCGCAGCGGTTTGGGAGTTAACATCAAAATTACATTTCTCGGCCATATCGCATAGATCTCACTGTGAAAAGGCTTAAATGGCTTTTTTGACCTAAGTTTGAGGATTGCGCTCAAATCAAATGTCCTAGAACCAAATTTCCACATGTAATTACTAGATTGTGATACAATACACTAATGGGTGAAGTTTGGTTGACTTCTGCGCAGCGGTTTGGGAGTTAACTTCAAAATTACATTTCTCGGCCATATCGCATAGATCTCACTGTGAAAAGGCTTAAATGACTTTTTTAATTAAGTTTAATGATTGCGCTCAAACCAAATGTCCTAGAACGAAATTTTCAAATGTAACTACTAGAATGTGATACAATACACTATTGGGTGAAGTTTAGTTGACTTCTGCGTAGCGGTTTGGGAGTTAACATCAAAATTACATTTCTCGGCCATATCGCATAGATCTCATTGTGAAAAGGCTTAAATGGCTTTTTTGACCTAAGTTTAATGATTGCGCTCAAACCAAATGTCCTAGAACGAAATTTTCAAATGTAACTACTAGAATGTGATACAATACACTATTGGGTGAAGTTTGGTTGACTTCTGCGCAGCGGTTTGGGAGTTAACATCAAAATTACATTTCTCGGCCATATCGCATAGATCTCACTGTGAAAAGGCTTAAATGGCTTTTTTGACCTAAGTTTGAGGATTTCGCTCAAATCAAATGTCTTAGAACCAAATTTCCACATGTAACTACTAGATTGTGATACAATACACTAATGGGTGAAGTTTGGTTGACTTCTGCGCAGCGGTTTGGGAGTGAACATCAAAATTACATTTCTCGGCCATATCGCATAGATCTCACTGTGAAAAGGCTTAAATGACTTTTTTAAATAAGTTTGATGATTGCGTTCAAACAAAATGTCCTAGAACAAAATTTTTAAATGTAACTACTAGATTGTGATACAATACACTATTGGGTGAAGTTTGGTTGACTTCTGCGCAGCGGTTTGGGAGTTAACATCAAAATTACATTTCTCGGCCATATCGCATAGATCTCACTGTGAAAAGGCTTAAATGGCTTTTTTGACCTAAGTTTGAGGATTGCGCTCAAATCAAATGTCCTAGAACCAAATTTCCACATGTAATTACTAGATTGTGATACAATACACTAATGGGTGAAGTTTGGTTGACTTCTGCGCAGCGGTTTGGGAGTTAACATCAAAATTACATTTCTCGGCCATATCGCATAGATCTCACTGTGAAAAGGCTTAAATGACTTTATTAATTAAGTTTAATGATTGCGCTCAAACCAAATGTCCTAGAACGAAATTTTCAAATGTAACTACTAGAATGTGATACAATACACTATTGGGTGAAGTTTAGTTGACTTCTGCGCAGCGGTTTGGGAGTTAACATCAAAATTACATTTCTCGGCCATATCGCATAGATCTCATTGTGAAAAGGCTTAAATGGCTTTTTTGACCTAAGTTTAATGATTGCGCTCAAACCAAATGTCCTAGAACGAAATTTTCAAATGTAACTACTAGAATGTGATACAATACACTATTGGGTGAAGTTTGGTTGACTTCTGCGCAGCGGTTTGGGAGTTAACATCAAAATTACATTTCTCGGCCATATCGCATAAATCTCACTGTGAAAAGGCTTAAATGGCTTTTTTGACCTAAGTTTGAGGATTTCGCTCAAATCAAATGTCTTAGAACCAAATTTCCACATGTAACTACTAGATTGTGATACAATACACTAATGGGTGAAGTTTGGTTGACTTCTGCGCAGCGGTTTGGGAGTTAACATCAAAATTACATTTCTCGGCCATATCGCATAGATCTCACTGTGAAAAGGCTTAAATGACTTTTTTAATTAAGTTTGATGATTGCGTTCAAACAAAATGTCCTAGAACAAAATTTTCAAATGTAACTACTAGATTGTGATACAATACACTATTGGGTGAAGTTTGGTTGACTTCTGCGCAGCGGTTTGGGAGTTAACATCAAAATTACATTTCTCGGCCATATCGCATAGATCTCACTGTGAAAAGGCTTAAATGGCTTTTTTGACCTAAGTTTGAGGATTGCGCTCAAATCAAATGTCCTAGAACCAAATTTCCACATGTAACTACTAGATTGTGATAGAATACACTAATGGGTGAAGTTTGGTTGACTTCTGCGCAGCGGTTTGGGAGTTAACATCAAAATTACATTTCTCGGCCATATCGCATAGATCTCACTGTGAAAAGGCTTAAATGGCTTTTTTGACCTAAGTTTAATGATTGCGCTCAAACCAAATGTCCTAGAACGAAATTTTCAAATGTAACTACTAGAATGTGATACAATACACTATTGGGTGAAGTTTGGTTGACTTCTGCGCAGCGGTTTGGGAGTTAACATCAAAATTACATTTCTCGGCCATATCGCATTGATCTCACTGTGAAAAGGCTTAAATGGCTTTTTTGACCTAAGTTTGAGGATTGCGCTCAAACAAAATGTCCTAGAACAAAATTTTCAAATGTAACTACTAGATTGTGATACAATACACTAATGGGTGAAGTTTGGTTTACTTCTGCGCAGCGGTTTGGGAGTTAACATCAAAATTACATTTCTCGGCCATATCGCATAGATCTCACTGTGAAAAGGCTTAAATGGCTTTTTTGACCTAAGTTTAATAATTGCGCTCAAACCAAATGTCCTAAAACTAAATTTCCAAATGTAACTACTAGATTGTGATAAAATACACTATTGGGTGAAGTTTGGTTGACTTCTGCGCAGCGGTTTGGGAGTTAACATCAAAATTACATTTCTCGGCCATATCGCATAGATCTCACTGTGAAAAGGCTTAAATGGCTTTTTTGACCTAAGTTTGAGGATTGCGCTCAAATCAAATGGCCTAGAACCAAATTTCCACATGTAACTACTAGATTGTGATACAATACACTAATGGGTGAAGTTTGGTTGACTTCTGCGCAGCGGTTTGGGAGTTAACATCAAAATTACATTTCTCGGCCATATCGCATAGATCTCACTGTGAAAAGGCTTAAATGACTTTTTTAATTAAGTTTGATGATTGCGCTCAAACAAAATTTCCTAGAACAAAATTTTCAAATGTAACTACTAGATTGTGATACAATACACTATTGGGTGAAGTTTGGTTGACTTCTGCGCAGCGGTTTGGGAGTTAACATCAAAATTACATTTCTCGGCCATATCGCATAGATCTCACTGTGAAAAGGCTTAAATGACTTTTTTAATTAAGTTTGATGATTGTGTTCAAACAAAATGTCCTAGAACAAAATTTTCAAATGTAACTACTAGATTGTGATACAATACACTATTGGGTGAAGTTTGGTTGACTTCTGCGCAGCGGTTTGGGAGTTAACATCAAAATTACATTTCTCGGCCATATCGCATAGATCTCACTGTGAAAAGGCTTAAATGGCTTTTTTGACCTAAGTTTAATGATTGCGCTCAAACCAAATGTCCTAGAACGAAATTTTCAAATGTAACTACTAGAATGTGATACAATACACTATTGGGTGAAGTTTGGTTGACTTCTGCGCAGCGGTTTGGGAGTTAACATCAAAATTACATTTCTCGGCCATATCGCATAGATCTCACTGTGAAAAGGCTTATATGGCTTTTTTGACCTAAGTTTAATAATTGCGCTCAAACCAAATGTCCTAAAACTAAATTTCCAAATGTAACTACTAGATTGTGATAAAATACACTATTGGGTGAAGTTTGGTTGACTTCTGCGCAGCGGTTTGGGAGTTAACATCAAAATTACATTTCTCGGCCATATCGCATAGATCTCACTGTGAAAAGGCTTAAATGACTTTTTTAATTAAGTTTGATGATTGCGCTCAAACAAAATTTCCTAGAACAAAATTTTCAAATGTAACTACTAGATTGTGATACAATACACTATTGGGTGAAGTTTGGTTGACTTCTGCGCAGCGGTTTGGGAGTTAACATCAAAATTACATTTCTCGGCCATATCGCATAGATCTCACTGTGAAAAGGCTTAAATGACTTTTTAATTAAGTTTGATGATTGCGTTCAAACAAAATGTCCTAGAACAAAATTTTGAAATGTAACTACTAGATTGTGATACAATACACTATTGGGTGAAGTTTGGTTGACTTCTGCGCAGCGGTTTGGGAGTTAACATCAAAATTACATTTCTCGGCCATATCGCATAGATCTCACTGTGAAAAGGCTTAAATGGCTTTTTTGACCTAAGTTTGAGGATTGCGCTCAAATCAAATGTTCTAGAACCAAATTTCCACATGTAACTACTAGATTGTGATACAATACACTAATGGGTGAAGTTTGGTTTACTTCTGCGCAGCGGTTTGGGAGTTAACATCAAAATTACATTTCTCGGCCATATCGCATAGATCTCACTGTGAAAAGGCTTAAATGGCTTTTTTGACCTAAGTTTAATAATTGCGCTCAAACCAAATGTCCTAAAACTAAATTTCTAAATGTAACTACTAGATTGTGATAAAATACACTATTGGGTGAAGTTTGGTTGACTTCTGCGCAGCGGTTTGGGAGTTAACATCAAAATTACATTTCTCGGCCATATCGCATAGATCTCACTGTGAAAAGGCTTAAATGGCTTTTTTGACCTAAGTTTGAGGATTGCGCTCAAATCAAATGGCCTAGAACCAAATTTCCACATGTAACTACTAGATTGTGATACAATACACTAATGGGTGAAGTTTGGTTGACTTCTGCGCAGCGGTTTGGGAGTTAACATCAAAATTACATTTCTCGGCCATATCGCATAGATCTCACTGTGAAAAGGCTTAAATGACTTTTTTAATTAAGTTTGATGATTGCGCTCAAACAAAATGTCCTAGAACAAAATTTTCAAATGTAACTACTAGATTGTGATACAATACACTATTGGGTGAAGTTTGGTTGACTTCTGCGCAGCGGTTTGGGAGTTAACATCAAAATTACATTTCTCGGCCATATCGCATAGATCTCACTGTGAAAAGGCTTAAATGACTTTTTTAATTAAGTTTGATGATTGTGTTCAAACAAAATGTCCTAGAACAAAATTTTCAAATGTAACTACTAGATTGTGATACAATACACTATTGGGTGAAGTTTGGTTGACTTCTGCGCAGCGGTTTGGGAGTTAACATCAAAATTACATTTCTCGGCCATATCGCATAGATCTCACTGTGAAAAGGCTTAAATGGCTTTTTTGACCTAAGTTTGAGGATTGCGCTCAAATCAAATGTCCTTGAACCAAATTTCCACATGTAACTACTAGATTGTGATACAATACACTAATGGGTGAAGTTTGGTTTACTTCTGCGCAGCGGTTTGGGAGTTAACATCAAAATTACATTTCTCGGCCATATCGCATAGAACTCACTGTGAAAAGGCTTAAATGGCTTTTTTGACCTAAGTTTAATAATTGCGCTCAAACCAAATGTCCTAGAACAAAATTTTCAAATGTAACTACTAGAATGTGATACAATACACTATTGGGTGAAGTTTGGTTGACTTCTGCGCAGCGGTTTGGGAGTTAACATCAAAATTACATTTCTCGGCCATATCGCATAGATCTCACTGTGAAAAGGCTTAAATGGCTTTTTTGACCTAAGTTTGAGGATTGCGCTCAAATCAAATGTCCTAGAAACAAATTTTCACATGTAACTACTAGATTGTGATACAATACACTAATGGGTGAAGTTTGGTTGACTTCTGCGCAGCGGTTTGGGAGTTAACATCAAAATTACATTTCTCGGCCATATCGCATAGATCTCACTGTGAAAAGGCTTAAATGGCTTTTTTGACCTAAGTTTAATAATTGCGCTCAAACCAAATGTCCTAGAACGAAATTTTTCAAATGTAACTACTAGAATGTGATACAATACACTATTGGGTGAAGTTTGGTTGACTTCTGCGCAGCGGTTTGGGAGTTAACATCAAAATTACATTTCTCGGCCATATCGCATAGATCTCACTGTGAAAAGGCTTAAATGGCTTTTTTGACCTAAGTTTGAGGATTGCGCTCAAATCAAATGTCCTAGAAACAAATTTTCACATGTAACTACTAGATTGTGATACAATACACTAATGGGTGAAGTTTGGTTGACTTCTGCGCAGCGGTTTGGGAGTTAACATCAAAATTACATTTCTCGGCCATATCGCATAGATCTCACTGTGAAAAGGCTTAAATGACTTTTTTAATTAAGTTTGATGATTGCGTTCAAACAAAATGTCCTAAAACAAAATTTTCAAATGTAACTACTAGATTGTGATACAATACACTATTGGGTGAAGTTTGGTTGACTTCTGCGCAGCGGTTTGGGAGTTAACATCAAAATTACATTTCTCGGCCATATCGCATAGATCTCACTGTGAAAAGGCTTAAATGGCTTTTTTGACCTAAGTTTGAGGATTGCGCTCAAATCAAATGTCCTAGAACCAAATTTTCACATGTAACTACTAGATTGTGATACAATACACAAATGGGTGAAGTTTGGTTTACTTCTGCGCAGCGGTTTGGGAGTTAACATCAAAATTAAATTTCTCGGCCATATCGCATAGATCTCACTGTGAAAAGGCTTAAATGGCTTCTTTGACCTAAGTTTGAGGATTGCGCTCAAATCAAATGTCCTAGAACCAAATTTCCACATGTAAATACTAGATTGTGATACAATACACTAATGGGTGAAGTTTGGTTGACTTCTGCGCAGCGGTTTGGGAGTTAACATCAAAATTACATTTCTCGGCCATATCGCATAGATCTCACTGTGAAAAGGCTTAAATGACTTTTTTAATTAAGTTTAATGATTGCGCTCAAACCAAATGTCCTAGAACGAAATTTTCAAATGTAACTACTAGAATGTGATACAATACACTATTGGGTGAAGTTTAGTTGACTTCTGCGCAGCGGTTTGGGAGTTAACATCAAAATTACATTTCTCGGCCATATCGCATAGATCTCACTGTGAAAAGGCTTAAATGGCTTTTTTGACCTAAGTTTAATGATTGCGCTCAAACCAAATGTCCTAGAACGAAATTTTCAAATGTAACTACTAGAATGTGATACAATACACTATTGGGTGAAGTTTGGTTGACTTCTGCGCAGCGGTTTGGGAGTTAACATCAAAATTACATTTCTCGGCCATATCGCATAGATCTCACTGTGAAAAGGCTTAAATGGCTTTTTTGACCTAAGTTTGAGGATTTCGCTCAAATCAAATGTCTTAGAACCAAATTTCCACATGTAACTACTAGATTGTGATACAATACACTAATGGGTGAAGTTTGGTTGACTTCTGCGCAGCGGTTTGGGAGTTAACATCAAAATTACATTTCTCGGCCATATCGCATAGATCTCACTGTGAAAAGGCTTAAATGACTTTTTTAATTAAGTTTGATGATTGCGTTCAAACAAAATGTCCTAGAACAAAATTTTCAAATGTAACTACTAGATTGTGATACAATACACTATTGGGTGAAGTTTGGTTGACTTCTGCGCAGCGGTTTGGGAGTTAACATCAAAATTACATTTCTCGGCCATATCGTATAGATCTCACTGTGAAAAGGCTTAAATGACTTTTTTAATTAAGTTTGATGATTGCGTTCAAACAAAATGTCCTAGAACAAAATTTTCAAATGTAACTACTAGATTGTGATACGATACACTATTGGGTGAAGTTTGGTTGACTTCTGCGCAGCGGTTTGGGAGTTAACATCAAAATTACATTTCTCGGCCATATCGCATAGATCTCACTGTGAAAAGGCTTAAATGGCTTTTTTGACCTAAGTTTGAGGATTGCGCTCAAACAAAATGTCCTAGAACAAAATTTTCAAATGTAACTACTAGATTGTGATACAATACACTATTGGGTGAAGTTTGGTTGACTTCTGCGCAGCGGTTTGGGAGTTAACATCAAAATTACATTTCTCGGCCATATCGCATAGATCTCACTGTGAAAAGGCTTAAATGACTTTTTTAATTAAGTTTGATGATTGCGTTCAAACAAAATGTCCTAGAACAAAATTTTCAAATGTAACTACTAGATTGTGATACAATACACTATTGGGTGAAGTTTGGTTGACTTCTGCGCAGCGGTTTGGGAGTTAACATCAAAATTACATTTCTCGGCCATATCGCATAGATCTCACTGTGAAAAGGCTTAAATGACTTTTTTAATTAAGTTTGATGATTGCGTTCAAACAAAATGTCCTAAAACAAAATTTTCAAATGTAACTACTAGATTGTGATACAATACACTATTGGGTGAAGTTTGGTTGACTTCTGCGCAGCGGTTTGGGAGTTAACATCAAAATTACATTTCTCGGCCATATCGCATAGATCTCACTGTGAAAAGGCTTAAATGGCTTTTTTGACCTAAGTTTGAGGATTGCGCTCAAATCAAATGTCCTAGAACCAAATTTCCACATGTAATTACTAGATTGTGATACAATACACTAATGGGTGAAGTTTGGTTGACTTCTGCGCAGCGGTTTGGGAGTTAACATCAAAATTACATTTCTCGGCCATATCGCATAGATCTCACTGTGAAAAGGCTTAAATGACTTTTTTAATTAAGTTTAATGATTGCGCTCAAACCAAATGTCCTAGAACGAAATTTTCAAATGTAACTACTAGAATGTGATACAATACACTATTGGGTGAAGTTTAGTTGACTTCTGCGTAGCGGTTTGGGAGTTAACATCAAAATTACATTTCTCGGCCATATCGCATAGATCTCATTGTGAAAAGGCTTAAATGGCTTTTTTGACCTAAGTTTAATGATTGCGCTCAAACCAAATGTCCTAGAACGAAATTTTCAAATGTAACTACTAGAATGTGATACAATACACTATTGGGTGAAGTTTGGTTGACTTCTGCGCAGCGGTTTGGGAGTTAACATCAAAATTACATTTCTCGGCCATATCGCATAGATCTCACTGTGAAAAGGCTTAAATGGCTTTTTTGACCTAAGTTTGAGGATTTCGCTCAAATCAAATGTCTTAGAACCAAATTTCCACATGTAACTACTAGATTGTGATACAATACACTAATGGGTGAAGTTTGGTTGACTTCTGCGCAGCGGTTTGGGAGTGAACATCAAAATTACATTTCTCGGCCATATCGCATAGATCTCACTGTGAAAAGGCTTAAATGACTTTTTTAAATAAGTTTGATGATTGCGTTCAAACAAAATGTCCTAGAACAAAATTTTTAAATGTAACTACTAGATTGTGATACAATACACTATTGGGTGAAGTTTGGTTGACTTCTGCGCAGCGGTTTGGGAGTTAACATCAAAATTACATTTCTCGGCCATATCGCATAGATCTCACTGTGAAAAGGCTTAAATGGCTTTTTTGACCTAAGTTTGAGGATTGCGCTCAAATCAAATGTCCTAGAACCAAATTTCCACATGTAATTACTAGATTGTGATACAATACACTAATGGGTGAAGTTTGGTTGACTTCTGCGCAGCGGTTTGGGAGTTAACATCAAAATTACATTTCTCGGCCATATCGCATAGATCTCACTGTGAAAAGGCTTAAATGACTTTATTAATTAAGTTTAATGATTGCGCTCAAACCAAATGTCCTAGAACGAAATTTTCAAATGTAACTACTAGAATGTGATACAATACACTATTGGGTGAAGTTTAGTTGACTTCTGCGCAGCGGTTTGGGAGTTAACATCAAAATTACATTTCTCGGCCATATCGCATAGATCTCATTGTGAAAAGGCTTAAATGGCTTTTTTGACCTAAGTTTAATGATTGCGCTCAAACCAAATGTCCTAGAACGAAATTTTCAAATGTAACTACTAGAATGTGATACAATACACTATTGGGTGAAGTTTGGTTGACTTCTGCGCAGCGGTTTGGGAGTTAACATCAAAATTACATTTCTCGGCCATATCGCATAAATCTCACTGTGAAAAGGCTTAAATGGCTTTTTTGACCTAAGTTTGAGGATTTCGCTCAAATCAAATGTCTTAGAACCAAATTTCCACATGTAACTACTAGATTGTGATACAATACACTAATGGGTGAAGTTTGGTTGACTTCTGCGCAGCGGTTTGGGAGTTAACATCAAAATTACATTTCTCGGCCATATCGCATAGATCTCACTGTGAAAAGGCTTAAATGACTTTTTTAAATAAGTTTGATGATTGCGTTCAAACAAAATGTCCTAGAACAAAATTTTCAAATGTAACTACTAGATTGTGATACAATACACTATTGGGTGAAGTTTGGTTGACTTCTGCGCAGCGGTTTGGGAGTTAACATCAAAATTACATTTCTCGGCCATATCGCATAGATCTCACTGTGAAAAGGCTTAAATGACTTTTTTAATTAAGTTTGATGATTGCGTTCAAACAAAATGTCCTAGAACAAAATTTTCAAATGTAACTACTAGATTGTGATACAATACACTATTGGGTGAAGTTTGGTTGACTTCTGCGCAGCGGTTTGGGAGTTAACATCAAAATTACATTTCTCGGCCATATCGCATAGATCTCACTGTGAAAAGGCTTAAATGGCTTTTTTGACCTAAGTTTGAGGATTGCGCTCAAATCAAATGTCCTAGAACCAAATTTCCACATGTAACTACTAGATTGTGATAGAATACACTAATGGGTGAAGTTTGGTTTACTTCTGCGCAGCGGTTTGGGAGTTAACATCAAAATTACATTTCTCGGCCATATCGCATAGATCTCACTGTGAAAAGGCTTAAATGGCTTTTTTGACCTAAGTTTAATGATTGCGCTCAAACCAAATGTCCTAGAACGAAATTTTCAAATGTAACTACTAGAATGTGATACAATACACTATTGGGTGAAGTTTGGTTGACTTCTGCGCAGCGGTTTGGGAGTTAACATCAAAATTACATTTCTCGGCCATATCGCATTGATCTCACTGTGAAAAGGCTTAAATGGCTTTTTTGACCTAAGTTTGAGGATTGCGCTCAAACAAAATGTCCTAGAACAAAATTTTCAAATGTAACTACTAGATTGTGATACAATACACTAATGGGTGAAGTTTGGTTTACTTCTGCGCAGCGGTTTGGGAGTTAACATCAAAATTACATTTCTCGGCCATATCGCATAGATCTCACTGTGAAAAGGCTTAAATGGCTTTTTTGACCTAAGTTTAATAATTGCGCTCAAACCAAATGTCCTAAAACTAAATTTCCAAATGTAACTACTAGATTGTGATAAAATACACTATTGGGTGAAGTTTGGTTGACTTCTGCGCAGCGGTTTGGGAGTTAACATCAAAATTACATTTCTCGGCCATATCGCATAGATCTCACTGTGAAAAGGCTTAAATGGCTTTTTTGACCTAAGTTTGAGGATTGCGCTCAAATCAAATGGCCTAGAACCAAATTTCCACATGTAACTACTAGATTGTGATACAATACACTAATGGGTGAAGTTTGGTTGACTTCTGCGCAGCGGTTTGGGAGTTAACATCAAAATTACATTTCTCGGCCATATCGCATAGATCTCACTGTGAAAAGGCTTAAATGACTTTTTTAATTAAGTTTGATGATTGCGCTCAAACAAAATTTCCTAGAACAAAATTTTCAAATGTAACTACTAGATTGTGATACAATACACTATTGGGTGAAGTTTGGTTGACTTCTGCGCAGCGGTTTGGGAGTTAACATCAAAATTACATTTCTCGGCCATATCGCATAGATCTCACTGTGAAAAGGCTTAAATGACTTTTTTAATTAAGTTTGATGATTGTGTTCAAACAAAATGTCCTAGAACAAAATTTTCAAATGTAACTACTAGATTGTGATACAATACACTATTGGGTGAAGTTTGGTTGACTTCTGCGCAGCGGTTTGGGAGTTAACATCAAAATTACATTTCTCGGCCATATCGCATAGATCTCACTGTGAAAAGGCTTAAATGGCTTTTTTGACCTAAGTTTAATGATTGCGCTCAAACCAAATGTCCTAGAACGAAATTTTCAAATGTAACTACTAGAATGTGATACAATACACTATTGGGTGAAGTTTGGTTGACTTCTGCGCAGCGGTTTGGGAGTTAACATCAAAATTACATTTCTCGGCCATATCGCATAGATCTCACTGTGAAAAGGCTTATATGGCTTTTTTGACCTAAGTTTAATAATTGCGCTCAAACCAAATGTCCTAAAACTAAATTTCCAAATGTAACTACTAGATTGTGATAAAATACACTATTGGGTGAAGTTTGGTTGACTTCTGCGCAGCGGTTTGGGAGTTAACATCAAAATTACATTTCTCGGCCATATCGCATAGATCTCACTGTGAAAAGGCTTAAATGACTTTTTTAATTAAGTTTGATGATTGCGCTCAAACAAAATTTCCTAGAACAAAATTTTCAAATGTAACTACTAGATTGTGATACAATACACTATTGGGTGAAGTTTGGTTGACTTCTGCGCAGCGGTTTGGGAGTTAACATCAAAATTACATTTCTCGGCCATATCGCATAGATCTCACTGTGAAAAGGCTTAAATGACTTTTTAATTAAGTTTGATGATTGCGTTCAAACAAAATGTCCTAGAACAAAATTTTGAAATGTAACTACTAGATTGTGATACAATACACTATTGGGTGAAGTTTGGTTGACTTCTGCGCAGCGGTTTGGGAGTTAACATCAAAATTACATTTCTCGGCCATATCGCATAGATCTCACTGTGAAAAGGCTTAAATGGCTTTTTTGACCTAAGTTTGAGGATTGCGCTCAAATCAAATGTTCTAGAACCAAATTTCCACATGTAACTACTAGATTGTGATACAATACACTAATGGGTGAAGTTTGGTTTACTTCTGCGCAGCGGTTTGGGAGTTAACATCAAAATTACATTTCTCGGCCATATCGCATAGATCTCACTGTGAAAAGGCTTAAATGGCTTTTTTGACCTAAGTTTAATAATTGCGCTCAAACCAAATGTCCTAAAACTAAATTTCTAAATGTAACTACTAGATTGTGATAAAATACACTATTGGGTGAAGTTTGGTTGACTTCTGCGCAGCGGTTTGGGAGTTAACATCAAAATTACATTTCTCGGCCATATCGCATAGATCTCACTGTGAAAAGGCTTAAATGGCTTTTTTGACCTAAGTTTGAGGATTGCGCTCAAATCAAATGGCCTAGAACCAAATTTCCACATGTAACTACTAGATTGTGATACAATACACTAATGGGTGAAGTTTGGTTGACTTCTGCGCAGCGGTTTGGGAGTTAACATCAAAATTACATTTCTCGGCCATATCGCATAGATCTCACTGTGAAAAGGCTTAAATGACTTTTTTAATTAAGTTTGATGATTGCGCTCAAACAAAATGTCCTAGAACAAAATTTTCAAATGTAACTACTAGATTGTGATACAATACACTATTGGGTGAAGTTTGGTTGACTTCTGCGCAGCGGTTTGGGAGTTAACATCAAAATTACATTTCTCGGCCATATCGCATAGATCTCACTGTGAAAAGGCTTAAATGACTTTTTTAATTAAGTTTGATGATTGTGTTCAAACAAAATGTCCTAGAACAAAATTTTCAAATGTAACTACTAGATTGTGATACAATACACTATTGGGTGAAGTTTGGTTGACTTCTGCGCAGCGGTTTGGGAGTTAACATCAAAATTACATTTCTCGGCCATATCGCATAGATCTCACTGTGAAAAGGCTTAAATGGCTTTTTTGACCTAAGTTTGAGGATTGCGCTCAAATCAAATGTCCTTGAACCAAATTTCCACATGTAACTACTAGATTGTGATACAATACACTAATGGGTGAAGTTTGGTTTACTTCTGCGCAGCGGTTTGGGAGTTAACATCAAAATTACATTTCTCGGCCATATCGCATAGAACTCACTGTGAAAAGGCTTAAATGGCTTTTTTGACCTAAGTTTAATAATTGCGCTCAAACCAAATGTCCTAGAACAAAATTTTCAAATGTAACTACTAGAATGTGATACAATACACTATTGGGTGAAGTTTGGTTGACTTCTGCGCAGCGGTTTGGGAGTTAACATCAAAATTACATTTCTCGGCCATATCGCATAGATCTCACTGTGAAAAGGCTTAAATGGCTTTTTTGACCTAAGTTTGAGGATTGCGCTCAAATCAAATGTCCTAGAAACAAATTTTCACATGTAACTACTAGATTGTGATACAATACACTAATGGGTGAAGTTTGGTTGACTTCTGCGCAGCGGTTTGGGAGTTAACATCAAAATTACATTTCTCGGCCATATCGCATAGATCTCACTGTGAAAAGGCTTAAATGGCTTTTTTGACCTAAGTTTAATAATTGCGCTCAAACCAAATGTCCTAGAACGAAATTTTTCAAATGTAACTACTAGAATGTGATACAATACACTATTGGGTGAAGTTTGGTTGACTTCTGCGCAGCGGTTTGGGAGTTAACATCAAAATTACATTTCTCGGCCATATCGCATAGATCTCACTGTGAAAAGGCTTAAATGGCTTTTTTGACCTAAGTTTGAGGATTGCGCTCAAATCAAATGTCCTAGAAACAAATTTTCACATGTAACTACTAGATTGTGATACAATACACTAATGGGTGAAGTTTGGTTGACTTCTGCGCAGCGGTTTGGGAGTTAACATCAAAATTACATTTCTCGGCCATATCGCATAGATCTCACTGTGAAAAGGCTTAAATGACTTTTTTAATTAAGTTTGATGATTGCGTTCAAACAAAATGTCCTAAAACAAAATTTTCAAATGTAACTACTAGATTGTGATACAATACACTATTGGGTGAAGTTTGGTTGACTTCTGCGCAGCGGTTTGGGAGTTAACATCAAAATTACATTTCTCGGCCATATCGCATAGATCTCACTGTGAAAAGGCTTAAATGGCTTTTTTGACCTAAGTTTGAGGATTGCGCTCAAATCAAATGTCCTAGAACCAAATTTTCACATGTAACTACTAGATTGTGATACAATACACAAATGGGTGAAGTTTGGTTTACTTCTGCGCAGCGGTTTGGGAGTTAACATCAAAATTAAATTTCTCGGCCATATCGCATAGATCTCACTGTGAAAAGGCTTAAATGGCTTCTTTGACCTAAGTTTGAGGATTGCGCTCAAATCAAATGTCCTAGAACCAAATTTCCACATGTAAATACTAGATTGTGATACAATACACTAATGGGTGAAGTTTGGTTGACTTCTGCGCAGCGGTTTGGGAGTTAACATCAAAATTACATTTCTCGGCCATATCGCATAGATCTCACTGTGAAAAGGCTTAAATGACTTTTTTAATTAAGTTTAATGATTGCGCTCAAACCAAATGTCCTAGAACGAAATTTTCAAATGTAACTACTAGAATGTGATACAATACACTATTGGGTGAAGTTTAGTTGACTTCTGCGCAGCGGTTTGGGAGTTAACATCAAAATTACATTTCTCGGCCATATCGCATAGATCTCACTGTGAAAAGGCTTAAATGGCTTTTTTGACCTAAGTTTAATGATTGCGCTCAAACCAAATGTCCTAGAACGAAATTTTCAAATGTAACTACTAGAATGTGATACAATACACTATTGGGTGAAGTTTGGTTGACTTCTGCGCAGCGGTTTGGGAGTTAACATCAAAATTACATTTCTCGGCCATATCGCATAGATCTCACTGTGAAAAGGCTTAAATGGCTTTTTTGACCTAAGTTTGAGGATTTCGCTCAAATCAAATGTCTTAGAACCAAATTTCCACATGTAACTACTAGATTGTGATACAATACACTAATGGGTGAAGTTTGGTTGACTTCTGCGCAGCGGTTTGGGAGTTAACATCAAAATTACATTTCTCGGCCATATCGCATAGATCTCACTGTGAAAAGGCTTAAATGACTTTTTTAATTAAGTTTGATGATTGCGTTCAAACAAAATGTCCTAGAACAAAATTTTCAAATGTAACTACTAGATTGTGATACAATACACTAATGGGTGAAGTTTGGTTGACTTCTGCGCAGCGGTTTGGGAGTTAACATCAAAATTACATTTCTCGGCCATATCGCATAGATCTCACTGTGAAAAGGCTTAAATGACTTTTTTAATTAAGTTTAATGATTGCGCTCAAACCAAATGTCCTAGAACGAAATTTTCAAATGTAACTACTAGAATGTGATACAATACACTATTGGGTGAAGTTTAGTTGACTTCTGCGTAGCGGTTTGGGAGTTAACATCAAAATTACATTTCTCGGCCATATCGCATAGATCTCATTGTGAAAAGGCTTAAATGGCTTTTTTGACCTAAGTTTAATGATTGCGCTCAAACCAAATGTCCTAGAACGAAATTTTCAAATGTAACTACTAGAATGTGATACAATACACTATTGGGTGAAGTTTGGTTGACTTCTGCGCAGCGGTTTGGGAGTTAACATCAAAATTACATTTCTCGGCCATATCGCATAGATCTCACTGTGAAAAGGCTTAAATGGCTTTTTTGACCTAAGTTTGAGGATTTCGCTCAAATCAAATGTCTTAGAACCAAATTTCCACATGTAACTACTAGATTGTGATACAATACACTAATGGGTGAAGTTTGGTTGACTTCTGCGCAGCGGTTTGGGAGTGAACATCAAAATTACATTTCTCGGCCATATCGCATAGATCTCACTGTGAAAAGGCTTAAATGACTTTTTTAAATAAGTTTGATGATTGCGTTCAAACAAAATGTCCTAGAACAAAATTTTTAAATGTAACTACTAGATTGTGATACAATACACTATTGGGTGAAGTTTGGTTGACTTCTGCGCAGCGGTTTGGGAGTTAACATCAAAATTACATTTCTCGGCCATATCGCATAGATCTCACTGTGAAAAGGCTTAAATGGCTTTTTTGACCTAAGTTTGAGGATTGCGCTCAAATCAAATGTCCTAGAACCAAATTTCCACATGTAACTACTAGATTCTGATACAATACACTAATGGGTGAAGTTTGGTTGACTTCTGCGCAGCGGTTTGGGAGTGAACATCAAAATTACATTTCTCGGCCATATCGCATAGATCTCACTGTGAAAAGGCTTAAATGACTTTTTTAATTAAGTTTGATGATTGCGCTCAAACAAAATTTCCTAGAACAAAATTTTCAAATGTAACTACTAGATTGTGATACAATACACTATTGGGTGAAGTTTGGTTGACTTCTGCGCAGCGGTTTAGGAGTTAACATCAAAATTACATTTCTCGGCCATATCGCATAGATCTCACTGTGAAAAGGCTTAAATGACTTTTTTAATTAAGTTTGATGATTGCGTTCAAACAAAATGTCCTAGAACAAAATTTTCAAATGTAACTACTAGATTGTGATACAATACACTATTGGGTGAAGTTTAGTTGACTTCTGCGCAGCGGTTTGGGAGTTAACATCAAAATTACATTTCTTGGCCATATCGCATAGATCTCACTGTGAAAAGGCTTAAATGACTTTTTTAATTAAGTTTAATGATTGCGCTCAAACCAAATGTCCTAGAACGAAATTTTCAAATGTAACTACTAGAATGTGATACAATACACTATTGGGTGAAGTTTAGTTGACTTCTGCGCAGCGGTTTGGGATTTAACATCAAAATTACATTTCTTGGCCATATCGCATAGATCTCACTGTGAAAAGGCTTAAATGGCTTTTTTGACCTAAGTTTGAGGATTGCGCTCAAATGAAATGTCCTAGAACCAAATTTCCACATGTAACTACTAGATTGTGATACAATACACTAATGGGTGAAGTTTGGTTTACTTCTGCGCAGCGGTTTGGGAGTTAACATCAAAATTACATTTCTCGGCCATATCGCATAGATCTCACTGTGAAAAGGCTTAAATGGCTTTTTTGACCTAAGTTTAATAATTGCGCTCAAACCAAATGTCCTAGAACGAAATTTTCAAATGTAACTACTAGATTGTGATACAATACACTATTGGGTGAAGTTTGGTTGACTTCTGCGCAGCGGTTTGGGAGTTAACATCAAAATTACATTTCTCGGCCATATCGCATAGATCTCACTGTGAAAAGGCTTAAATGGCTTTTTTGACCTAAGTTTGAGGATTGCGCTTAAATCAAATGTCCTATAACCAAATTTCCACATGTAACTACTAGATTGTGATACAATACACTAATGGGTGAAGTTTGGTTGACTTCTGCGCAGCGGTTTGGGAGTTAACATCAAAATTACATTTCTCGGCCATATCGCATAGATCTCACTGTGAAAAGGCTTAAATGACTTTTTTAATTAAGTTTGATGATTGCGCTCAAACAAAATTTCCTAGAACAAAATTTTCAAATGTAACTACTAGATTGTGATACAATACACTATTGGGTGAAGTTTGGATGACTTCTGCGCAGCGGTTTGGGAGTTAACATCAAAATTACATTTCTCGGCCATATCGCATAGATCTCACTGTGAAAAGGCTTAAATGGCTTTTTTGACCTAAGTTTAATGATTGCGCTCAAACCAAATGTCCTAGAACGAAATTTTCAAATGTAACTACTAGAATGTGATACAATACACTATTGGGTGAAGTTTGGTTGACTTCCGCGCAGCGGTTTGGGAGTTAACATCAAAATTACATTTCTCGGCCATATCGCATAGATCTCACTGTGAAAAGGCTTAAATGACTTTTTTAATTAAGTTTGATGATTGCGTTCAAACAAAATGTCCTAAAACAAAATTTTCAAATGTAACTATTAGATTGTGATACAATACCCTATTGGGTGAAGTTTGGTTGACTTCTGCGCAGCGGTTTGGGAGTTAACATCAAAATTACATTTCTCGGCCATATCGCATAGATCTCACTGTGAAAAGGCTTAAATGGCTTTTTTAACCTAAGTTTGAGGATTGCGCTCAAATCAAATGTCCTAGAACCAAATTTCCACATGTAACTACTAGATTGAGATACAATACACTAATGGGTGAAGTTTGGTTTACTTCTGCGCAGCGGTTTGGGAGTTAACATCAAAATTACATTTCTCGGCCATATCGCATAGATCTCACTGTGAAAAGGCTTAAATGGCTTTTTTGACCTAAGTTTGAGGATTGCGCTCAAATCAAATGTCATAGAACCAAATTTCCACATGTAATTACTAGATTGTGATACAATACACTAATGGGTGAAGTTTGGTTGACTTCTGCGCAGCGGTTTGGGAGTTAACATCAAAATTACATTTCTCGGCCATATCGCATAGATCTCACTGTGAAAAGGCTTAAATGACTTTTTTAATTAAGTTTAATGATTGCGCTCAAACCAAATGTCCTAGAACGAAATTTTCAAATGTAACTACTAGAATGTGATACAATACACTATTGGGTGAAGTTTGGTTGACTTCTGCGCAGCGGTTTGGGAGTTAACATCAAAATTACATTTCTCGGCCATATCGCATAGATCTCACTGTGAAAAGGCTTAAATGGCTTTTTTGACCTAAGTTTGAGGATTGCGCTCAAATCAAATGTCTTAGAACCAAAATTCCACATGTAACTACTAGATTGTGATACAATACACTAATGGGTGAAGTTTGGTTGACTTCTGCGCAGCGGTTTGGGAGTTAACATCAAAATTACATTTCTCGGCCATATCGCATAGATCTCACTGTGAAAAGGCTTAAATGACTTTTTTAATTAAGTTTGATGATTGCGTTAAAAAAAAATGTCCTAGAACAAAATTTTCAAATGTAACTACTAGATTGTGATACAATACACTATTGGGTGAAGTTTGGTTGACTTCTGCGCAGCGGTTTGGGAGTTAACATCAAAATTACATTTCTCGGCCATATCGCATAGATCTCACTGTGAAAAGGCTTAAATGACTTTTTTAATTAAGTTTGATGATTGCGTTCAAACAAAATGTCCTAAAACAAAATTTTCAAATGTAACTACTAGATTGTGATACAATACACTATTGGGTGAAGTTTGGTTGACTTCTGCGCAGCGGTTTGGGAGTTGACATCAAAATTACATTTCTCGGCCATATCGCATAGATCTCACTGTGAAAAGGCTTAAATGGCTTTTTTGACCTAAGTTTGAGGATTGCGCTCAAATCAAATGTCCTAGAACCAAATTTCCACATGTAACTACTAGATTGTGATACAATACACTAATGGGTGAAGTTTGGTTTACTTCTGCGCAGCGGTTTGGGAGTTAACATCAAAATTACATTTCTCGGCCATATCGCATAGATCTCACTGTGAAAAGGCTTAAATGGCTTTTTTGACCTAAGTTTGAGGATTGCGCTCAAATCAAATGTCCTAGAACCAAATTTCCACATGTAATTACTAGATTGTGATACATTACACTAATGGGTGAAGTTTGGTTGACTTCTGCGCAGCGGTTTGGGAGTTAACATCAAAATTACATTTCTCGGCCATATCGCATAGATCTCACTGTGAAAAGGCTTAAATGACTTTTTTAATTAAGTTTAATGATTGCGCTCAAACCAAATGTCCTAGAACGAAATTTTCAAATGTAACTACTAGAATGTGATACAATACACTATTGGGTGAAGTTTGGTTGACTTCTGCGCAGCGGTTTGGGAGTTAACATCAAAATTACATTTCTCGGCCATATCGCATAGATCTCACTGTGAAAAGGCTTAAATGGCTTTTTTGACCTAAGTTTAATGATTGCGCTCAAACCAAATGTCCTAGAACGAAATTTTCAAATGTAACTACTAGAATGTGATACAATACACTATTGGGTGAAGTTTGGTTGACTTCTGCGCAGCGGTTTGGGAGTTAACATCAAAATTACATTTCTCGGCCATATCGCATTGATCTCACTGTGAAAAGGCTTAAATGGCTTTTTTGACCTAAGTTTGAGGATTGCGCTCAAACAAAATGTCCTAGAACAAAATTTTCAAATGTAACTACTAGATTGTGATACAATACACTAATGGGTGAAGTTTGGTTTACTTCTGCGCAGCGGTTTGGGAGTTAACATCAAAATTACATTTCTCGGCCATATCGCATAGATCTCACTGTGAAAAGGCTTAAATGGCTTTTTTGACCTAAGTTTAATAATTGCGCTCAAACCAAATGTCCTAAAACTAAATTTCCAAATGTAACTACTAGATTGTGATAAAATACACTATTGGGTGAAGTTTGGTTGACTTCTGCGCAGCGGTTTGGGAGTTAACATCAAAATTACATTTCTCGGCCATATCGCATAGATCTCACTGTGAAAAGGCTTAAATGGCTTTTTTGACCTAAGTTTGAGGATTGCGCTCAAATCAAATGGCCTAGAACCAAATTTCCACATGTAACTACTAGATTGTGATACAATACACTAATGGGTGAAGTTTGGTTGACTTCTGCGCAGCGGTTTGGGAGTTAACATCAAAATTACATTTCTCGGCCATATCGCATAGATCTCACTGTGAAAAGGCTTAAATGACTTTTTTAATTAAGTTTGATGATTGCGCTCAAACAAAATTTCCTAGAACAAAATTTTCAAATGTAACTACTAGATTGTGATACAATACACTATTGGGTGAAGTTTGGTTGACTTCTGCGCAGCGGTTTGGGAGTTAACATCAAAATTACATTTCTCGGCCATATCGCATAGATCTCACTGTGAAAAGGCTTAAATGACTTTTTTAATTAAGTTTGATGATTGTGTTCAAACAAAATGTCCTAGAACAAAATTTTCAAATGTAACTACTAGATTGTGATACAATACACTATTGGGTGAAGTTTGGTTGACTTCTGCGCAGCGGTTTGGGAGTTAACATCAAAATTACATTTCTCGGCCATATCGCATAGATCTCACTGTGAAAAGGCTTAAATGGCTTTTTTGACCTAAGTTTAATGATTGCGCTCAAACCAAATGTCCTAGAACGAAATTTTCAAATGTAACTACTAGAATGTGATACAATACACTATTGGGTGAAGTTTGGTTGACTTCTGCGCAGCGGTTTGGGAGTTAACATCAAAATTACATTTCTCGGCCATATCGCATAGATCTCACTGTGAAAAGGCTTATATGGCTTTTTTGACCTAAGTTTAATAATTGCGCTCAAACCAAATGTCCTAAAACTAAATTTCCAAATGTAACTACTAGATTGTGATAAAATACACTATTGGGTGAAGTTTGGTTGACTTCTGCGCAGCGGTTTGGGAGTTAACATCAAAATTACATTTCTCGGCCATATCGCATAGATCTCACTGTGAAAAGGCTTAAATGACTTTTTTAATTAAGTTTGATGATTGCGCTCAAACAAAATTTCCTAGAACAAAATTTTCAAATGTAACTACTAGATTGTGATACAATACACTATTGGGTGAAGTTTGGTTGACTTCTGCGCAGCGGTTTGGGAGTTAACATCAAAATTACATTTCTCGGCCATATCGCATAGATCTCACTGTGAAAAGGCTTAAATGACTTTTTAATTAAGTTTGATGATTGCGTTCAAACAAAATGTCCTAGAACAAAATTTTGAAATGTAACTACTAGATTGTGATACAATACACTATTGGGTGAAGTTTGGTTGACTTCTGCGCAGCGGTTTGGGAGTTAACATCAAAATTACATTTCTCGGCCATATCGCATAGATCTCACTGTGAAAAGGCTTAAATGGCTTTTTTGACCTAAGTTTGAGGATTGCGCTCAAATCAAATGTTCTAGAACCAAATTTCCACATGTAACTACTAGATTGTGATACAATACACTAATGGGTGAAGTTTGGTTTACTTCTGCGCAGCGGTTTGGGAGTTAACATCAAAATTACATTTCTCGGCCATATCGCATAGATCTCACTGTGAAAAGGCTTAAATGGCTTTTTTGACCTAAGTTTAATAATTGCGCTCAAACCAAATGTCCTAAAACTAAATTTCTAAATGTAACTACTAGATTGTGATAAAATACACTATTGGGTGAAGTTTGGTTGACTTCTGCGCAGCGGTTTGGGAGTTAACATCAAAATTACATTTCTCGGCCATATCGCATAGATCTCACTGTGAAAAGGCTTAAATGGCTTTTTTGACCTAAGTTTGAGGATTGCGCTCAAATCAAATGGCCTAGAACCAAATTTCCACATGTAACTACTAGATTGTGATACAATACACTAATGGGTGAAGTTTGGTTGACTTCTGCGCAGCGGTTTGGGAGTTAACATCAAAATTACATTTCTCGGCCATATCGCATAGATCTCACTGTGAAAAGGCTTAAATGACTTTTTTAATTAAGTTTGATGATTGCGCTCAAACAAAATGTCCTAGAACAAAATTTTCAAATGTAACTACTAGATTGTGATACAATACACTATTGGGTGAAGTTTGGTTGACTTCTGCGCAGCGGTTTGGGAGTTAACATCAAAATTACATTTCTCGGCCATATCGCATAGATCTCACTGTGAAAAGGCTTAAATGACTTTTTTAATTAAGTTTGATGATTGTGTTCAAACAAAATGTCCTAGAACAAAATTTTCAAATGTAACTACTAGATTGTGATACAATACACTATTGGGTGAAGTTTGGTTGACTTCTGCGCAGCGGTTTGGGAGTTAACATCAAAATTACATTTCTCGGCCATATCGCATAGATCTCACTGTGAAAAGGCTTAAATGGCTTTTTTGACCTAAGTTTGAGGATTGCGCTCAAATCAAATGTCCTAGAACCAAATTTTCACATGTAACTACTAGATTGTGATACAATACACAAATGGGTGAAGTTTGGTTTACTTCTGCGCAGCGGTTTGGGAGTTAACATCAAAATTAAATTTCTCGGCCATATCGCATAGATCTCACTGTGAAAAGGCTTAAATGGCTTCTTTGACCTAAGTTTGAGGATTGCGCTCAAATCAAATGTCCTAGAACCAAATTTCCACATGTAAATACTAGATTGTGATACAATACACTAATGGGTGAAGTTTGGTTGACTTCTGCGCAGCGGTTTGGGAGTTAACATCAAAATTACATTTCTCGGCCATATCGCATAGATCTCACTGTGAAAAGGCTTAAATGACTTTTTTAATTAAGTTTAATGATTGCGCTCAAACCAAATGTCCTAGAACGAAATTTTCAAATGTAACTACTAGAATGTGATACAATACACTATTGGGTGAAGTTTAGTTGACTTCTGCGCAGCGGTTTGGGAGTTAACATCAAAATTACATTTCTCGGCCATATCGCATAGATCTCACTGTGAAAAGGCTTAAATGGCTTTTTTGACCTAAGTTTAATGATTGCGCTCAAACCAAATGTCCTAGAACGAAATTTTCAAATGTAACTACTAGAATGTGATACAATACACTATTGGGTGAAGTTTGGTTGACTTCTGCGCAGCGGTTTGGGAGTTAACATCAAAATTACATTTCTCGGCCATATCGCATAGATCTCACTGTGAAAAGGCTTAAATGGCTTTTTTGACCTAAGTTTGAGGATTTCGCTCAAATCAAATGTCTTAGAACCAAATTTCCACATGTAACTACTAGATTGTGATACAATACACTAATGGGTGAAGTTTGGTTGACTTCTGCGCAGCGGTTTGGGAGTTAACATCAAAATTACATTTCTCGGCCATATCGCATAGATCTCACTGTGAAAAGGCTTAAATGACTTTTTTAATTAAGTTTGATGATTGCGTTCAAACAAAATGTCCTAGAACAAAATTTTCAAATGTAACTACTAGATTGTGATACAATACACTATTGGGTGAAGTTTGGTTGACTTCTGCGCAGCGGTTTGGGAGTTAACATCAAAATTACATTTCTCGGCCATATCGTATAGATCTCACTGTGAAAAGGCTTAAATGACTTTTTTAATTAAGTTTGATGATTGCGTTCAAACAAAATGTCCTAGAACAAAATTTTCAAATGTAACTACTAGATTGTGATACGATACACTATTGGGTGAAGTTTGGTTGACTTCTGCGCAGCGGTTTGGGAGTTAACATCAAAATTACATTTCTCGGCCATATCGCATAGATCTCACTGTGAAAAGGCTTAAATGGCTTTTTTGACCTAAGTTTGAGGATTGCGCTCAAACAAAATGTCCTAGAACAAAATTTTCAAATGTAACTACTAGATTGTGATACAATACACTATTGGGTGAAGTTTGGTTGACTTCTGCGCAGCGGTTTGGGAGTTAACATCAAAATTACATTTCTCGGCCATATCGCATAGATCTCACTGTGAAAAGGCTTAAATGACTTTTTTAATTAAGTTTGATGATTGCGTTCAAACAAAATGTCCTAGAACAAAATTTTCAAATGTAACTACTAGATTGTGATACAATACACTATTGGGTGAAGTTTGGTTGACTTCTGCGCAGCGGTTTGGGAGTTAACATCAAAATTACATTTCTCGGCCATATCGCATAGATCTCACTGTGAAAAGGCTTAAATGACTTTTTTAATTAAGTTTGATGATTGCGTTCAAACAAAATGTCCTAAAACAAAATTTTCAAATGTAACTACTAGATTGTGATACAATACACTATTGGGTGAAGTTTGGTTGACTTCTGCGCAGCGGTTTGGGAGTTAACATCAAAATTACATTTCTCGGCCATATCGCATAGATCTCACTGTGAAAAGGCTTAAATGGCTTTTTTGACCTAAGTTTGAGGATTGCGCTCAAATCAAATGTCCTAGAACCAAATTTCCACATGTAATTACTAGATTGTGATACAATACACTAATGGGTGAAGTTTGGTTGACTTCTGCGCAGCGGTTTGGGAGTTAACATCAAAATTACATTTCTCGGCCATATCGCATAGATCTCACTGTGAAAAGGCTTAAATGACTTTTTTAATTAAGTTTAATGATTGCGCTCAAACCAAATGTCCTAGAACGAAATTTTCAAATGTAACTACTAGAATGTGATACAATACACTATTGGGTGAAGTTTAGTTGACTTCTGCGTAGCGGTTTGGGAGTTAACATCAAAATTACATTTCTCGGCCATATCGCATAGATCTCATTGTGAAAAGGCTTAAATGGCTTTTTTGACCTAAGTTTAATGATTGCGCTCAAACCAAATGTCCTAGAACGAAATTTTCAAATGTAACTACTAGAATGTGATACAATACACTATTGGGTGAAGTTTGGTTGACTTCTGCGCAGCGGTTTGGGAGTTAACATCAAAATTACATTTCTCGGCCATATCGCATAGATCTCACTGTGAAAAGGCTTAAATGGCTTTTTTGACCTAAGTTTGAGGATTTCGCTCAAATCAAATGTCTTAGAACCAAATTTCCACATGTAACTACTAGATTGTGATACAATACACTAATGGGTGAAGTTTGGTTGACTTCTGCGCAGCGGTTTGGGAGTGAACATCAAAATTACATTTCTCGGCCATATCGCATAGATCTCACTGTGAAAAGGCTTAAATGACTTTTTTAAATAAGTTTGATGATTGCGTTCAAACAAAATGTCCTAGAACAAAATTTTTAAATGTAACTACTAGATTGTGATACAATACACTATTGGGTGAAGTTTGGTTGACTTCTGCGCAGCGGTTTGGGAGTTAACATCAAAATTACATTTCTCGGCCATATCGCATAGATCTCACTGTGAAAAGGCTTAAATGGCTTTTTTGACCTAAGTTTGAGGATTGCGCTCAAATCAAATGTCCTAGAACCAAATTTCCACATGTAACTACTAGATTCTGATACAATACACTAATGGGTGAAGTTTGGTTGACTTCTGCGCAGCGGTTTGGGAGTGAACATCAAAATTACATTTCTCGGCCATATCGCATAGATCTCACTGTGAAAAGGCTTAAATGACTTTTTTAATTAAGTTTGATGATTGCGCTCAAACAAAATTTCCTAGAACAAAATTTTCAAATGTAACTACTAGATTGTGATACAATACACTATTGGGTGAAGTTTGGTTGACTTCTGCGCAGCGGTTTAGGAGTTAACATCAAAATTACATTTCTCGGCCATATCGCATAGATCTCACTGTGAAAAGGCTTAAATGACTTTTTTAATTAAGTTTGATGATTGCGTTCAAACAAAATGTCCTAGAACAAAATTTTCAAATGTAACTACTAGATTGTGATACAATACACTATTGGGTGAAGTTTAGTTGACTTCTGCGCAGCGGTTTGGGAGTTAACATCAAAATTACATTTCTTGGCCATATCGCATAGATCTCACTGTGAAAAGGCTTAAATGACTTTTTTAATTAAGTTTAATGATTGCGCTCAAACCAAATGTCCTAGAACGAAATTTTCAAATGTAACTACTAGAATGTGATACAATACACTATTGGGTGAAGTTTAGTTGACTTCTGCGCAGCGGTTTGGGATTTAACATCAAAATTACATTTCTTGGCCATATCGCATAGATCTCACTGTGAAAAGGCTTAAATGGCTTTTTTGACCTAAGTTTGAGGATTGCGCTCAAATGAAATGTCCTAGAACCAAATTTCCACATGTAACTACTAGATTGTGATACAATACACTAATGGGTGAAGTTTGGTTTACTTCTGCGCAGCGGTTTGGGAGTTAACATCAAAATTACATTTCTCGGCCATATCGCATAGATCTCACTGTGAAAAGGCTTAAATGGCTTTTTTGACCTAAGTTTAATAATTGCGCTCAAACCAAATGTCCTAGAACGAAATTTTCAAATGTAACTACTAGATTGTGATACAATACACTATTGGGTGAAGTTTGGTTGACTTCTGCGCAGCGGTTTGGGAGTTAACATCAAAATTACATTTCTCGGCCATATCGCATAGATCTCACTGTGAAAAGGCTTAAATGGCTTTTTTGACCTAAGTTTGAGGATTGCGCTTAAATCAAATGTCCTATAACCAAATTTCCACATGTAACTACTAGATTGTGATACAATACACTAATGGGTGAAGTTTGGTTGACTTCTGCGCAGCGGTTTGGGAGTTAACATCAAAATTACATTTCTCGGCCATATCGCATAGATCTCACTGTGAAAAGGCTTAAATGACTTTTTTAATTAAGTTTGATGATTGCGCTCAAACAAAATTTCCTAGAACAAAATTTTCAAATGTAACTACTAGATTGTGATACAATACACTATTGGGTGAAGTTTGGTTGACTTCTGCGCAGCGGTTTGGGAGTTAACATCAAAATTACATTTCTCGGCCATATCGCATAGATCTCACTGTGAAAAGGCTTAAATGGCTTTTTTGACCTAAGTTTAATGATTGCGCTCAAACCAAATGTCCTAGAACGAAATTTTCAAATGTAACTACTAGAATGTGATACAATACACTATTGGGTGAAGTTTGGTTGACTTCCGCGCAGCGGTTTGGGAGTTAACATCAAAATTACATTTCTCGGCCATATCGCATAGATCTCACTGTGAAAAGGCTTAAATGACTTTTTTAATTAAGTTTGATGATTGCGTTCAAACAAAATGTCCTAAAACAAAATTTTCAAATGTAACTATTAGATTGTGATACAATACCCTATTGGGTGAAGTTTGGTTGACTTCTGCGCAGCGGTTTGGGAGTTAACATCAAAATTACATTTCTCGGCCATATCGCATAGATCTCACTGTGAAAAGGCTTAAATGGCTTTTTTAACCTAAGTTTGAGGATTGCGCTCAAATCAAATGTCCTAGAACCAAATTTCCACATGTAACTACTAGATTGAGATACAATACACTAATGGGTGAAGTTTGGTTTACTTCTGCGCAGCGGTTTGGGAGTTAACATCAAAATTACATTTCTCGGCCATATCGCATAGATCTCACTGTGAAAAGGCTTAAATGGCTTTTTTGACCTAAGTTTGAGGATTGCGCTCAAATCAAATGTCATAGAACCAAATTTCCACATGTAATTACTAGATTGTGATACAATACACTAATGGGTGAAGTTTGGTTGACTTCTGCGCAGCGGTTTGGGAGTTAACATCAAAATTACATTTCTCGGCCATATCGCATAGATCTCACTGTGAAAAGGCTTAAATGACTTTTTTAATTAAGTTTAATGATTGCGCTCAAACCAAATGTCCTAGAACGAAATTTTCAAATGTAACTACTAGAATGTGATACAATACACTATTGGGTGAAGTTTGGTTGACTTCTGCGCAGCGGTTTGGGAGTTAACATCAAAATTACATTTCTCGGCCATATCGCATAGATCTCACTGTGAAAAGGCTTAAATGGCTTTTTTGACCTAAGTTTGAGGATTGCGCTCAAATCAAATGTCTTAGAACCAAAATTCCACATGTAACTACTAGATTGTGATACAATACACTAATGGGTGAAGTTTGGTTGACTTCTGCGCAGCGGTTTGGGAGTTAACATCAAAATTACATTTCTCGGCCATATCGCATAGATCTCACTGTGAAAAGGCTTAAATGACTTTTTTAATTAAGTTTGATGATTGCGTTAAAAAAAAATGTCCTAGAACAAAATTTTCAAATGTAACTACTAGATTGTGATACAATACACTATTGGGTGAAGTTTGGTTGACTTCTGCGCAGCGGTTTGGGAGTTAACATCAAAATTACATTTCTCGGCCATATCGCATAGATCTCACTGTGAAAAGGCTTAAATGACTTTTTTAATTAAGTTTGATGATTGCGTTCAAACAAAATGTCCTAAAACAAAATTTTCAAATGTAACTACTAGATTGTGATACAATACACTATTGGGTGAAGTTTGGTTGACTTCTGCGCAGCGGTTTGGGAGTTGACATCAAAATTACATTTCTCGGCCATATCGCATAGATCTCACTGTGAAAAGGCTTAAATGGCTTTTTTGACCTAAGTTTGAGGATTGCGCTCAAATCAAATGTCCTAGAACCAAATTTCCACATGTAACTACTAGATTGTGATACAATACACTAATGGGTGAAGTTTGGTTTACTTCTGCGCAGCGGTTTGGGAGTTAACATCAAAATTACATTTCTCGGCCATATCGCATAGATCTCACTGTGAAAAGGCTTAAATGGCTTTTTTGACCTAAGTTTGAGGATTGCGCTCAAATCAAATGTCCTAGAACCAAATTTCCACATGTAATTACTAGATTGTGATACATTACACTAATGGGTGAAGTTTGGTTGACTTCTGCGCAGCGGTTTGGGAGTTAACATCAAAATTACATTTCTCGGCCATATCGCATAGATCTCACTGTGAAAAGGCTTAAATGACTTTTTTAATTAAGTTTAATGATTGCGCTCAAACCAAATGTCCTAGAACGAAATTTTCAAATGTAACTACTAGAATGTGATACAATACACTATTGGGTGAAGTTTGGTTGACTTCTGCGCAGCGGTTTGGGAGTTAACATCAAAATTACATTTCTCGGCCATATCGCATAGATCTCACTGTGAAAAGGCTTAAATGGCTTTTTTGACCTAAGTTTGAGGATTGCGCTCAAATCAAATGTCTTAGAACCAAAATTCCACATGTAACTACTAGATTGTGATACAATACACTAATGGGTGAAGTTTGGTTGACTTCTGCGCAGCGGTTTGGGAGTTAACATCAAAATTACATTTCTCGGCCATATCGCATAGATCTCACTGTGAAAAGGCTTAAATGACTTTTTTAATTAAGTTTGATGATTGCGTTCAAACAAAATGTCCTAGAACAAAATTTTCAAATGTAACTACTAGATTGTGATACAATACACTATTGGGTGAAGTTTGGTTGACTTCTGCGCAGCGGTTTGGGAGTTAACATCAAAATTACATTTCTCGGCCATATCGCATAGATCTCACTGTGAAAAGGCTTAAATGCCTTTTTTGACCTAAGTTTGAGGATTGCGCTCAAATCAAATGTCCTAGAACCAAATTTCCACATGTAACTACTAGATTGTGATACAATACACTAATGGGTGAAGTTTGGTTTACTTCTGCGCAGCGGTTTGGGAGTTAACATCAAAATTACATTTCTCGGCCATATCGCATAGATCTCACTGTGAAAAGGCTTAAATGGCTTTTTTGACCTAAGTTTAATGATTGCGCTCAAACCAAATGTCCTAGAACGAAATTTTCAAATGTAACTACTAGAATGTGATACAATACACTATTGGGTGAAGTTTAGTTGACTTCTGCGCAGCGGTTTGGGAGTTAACATCAAAATTACATTTCTCGGCCATATCGCATAGATCTCACTGTGAAAAGGCTTAAATGGCTTTTTTGACCTAAGTTTAATGATTGCGCTCAAACCAAATGTCCTAGAACGAAATTTTCAAATGTAACTACTAGAATGTGATACAATACACTATTGGGTGAAGTTTGGTTGACTTCTGCGCAGAGGTTTGGGAGTTAACATCAAAATTACATTTCTCGGCCATATCGCATAGATCTCACTGTGAAAAGGCTTAAATGGCTTTTTTGATCTAAGTTTGAGGATTGCGCTCAAATCAAATGTCCTAGAACCAAATTTCCACATGTAACTACTAGATTGTGATACAATACACTAATGGGTGAAGTTTGGTTTACTTCTGCGCAGCGGTTTGGGAGTTAACATCAAAATTACATTTCTCGGCCATATCGCATAGATCTCACTGTGAAAAGGCTTAAATGGCTTTTTTGACCTAAGTTTAATAATTGCGCTCAAACCAAATGTCCTAGAACGAAATTTTTCAAATGTAACTACTAGAATGTGATACAATACACTATTGGGTGAAGTTTGGTTGACTTCTGCGCAGCGGTTTGGGAGTTAACATCAAAATTACATTTCTCGGCCATATCGCATAGATCTCACTGTGAAAAGGCTTAAATGGCTTTTTTGACCTAAGTTTGAGGATTGCGCTCAAATCAAATGTCCTAGAAACAAATTTTCACATGTAACTACTAGATTGTGATACAATACACTAATGGGTGAACTTTTGTTGACTTCTGCGCAGCGGTTTGGGAGTTAACATCAAAATTACATTTCTCGGCCATATCGCATAGATCTCACTGTGAAAAGGCTTAAAATACTTTTTTAATTAAGTTTGATGATTGCGTTCAAACAAAATGTCCTAAAACAAAATTTTCAAATGTAACTACTAGATTGTGATACAATACACTATTGGGTGAAGTTTGGTTGACTTCTGCGCAGCGGTTTGGGAGTTAACATCAAAATTACATTTCTCGGCCATATCGCATAGATCTCACTGTGAAAAGGCTTAAATGGCTTTTTTGACCTAAGTTTGAGGATTGCGCTCAAATCAAATGTCCTAGAACCAAATTTCCACATGTAACTACTAGATTGTGATACAATACACAAATGGGTGAAGTTTGGTTTACTTCTGCGCAGCGGTTTGGGAGTTAACATCAAAATTACATTTCTCGGCCATATCGCATAGATCTCACTGTGAAAAGGCTTAAATGGCTTTTTTGACCTAAGTTTGAGGATTGCGCTCAAATCAAATGTCCTAGAACCAAATTTCCACATGTAATTACTAGATTGTGATACAATACACTAATGGGTGAAGTTTGGTTGACTTCTGCGCAGCGGTTTGGGAGTTAACATCAAAATTACATTTCTCGGCCATATCGCATAGATCTCACTGTGAAAAGGCTTAAATGACTTTTTTAATTAAGTTTAATGATTGCGCTCAAACCAAATGTCCTAGAACGAAATTTTCAAATGTAACTACTAGAATGTGATACAATACACTATTGGGTGAAGTTTAGTTGACTTCTGCGCAGCGGTTTGGGAGTTAACATCAAAATTACATTTCTCGGCCATATCGCATAGATCTCACTGTGAAAAGGCTTAAATGGCTTATTTGACCTAAGTTTAATGATTGCGCTCAAACCAAATGTCCTAGAACGAAATTTTCAAATGTAACTACTAGAATGTGATACAATACACTATTGGGTGAAGTTTGGTTGACTTCTGCGCAGCGGTTTGGGAGTTAACATCAAAATTACATTTCTCGGCCATATCGCATAGATCTCACTGTGAAAAGGCTTAAATGGCTTTTTTGACCTAAGTTTGAGGATTTCGCTCAAATCAAATGTCTTAGAACCAAATTTCCACATGTAACTACTAGATTGTGATACAATACACTAATGGGTGAAGTTTGGTTGACTTCTGCGCAGCGGTTTGGGAGTTAACATCAAAATTACATTTCTCGGCCATATCGCATAGATCTCACTGTGAAAAGGCTTAAATGACTTTTTTAATTAAGTTTGATGATTGCGTTCAAACAAAATGTCCTAGAACAAAATTTTCAAATGTAACTACTAGATTGTGATACAATACACTATTGGGTGAAGTTTGGTTGACTTCTGCGCAGCGGTTTGGGAGTTAACATCAAAATTACATTTCTCGGCCATATCGCATAGATCTCACTGTGAAAAGGCTTAAATGACTTTTTTAATTAAGTTTAATGATTGCGCTCAAACCAAATGTCCTAGAACGAAATTTTCAAATGTAACTACTAGAATGTGATACAATACACTATTGGGTGAAGTTTGGTTGACTTCTGCGCAGCGGTTTGGGAGTTAACATCAAAATTACATTTCTCGGCCATATCGCATAGATCTCACTGTGAAAAGGCTTAAATGGCTTTTTTGACCTAAGTTTGAGGATTGCGCTCAAATCAAATGTCTTAGAACCAAAATTCCACATGTAACTACTAGATTGTGATACAATACACTAATGGGTGAAGTTTGGTTGACTTCTGCGCAGCGGTTTGGGAGTTAACATCAAAATTACATTTCTCGGCCATATCGCATAGATCTCACTGTGAAAAGGCTTAAATGACTTTTTTAATTAAGTTTGATGATTGCGTTCAAACAAAATGTCCTAGAACAAAATTTTCAAATGTAACTACTAGATTGTGATACAATACACTATTGGGTGAAGTTTGGTTGACTTCTGCGCAGCGGTTTGGGAGTTAACATCAAAATTACATTTCTCGGCCATATCGCATAGATCTCACTGTGAAAAGGCTTAAATGGCTTTTTTGACCTAAGTTTGAGGATTGCGCTCAAATCAAATGTCCTAGAACCAAATTTCCACATGTAACTACTAGATTGTGATACAATACACTAATGGGTGAAGTTTGGTTTACTTCTGCGCAGCGGTTTGGGAGTTAACATCAAAATTACATTTCTCGGCCATATCGCATAGATCTCACTGTGAAAAGGCTTAAATGGCTTTTTTGACCTAAGTTTAATGATTGCGCTCAAACCAAATGTCCTAGAACGAAATTTTCAAATGTAACTACTAGAATGTGATACAATACACTATTGGGTGAAGTTTGGTTGACTTATGCGCAGCGGTTTGGGAGTTAACATCAAAATTACATTTCTCGGCCATATCGCATAGATCTCACTGTGAAAAGGCTTAAATGGCTTTTTTGACCTAAGTTTGAGGATTGCGCTCAAACAAAATGTCCTAGAACAAAATTTTCAAATGTAACTACTAGATTGTGATACAATACACTATTGGGTGAAGTTTGGTTGACTTCTGCGCAGCGGTTTGGGAGTTAACATCAAAATTACATTTCTCGGCCATATCGCATAGATCTCACTGTGAAAAGGCTTAAATGACTTTTTTAATTAAGTTTGATGATTGCGTTCAAACAAAATGTCCTAGAACAAAATTTTCAAATGTAACTACTAGATTGTGATACAATACACTATTGGGTGAAGTTTGGTTGACTTCTGCGCAGCGGTTTGGGAGTTAACATCAAAATTACATTTCTCGGCCATATCGCATAGATCTCACTGTGAAAAGGCTTAAATGACTTTTTTAATTAAGTTTGATGATTGCGTTCAAACAAAATGTCCTAAAACAAAATTTTCAAATGTAACTACTAGATTGTGATACAATACACTATTGGGTGAAGTTTGGTTGACTTCTGCGCAGCGGTTTGGGAGTTAACATCAAAATTACATTTCTCGGCCATATCGCATAGATCTCACTGTGAAAAGGCTTAAATGGCTTTTTTGACCTAAGTTTGAGGATTGTTCTCAAATCAAATGTCCTAGAACCAAATTTCCACATGTAACTACTAGATTGTGATACAATACACTAATGGGTGAAGTTTGGTTTACTTCTGCGCAGCGGTTTGGGAGTTAACATCAAAATTACATTTCTCGGCCATATCGCATAGATCTCACTGTGAAAAGGCTTAAATGGCTTTTTTGACCTAAGTTTGAGGATTGCGCTCAAATCAAATGTCCTATAACCAAATTTCCACATGTAATTACTAGATTGTGATACAATACACTAATGGGTGAAGTTTGGTTGACTTCTGCGCAGCGGTTTGGGAGTTAACATCAAAATTACATTTCTCGGCCATATCGCATAGATCTCACTGTGAAAAGGCTTAAATGACTTTTTTAATTAAGTTTAATGATTGCGCTCAAACCAAATGTCCTAGAACGAAATTTTCAAATGTAACTACTAGAATGTGATACAATACACTATTGGGTGAAGTTTGGTTGACTTCTGCGCAGCGGTTTGGGAGTTAACATCAAAATTACATTTCTCGGCCATATCGCATAGATCTCACTGTGAAAAGGCTTAAATGGCTTTTTTGACCTAAGTTTGAGGATTGTTCTCAAATCAAATGTCCTAGAACCAAATTTCCACATGTAACTACTAGATTGTGATACAATACACTAATGGGTGAAGTTTGGTTTACTTCTGCGCAGCGGTTTGGGAGTTAACATCAAAATTACATTTCTCGGCCATATCGCATAGATCTCACTGTGAAAAGGCTTAAATGGCTTTTTTGACCTAAGTTTGAGGATTGCGCTCAAATCAAATGTCCTAGAACCAAATTTCCACATGTAATTACTAGATTGTGATACAATACACTAATGGGTGAAGTTTGGTTGACTTCTGCGCAGCGGTTTGGGAGTTAACATCAAAATTACATTTCTCGGCCATATCGCATAGATCTCACTGTGAAAAGGCTTAAATGACTTTTTTAATTAAGTTTAATGATTGCGCTCAAACCAAATGTCCTAGAACGAAATTTTCAAATGTAACTACTAGAATGTGATACAATACACTATTGGGTGAAGTTTGGTTGACTTCTGCGCAGCGGTTTGGGAGTTAACATCAAAATTACATTTCTCGGCCATATCGCATAGATCTCACTGTGAAAAGGCTTAAATGGCTTTTTTGACCTAAGTTTGAGGATTGCGCTCAAATCAAATGTCTTAGAACCAAAATTCCACATGTAACTACTAGATTGTGATACAATACACTAATGGGTGAAGTTTGGTTGACTTCTGCGCAGCGGTTTGGGAGTTAACATCAAAATTACATTTCTCGGCCATATCGCATAGATCTCACTGTGAAAAGGCTTAAATGACTTTTTTAATTAAGTTTGATGATTGCGTTCAAACAAAATGTCCTAGAACAAAATTTTCAAATGTAACTACTAGATTGTGATACAATACACTATTGGGTGAAGTTTGGTTGACTTCTGCGCAGCGGTTTGGGAGTTAACATCAAAATTACATTTCTCGGCCATATCGCATAGATCTCACTGTGAAAAGGCTTAAATGGCTTTTTTGACCTAAGTTTGAGGATTGCGCTCAAATCAAATGTCCTAGAACCAAATTTCCACATGTAACTACTAGATTGTGATACAATACACTAATGGGTGAAGTTTGGTTTACTTCTGCGCAGCGGTTTGGGAGTTAACATCAAAATTACATTTCTCGGCCATATCGCATAGATCTCACTGTGAAAAGGCTTAAATGGCTTTTTTGACCTAAGTTTAATGATTGCGCTCAAACCAAATGTCCTAGAACGAAATTTTCAAATGTAACTACTAGAATGTGATACAATACACTATTGGGTGAAGTTTGGTTGACTTCTGCGCAGCGGTTTGGGAGTTAACATCAAAATTACATTTCTCGGCCATATCGCATAGATCTCACTGTGAAAAGGCTTAAATGGCTTTTTTGACCTAAGTTTGAGGATTGCGCTCAAACAAAATGTCCTAGAACAAAATTTTCAAATGTAACTACTAGATTGTGATACAATACACTATTGGGTGAAGTTTGGTTGACTTCTGCGCAGCGGTTTGGGAGTTAACATCAAAATTACATTTCTCGGCCATATCGTATAGATCTCACTGTGAAAAGGCTTAAATGACTTTTTTAATTAAGTTTGATGATTGCGTTCAAACAAAATGTCCTAGAACAAAATTTTCAAATGTAACTACTAGATTGTGATACAATACACTATTGGGTGAAGTTTGGTTGACTTCTGCGCAGTAGTGACGGGATCTGTCGTTCACTTGAGTAAACGAATCCATTCCGGTTCGTTCAGTAAAACGATTCGTTCAAACGAATCGTTCAACGAATCGTTCGCCCCCCTCATCTCCCTCCCCACCCAAATGAATCGTTCGGTTAGTGAACGGGAAGTGACGTTGCCGAACGAATCACCAAAGACCGCTTCGCAGTATAACTGAACGGGAAGTGACATTGCTTGGTCCCTCCCTCTCTTGCACATTGACCACTCGTCGTAGTTTCAGAAATGAGTGACAGGCGATATCATTCTGCTCTCAGAGACAGCCTCGTCTCCCTCCCGCTGCTGCAAAAGCGAGGGAGAACTTCCGCGTCGTCTGTCCTAGTTCTATGGGCTCAAAGTCATGGCTCGTGCTTGCATTTCGAATTAGGACACGGTTAAACATTTTCCTTTTGAGGGGGAAGTCGGGGTTTGGGGTCGGGGGCGCACGGACTTTCTTTAGCATGATCTTGCTCACATATACAATGCTGCTGCTAACAGCCAACGCGGCATGCCTGCTGTCACGAAAATAAAAATAAATCGAAAGTTTAATTTCTAATTATGGAACGGCCAACACATCATATTAACCTCTCGCTCTGTTGTATTTTTGTTTTTTATTATTAAGATGATCGTTTTGAATTTTTGCACTGGTATTAATAAATAAAATAATCCGGTCAGCTCCCCTGTCGTCCCCGCATCTCAGATCGTCAAATGCTGACGAGAAATAATTGTTTGCTTTATGATTTCGCCTTTCTACTCTCATTAGTCTGTTATGAAAAATGTAGACATATTGCGACATCTCCCGTGTCCGCGCGCTTTGTTTTTGGGGCGCTTGAGTAGCACATGATGGACGGATTGACATAATTTGTCAAACCAACCGACACCCTCTGACACGAAAAAAAAAAAAAAAAAAACACTCGGAAAAAATTGACATGTATATACAGTTTCATTGCAAATCAGTATTATGGTGATCATACTAAATATTATTTTTTTTCTGTGCACATATGAGGTACATATCGCTGCCATGAAGCCTCCATATAGTGACAGTTCTCTGCCCGCTTCACTGCCGTCACGCGACCGCAGCTCAGGTTTTGCTTGCCTCGTAGCTACGCGTGTTTTAAATTACTGTAAATTTGATAGTATATCGTCATAGGCACAGTCCCGAGTCTGTTGAGAAAAGTAGAACACTAAACCATGCTCGCTAGATTTGTGTGGTGTTTTTGTCTTTTTGAGCAGCATTTGATAGGCTCCACGTTAACAAATATGTGACAAAGTCGTTTCCTTTCATTTTATGACTCGTTCACCGCATAGTCATTACTGGAAAGTCAAGTTAGCAGCAAGCTAGGTCAGGAACCGGAGGACCGAATCACTGAACGGGAAGTGACAAAACTCAGTCTTTCCCCCCTGCCTGCACGCTGGCTGCTTATTGGCCACACGTGGAAATGAGTGACATACGCCATGATTCTGTTTCCGCTCCCTCCCCTGCCCGCGATGAGGCTGGCGTCTGATTGGTCGTGTGCGATGTCAGAAGACGCTGCCGCTTGCTCAACGCCCTCCCACGCAGCGAACAAGCGCCACCAACTTCATAGAACGAATCAGTGCAGATGGTGATTAGTTCGGTCTCGTTCACCCAAACAATTCGTTCAAAAAGAACGAATCGTTCGCGACCGATACAACACTACTGCGCAGCGGTTTGGGAGTTAACATCAAAATTACATTTCTCGGCCATATCGCATAGATCTCACTGTGAAAAGGCTTAAATGGCTTTTTTGACCTAAGTTTGAGGATTGCGCTCAAATCAAATGTCCTAGAACCAAATTTCCACATGTAACTACTAGATTGCGATACAATACACTAATGGGTGAAGTTTGGTTTACTTCTGCGCAGCGGTTTGGGAGTTAACATCAAAATTACATTTCTCGGCCATATCGCATAGATCTCACTGTGAAAAGGCTTAAATGGCTTTTTTGACCTAAGTTTAATAATTGCGCTCAAACCAAATGTCCTAAAACTAAATTTCCAAATGTAACTACTAGATTGTGATAAAATACACTATTGGGTGAAGTTTGGTTGACTTCTGCGCAGCGGTTTGGGAGTTAACATCAAAATTACATTTCTCGGCCATATCGCATAGATCTCACGGTGAAAAGGCTTAAATGGCTTTTTTGACCTAAGTTTGAGGATTGCGCTCAAATCAAATGTCCTAGAACCAAATTTCCACATGTAACTACTAGATTGTGATACAATACACTAATGGGTGAAGTTTGGTTGACTTCTGCGCAGCGGTTTGGGAGTTAACATCAAAATTACATTTCTCGGCCATATCGCATAGATCTCACTGTGAAAAGGCTTAAATGACTTTTTTAATTAAGTTTGATGATTGCGCTCAAACAAAATTTCCTAGAACAAAATTTTCAAATGTAACTACTAGATTGTGATACAATACACTATTGGGTGAAGTTTGGTTGACTTCTGCGCAGCGGTTTGGGAGTTAACATCAAAATTACATTTCTCGGCCATATCGCATAGATCTCACTGTGAAAAGGCTTAAATGACTTTTTTAATTAAGTTTGATGATTGCGCTCAAACAAAATTTCCTAGAACAAAATTTTCAAATGTAACTACTAGATTGTGATACAATACACTATTGGGTGAAGTTTGGTTGACTTCTGCGCAGCGGTTTGGGAGTTAACATCAAAATTACATTTCTCGGCCATATCGCATAGATCTCACTGTGAAAAGGCTTAAATGACTTTTTTAATTAAGTTTGATGATTGCGTTCAAACAAAATGTCCTAGAACAAAATTTTCAAATGTAACTACTAGATTGTGATACAATACACTATTGGGTGAAGTTTAGTTGACTTCTGCGCAGCGGTTTGGGAGTTAACATCAAAATTACATTTCTCGGCCATATCGCATAGATCTCACTGTGAAAAGGCTTAAATGGCTTTTTTGATCTAAGTTTGAGGATTGCGCTCAAATCAAATGTCCTAGAACCAAATTTCCACATGTAACTACTAGATTGTGATACAATACACTAATGGGTGAAGTTTGGTTTACTTCTGCGCAGCGGTTTGGGAGTTAACATCAAAATTACATTTCTCGGCCATATCGCATAGATCTCACTGTGAAAAGGCTTAAATGGCTTTTTTGACCTAAGTTTAATAATTGCGCTCAAACCAAATGTCCTAGAAAGAAATTTTTCAAATGTAACTACTAGAATGTGATACAATACACTATTGGGTGAAGTTTGGTTGACTTCTGCGCAGCGGTTTGGGAGTTAACATCAAAATTACATTTCTCGGCCATATCGCATAGATCTCACTGTGAAAAGGCTTAAATGGCTTTTTTGACCTAAGTTTGAGGATTGCGCTCAAATCAAATGTCCTAGAAACAAATTTTCACATGTAACTACTAGATTGTGATACAATACACTAATGGGTGAAGTTTGGTTGACTTCTGCGCAGCGGTTTGGGAGTTAACATCAAAATTACATTTCTCGGCCATATCGCATAGATCTCACTGTGAAAAGGCTTAAATGACTTTTTTAATTAAGTTTGATGATTGCGTTCAAACAAAATGTCCTAAAACAAAATTTTCAAATGTAACTACTAGATTGTGATACAATACACTATTGGGTGAAGTTTGGTTGACTTCTGCGCAGCGGTTTGGGAGTTAACATCAAAATTACATTTCTCGGCCATATCGCATAGATCTCACTGTGAAAAGGCTTAAATGGCTTTTTTGACCTAAGTTTGAGGATTGCGCTCAAATCAAATGTCCTAGAACCAAATTTCCACATGTAACTACTAGATTGTGATACAATACACAAATGGGTGAAGTTTGGTTTACTTCTGCGCAGCGGTTTGGGAGTTAACATCAAAATTACATTTCTCGGCCATATCGCATAGATCTCACTGTGAAAAGGCTTAAATGGCTTTTTTGACCTAAGTTTGAGGATTGCGCTCAAATCAAATGTCCTAGAACCAAATTTCCACATGTAATTACTAGATTGTGATACAATACACTAATGGGTGAAGTTTGGTTGACTTCTGCGCAGCGGTTTGGGAGTTAACATCAAAATTACATTTCTCGGCCATATCGCATAGATCTCACTGTGAAAAGGCTTAAATGACTTTTTTAATTAAGTTTAATGATTGCGCTCAAACCAAATGTCCTAGAACGAAATTTTCAAATGTAACTACTAGAATGTGATACAATACACTATTGGGTGAAGTTTAGTTGACTTCTGCGCAGCGGTTTGGGAGTTAACATCAAAATTACATTTCTCGGCCATATCGCATAGATCTCACTGTGAAAAGGCTTAAATGGCTTTTTTGACCTAAGTTTAATGATTGCGCTCAAACCAAATGTCCTAGAACGAAATGTTCAAATGTAACTACTAGAATGTGATACAATACACTATTGGGTGAAGTTTGGTTGACTTCTGCGCAGCGGTTTGGGAGTTAACATCAAAATTACATTTCTCGGCCATATCGCATAGATCTCACTGTGAAAAGGCTTAAATGGCTTTTTTGACCTAAGTTTGAGGATTGCGCTCAAACCAAATGTCCTAGAACGAAATTTTCAAATGTAACTACTAGAATGTGATACAATACACTATTGGGTGAAGTTTAGTTGACTTCTGCGCAGCGGTTTGGGAGTTAACATCAAAATTACATTTCTCGGCCATATCGCATAGATCTCACTGTGAAAAGGCTTAAATGGCTTTTTTGATCTAAGTTTGAGGATTGCGCTCAAATCAAATGTCCTAGAACCAAATTTCCACATGTAACTACTAGATTGTGATACAATACACTAATGGGTGAAGTTTGGTTTACTTCTGCGCAGCGGTTTGGGAGTTAACATCAAAATTACATTTCTCGGCCATATCGCATAGATCTCACTGTGAAAAGGCTTAAATGGCTTTTTTGACCTAAGTTTAATAATTGCGCTCAAACCAAATGTCCTAGAACGAAATTTTTCAAATGTAACTACTAGAATGTGACACAATACACTATTGGGTGAAGTTTGGTTGACTTCTGCGCAGCGGTTTGGGAGTTAACATCAAAATTACATTTCTCGGCCATATCGCATAGATCTCACTGTGAAAAGGCTTAAATGGCTTTTTTGACCTAAGTTTGAGGATTGCGCTCAAATCAAATGTCCTAGAAACAAATTTTCACATGTAACTACTAGATTGTGATACAATACACTAATGGGTGAAGTTTGGTTGACTTCTGCGCAGCGGTTTGGGAGTTAACATCAAAATTACATTTCTCGGCCATATCGCATAGATCTCACTGTGAAAAGGCTTAAATGGCTTTTTTGACCTAAGTTTGAGGATTGCGCTCAAATCAAATGTCCTAGAACCAAATTTTCACATGTAACTACTAGATTGTGATACAATACACAAATGGGTGAAGTTTGGTTTACTTCTGCGCAGCGGTTTGGGAGTTAACATCAAAATTACATTTCTCGGCCATATCGCATAGATCTCACTGTGAAAAGGCTTAAATGGCTTTTTTGACCTAAGTTTGAGGATTGCGCTCAAATCAAATGTCCTAGAACCAAATTTCCACATGTAATTACTAGATTGTGATACAATACACTAATGGGTGAAGTTTGGTTGACTTCTGCGCAGCGGTTTGGGAGTTAACATCAAAATTACATTTCTCGGCCATATCGCATAGATCTCACTGTGAAAAGGCTTAAATGACTTTTTTAATTAAGTTTAATGATTGCGCTCAAACCAAATGTCCTAGAACGAAATTTTCAAATGTAACTACTAGAATGTGATACAATACACTATTGGGTGAAGTTTAGTTGACTTCTGCGCAGCGGTTTGGGAGTTAACATCAAAATTACATTTCTCGGCCATATCGCATAGATCTCACTGTGAAAAGGCTTAAATGGCTTTTTTGACCTAAGTTTAATGATTGCGCTCAAACCAAATGTCCTAGAACGAAATTTTCAAATGTAACTACTAGAATGTGATACAATACACTATTGGGTGAAGGTTGGTTGACTTCTGCGCAGCGGTTTGGGAGTTAACATCAAAATTACATTTCTCGGCCATATCGCATAGATCTCACTGTGAAAAGGCTTAAATGGCTTTTTTGACCTAAGTTTGAGGATTTCGCTCAAATCAAATGTCTTAGAACCAAATTTCCACATGTAACTACTAGATTGTGATACAATACACTAATGGGTGAAGTTTGGTTGACTTCTGCGCAGCGGTTTGGGAGTTAACATCAAAATTACATTTCTCGGCAATATCGCATAGATCTCACTGTGAAAAGGCTTAAATGACTTTTTTAATTAAGTTTGATGATTGCGTTCAAACAAAATGTCCTAGAACAAAATTTTCAAATGTAACTACTAGATTGTGATACAATACACTATTGGGTGAAGTTTGGTTGACTTCTGCGCAGCGGTTTGGGAGTTAACATCAAAATTACATTTCTCGGCCATATCGTATAGATCTCACTGTGAAAAGGCTTAAATGACTTTTTTAATTAAGTTTGATGATTGCGTTCAAACAAAATGTCCTAGAACAAAATTTTCAAATGTAACTACTAGATTGTGATACAATACACTATTGGGTGAAGTTTGGTTGACTTCTGCGCAGCGGTTTGGGAGTTAACATCAAAATTACATTTCTCGGCCATATCGCATAGATCTCACTGTGAAAAGGCTTAAATGGCTTTTTTGACCTAAGTTTGAGGATTGCGCTCAAACAAAATGTCCTAGAACAAAATTTTCAAATGTAACTACTAGATTGTGATACAATACACTATTGGGTGAAGTTTGGTTGACTTCTGCGCAGCGGTTTGGGAGTTAACATCAAAATTACATTTCTCGGCCATATCGCATAGATCTCACTGTGAAAAGGCTTAAATGACTTTTTTAATTAAGTTTGATGATTGCGTTCAAACAAAATGTCCTAGAACAAAATTTTCAAATGTAACTACTAGATTGTGATACAATACACTATTGGGTGAAGTTTGGTTGACTTCTGCGCAGCGGTTTGGGAGTTAACATCAAAATTACATTTCTCGGCCATATCGCATAGATCTCACTGTGAAAAGGCTTAAATGACTTTTTTAATTAAGTTTGATGATTGCGTTCAAACAAAATGTCCTAAAACAAAATTTTCAAATGTAACTACTAGATTGTGATACAATACACTATTGGGTGAAGTTTGGTTGACTTCTGCGCAGCGGTTTGGGAGTTAACATCAAAATTACATTTCTCGGCCATATCGCATAGATCTCACTGTGAAAAGGCTTAAATGGCTTTTTTGACCTAAGTTTGAGGATTGCGCTCAAATCAAATGTCCTAGAACCAAATTTCCACATGTAATTACTAGATTGTGATACAATACACTAATGGGTGAAGTTTGGTTGACTTCTGCGCAGCGGTTTGGGAGTTAACATCAAAATTACATTTCTCGGCCATATCGCATAGATCTCACTGTGAAAAGGCTTAAATGACTTTTTTAATTAAGTTTAATGATTGCGCTCAAACCAAATGTCCTAGAACGAAATTTTCAAATGTAACTACTAGAATGTGATACAATACACTATTGGGTGAAGTTTAGTTGACTTCTGCGTAGCGGTTTGGGAGTTAACATCAAAATTACATTTCTCGGCCATATCGCATAGATCTCATTGTGAAAAGGCTTAAATGGCTTTTTTGACCTAAGTTTAATGATTGCGCTCAAACCAAATGTCCTAGAACGAAATTTTCAAATGTAACTACTAGAATGTGATACAATACACTATTGGGTGAAGTTTGGTTGACTTCTGCGCAGCGGTTTGGGAGTTAACATCAAAATTACATTTCTCGGCCATATCGCATAGATCTCACTGTGAAAAGGCTTAAATGGCTTTTTTGACCTAAGTTTGAGGATTTCGCTCAAATCAAATGTCTTAGAACCAAATTTCCACATGTAACTACTAGATTGTGATACAATACACTAATGGGTGAAGTTTGGTTGACTTCTGCGCAGCGGTTTGGGAGTGAACATCAAAATTACATTTCTCGGCCATATCGCATAGATCTCACTGTGAAAAGGCTTAAATGACTTTTTTAAATAAGTTTGATGATTGCGTTCAAACAAAATGTCCTAGAACAAAATTTTTAAATGTAACTACTAGATTGTGATACAATACACTATTGGGTGAAGTTTGGTTGACTTCTGCGCAGCGGTTTGGGAGTTAACATCAAAATTACATTTCTCGGCCATATCGCATAGATCTCACTGTGAAAAGGCTTAAATGGCTTTTTTGACCTAAGTTTGAGGATTGCGCTCAAATCAAATGTCCTAGAACCAAATTTCCACATGTAATTACTAGATTGTGATACAATACACTAATGGGTGAAGTTTGGTTGACTTCTGCGCAGCGGTTTGGGAGTTAACATCAAAATTACATTTCTCGGCCATATCGCATAGATCTCACTGTGAAAAGGCTTAAATGACTTTATTAATTAAGTTTAATGATTGCGCTCAAACCAAATGTCCTAGAACGAAATTTTCAAATGTAACTACTAGAATGTGATACAATACACTATTGGGTGAAGTTTAGTTGACTTCTGCGCAGCGGTTTGGGAGTTAACATCAAAATTACATTTCTCGGCCATATCGCATAGATCTCATTGTGAAAAGGCTTAAATGGCTTTTTTGACCTAAGTTTAATGATTGCGCTCAAACCAAATGTCCTAGAACGAAATTTTCAAATGTAACTACTAGAATGTGATACAATACACTATTGGGTGAAGTTTGGTTGACTTCTGCGCAGCGGTTTGGGAGTTAACATCAAAATTACATTTCTCGGCCATATCGCATAAATCTCACTGTGAAAAGGCTTAAATGGCTTTTTTGACCTAAGTTTGAGGATTTCGCTCAAATCAAATGTCTTAGAACCAAATTTCCACATGTAACTACTAGATTGTGATACAATACACTAATGGGTGAAGTTTGGTTGACTTCTGCGCAGCGGTTTGGGAGTTAACATCAAAATTACATTTCTCGGCCATATCGCATAGATCTCACTGTGAAAAGGCTTAAATGACTTTTTTAAATAAGTTTGATGATTGCGTTCAAACAAAATGTCCTAGAACAAAATTTTCAAATGTAACTACTAGATTGTGATACAATACACTATTGGGTGAAGTTTGGTTGACTTCTGCGCAGCGGTTTGGGAGTTAACATCAAAATTACATTTCTCGGCCATATCGCATAGATCTCACTGTGAAAAGGCTTAAATGACTTTTTTAATTAAGTTTGATGATTGCGTTCAAACAAAATGTCCTAGAACAAAATTTTCAAATGTAACTACTAGATTGTGATACAATACACTATTGGGTGAAGTTTGGTTGACTTCTGCGCAGCGGTTTGGGAGTTAACATCAAAATTACATTTCTCGGCCATATCGCATAGATCTCACTGTGAAAAGGCTTAAATGGCTTTTTTGACCTAAGTTTGAGGATTGCGCTCAAATCAAATGTCCTAGAACCAAATTTCCACATGTAACTACTAGATTGTGATAGAATACACTAATGGGTGAAGTTTGGTTTACTTCTGCGCAGCGGTTTGGGAGTTAACATCAAAATTACATTTCTCGGCCATATCGCATAGATCTCACTGTGAAAAGGCTTAAATGGCTTTTTTGACCTAAGTTTAATGATTGCGCTCAAACCAAATGTCCTAGAACGAAATTTTCAAATGTAACTACTAGAATGTGATACAATACACTATTGGGTGAAGTTTGGTTGACTTCTGCGCAGCGGTTTGGGAGTTAACATCAAAATTACATTTCTCGGCCATATCGCATAGATCTCACTGTGAAAAGGCTTAAATGGCTTTTTTGACCTAAGTTTAATAATTGCGCTCAAACCAAATGTCCTAGAAAGAAATTTTTCAAATGTAACTACTAGAATGTGATACAATACACTATTGGGTGAAGTTTGGTTGACTTCTGCGCAGCGGTTTGGGAGTTAACATCAAAATTACATTTCTCGGCCATATCGCATAGATCTCACTGTGAAAAGGCTTAAATGGCTTTTTTGACCTAAGTTTGAGGATTGCGCTCAAATCAAATGTCCTAGAAACAAATTTTCACATGTAACTACTAGATTGTGATACAATACACTAATGGGTGAAGTTTGGTTGACTTCTGCGCAGCGGTTTGGGAGTTAACATCAAAATTACATTTCTCGGCCATATCGCATAGATCTCACTGTGAAAAGGCTTAAATGACTTTTTTAATTAAGTTTGATGATTGCGTTCAAACAAAATGTCCTAAAACAAAATTTTCAAATGTAACTACTAGATTGTGATACAATACACTATTGGGTGAAGTTTGGTTGACTTCTGCGCAGCGGTTTGGGAGTTAACATCAAAATTACATTTCTCGGCCATATCGCATAGATCTCACTGTGAAAAGGCTTAAATGGCTTTTTTGACCTAAGTTTGAGGATTGCGCTCAAATCAAATGTCCTAGAACCAAATTTCCACATGTAACTACTAGATTGTGATACAATACACAAATGGGTGAAGTTTGGTTTACTTCTGCGCAGCGGTTTGGGAGTTAACATCAAAATTACATTTCTCGGCCATATCGCATAGATCTCACTGTGAAAAGGCTTAAATGGCTTTTTTGACCTAAGTTTGAGGATTGCGCTCAAATCAAATGTCCTAGAACCAAATTTCCACATGTAATTACTAGATTGTGATACAATACACTAATGGGTGAAGTTTGGTTGACTTCTGCGCAGCGGTTTGGGAGTTAACATCAAAATTACATTTCTCGGCCATATCGCATAGATCTCACTGTGAAAAGGCTTAAATGACTTTTTTAATTAAGTTTAATGATTGCGCTCAAACCAAATGTCCTAGAACGAAATTTTCAAATGTAACTACTAGAATGTGATACAATACACTATTGGGTGAAGTTTAGTTGACTTCTGCGCAGCGGTTTGGGAGTTAACATCAAAATTACATTTCTCGGCCATATCGCATAGATCTCACTGTGAAAAGGCTTAAATGGCTTTTTTGACCTAAGTTTAATGATTGCGCTCAAACCAAATGTCCTAGAACGAAATTTTCAAATGTAACTACTAGAATGTGATACAATACACTATTGGGTGAAGTTTGGTTGACTTCTGCGCAGCGGTTTGGGAGTTAACATCAAAATTACATTTCTCGGCCATATCGCATAGATCTCACTGTGAAAAGGCTTAAATGGCTTTTTTGACCTAAGTTTGAGGATTGCGCTCAAGCCAAATGTCCTAGAACGAAATTTTCAAATGTAACTACTAGAATGTGATACAATACACTATTGGGTGAAGTTTGGTTTACTTCTGCGCAGCGGTTTGGGAGTTAACATCAAAATTACATTTCTCGGCCATATCGCATAGATCTCACTGTGAAAAGGCTTAAATGGCTTTTTTGACCTAAGTTTGAGGATTGCGCTCAAATCAAATGTCCTAGAACCAAATTTCCACATGTAACTACTAGATTGTGATACAATACACTAATGGGTGAAGTTTGGTTTACTTCTGCGCAGCGGTTTGGGAGTTAACATCAAAATTACATTTCTCGGCCATATCGCATAGATCTCACTGTGAAAAGGCTTAAATGGCTTTTTTGACCTAAGTTTAATAATTGCGCTCAAACCAAATGTCCTAGAACGAAATTTTTCAAATGTAACTACTAGAATGTGATACAATACACTATTGGGTGAAGTTTGGTTGACTTCTGCGCAGCGGTTTGGGAGTTAACATCAAAATTACATTTCTCGGCCATATCGCATAGATCTCACTGTGAAAAGGCTTAAATGGCTTTTTTGACCTAAGTTTGAGGATTGCGCTCAAATCAAATGTCCTAGAAACAAATTTTCACATGTAACTACTAGATTGTGATACAATACACTAATGGGTGAAGTTTGGTTGACTTCTGCGCAGCGGTTTGGGAGTTAACATCAAAATTACATTTCTCGGCCATATCGCATAGATCTCACTGTGAAAAGGCTTAAATGACTTTTTTAATTAAGTTTGATGATTGCGTTCAAACAAAATGTCCTAAAACAAAATTTTCAAATGTAACTACTAGATTGTGATACAATACACTATTGGGTGAAGTTTGGTTGACTTCTGCGCAGCGGTTTGGGAGTTAACATCAAAATTACATTTCTCGGCCATATCGCATAGATCTCACTGTGAAAAGGCTTAAATGGCTTTTTTGACCTAAGTTTGAGGATTGCGCTCAAATCAAATGTCCTAGAACCAAATTTTCACATGTAACTACTAGATTGTGATACAATACACAAATGGGTGAAGTTTGGTTTACTTCTGCGCAGCGGTTTGGGAGTTAACATCAAAATTAAATTTCTCGGCCATATCGCATAGATCTCACTGTGAAAAGGCTTAAATGGCTTCTTTGACCTAAGTTTGAGGATTGCGCTCAAATCAAATGTCCTAGAACCAAATTTCCACATGTAAATACTAGATTGTGATACAATACACTAATGGGTGAAGTTTGGTTGACTTCTGCGCAGCGGTTTGGGAGTTAACATCAAAATTACATTTCTCGGCCATATCGCATAGATCTCACTGTGAAAAGGCTTAAATGACTTTTTTAATTAAGTTTAATGATTGCGCTCAAACCAAATGTCCTAGAACGAAATTTTCAAATGTAACTACTAGAATGTGATACAATACACTATTGGGTGAAGTTTAGTTGACTTCTGCGCAGCGGTTTGGGAGTTAACATCAAAATTACATTTCTCGGCCATATCGCATAGATCTCACTGTGAAAAGGCTTAAATGGCTTTTTTGACCTAAGTTTAATGATTGCGCTCAAACCAAATGTCCTAGAACGAAATTTTCAAATGTAACTACTAGAATGTGATACAATACACTATTGGGTGAAGTTTGGTTGACTTCTGCGCAGCGGTTTGGGAGTTAACATCAAAATTACATTTCTCGGCCATATCGCATAGATCTCACTGTGAAAAGGCTTAAATGGCTTTTTTGACCTAAGTTTGAGGATTTCGCTCAAATCAAATGTCTTAGAACCAAATTTCCACATGTAACTACTAGATTGTGATACAATACACTAATGGGTGAAGTTTGGTTGACTTCTGCGCAGCGGTTTGGGAGTTAACATCAAAATTACATTTCTCGGCCATATCGCATAGATCTCACTGTGAAAAGGCTTAAATGACTTTT